>NC_080760.1:53571393-54178893 GCF_020826845.1 Diceros bicornis minor | reverse complement strand
ATCGTGCAGATAGTAGTTCCTTTCTCTCTTCAGAAACTCCTCTCGTCTCCGCTCCCAAGGAGGCAGCTTCTAGCTTCTCCGTCGACAGCTCCTGCCGCCAGGAGCACCAGGAAGGAGCCTTGAAAGGAGCGAGCAGGCCAGCCCTCAGAGCTGGGCCGGAAGCCTCTCCCACAGCCTCTCCCCACCCTCCCGGTAATTAGGTTCCAAATAGGAGGCTGATTGGAGCTGCGGCAAGTGGAAGCCAGGATAGATGAGAAGAAGGACTTCACAAAGCCCCAGGGGGACCTGGAGGCAGGGGGACGATGCCAGGAGAACCCCCAGGCCCCAGCGGGTCTCCAGCCCCGCTCAGCTTTCACTGACATAAATTCATATCTCACCGCCCAGCCCTGCAGCCGAGCCCAGCCAGACGGAGCAGGGACCAGCCTCACCCAGGCTCCTACCGCATCGGGGCTCACATCTCACGTGCAGGGACCAGGAAGGGGGTGCTGCTGTGTGCCCCTCCCCACAGAACCACCCCTGGGACAGCAGGAGGGGCAGCCTGAGGCCAGGGCCGGCTCCGGCAGGAGCGGGGGTGACCCGAGTTGGGCATCTCTCCTTGGAGCAGCCTGCCTCACCTCTGCTGTCATCCATCACACTGCATGGCTGATGTCCCTCAGCCTGTGGGCCCAAGCTGGACCTGAGATCCCGAATGTGGGGCCTGACGAAGGTCACTCACTCTGGGTCCCTGGACTCCAGAACTGGGCCCAGCCCTCAGTGGGAGCCCAGGAGACATTGGACCATCATAATAATAACAGCCACCCAGGGCCCCCATGTGGGCCAGGCTCTGTTATGAAGACTTCAGATCCATGGCCTCATTGAATCCTCCCAACCACCTGTCAAGGTGGGGACTTCCCATTTCACAGATGGGGAAGCTGAGGCACAGAGGTCAATGAATAGAACCAGAAGGCAGGTCAAGCAGCCTGGCTCTGAGGCCGTGCCATGGCCCCCTGTGCTAGGAAGAGAGAGGGAGGAATGCAGGAAGAGAGACCTCATCGGTCGGTCCTCCAGGCAGCCCCCGGGAGTGGAGGGCACCCTGGAGTGGCAGCAAGGAGGAAAGGCATGAATGGGGGGTGACGGAGAGAGACACAGGCAAGGCAGGAGGAGGGGAGAAGCAGGCTGGCCAGGCCATGAGGTCTGGATGGTGGTGGTTATGGATGGTGGTGGATAGGTGGATGGGTGGATGGCTGGATGGGTGGTGGGTGGATGGATGATGGATGGTGGATGGGTGGGTGGGTGGTGGATGGATGGAAGGGTGGTAGATGGATGGGTGGTGGATGGTGGTGGGTGGGTGGTGGATGGATGGAAGGGTGGTAGATGGATGGGTGGTGGATGGTGGTGGGTGGGTGGTGGATGGATGGTAGATGATAGATGGATGGATAGATGGATGGATGGTGGTGGATGGGTGGCTGGGTGGGTGGATGATGGATGATGGATGGATGGACGGATGGATGGATGGGTGGATGGATGGATAGATGGATAGATGGATAGATGGATGGATGGATAGATGGATGGATGGATGGTGGTGGGTGGATGGGTGGATAGATGGTGGATGGATGGATGATGGATGATGAATGGATGGATGGATGGATGGATGGATGGTGGATGATGGGTGGGTGAGTGGGTGGATGGTGGATAGATGGATGGAGGGGTGGATAGATGGGTGAGTCTGTCCCACCCATGCCAACAGCAGCACCACCTCCCTTGGGGTCAGGCCAACCAGCCTGGCTCTGCCCTTTCCTCTGTGTGACCCGGCAGTCACTTGGCCTCTCTCCTCTCGGTTTTCTCATCTTGGGGAGGGGACAGCAGCACCTGCCTGGCAGGTCCTTAGGAGGTGACAACGACATATGGCAGCATCTGGCACTTAGTATGTGCCTCATGAGCAGCAGCTCACGTCTGCCATGCCCACATCCGTGCCAGCGATGCCGTCGCCCTCACCCTGGAGCTGCGAGGCCTCCAGCTCAGAGTCTGTCAGGGGGCCCCAGCCCCTCCCGCCGCCCCCCTGGAGGCAGCATATGTTCATTGGCGCCAGGCTGCTATTTTTGTGCAGCGTGTTCCTTCTGAGAGCGAACGTTCCAGCAGCTCCGGCACCCAGGGACGAGCCAACCCTGCTCTGTCACAGCCGGGAGGCAGGGCAGTTGGATTTCAGCCCCAAAAACATAAATGTCTCAAAATCTCAGGAGATGGAGGCTGGAGGGGCTGAAGGGGCTGGAGGGGCTGGAGGGCCTGAAGGGGCTGGAGGGGCTGGAGGGGCTGGAGGGTCCTACGGCCCTTAGGTGGCACACTGAAAGGGCAGTCACTCCCGGGGACAAGAGCAGGGCCAGGCAGGGACCTAGTGACCTCACACCATGCAGGCTGCCTTCCAGCCCATGTCCTGGGCCAGCTGGCCTCCACTCCACAGCACCGCAGAGCCCAGGCATGCTGGGCCCCTGGCGGGAGGAAGAGGAGCCCACCCTCAACAAGTCTGGAGTCAGGCTGCCTGTGCAGCAACCATAGAGAGCTGCCCGGCTCCCCTGGTCTGGCAAAGGCGCCTGGGGCTCAGGCAGGGCCAGAAGTGGCTCCCAAGAGGTTGGGAGCGGGGAGAGGAACGCCCTCGGGACTTGATGTGGGGATCTGGGATCCAGGGGTTCCCCCAGGGGTGCAGGTGCATCTCCCTCCTGCTGCTCACCCCGAGGCCTGCCCCTCTTCCCCAGCCCCCCATTCAACTGTCTGTCTGTCCGTTCGCAGGTCCTGACCCCTTGGATTCCTGTCCTGAATCCGTCCCGTCTCTTGTCTGTCCATTCCAATGGCACCCACCTGGGCCCAGGCCACCACCAGGGCTACCGGGAGAGGGTGAGGCCTCTGGGAAAAACCCTGGGGAGCATGAGACTGGCAGTTTTTGAGGGCACTTGGGCCACACCTGCCCCTGGAACCCCCAAACATGCTTATCTGTCCCGGCGGCCCCTCACACAGAGCGGCCTCCCCTCACAATGCAGCCCCACCACAGGCCTGGGCCTCCCTGCCCCCACTCACACCCTCACCCTGCTCTGGACCCCACCAGTAGCTGGGTGACCATTTAAAAATGTCCATCCAGAGCCTCCCAGGGCCCGCATCTCACCTACAGGAAAACGCAAATCCCCAGCCCCCACGACAAGAGCTCCCGTGATCCCCCCTCAAACCCCGCCCTCAGCTCCAGCCCCACAGGACTCTCCATCCCCCTGACATACCAATTACTTCCCCTCAGGACCTTTGCACAGCTGTTCCCTCACGGAAGGCTCTCCTGCGCCCTCCCGTGGCCCCGTTTCCTCACGGAAGGCTCTCCGCACCCTCCCGTGGCCCCATTCCTTCATGGAAGGTTCTCCACACCATCTTGTGGCCCTGTTCCCTCATGGAAGGTTCTCCACACCCTCCTGTGGCCCTGTTCCCTCACAGAAGGTACTCTGCACCCTCCTGTGGCCCTGTTCATTCATCGAAGGTTCTCCCGTGATCCTGTTCCCTCACGGAAGGCTCCCCTATGGTCCTGTTCCCTCATGGAAGGCTCTCCCGTGGCCCTGTTCCCTCATGGAAGGTTCTCCACACCCTCCTGTGATCCTGTTCCCTCATGGAAGGCTCTCCCATGGCTCTGTTCCCTCACGCAAGGCTGTCGGCACCCTCCTGTGGCCTTGTTCCCCCATGGAAGTCTCTCCTGTGGCCCTGTCCCTTCATGGAAGGTTCTCCTGTGGCCCTGTCCCTTCATGGAAGTCTCTCCTGTGGCCCTGTCCCTTAATGGAAGGTTCTCCTGTGGCCCTGTCCCTTCGTGGAAGTCTCTCCTGTGGCCCTGTCCCTTCGTGGAAGTCTCTCCTGTGGCCCTGTCCCTTCGTGGAAGTCTCTCCTGTGGCCCTGTCCCTTCATGGAAGGTTCTCCTGTGGCCCCGTTCCCTCATGGAACACTCTCCCGCCGCCTCCCCCCAACAGTTCCCCCAGGCCCCTGGCCCAGCAGGTCAGCCACTCCACCACGTGGGTTCACGCCCAAGCCTCCTGCCCCCCCTTGGCCTTGATCAGAGGCCTGCCCAGCTCACGGGGCACTCGGGTAGCTGCAGGCAAGTGGCCCCTCGGTCCTCACCCTGCTCGCGTCCTCGTGTCAGCTCACTGGATACCTGGCCGGAGGTGGGGAGTAATTGCAAATGAGCTTCGGGCATTCCTGGGCCCTGGCTGATGTCAAATAGTCCCATAATAACCCATAAGCCTCAATCTGATTCTTCATGCTGGCCACCCCCGAGGTCAGCCCTGAGGCCCCCTCCTTGCTCCCCCGTTCCTGCCTGGCACAGCGAAGAGCATGTGCCCCCTGGGGCCTGCCCACGCCAGTCTGTGAGACAGATGACCAGCCCATCCAGGCCCACCCAGAAGCCATCTCCCCTCCTGGCCCTCACTCCTGCCCATTCAGCTCCAGTCTCTCTGTCCATCCGACCTGGCCTCTCCGGTCAGCGGCGTGTGGTGATGAGAGAGCTGTTCCCACGACAATGGCCAGGGAGCCAGCTCTGGACGGAAGAGGCACCTGAGGCAGGGCTCGGTGGAGACCTGAGCTGCAGACAGGGTGGGGTGTCAGCGTGGGAGGACCCCGTGGGTCTGAGGAGAGCTGGCAGAAAGGGGCACCAGGAGGCCCCAAGGAGTGGAACAGCCGGCCCTCGGCATCAGGCAGGCCCGGCTGCAATCCTTGCTCCCTATGGAACCCTGGACAGGGCAGCTCCCCGTTCTGAGCCTCAGTTTCCCCCTCTTGAAAGCAGACATGTTGGGGCCTATTTCATGAGGTTTGCAGGAAGGTTGTCATTCCCAGCGATAATTGGGGCCATTTTTTGAAGCTCTACCAACACCAGCACTTCACACGCTGTGGACCTCAGAGACCTGGAGGAAGGTGTCACTGTCCCCTGACCCAGGGGAGAGAAGGGTCCACGGAGGCTGCCGAGCAGAGTCAAGTCTGAACGCACGTCCCTCTGATGCTGTGGCCTCATCCCCGGCTCCCTCCAGCTCCCAGCTGGCCTGTCCTCTGTGGGGTTGACGTCCGGGCGCTGAGGCCACGTGTGGGGACGACCCACCAGGGCCGAGGTTCTCCCGTGAAAAACACGGTTAGTTGAGCCTGTAACTCAGCACAGTGTCACGAGTGCTGTTCCTCCAGACGACCCCACAGGGCCAGCAGAAGCGCCTCGTGGGCCTCCGTCTCCTCACGCAGAACACTTACACAGACGTGGCCTCACGGTCAAGATGCGTGCACACGTTTCCCTGCACCGCCAAAGACGGGCTTAAGTCTTGGGTTTTTCAAGCGGGTGGCACTGAAGAATCCAGTGGCCGGGAGCAGAGGTTGGTACTCCTGCTTGGATCTGTGCTCAAGCTTTCTCACTCCACCTGTCACTGCTTTTGCACCATCTGTGCAAATGCCAACATGAAAGAGGTAGGCGTCTGAGAGTGACTGTGAAGGTGGCTTTGACCTTGTGGATCCCCTGAAAGCATCTCGGGGACCCCACTTGGGGTTCCAGAGACCACACTTTGAGAACTGGTGCATTAAGCCACAGGCTCCTAGAGGGCAGGGATCCTACGTGTCTGGTCTCCTCCTAGAACAGTGCTGGCATATGGGAGGGATTCGCTGAGTGAGTATTACCCCACCTTACACATGCGGAAATGAAGCCCAGAGATGGGCCATGTTGAACCCAATGCTACACACCAGCCTGCATCCAGGTCTCCCGGCCCCCCTTGGGCACCCCCTCCCGCTTGTCCTTGATCCTGAATTCTACGTCCCCAGTGCCTCCTTCTCCCCGTTCAGGCTCAGCTGCAAAGTCACATCATCAGGTCTTCAAAGAATGTGAGCTGCCCACCCCCCGTCACCCCGGCAGCCCAGGAGCGTCTGCTGGGGCACGTACCGCGTCTCCCACCCCTGGGACGCCAGCTCCCGGAGGGCAGGGATGGCGTCTTGTCCACAGTGCGTCACCAGGACCTGGAACGTGCCGGCTCTTAGTAGGTGCTCAGTACAGACCCACGGAATGAAGAATTGAGCCGAGAGCACTGGGGTGACTGGCCCAGGGTCAGGCTGAGTGTCACGCCCAGACACGCCAGAATCCAACGTCCTCATTCTAAACCTCACCTGGGCCTCAACACAGTTGCTTCTGCCAATACGGAGCACCTGCTATATGCCAGACATGGGGAAGAGGCACAGACAGGGAGGAGGGGAGGAGGCACAGTCCCTCTCGTTCCTTCTTGGGGCCCAGAGCGTGCCAGGCTCCACTGCACATGCCAGAGATAAACCCAGAGAAACTGCTGCCCGCAGGGAGCCGCTAGGGAGGCTGGGACGAGCCCACGTCCACGCGCCCCGAGGAGACTGCAGCCCAGCTGGGGAGAAGACACCAGGCCTTAGAGGGAGACACGGGGCCAGGCCAGGTGTAGCTGGCCTGGACGTGGAGCCTGGGCCCGGCAGACCTGGGTGTGGACCCCACCGTGCCACTTTGTGCTGTGGGACCTCCAGCTCGCTCAGGCACTCAGCAAATCCGCTCCAGAAGTCTCCCCACACCAGGCTGAGCGCCCAGTGTGTGGACGTGAGCCGCAGTCCCTCCAGCAGGGGCTCAGGGACCCGCAAGGACAGAGGGCGCCAGCAGCCAGGGCCTGGATTCCCAGCCCCAAGGGAGGGCCCCGGAGGACAGCAGGTTTGGGGGACAGGGTGAGGAGGTGACAAGCTCAGCGTGGGAATCATGGACCCCCAAGGGGAGGGGCCTCCGAAATGGGACTGGGAGCCCTACTTCGCAGAGAAGAGCAGGCAATGGAGGAGGACAAGGAGCAGGAGGGGCGCTTCCTGGACCCTCGCAGGGACTTCCAGGGTCCGGCCCCGCACATAAGGCGCTCAGAAGACGCCCCTCCAACCTAACAAGTAAGAAGACGAGCAGCTGCAAACCAACAGCTCTTCTGAGACCCGTCAGAGAAGCGAGACCACAGGACAGACTGTGTCCAGACACCGGAGAGACAGACAGAAGACACAGAATCACAGCTTTCGGGAGAGAAACCTCCAGCACGGCGCAGGTGGGGAGCTGTGATTGACCACTGCTGGAGGCTCGGGGTGGGCCAGCCTGGGGGCCCAGTCCCAGGGGCCACACTTTTCTAAGTTTGACCTCCAGGAGCTCTACCAGGCTGTCACATGAATATTGGAGAAAAATCCCCTTGTGCCTCCCGCAGGGGGAGGGAAAGGAGCCATCGGGAAATTCCCCAGAGCACTCAGCTCTTCCTAACAAGGCCTGCCCTCGGGAGAAGCCAGTTTTCTCAGAGCCTGACCTGCTGGGGGAAGGGAAACACCCAGCTCCAGCCCCTCCAGCCACGCTGTCCCACTTGGTGGGGAGAGGGTCGCTGAGAAGCACGTGGGCACTCACAGCCCAGGGCACAGGCCCGCTGCGGGCCTGAACCCCTACAGGACGGGGCCTATGTGCTTTCTCTCTCACACTCACAGCTGCCATGTGAGGGAGGGGTTGCCATTATTAACAAACCCTCCAGCAGAGGAAGCAGTGGCTCAGAGAGCTTCTGTAACTTCCCCAAGCTCACATGGCCGACAGGAGGCAGGCCTGGAATGGGAACCCTCTCTGCCCAGAGCCCGCTATCTCAGAACACGCTGGCAGGTTGTTGGAACAGTCAGTTCCCTCCCCTGCCCCAGGCTGCACAGCCAGAGGAATGTCGCTAGGGCTCTAGACATTTAGACCTGGTGGTGGCACTCCCCACTACCACTGCCACCTGTCCTGTCCAGGGAGCATCTCCCTCCTCCCTGTGCATCTCCATCCCCAGGCTGACTCACCTGGCCTCCTGGAAGCCACTCCTCTTGGGCTCCACCTTGGGAAGGACCTGCCCCCTGCCCAGCACTCCAGCCCTGGTGATGTTGGTAGCAGCCATGCCAACATGCAGGTATGTCACCTCCCAGAGCCACCGTCTTATCCTTATGTGAAGGGGAGAGAACAGATAATACCTACCTGGGCACTGTTGGGGAGATCTGAAATACACACGCGCATGGCCCGACCAAAGCAGCCACTCGGCAACAGTCACATCCTCTCTCTCCCCATCGATGAGACCACAGGATCCCTGAGGGACCTCTGAATCCTCACGGGGATGTGGGCAAGAACGTTGGGGCCTGAATGTGGGAAGGGGAAGACATTTGGGTGTCCGGGAAGCTAGAGGTCATGTCTCAGCCATCAGCAAAGAAGCCCATCCCAGCACCCCCTTCCTCAAGGCCCACATTATTATTCCAGGGCCCACAGGTTCCCTGCGGGCTCAGACCCACCATGTTTGCCTCCCAGTGGAGGCACCAGCAAACGGCACTGAGGCCATCAGTGCCTGTCTAAGGGATTAGCTTGTGGACATGATCAAGGCTCAGTCCGTGGCTGGGATCTGGGCTCAGCCTAGGACTAAAATCAGGGCTCAGTCTACGACTGGGGTCAGAGTTCAGTGTGCCACTGGCGTCAGGGCTTAATGTCTGACCAGGGATCATGTCTCAGTACACGACCAGGATTAGGCTCAATGGTCAACCAGGGATCAGGACTCATTCTCTGACCAGGGTCAGGGCTCAGTGTGACCAGGGTCAGGGCTCACTGTGACCAGGGTCAGGGCTAAGAGTGTGACCAGGGTCAGGGCTCATTGTGTGACCAGGATCAGGGCTCAGTGTGTGACCAGGGTCAGGGCTCAGCGTGTGGCCAGGGTCAGGGCTCAGTGTGTGACGAGGCTCAGAGTGTGACCAGGCTCAGGGATCAGAGTATGACCAGGGTCAGGGCTCAGCGTGTGACCAGGGTCAGGGCTCAGCCCGTGACTAAGAAATGAGAATTAGCAAGGCTGGAGCCCTTCCCGCCTCCCCCCAGGCTCCGGTGTGTGCCATCAGTGCAGCGTCTGTGAAGGGGAGATCCAGAGAAACTGGCTGTCGCTCCTGACAGCAAACCACGCTTGTTTTGCCTGATTTTTTCCTCCCTTCCCCTACCCTCAGCCCAGCCAGGCAGCAGGGGAAGGTGTAATTAAAAATCAGGTTTGTTAACATGAACACGACGTACATAATATTTAAAACATCCCAGTGCCTTTAACTCGCTACCAATGTGCATTTGCTCATTAAGCTGGAATTTTTTTTATGGCAGCAACACTGCAAATAGCTCTTATTAAAATGCTCAAAACACCATCTGGTCCTGAGCTGACGCTCCCGAGCGGTGCGGAGGTGGCCCGCGCGCCTGGGGACCTGGAGATTCCCAGCAGAGCGGCAAGATTGGTGTTCCCACCCGGAGTGGCTGGGGTCCCAGCCTGCAAGCTCACAGTCCTCACCCCACTTCATCCCGCAGCACCCCCGTCTCACAGACGAGGAAACCGAGGCTCGGAGGCTAGAGGACGCTTGCCCGGGGTGGCAGGGCCAAGGGACGCCTGGTGTGAGCCTGAGTCTTTCCCACTCGAGGCCCCGGCTGCCTCCAGGCAGGCAGGAGGTGGGGCTGGGGAAGGAGCGGGGCAGCCTCGCCAATCCGTGGAGCCAGGACGGGGCGGGGCGGGGGAAGCGGGCGGCCATTGTCTGGCTGCCGGGCTGTAGCAGAGCCACTGGGACGGGTTTGTGTTCCTGCCCATCGGCTGGCTCTCCAGCTCCGGAACTGCGGGGGTGGGCTGGGGGGTGGGCAACGTCACCAGAGAGCTGATGGAGCCCCAGGCCGCGCAGTTCCGCCCCCAGCTACACCCAGCCCCGGAGGCCCAGGTGCATCCCCCCTGCCTGCTCCCTCCTCCCCTCTCTGCCGCTCCCACCCCACTCCTCTGGCTCCCTGCTTCAGGCCCTGTGCCAGGGGCAGCCACACAGATCAAGGGAGCCCCTGAGTCTGCCCTCAGGGGGTTTACGGACGGAGGGAAGATAAAGAGGATAAAGAGGCGGCTGGCCGAGACCGCCCCACCCGCCCACACCCACGGCAGACATGACTAATCAATCAGGCACAGGTCTGACAGCTGAGAACTCGCTTCAGGATCCTTCTCAACACACCACCAGAGGAAGCCCGGGTACAGCGTCAAATCCGTGTGCCATCCCGCAGTGACGTGGGGGTGGGAGTCAGCGTGGAGGGCGAGACGTGGGGATCCAACTCGGGCCTGAGGTCCTGGTCGACAGCTCGCCTCACCAGCATCACTTCACCAACTACGGGACCAGAGAGCATCGCTCCTGGCCCTGGGCATGCAGACACACAGGGCTCAGCCCTGCGGGGAGCAGACAGTGGCAGCAGAGCGTCACTCGCTCAGAGTGACCAGAGCCTGGGGGTAGGGGTGAGCTGTGGGTGGGGGGTGAGCTCTGGGGTGTGGGAGGACCAAGGAGGCTTCCTGGAGGAGGTGTGATCAGGAGACTGAGCCAGAGAGGTGGAGAGGAGGGAGAGCAGGGAGGGGCTGGGCTCCTGGTGGTGGGCATCGGGGGAGAGGAGCCAGAGACACCCCAGGGCCCTCAGGGATGAACCCTGCGAGGAAGCAGGTCCAGGGAGGGTAGCCACCGCCCCCACCTGTGAGCATTTGCGGGGCGTGGAGGCACACCCCCAGGGACACAGGCCCGGAAGCAGGAAGGCAGACGCGGTGGCGGCCAGGTGGGCTGATGTTGGGGAGTGGCGGGGTCACCTGAGAAGGCTTGAAGAGAGGAGAGGACCAGGGTCCTGGCAGTGAGGGGGCTGGAGAGAGGACAGTACCAGCCAGGAGGGGAGGGAGAACCAGAGGGAGCAGGGGGACCCTCAGAGCGCTGGTCCGCCCACTGTGCAGGGACTTCACGAGCGGGCCCTGTGGACAGAGACATCCCTGCTGCGGTAATTCTCAGTTTGGAGCCCTCAGGCAAGTCCCCTTAGCCCTCTCTGCCTCAGTTTCCTCTTCAGTAAAATGGGCCTAAAATCACAGAGCCGTGACAGAGACAGGGGGAGAGGAGTGCAGCTTCGGGAACCACAAAGGCCTTTGTATTATTTGTGTACAAAAGTCATGGGGGGCACAGGTGCCCACAGACACACACACATGCACACACACACGTGCACAGTGTGCTTACACAGACATGCGTACACGCTAGCAACGCACGTGCACACATCTGCACACACAGGCAGGTGCTCACTCACCCCGTGCACACCCATCCGGTGCACACAGGGTGCTGGGAGCTCTGCACACCCCTTGTTCTCGTGCCCCCTTCTTTTTCACAGGTGTGGCCCTGGTCAGGATGAGCAGACGTCAGACATGACCCCTGGAGACAAGAAAATCACAGCCAAATACTCCCGTTAATAGGCTGATTTAAGACACGTTCCAGTGAAGACAACGCAGAAACAGTGTGAAACACGAGCAACACGCAGTCCCTCCTCCCCACGTCCTCCCCACCCGTCCTGTAGGTCCTGGGAGGGGACCCGCCCTAGAGCCCACAGGCTGACACCCGTCCCCTGCCCCTCCACCCCTGCCTCCCCTGGACTCCCTCTGCCCCCGACCCCCCACCCCGACCTCCTCAAAGGCCAGGACAGGTCCGATCCTGGTGGCGAGGTCAGATCTGGGCCTGGGGCTCGGCGAGCACGGGGCTCCCTCCCCTGCCCCCTTCCCAAGCACTAAGTGGCAGTTTTTAGAAAGTGTCAACTTATTCCCAGCTGTTGTTGCCAAAAAAAGGGAAAAAGAAAAAACTCTCCCCGGTTTCAAGGAAACTCACAACAACTTCAGAAAAACGTGTGAAGATGATGGACACGCTCATTTCCCCAAATATTCAGCAAAGGCCAGGGCCCCCCATTTGTCACATGCGGTCTGGAGCCCCTGGAATGGGGCCAGCCGGGGCCGAGAGCCTGGCGATGTTCTTCCCCGGGCAACGCAGGGCTTCCCGAAAGGAGCCATCTTTTATTTCTCTTTATTCCCAGGAATAACGGCTCTTGACATGAACGACTCCCGCTACAATTAGCCGTGATTAATGCAGAACTGGCTGCAAGAGGAGAGGAAGTTCGAGGGAGGAGGTGGGCGACAATCACATATTCATGGATTTGGAACAAACGTGCATTTAACGGGGAGAGGGGGGAAGCGCCCTGGGACTTTTTCCGGCATGCTCGGCCTGGGAACCAGCTGAGACCCAGCGTGGCAGGTGGTGACTAATGACAGGGCCACGGGCCGGGGTCAGAGGACTGAGGCCCTCCTGGCACTCCCCACCCGGCACAGACAGGACCCTGGAGCCTCCAGCCCCAGACCTGGGTGGCTGGGGGAGACTCGGTCCTGCCGCCTGGGCCAGGCCCTGGCTGAGGACGGGAGCACGTCCTCTCCTTCAGTCCACACGACCAACCCCGCACCTTAGGAGGCGCCCATCACCCCGTTTCACGGATGGGGAGACCAGGGCTCAGAGCGTGCAGGCCGTCACTGGTCACTGGGAACACGGACACTGGAGCCAGAAACCGGCTGGGTCACTCTCTGCCCAGCCATTGCAGCATGCCTCAGTTTCCCCAACTGGGAAAAGGGGAAATGAGGGATCCCCCATGGTCTGGGGCCGGGATGCTTTCAGGCATGCCCCGCCCCTGCTCTCACACCTCTGTCCTGGGGCCCATGTGAGCCCAGCAGACGCCTGAACCTCAGAATCCCCGGTAAACCTCCAGGCCCCCACCCCCCGGGTGGAGCCTGGCATGGCCTGCTCTAAGCCATCCCTTCCCGGCCCTCATCTGTCCCTGAGATTCCCGCTAACCCTCCCGTGGTGGAGAGACAAGGGACGCCCAGGCCATCAGCTCCTCTCTTTAATCTAATTTCAGGGCTCGTTAGCTCTCAGTAATTAGGGCCAGGGGAGAACCATCGCCAGAAAACAGCCCAGCACCGGGGCCTCAAATGGGCCTCAGCAGCTCCCGCCAAGGACCGTCCCCACCCCACAGAGAAGAACCAGCCTCTGGGCCAAGTGTCAGCGGGCCCATTTCACAGAGAAGAAGCCCACAGGCCTGCCAAGCGGAGGGGTCCATGTGCGCCTCTCCTGGGCCATTGAAGCATCTCAGCCAGCAGCAGACAAGCTCCCTTCCACACCGGGCCTGCGTCCCCAACACGTCCCTTTGCCTGCAGGCCGGTGCTGTGCAGGGCCTGCCGCCCCCGGGGTCCTCTGGGCTCCCCATGCTCCTCCTCTGCCTCCTCCCCAACTCAGCAGGTGGAAGCTCCATCCTTCCCGCTGCTCCAGCCCAAACCTTGGGCATCCCCGACCTCTCCCTTCCGTTCATGTCTAGCCTTCAGGAACCCCCTGGCGCCGCCCGGGTTGGATCCCCAGCGCGGCTCACCTGGATCTGTGCAACAGCCCCTCAGCTCCTGCCTCCGCTCCAGCCCGCCCCAGATCTATTTTCAACCACAGCCGCAAACGATCCTTCCAGACCATCCAGACGGGTGTTCCTCAACCTTTCTATTGTTATCACCCACACACAGACCTACGAAACCTTTCCAGACATTTTTTCCTAATTTGCCCCCCATGGAATTTTAATGCCACAGATGAACTGTGCATCGTTTGTGCACTGTATGTCTACCTGCGCTTCCCGCACAGGGAGTGAGATTTCGTCATCCCCCAAGAACTGAATCTTCCCCTTGGGGGGGACATCGCCCCCTTAAGAATGCATGTTCTAGAGCATCCGTGAGACCATGTTATTTCTCTGCTCCAAACCCACTGGGGGACAAGCCCAGGTCCTCTCCATCAGGCCCCACAGGAGACGCCTGCATCCTCCACTTGCGCCACTGGCCCCAGTCTCACGGCCTGCTGGGCACCCGCCCGTCCCTCCAGCTGGGCTCCTCCCCCAGCTGTCTGTCTCCCCGCCCTCCTTTCACTGCGGGCTCTGCTCCCATCTCCCTTCTCCTGGCCTCCCTGGCCCTACAGCAAATAGCGCCCCCTGGCCTGCCTTATGCCCCTCTGAGCCACTCAGCACCCTGAGATGGCGTGGGCCCCCTGACGCCCGTGGCCTGCCTCGAGGCAGGAGTCCCAGTGCAGAGAACTGCGTCTGGAAGGCAGCCGGCACTCGGTGACGATCTGTTGAAAGCAGCAGCAGGCTCCCCGGGGCAGGCGGGGGCTGAAGGAGAGCGAGCAGAGCAGAAGGAAGGAGAAGGAGGGCCACACTGTTCAAGCGCCAACACGTGGGCCACAGAGCCTGCTGTCCATGATGCATGCTCACACTCCCCCAACCCGTCTCACTCCGTCCTCACGGCCTCCCGTTCTACAGATGAGGAGACTGAGGCACAGGGAACGGAAGCAGCTCAGCCAACGTCACAAGTCCCCATCTGCGGAACGAAAAAGAAACCCAGGTCTGCGGCAGGGCTGGCTGCGTAGGGGGGCCAGCAGTCCCACAGGAATCCGTGCTCAGAGTGACCCGAGCTGACGTAACCCTCTGCCATCACCATCCTGCAAGTCTCACTAATTTTTGAACGAGGACCCGCGTTTCATTTTGCACTGGGCCCGCACGTTCTGCAGCCGGTCCTGCCTGCAGGAGCCTGCATCAGTCAGGAGAGCCCAGATTATGCTGTGGGTGGAAACAGTCCCCAAATCTCAGGGGTGGGGGCCACGACGGGTCATTTCTCACCCACGCAGCAGGTCCCCCAGGGACTCAGGACGGAGGAGGAGCCCCTGTCTCCAGCACCGCCCATCACCGTGACAGAGGGAACAAGGACTCCAGAGGGTCTTGCACTGGCAGTAAATGCTCTGACCCAGAAGTGACAGATGTCACGGTGCCCACGACTCACTGGCCAGCACTTGTCACCCGACCCCACCCAACCGCAGGGGTCTGGGGGAGCAGTCCCCCCGGGAGGTCCAGAAGGCAGGAACAGGAGACGTTTGGTGCACTACACTAGTGACCACACGGAGCCGGTCTGGTGGGCCCACGCCTCCACTCGGGAGCCAGACCCAGCGCCCGCAGCTCCACCTTGGCGTTGAGCTCTTCACCCAGGCGGCTGCCTCCAGCCTCCCGCGGGCCCCAGCCTCATCGTCATTCCAGGCCGCGCCTCTGCCGGGGCTGAACGCGGGCTTTATCTAAAGGCGGGGACGCAAGTGGGTCCTCGCGGCAACTCAATTAATCCTCCATCGGAAATTCTAACACAATCAATTTGGGGAGCCGGCCGACACCATAACACAGTAATTAGGAACAACTTTCAACTCGCGGCTTCCTTTGAAGATGGTAATTGCAATTAATTAAACATCCTCGCTGCTCCTCAGAGTCTGTTCTCCAGGAAAGTGGAGCAGAGGCGGGGCCGGGGGGTGCCCGACCCCTGCTCCCAGAAGCCCAGGAATCAAACAGGAGCCGCCTCCTGTGAATATCGAAGGGCGTGCAGGCTCCTATCTCCCTGGGAAACTGGTGGTGGCCTTGAAACAGAGAGAACCCAGCCTCGGGGTTCTGAGCTGATGCCCCAGATTTCCGCCCTCCCCCCCGGGGCTCTGCCTGCGCCCAAATGGCGGTGGGACCCCAGGATGCCCAGCTCCTCTGCTCAGCAAGGTCATATCCCCGGGTCACCGTCACACATTCAGAAAATACTCACTGAGCACCCACTGTTGCCCAGCGGGGCTCTAGGTGCAGGGGGTCCTCAGCCAACGTTGACAGGTCACATCCTGCCCTCTCAGGGCTGCTGCCCCAAAGGTGATGTCCACTACCTACAAGGCCGCTGGCAGCCCGAGCACGGGGGGGTGGAGAGAAGGCATGTTCTGGGGCTGAGCGGAGAGAGAGCAGGCAGCCTCGGCTCCAGGGGGTAAGCAGGACCCTGGACAGAGGAGGGGCGGCCACCCTGGGTTAAGACAAGGGACAAGTGATAGCCACCGGGAGAGTGGACAGTCCTGGTGGACACGGCTGCCCTCTCTCTGTCAGGTTCTCTCCATGTGCCAGGCCGGCCCAGGGGCCTGACCAGCCAGATCGCCCGCGTCCCCCCAGAACCCTGCCAGGAGGCTCTGTGACTGTGCTTCTGCTGACAGCCGAGGACCCGAGGCCAGGGAAGAGAGTGAGTGGGTGGAGGACCTAGTATTCAAGCTGAGGTCTGTGGTCCCCGAAAGCCAGGCTGTAGCTGCTGCCCAGCCAGTGGGTCCCAGAGCCTGAGGTCACAGCGGTCGGCCCCTGACATGGCAGCCACAATATGACAACACAGACTACGGGGCTTTGTTCTGAGAAGACGGCAGAATCTCCTGGCAAGTCAATGGGGGGGCAGGTGAGGGCAAAGTGATGCCTCCCAGATCCAGGACCTGTGACTTTAGAAAGGAGGTGTTTCCTTCCAATTTCCAAAAATAATTTGAAGCATCATTCTTATAATCCTAGCCCCGCCTGCTAAGACTTGAAAGCCAGACAGCTGGAGAAGACAACGACGCCAGCAGGGAGAGCACGTTGCCCCGGAAGATCGTGCCTGAGGAAAGTTACAGCAACTGGGCACAACTGAGCATCCTGGCAGCCACAGCAAAAAGGGCAAGGTGAGGGCTCCATGGTTCTCCCTGTGTGAGGGAGGGAAGCAGAAGCTGAGTCCCAGGAGGGACTGCCCAGGCTCTCGTCAAAGGGGTAAAGAGCAGGGCGTTGTTCTGATGCCCACCCAACCCCAAATCCATGAGCTCCTTGACACAGGCAGTGTCTTCCCTCCCCGAATGCTCGGCCCCAGAACTGGGCCCCACACCAAGCAGGCGCTCAGCAAACAGATTCTCAGCTCTGCTTTACACAAAAGGGCACAGGCCCCCCCCCCCCGGGCTGCTTCTGAGCATGCTTCTCCCTGGGAGCAGCATTTCCAACTGGAAGAGAAAATGCGTGATTTGGCAGAAAAAGTCAGCCCTGGGGCCAAATCCCAGTGCTCACACCTCCTGGCTGGGATGAACATGGCAGTCATTCTCCATCACCCCTTCCATTCTCCCTCACCTGGGCCATCATAGTGCTCCGGGCCTTGTTCTTAGAATTCAGTCAAGGTAATCACACCCGCAGCCACAGGGAACAGAGGCCTAAGCCAATCAACGCACGTTACTCACTGGAGCTAACCTTGAGCCCCTGGATCAAACCTTACCTGAAGCTCTGGACCTTCCAGTTACATGAACCGTTTTTGAACCTTTTGTGGTTTAAGCCCGTTGAAGCGGGGCCTTCTGTGGCTGTAATGTGAAGTTCTAATAACACACTGGCGTATGCCCTTGGGCAAGTCCCTTCCCCTCTCTAGGCCTCAGTGTCCTCATCTGTCCACTGACCTCGGGAATTGCAGTGAGGATGAAGGGGTGCAGTGGATGTGAAAGGGCTTTGGACTCCTGGAGCGTTGTGCCCCTGTAAGGAGGGCGGCTGCTCATCTGCCGGTGCGTCTCCCTTCTGGCACACTCCGCCCTGGCCTCGCAGCCCCTGCTTCTGGTCCTCTGACCCTTAAAGCTCTTATCTACAGCCAGCCTTTGGCCGTGCTGTCCCCCTGCCTGGAGTACCCTCCCCTAGTGTTCACACGACTGGCTCCTCCTCATTCTCCCAATCTTAGTTTAAACACCACCTCCTCCGAGAGGCCCTCCCTGACCACTCTGTTTGAAATAGGGTCTGTCCCTATTCATCCTCTTCATAGAACTTATCTCCTTGTTTTACTTTTTTTTTTTTAAATCATGTTTGTTTCTTTATCAAGTTACTAACTTTGGGATCTTGTCCCCTAGGTCAATGCTTCTCAAACTAGTGGTGGTAAAGGACCAGCGTTTCTATTTCCAATGTCACAGACCAATACTTTCATAAATTACATTAAAAATACATTTCTAGAAAAATTTCTACTTAAAAAAAACATACTAAATATAACCCCCAAATTCTTGTTATTACATTCTACAGTCATAAAATGACTCTGTCAACTTGCTACAAAAGTTCCTAAATGGCCACTCTCCATTTCTGCTGTTTTCAGGAGGGGCCTGTTCGGGCCTGCTCGGCCCGCAGGGCGAGCTGAACTGACAGAGTCAGTGCCCCTGGGGGGCAGTGACGCAGTTCTTGGCTCCCTTGTCCCGGGGGTGGGCGGCCCTGCCCCACTCTGTCTCCGGGCCCAGCGGCCCTCCAGCTGCTCTTCACGCTCTTGGCGGGCTTCCTCCCTTCTCTGTCTCACTTCCTCGCTCCCCGACCTGTGTTTCCAGGCGTCATCGCCCACATAAACCACCTGCACTCGATTCCGTGTTTAAGGACTGCTCCTGGGGGACCCCAAACAATTAATATACAACGCAGAAAATATAACCCCTAATACCACGAACGCGGCTGCCCGACGCGATTCAAATGCGTAAGTATTACACTGTAACTGCCGGGCGTCTCTGTAAAATCAGAGACAAGTCCGCAGGCGGGAAGGGGCCTGGAGCAGGAGCTAGGAGTCTTACGGGGAGTGGGGGGAGGGGGGCGGAGGCAGAGGAGGGGGAAGGCGGAGACCCCTCTTCTAGAGCCTGGGGACCTCCTTCTCCTCCAGAGGTGGAACTTCCTGTCCCTGGTCCTCAGCAGACCAAGCAAGACTTTGGAGAAAACATTTCTGCCCACGACTAGGAAGCTATAAATAACTTCCAGATTAGAAGGGAAAAATAAGCTCTGATTCCATCTGCGCTTGGTGAGAACAGCATCCTCCCGGCCTGCCCACCGCCCCCTGCACACCTGGACCCCAAACCCGCCCCCTCCACAGAGGAGGCCGGGGCCTTTGGCCCAGCAGGTCAGAGGAGGAAGCTGCAGGGGGCACGCGTGCAGTGGTCCTGCCCTGCCGCCAGCAGCCTACGCCAGACAGGCCTCTGCCCCAGCTTGTCACCCGCAGAGGGAGATGCGCCCAGGATGAAGGCCAGTTGCTGGTGGTTGTACCAGTCTCAACCAATTCTCTTAGCCACAAGCGGGGAGCAGGAGGCTCCCCCTTCTCCCCAGAGCCTGCAGAGGGAGGGCAGTGGGGGCACAGCAGTTCTGGGGACTGTGCCGTGGCGTTCCCGCCTTGGCGTCCCTTTCTCTGTCACACCCTCTGCCCCCACCCCCCTGTACTGTCAACTCCTCAAGTTCCTTTCTCCCTGCTTAGCCACCTGTTGTCCTTCCCTCTGCCTCTCCATTCATCTCCTGTCTCCCCGCATCTGCCTCTCCATCTACCCCATCTCCCCACATCCGGACACGCCTCTGTCATGGAAAATGGCAAAACTACCGAACTTGGAGTCACACACACGGGGAACCAGATGCCAGCTGCTCCTTGGAGGAGCTGAGACCTGGGGGTCCTCATGTGTGGAATGGGGCCGCTTATCCCCACCACAGAGCTGCGCTAAGATCCCAGAGGGCAGGCACCACCAGGCAGGGCCCGGGCCCCACCCTCCCTACCCCAGGTCCTCTATCCCTCTGACAGCCATTGTCGCGAGGCCAGCCTGCCCCAGCTGCCATTTCGATTTCACTCCTTCATTCACTGTCCACTTGAGACCCACGTGGGTATCGGGCACCACGGGTGACCAGGCCTGGCCTGGGGGCAGAGCTGGGATTAGGGCCGCGCCGGCATCAGATGTCCGTCCAGGTGTGTGCAGCAGAGAGCCTGGGGGTCGGCAGAAGCAGAGGCGAGTTTATTAACTTTCTCGGGGCAGCCGGGGGCTCGCCCAGCCGGGGGGCGCGGCCGCGGGGGTGCCGGCCTCGGGCGCGGGCGCGGGCGCGGGCGCGAGCAGCACGAGGCCGGGGTGCTGGCCGGGGCCCGCGTGCGCGTAGCTGCGCGCCAGGCGCTCCAGGCGCCGCTTGCGCCGGGCCGCCTGCGCCGTGTTGTGCAGGGGCCGCAGCAGCGCGGGGGGCGGCGCGCCCGGGCCCCGCAGCAGGAAGTCGAAGCCCGCGCGGTCGTGCGGGTCGTAGAAGAGCGGCCCGCGGGCCGGGTCGGGCCCCGGCGGCCAGGCGAACGGGAAGGGCAGCGTGAAGTCCTCGGTGAGCAGGCGGATGGCGAAGTCGTCCTCCTTGCCCAGCGCGCGGTAGGCGCGCCCGATGCCGCGGAAGTGCGCCTCCCAGAGCTGCGCGTCCCCGCCGTAGATGTCCGGGAAGGGGGGCTCCGGGGGCGCTGCGGGACCTGCGGGTCGGGGTCACGGAAGGGGTAGAGCATGAGTCCCCACCGTGGCACACTTAGAGCTGCCAAGCCAGGCGGGGCGGCGGGGAGAGAGGTGGCAGGACCTGCTGCCTGGGCGAGCCTTGGAGAGCCAAGGTGAGGGCTACGTGCTGCTGGGGAGGGAAGGGGAAGGCGGCACTCCTGAGGGGACAGCACCAAGCAACTAGGAAGGACCAGAAAGGCAGAGTATACATCACTAAATATTACTTGGGCGGAAAGTTCCGGATGGAGAGAAGTCTGGGTAGGTGGTGGGGTTGACCCTGCAGGGCCTGCCACACAAGCTCCTGATGTTGGCTCGTCCCTCAGACAGCGGAGACTGGACAGGGGTGACGGGTGGCCCTCGGATGAAAGCTGATCCTGGGCTGTGCAGGGAACGGACTGTGGGGGCCCGGCCTGCAGGTGGGGTCAGATCCAGGTCAGGATGAAGTATGGACACAGACAGAGGCACTCGGCTGGGGGGACGCTGAGGGGCCAAATGCCAGCCCTTGTAGATGCAGGTGGGGAGGAGCGCAGGGTGACAGCCCGCTTCCCAGCCTGGGCACAGCGACCCTGGGCCCCGGGGAGGAGCCACCCCGGGGGAGAGGGGTCAGGTTGGAAGGTGAGCCGGTTCTGTGTCTGTTGGACACTCTCGCCCGGGAGCACGTCCCCAGAGAAATGGAAGAGTCTCTAGATCCCTGTCCCATGGCCTTGCAGTGAGTCACGCGGGGATTCCGGGATCTGGTGAAGTCCGGGGACCCGTCTCAGAGAATCGTGTGGGTGTGAACACAGCACTGTGCCCCTGGTTTGGGTCCCCCACACCCTTGAAGCCCCTCCATGGCCCCAGACAGCAGCCCAAGCTGCTGTTCCATGCCCACACCTGTGGGGGCTGTGGTGCCCAGCTCCGGGCCCCCGAGTCAGCAGAGACCCCTTCATTCTCTCCTTCATTCCTTCCTTTCTTCATTCATTCAGCAAACGCGCTTATCTCTGGGCACGCTGAAGGGAGTGAGGCAGGCACGGACCCTCCTTGAGCACAAGCCCAGAGAGGGATATAGACAAGCCTCGGGTGGACACAGGACAGCCTGGGCAGCTCCCTGAGGACAGGCAGGACTGGGGGGCCTGGGAGAAGGGAATCGATGAACCTATTCAAGGCTCTGACGATGGATTCTCAGGTCCTTCTCCCAGCACCCCGAGAGGGGGCGACAGTATCCAGTCCGTTTTACTGGTGAGGATACAGACCCAGAGAAGCCACACGCAGAACCTGACTCAGAACCCCGGCTGGGTATCCCTGGCCACTATGCCACACCTTCCCGGCTCAAGAGCCTCCTGATGGTGACTGTCCTCCCCTTCACACAGATACTCACGGGGCACCTGCTGTGTGCCAGACGGGCGCCGTGCTGGGCGCCCGCCACAGCCGTGAACAGCACACACGCAGGTTTCCTGTGCACGCCAGGGAAAAGAGCCAGCAACTGGGTTGGGGGTCCTACATTCTACCTGTGAAACTCTGGACTAGTCATTTCACTTCCCTGCGCCTGCCTCCCCTGCTGAAAAATAGCGTTGACGAACCTGCTTTGCCACTGGAAAGTGCTTTCTTGGCTCAGCCCCACTGACAACGCCAAAGCAGCTGACCCGGGCAGCGGCCAGCTCAGGGCCTACAGCGCCCAGCACCGTGGACAGCTCCAAGGCCACCGCGCAGGAGCCTCTGCCCCGGATGGGCTGGGAGCAGGGCTTCATCCTGGGCAGCCCCTCCATCCACCAGGACGCCTCCTCCCTGCAGGCCTCCAGGGCGAGTGGCTGGCCTGGCACTCATACCAGCAGGGGGATGGGCCGTCGGGGAGGGCTGTGGGGTGTTGCTACTGGCTGGGGGTGAGGGAAAGCTGTGGAGAAGAGGAGAATCGTGGATGGGGCCCCCAGGAGAGGAGAGGGCCCCTGGGGCCCCTGAGAGGAGTGACACTCTCTGACTTGCGTTTAGCCCGGCGAGTTTGGCCGTCGTGGTGCAGACAGGGGAGGGGGGTGGGCAGCATGGGGCAGGCAGGGCAGTGATCCAGGGGAGAGGGGCTGGCAGCCCAACCAGGGCGGCACTGAGAAGTGCTCAGACTCTGGATGTCTTGAGGATAGAATGACAGGATTTGCTGACGGAGGGATGGGGGCGTGGAGTGGAGAAAGAGGAGGACTCGGAGGGTTTTGGCCTGAGCAACTGGAAGCAAGGAGGTCCCATTTACTGATCTGTGGGGTCAGTTGAGAGAGGAGCAGGCTGGGCTGGGGAGTCAGGAGGCTTCTTTGGACGGTGGATGCCTTTAGACTGGCCTGGGGAGAAGTACGGAGGACAGGGGGCTGTGAGTCAGGAGTTGGGCCGGGACTCCGGGCTGGAGGTGGACCTGGGAGATGGTATTTAAAGCCACGGAACTGGATGAGATCACCAAGGATGTGAAGACAGGGAGAGAAGAGGCCTGAGAAGCCCACCTGGGCTCTCTACCCTCCCCAGGTCAGGGGGAGGAGGAGGAGCCAGCGAGGAGACTGAGCAGGAGCGGAGCGGGTAGTGATGCAGGAGGAAAGCCAGGAGGTGGGGGGTTCTGGGAGCCGAGCGAGGAGGTGGGGCCATCCTGAGCCATGACCTGCCTATGGCCTGAGAGCTGACCTCGGGTTTAGCAGCATGGAGGTCGTCGGTGACTTTGACCAGAGCTGCGTTAGCAAAGTGCCGGAAATGAAGGTTCGAGTGGGTTCAAGAGCAAATGAGAGGGAACACTGGGGAGGCAGCAAGTATAAGTAACCTCTCGAAGAGTAATTTCGCTGTAAGTGGGGAGCAGAGAAATAGGGTGGAAGCTAAAAGGGAAGCGGGGTCAAGAGATAGGATAAATGGCAGCACGCTTTTATGTTGATGGGAAAGATCTAGTAAAGAGAGAACGTCATGCTACAGGAGAGGGTGGGTGGAGAGGCACTGAGGGGTGGCGGGGAGTGGGAGGGAAGGACGAGCTGGAAGTTGGCCTCGGCTGGAGCAGGGGTGGGTGGGGCAGGGAGCAGGCGGGGGAGGACAGAGCGTGGGCACAGGGGAGGTGGTGCCGGGGACCATGGGAGTCCTCTTCGATGGCTTCAGTGAAAGAAGGAGCAAGGCCAGCAGCTGAGTGAGAGGAGGCAGAGGCGGGTGGGGCTCGGAGAGACAGAGATGCAAGGTCGTTGCTAGGAGAGAGCAGGGGACCGGACAGACAGAAATGCAGGGGACCCAACGTGGGAGCCCCCTGCAGGCTCACGCTCCGGGATTTGAAGAGAGCGTTAGCATGGTCGGGTTCACCCCCAGCTCCGCTCAGCTGTATGGGAGCAGGCGAGGAGTGGGCGGAGAGTTGGGGAGTTGCCAGGCTGGTACAATGAAACAAGAGAGGGAGGGGTGCGTGAGGGTGTGAGGATCGTGGCAGAGCCGGGTGAGCAGGGAGCGGGAGGGAGGACGGTGGGCGGAGGTGGAAATGTGCTAGAAAGGGTGGACAGCAGTTCGCCTGGGGGGCGCTGAGCTCCTGCTCTAGAGGGCGTGAGCTGGGGCCAGACTCCCGGGGTGGGGTCATGGGTGGAGTCATGGCCGGGCTGCAGTTTAGGGACTGACAAGGCCAAGGGCATGACCAGGGCTGGGTGGCTGGGTGTGGGGGACAAGATCCTTGGCGAGGAGTCTGGGAGACTGAGGGGCCAGGATGAGGGAAGAAATCACCAGTGTGATGACAGCAGAGATGGAAAGAGGGTCGGTGACCAGAGTCCAAACCCAAGGTGGGAGAGTGACCTCAGTGGAGGTGAATGACTGCCCCTCCCCAGCCTGGGCAGTGGGTGTGTACTTCTGAGGGCCTGGGAGCCAGCACTGGGGTTTGGAGGAGGCGGTGGGGAAGGAGGGCCAGAGAATGATATGGAAGGGGCCCCGAAGAGCAAGGGGGATCCTGGCCCACCTCCAGGCTCAGGTCCAAGGACTGTGGGACCCCCGGGAGGGCGGCAGGGCAGCGGGTCCTGCAGGAGCACAGGAAGAAGGGACTGTTAGGGGATGGGGTCGATGCCCCCACCCCGACCCTGTCCTGCTGTGTGACCTTTGCAGGGTGCCCCCCAAGAAGAGGAGGTAGGATGGCGGCTTCCTCTCCCACATACTCAGAGCCCCCCTACCGTGGACACCCCTTTCTCCTCCATCCCTCCCCTGCACCGTGGCTCACCTGGAGTGGCTACAGAAGGAGGGGGCAGGACTGCTGGACTGGGGTCGCCTGCACAGGGGGAGGTCATGTCTGCAGGTGGGGTCAGGCTTGTTTACCTGGCTGCCCAGGAGACTGGAGGAGGGGCCCTAGGGGAGGAGAGAACCTTGCATTTAAAGGGGCCCCACCTGGAAGTGGGCTGGGGCTGGGAGGGGGGTAAGGGGGCTCGGAGGGCACAGTGGCCCTTCCCCCACACCCCTGCAGCTCACCTGGCCCTGCTCAGGAACCATCGTGACCCCGCCCTGGCCCTCAGAGACCTCCGGCCCGTCCCCACCAACCTGCCCAGGTTAATCGGGCCACACACCCCTCCTTCGCCCTTTGCTCAGGTCAGTCTGGTGCCCACAGCCCCGTCCTGTACATGCTCACGGGGCAGTAGAGGCCATGATCCAGCTGAGGCTGGCCGCCTGGCCCAACCCCGGGCATCCCACGGGTGTTCCAAGGGTCCAGGGCGTGGGTTGGCAGCCCCGTCCTCAGCGACTCCATAGTCCCCAAGATATGGGTCAGACCGGGCCCCCTGGCCTCCAGGAACCCGTGTGGGTTTGGGTTCCCCCAGAGCAGACCCCAGCACCAGTGGGGAAGCAGGGACGTAAGGCAGCGAAAGGAAGGAAGCCCATGAGGGCACGTGAGGACGCTGTGACTGCTGTGGGCAGCTGGGACGGCTTCAGAATCACCCCGCCCGTCCAAGGGCCTGGGCCAGGCTGTCATCTCTGACTCCTGTGAGCACTCCTGGGGAGATGTTACTCCCCAGCACGACGGCCCACAGCGGGCTCCAGTGGTCAGAGACACCCTCAGGCGAAGACCTAGACACACTCCTAGCCTGGGGCCCCAGACCCCGTCTCAGGCTGTTATGCGAGCAAGAAATAAACTCCTGCTGCCGCTGAGCCATTCCACAGGCCCAGAGCTATTTGTTACCCAGCCCCTCGGACTGCTACTGCAGTGCTGCCCCAGAGGAAAGAAAGGTGGCCTGCTGGAAGTCTCTCGTGCTCTCTGTTCCTGCATCTCCGCACCTCCACGCCTCTGCCCGGTGCCCTTCCCACCCTCCTCTGCAATGCAGACTCACTCACACCGCCTCCTCCAAGAAGCCCTCCCTGCCTGCTCCATACCTCAGGGCCCCGCAGGGCCTGGCTGGCCCTCCCACTGAAAGTTGCCTTGTCAGATTGGGACCTGCCTTTGCCTCCCGTGTGTTCCCTGTGTCCCCATGTGTCCTGGTGAGGACTCCTGAATGCATTGGGTTACACGCAGCCCCATCTCTGAGTCCAGGGCCCCTGCCTCCCTCATTAGAGCTCTGGGTTGAGTGCCGCCCTCAGGCCTTGGAGGGTGCGTGAGGGGAGGTGCAGGAGGCTGTGCCTGTCATGGTGAGGACCCTGCAGCCCCTCTACCATCTCCCTCCCTGGGAGCCCCTCGAGGGCAGGCCTGGACACCTCCCCTGGGCCAGACCCCTGGGCATGGTCAGCCCAGCCCGGCAGGACAGCTGAAATCTCGCCCCCCCAAATGAACTACACCCCTGGTGTTCCCACCACCCTCAGGAACTCGGCTGAGGAGGACGCTGGGCGGGAGTGGCTGGGTGCAGGCAAACGGCATAACCTCCCTGAGCCTCAGTTTCCCCATCTGTAAAACCGGGCTGAAACCAGCCGACCTGGGGTTAAATGAGAAATGTAATGCACCTTCGAGAAGGGACAATATAGGGTAACAAAGCTGGAACTCCGACCTGGTCGTGAAGAATACCCCGTCCCTGAGGACTGGCCACCTGATGACAGTATCTTCGGGGCAGTGGGCTGGGGCTGGAAGGCACCTCAGCTCTCCTCTGGAAGCCAGGGAGCGTGTTTCACGTTCATGAACAGAAAACGACGGAGGCGCCCACGATGGAGAGAACTCCCCCACGCTCCTGGAGCCAGCGAGAGTGGAACCACAGCTCCCTCCCATTCCCCCTCCTATGTGGGCCCCCCCTGCCGCCCCCCGCAAGGCTCTCCCGCCCCTGGGATGGATGTCACGGCCCCAGGGCCTGAGCGTGAGCCCCGAAGAGCGTTTCCGGGGTCCGGCTTCCAACCAGGTGGCGGTCTGGGCTCTCATTCCTCAGCCCCAAGTGCCACTGGGGGTCCTGAGGAGCGGTGACCCAGTGCCCCATCAGCCCCCACACGGGGCCAATACCCTCACCTGGCACACGTTGCCTTCCACCCCCAGCACCTCCTGAGCCCGTGGCCGGGCCTGGCCCTGGGCTGGGACCTGGAGGAGGACCGGAAGGCTGAGGGAGGGCCCGGCACTCACGGTGCTCACACACAGGAGCACGACCAGCCCTCGGGCCTCACAGTCAGCCGCGGGCACGTGGGTGCCCGTATTTCCAGTGTCCCGCACTCCAGCCACTCCAGCTCTCAGGGCAGGCATCAGGTCCACTGGGCTCGGCCTAGTGGGATCAGGCCAGGTGGCGGCTCAGCTGTCCGTATTGCGGGGTTAACACAGGAGAAAAAACCCGATACTGACATTCTCCTTCTACAAACCGTCACCAGGCCCCGGGGACTGGCCCAGGCCAGTCAGTGGCCGCTCAACCACGATGTCTTAGTCAGGGTGACATCTAAGCTCTGGTAACAGGGAGCCCCCAATACAGTGGCCTCAATGAGAGGGAGCATTTGTCTCCCTCATGCGGCTGTCCAGCGGTCCAGGCCACGAGGCAGCTCCGCTCCCCAGGGCCGTCGGGGGGCCCAGGCTCCTTCCAGTCGTGGCTCTGCACTCCTAGGGTGTTGTCTTTCTGCCGGGTTGCAGCGGAGGCACACCCATCGCATCTCAGCCCAGGAGGCAGGTGAGAGGCAGTCACGGCCGGCAGTGTCCTTTTAAAACATGAGGGGAGACAGTGCACTCACTTCTCAGATGCCAGGGGTGAGAACTTAGTCACGTGGTTGCTCTTGGCCGCAAGGGAGGCTGGGAAGTGTAGTGCACACCTGGGCGCCCAGGTGCCCAGCTTTTGGAGGGACAACTTCCCATTTGCCACAGTAATTAGGACAGACCGATGTGTCAGTCTGGGCTCCCCTGGAGCACGATGAAGCACGTGCTGTTAGTTTCCTGTGGCTGCTGGAACCAATGACCACAAACTCGGTGGTTTAAAGCAGCGTCACTGGGTCGAAATCAAGGTGTCGGCAGGGCCGCGCTCCCCACAAGGCTCTAGGGGAGGATCCGTTCCTTGCCTCTCCTGGCTTCTGGCGGCAGCCGGTGCCCTTGGTTTGTAGCCAAACCACTCCAGTCCAGTCTCTGCCTCTCTGGCCGCATGGCCACCTCCTCTTCCGTCTGTGCATCAAACTCCCTCTGCCTCCATCTTACAAGGTACACATGACTGTGTTTAGGGATCACCCAGACAATCCGGGATAGTCTCCCCATCTGAAGATCCTTAACCTAATCACAGCTGCAAGGTCCTTTTTGCCGTACAGGGTGACAACTACAGCTTCCAGGGATGAGAACATAGATATCTTTGGTGGCCATCAGCCAGCCCACCACCAGACCCTGAGACAGATCTGAGGATGAGAGGTGACTTGGGAAGGGAGCCCAGGGCACACTGAGGGGACAGAAGGAGGCCCATCAAGTGTGTTATCAGGCGAGTGGTTGTCCCCGGGAGCCACGGGGGTTCCATCTCACGGGGCCACCTATCTGAGGGGCAAGGGGTGGAGCCACCCACCTGCCCATCAGTCCTAGGAAGAGGGGGGCTCCCAGGAGAGCTGATGCCCTGGCTCCTCAGCCAGTGGCCAGAGAGCCCCGCAGACAGAGAAAGGGGCTGGCAATGAACTACAGAAATAGTACATGCCACGTGATGGGGGGACCAGTACCATCTGCTCCCCAGTCCCCTGCCTCACGGAGCCTGTGGTCTAGCTGGAGAGAGAGATAAAAGACCAGTAAAGCAATAAGTAAAAGAAATACCAATGTGATAGGGATGCAGAAGGAAACTGGCAGGGCGCTGTGACAGTGACGGGGACACTCCACGTACCGTTCTGTGGCCAGGGACAGCCTCCTGGGGAGTTGATATGGAAGCTGAGGGTAAGGGCAGTATGTCCTGAGAGGGGAGGGGAGAGGGTCTGAGGAACTTCCTGTGTAAAGGCCCTGTGCAGGGAAGGCACAGTGCCCGAGGAGCAGGAACAGCCCAGGAGACCATGTGCCTGGGGATCAAGAGCAGAGAGAAGGGGCAGGCGCACCAAGTAAGAGTGGGGACACCTCGTCCAGCCTGGGGTCAAACACACCTTCCTCCTCCACCATCACGGCCACCTCCCTTCTCAGCAGCGCCCCCGTGGGGAGGAACGGAGGCGCCTGCCTCCCTGAGGATCAGACAAGGGGCTCCGGGCAGAGAGAGCAGCCAGGCAAAGGCCTGCAGGCCACAGGCCAGGAGGGCCCAGTGCGGCCGCCGAGGAGGAGGGGCCAGCAGGCCCTGCCCAGAGCTGCCCGCGCTACCCGGATAATCCCCTCCCGGCACTGCCACCGCCTCCGAGTTATTTTTAAAATCTCATTTTCAGAAAGTGGAGGAGAAAGCCTCTGTCTTTTGCCTTTCCCCCCTCTTTTTTTCTGTGAAGGCTTAGGAGAGGGGTGTGGAGGGAGGAGGCGTCCCCGGAAGGTGCAGCGGTGTCCCCGGGCAGCGCGCCTGCTTGGGGACGGGGGGCCTCTGCCGACTCTGGGCTCCCACGCCATGGGCCCCAGAGGCACGGGGCGGGACCCCTCCTTGGGCCCCTGTACCAGGGGGATCAGGTACTCTTTTCACCCAGCGGGCATTTTGTGGGTGCCTACTGGGGGCTGGGGCACAGCAGGGAGGGAACTCCAGGCCTGCACCTTCACAGGGCGCGGGGTCCAGTGGGGAGAGCCTGGCTGTGAGCCAAGCCCCCCACGTGGAGCCCCGGGCCTGGGCTGGGGGAGGGGCACAAAGGCTGCCCAGGGCAGTGACGGGTGGCGGAGGGCGGGGAAGGCTCCAGCAGACGGAGGACTGCGGGTGTGGGCAGGGCAGAGCGAGCCTGGCTGGGCTGGCAGGACCAGGACTGAGCAGGGAGCGCGTGGGCCGGTCTGGTGGGTGCTCTGTGGGGTGCTGTCACTCCACAGGAGGCTCAGGGAGGGGAGTAACCCCAGAGCCAGGAAATGCAGGAGCCCAGTGGGGGCGGGAATCCCAGCCCTGCCTCTTGAGGCCGGGCTGGGTGTGCTTACCCGGCCCCGCCCGTCAACACCACAGCCTCCACCTCCACCTCCCAAGGCACCCAGCACAGAGCCCGTGCGCAGAGGGTTCGTGCTGAACCAACCACAGCAGCGAGCGTAAATGCTGCGGGAGCCCAGAGAAGACAGGGGTGGCCTCACGGAGGAGGTGACCTGGGCCGGGGATCTCCAAGGATGAACAGGAGTGAGCGAGGAGTTTGTTTAGGAAAGCAAGGATGTGGTGAGGATGTTAAAGAAAAACATATTCATGTCACTTGTGGAAACCGGTGAGGCAGACTTATGGGGGAGGGTGGCTATCGCCATAAGTGCAGGGACGGCAGCAGTGGGTTCCCACAGTGGGGAAAGAGTGGGCTCAGTGCTTAATACAGCAGGGTCAAGAGGGGATTTATAGCCAAGGAGGAGAAAGTGAGGGCAGCAGATGGAAAATTACTAAGAGGAAACCTAAGTTGGGGAGGTGGGATGGTTCTAGCTAAACCAACTGGACAAGATTCTTGCTGAAGGCGGCCAGGTGATCAGACCTCACCTAGCGGGTGGTGGGGACGAGGTACCCAATCACATATGGAGGTGATCAGATACCAAGGGTGGGGTTCTTGCTAAAACTGGATTTAACAAGAAGGGGAACAGCTGGGCCCAGGAGGAGGTTCAGGAGCCTGACTAGAGTTCAGTCAAGCACAGAATCCTTGTCAAGGGCATTCCAGGAGGAGGGCAGTGCACAGAGCCTCAGAGGGCTGACCTGGCTGCAGCTGGGGACCCGGAGGAGTTGGGGGGGCCGAGAGACGGGGTCTCAGTGGCAGGGCAGGGTCTGGGCTGCAGGGCCCAGGGTCAGGCCTCCCCGTCTTTGAGGCAGTAACAGCAGCCTCTTGTGTGGCCCCCAGCAGGAGCCCAAGCTTGAGGGAACCCAGGAAGGGGAACAGCCGGTGCAAAGGCGTGGAGGTGGGAGCGAGCTGGAGCACCCCCATAGCTGTCCCCTCCCAGTGGCAGCGGTGTCGCACCCTCATGTCGGCCTAGGTCCCCTCCCCGCACCCATCGTCCTGGGCTCTGGAGGGCTGCGGGGTAGGGAGAGCGTGTGTCTGCAGGAAGGCTCCCTCCCAGCCTCCCCTCCCGTCCCTCCGCGAGTCCTGCCTGGGCCCGCAGCACCATCTGCCGGCGGCAGGGGGAGGCACAGGCGTGCGTGGCCTGGAGGCCCCTGCCGGTTGGTACCCTGGGCAGGGGGTGGCCTGGAGGGACTGGTACCCTGGGGACGGGGTGACAGCCCGGGGAGGCGAGTGTGAGATGGCCCATGGGCCTCATCTTCACCCTGGGTTTAGGGGGCTGAGTGTGAACCTGGCCTCAACACTGACTGCAGTGTGACCTCCAGCTGCTTCCTCACCCTCTCTGAGCTTTGTCCCAATCCCAGGGTGGTGAGCACACCCGGCACCCAGGCTGCTGTGAGAAGCAGCCACCAGACTGGGAGCCCACATCCAGCGGAAGTTGTGCGCCCTGGTGCTGATGGTGCTCCCTAATTCCTGAGAGGCTCATGGGGAGACACTGCAACCCTGATGTCTCACCAGTTTTAAACATAGGGGGCAGGGGGAGGTAGACAAGAGTCAGATCCCAGGTCTCAATAGATGTCCCTCCCCGTGTCCCCTGGGGTCAAGGTTGGTCCACGGAGGGGCTCATTCACTTCCACCAGCCTCAGTGTGGTGCTGGACTGCCCCCCTCCCGGCCTCCCCTGCAACCCTGCCACCCCCGTCCCAGCCTCCCCCGGAACCCTGCCTCCCCCGTCCCAGCCTCCCCCGGAACCCTGCAGAGAGAGGAGCACACAACCCCCAAAGCGGTTCGTCTCATTTTACCTGGCCAGGACTTACTGGAAAGTTCTCCTGTGGGAACAAGGTTACAGAAAACCTGCCTCACCATACTCCAGGTACAAATAGTCTAGGACACTCCCGGGAGCCAGAAGGCCCCCAGAGGGCCCTGGGGAGGTCTGGGGCCAGGACCTGCGAAGCCCCCGGCTCGTGCCCCGCAGGGCTCAGCCTCTGTCTTATCCCCTCCTCCTTCTCCCCTCTGCCGGGAGTCCCAAGGAGGGGATGGGCCGCCCTAGGGGACCCCACCCCCAACCCCGAGGCCTCACTCTTGGCTCCAATTCCAAATTCTCAAAGAAAGAGAACTCGTCAGCCCACCCTGCCCAGTCAGCCTGGCAAAGGTTTAAGAAGGAGCTCTCCAAAAACCAAAGGCCCAGATTTGTAGCGTCGCCCATTTCCATGGTGTAAATACTCCCGCCACCTACGGCTGATTTCCCGCTACCCGCTACCCGCGCAGTCGCTCCCCGGATGTAGATGCACAGATATGAGTAAGATATGAGTAACCACTAGGGCATGGATAACAGTGAAATACAGTCGGATAAGCAGGAAGTGAGGAGTCTGGGGTATGTATTACCTCTGTTTTTAATATAAACCATTTAATTGTAAGCTTCTATGGCTATATTTAACAACCAGCTCTCAGAATGGCTGACAACTTAAGGACCAGTCATTCAAGCCTGTTGGCGCAACTCCAGCCCACCCCTCAGACAAATGGCTGCCCGGGGCACACCGGAGGCGGGGATGGTTCTCAGACAAGGGACACTTCCAAGACGCCTCTTCTGGCAGCTTTGCGGGAGCAGGGGGGCCCTCCCGGGGACCCCCCTTCATGAGTGCATTTGTGGACCCAGTTAGTAACAGTCCCCTCCACGGTCCCAGGAGGATGGAAGATCCGGAGTCCGGAGTCTGTGCCTTGGAGAAAATCACAGTGCCCACCTCCTGGACTTGTGCTGAGCCTTAAGACACAAGGTAACACACCGAGAACAGCGCGGGGACCTGGTGATGCTTCAGTAAACATACCACCCCCCTTACTCTCGCCTCACCCCTCCCAGCCTCAGTTTCCTCCCCGACACATGGTGAGGATCTATAATACCCACTCGTGGGAATGTCAAGAGGTTTATCGGACTTAGGCCTGGCGAGGCTGCCCACAAGCCCGGCCTCCGTCTGCACCGAGCACCTCTTACAGAAAAGCAGTTTAAGTCTCAGAACAGCCAGGGGAGATGGGCGCTGTCGGCCCTGTATACAAAGGGGTCGTGGCCTCGGAGAGGTCATCCAGCCAGCAGTCCCAGGGCTGGGATTTGAGCCCCAGGGGCCAGCTCTAAAGCCCTGGGGGCCTTGGGGTGGGGGGTGGGCGGTGGCCGTCTGTAGTGTCTGAATCTTCCCCAACCGTTGCCCCAGTCCTGGGCTCCTGGCTGCCTCCAAGACGTGCCTGCAAGCAGCCCCTAAGCCCAGGGCCTGGCTGGGCGGGGGGAGACGCTCGTCGGGCTGGAGCTAGTGGCCCAGCAGCAGGTCCCAGCACCAACAGGCCCGTGGTCCGTGCCACGTCTTCGCTCTTAACCCCTCCTCACACAAGCCCCACCCTGAGAGCCTCCAACAGCCGAGTGTGGTGACAGGGGTCCATGCGGGGAGTCCCCAGTCTGCCTTCTGGACCAGCTGCGCCCTGCAGCGTGCTGCCGGACCCTGGCCCCCTGTGAAGGGACGTCATACAGAGTCCTGCCTCTGCTGCCTTGTCCCTGGCATGGAATATGTGTCTGTTATCTACTGCTGTGTGACAAATGACCTCAAAACTTAGTGGCTTCAAGCAATACGCATTTACTATCTCACAGTTTTGGGGTCAGGAATCCAGGCATGGCCTAGCCGGGTCTTCTGTCTCGGGGTCTCTCGAAAGGCTGCAGTCAAGGCACGGGCTGGGGCCAACTGCACGGGCCTTACAGGAGACAACTGAGAACCAGAGAGGGAAGGGCCGAGTCCCAGCCACACTGGGAGCACACGTCCACGCACACACCCGTGCACGTGCTGGGCCCAGACACGGTGTCCAGTTCCACAGCACTGTCCTTGGAAAGGTGCTGTGGACACTGGGACCATTGTGACCTCGGGGGTGAGGTCAGGGCGGGCTGCAGTGGGGGAGGGGGACGCCCAGGGATAGGGCTGCCCCGTCCTGCGTGAGGATAGAGCCTGTGGGTTCTCCAAACCGCACCCTAGCATGGACGAGCAGCCTTTGGAAAAGCCACACAGCGCCACTGCAGCTGATGGGACGCCATCCGCCGTGTCTGGGAACTCCAGGTCAGCCCGGCTCTAGGCCAGGAGGTGTGGGGGTCAGGAGGGGACCCCCATGCCCTGCTTCTCACAGGGGCCCTGGCCTCTCCATCTCTCAGGAGAGTGCCTCCCTGCAGGGCACCCCCGCGGGGCATCGGGGTGAAGGAGGGAGGGGCCTGGAGCCAGGAGCAGCCTGGGGAGGGGTCTGGGGCTGACCTGGTGGAGAGGAGGCTGAGAGGGAGGAAACGGCTTGGCCATCACGGCGCTGTGGGGCTGTTGACTGCTGGTGGGGCCAGAGGTGTGGCCAGCCACGTGTCAGTGCTCGTCCACACACGCTTGCAGTGTGAATGAGTGGACAGATGGACAGATGGACAGACAGACTGTCCACCCGCTTCCCTGAGCCTGGGCTTCTCCACCTGCGGGGAGGAGATGATACAACAGCCAGTGTCCTTGCGGAGACATAAGGAGTGTTCCTCTGTGGCCTTCGGGCCCAGTGTCCCCAGCATCCTGGGCGGGCACTAGGGCAGCTCCACCTTCCTGCGGCCACGGCAGGTCAGAGGCCGGCTGGCGGGCTCCCTCCCTGCCTCCTGGGAGCCCCGGTGGGGGGGGGGTTGCCCTCCTGGGACACGGGCAGGCCCTGCTCTCCAGGCTCTCCCGGGCGGGTTCCGGAGCGGCATTCCTGCGTGGGTTCCCTTTGCTGGGGGCTGTTCCAGAAGGAGCAGCCTTGTACCTGCCTTTGAACTCAGTTATTTTGGTCTACACGGAGCTCTTCCCGTCTGTGTTGTGTGTCAGGCCGTCTCCTCCTCTGCCACGGCTTGGATGCTTCTCAGGCGAGAAAACGCTCCCCTGCAGCTGTTTGCCTAACTCTGTTCCTGTCGGTTTTCCATGTTTAAAAATACGCTCAGTTTGGTTGCTGCGGGGCTGGGATGCCGGTTGGGGTGCGATGCAGGTCTCCCTCGCGCCTGTGGCCAACGCTGACCCGCCCAAGGCCCCTCCGGGCGCAGAGTGAGGCCAGACCCCGACCCCGGGAGGTGCCCGCAGAGGTGGCGCCCGCCGTCTCCACGTAAAAGGCCGAGTATCTGGGAATGGCTGGGAAGTGGCTGGTTCTCAGAGAGGTCACAGGAAGAAGGGGCCCTCCAGGAGGGGTAACGTGTGCACTTGGCCCTGAAGCGGCCGCCCCAGGAAAGGCCACGGTCCCCAGGATGCAGGCTTCGGGGTTGGGGCTCGGGTCTGAACTGGCGCCATCCCGCAGAGGCTGTGTGTCCTGGGACAGGTCACCGAACCTCTCTGTGTCTCAGCGCCTTGTGGGGTTGGTTTGAAGATAGCGTGGGTGAGATCAAGTGCCCAGCCTGTGGCCGTCCTCAGTGGCTGCAGTGCAGGCGATGATGGGGGTAGGGGGACCCAGGGAGGTGACGAGAAGGGAGGCGCCCGTCCCTCCTCAGCAGGAAGTATCCAGCTGGGGGAGCTGCCCTGTTCCCAGAATGCCTTCATTCATTCATCACTCATTCAATTATTCAGTCATCCAACACCCACGCCGGGCATGTGCTCGGCCAGGCCTCCCTGACCAGGCTGTTTCAAATGCCCCCCAAAGGCTCGTCTGATCCCTGTCCCTCTTGATCCTCCGTGTCACTGTCCCCAGCTGACACAGGACATAGTTTCTTGTCCGTGCATCCTCTCTCTGCCCCCAGAATGCGAGAGCCGCAGGGAAGGGGCTCCTGTGTGTGGTTCACTGATGACCCCCAGGGCCTGGAGCGGGACTGGCACACAGTAGGCATTTCATCAACACCACCGAATGGACGAAGGCAGGAAAGAATGATCCTGCGCTGGGCACCACGTGGGCCTCAGGGGGGACAGAGATGCTCAGCCGCCCTCAGGCCAGGTGCCCCCCAGTCTCTGTTCCTGCACTTTATAAATGCTTTCACCCCAGCGTGTCCCCTGGACATGGGAGCTTCCCGGGGACACAGCTGGCTCAGTCCTCTGTGTCCCCAGCGCTCAGACGTGCAGGAATGCCACCCCTCTAGCAACCCCACGAGTGTCCCCTGCTCGGCCACCTGGTCACGGGTTCCCGAAGAGGCAGGTGGTGGGGAGGGTGGAGCATCCTCCGGCTGGCGTGGCCGTGGGATGGGGTGAGGGGCCCCAAGCCCCCAGCATGAATGCCGTCTGGGAGAGGGGCTGATGGGGCAGGGCTGCTGGGAGCGGCTCCAGGGGGACGCAAGGAGGAGGATCCCACTGTCCAAGGAAGGCCCTCCCAGGCGGCACGCCCTCGCATGCGTCCTCTCACTCGGCCAGTCAGCCTTCACTGGGGGGCCTGCCCGGGGATGCACGGGGGCCCCCAGAGACAGCCGGCACATCCCCAGGGAGACTGGGAAGGGAATACCAGCGTTAGTCAGCAGGGTTCAGGGGAGCTCAGTCAGTTGGGGAGGCACTCCTAACCCTAGGATGCTCTTTCCAGGCGAAGAAGGCTGAAGAGCATCTTTGCCTGGCCCTGACGAGGGGGCGAGACGGGAGGAGGAAGGATGCATGCTCTGGGCAGAGGGGCCAGGAGAGCAAAGGCCCAGAGGTCGACTGGAACGGGCTGGGGCAGCTGCACACCGGATCCTGGTGTGGAGGCTGCAGGGGGCAGACCACCAGGGTCCTGTGAGCTGGGAGGGTCTGTCACAGGGCTGTAGCCGGAAGATCAGGACGGGGCCGCTTGTTGCTTTGGCTGCGTGGCTCTACCTTTCATCCGCAATGTTTGCTGAGTACCTGCCAAGTGTTCCAGACACTATTCTAGGCGTCAGGGACACAGCTGGGCACGAGAGAGAGAGGTCCCTGCCCTCGTGGCTTACCCTCAGTGGAGGAGATAGCCAATAAATGATAGATGCAGTAAATTACATGTCACAAGCAAAAAAGTGATATGGAAGAAAATGGACAGGGGTGAGGTGGAGAGTGCGGGGTGAGGCCCAGGTGCAATTTTAAATAGGTTCATCAAGAAGGTAGCAATTGAGCCAAGACTTGAAGGAGGTGAGGGACTGAACTGAGCAGCTGTCTAGAGGAAGGACGTCCCCAGACTGAAGGCACGGCTGGTGCAAAGGTCCTGAGGCAGAGGCATGCCTGGTGGTGTGAGGGGCAGCAGGCGCTTACTGTAACTGGGGTGGAGGAAGCAAGAGAGAGCAAGAGATGAGATCAGAGGAGGTGAAATGATGTGTTCTCACTTCTTTTGTTCTTATTTTCTTCTTTATTACAGTATAATTCACATACAGTAAAATTCACTCTTTTTAGCATATAGTTCTGTGAGTTCTGACAAACTCATACGGTCGTGTATCCAGTACCAAAATCAAGACAGGAAGCAGCGCCAGCCATCTCCCCCATAACCCCCCAGCCCCCTTTTATAACCAACCCTCCCACAATTCCGCTCCGGAAACCACTGCTCTGCTCTGTTTTCTGTCTGTATGGTTTACCTTTTTCAGAAGGTCATAAAAATGGGACGATACAGCGTGCAGCCTTGGGGGTCTGGTTTCTTTCACACAGCACAGTGCACGTAAGAATCGCCCATGAGGTCGCGTTTATCAGTCACTCACTTCTTGTTATTGCTGAGATGCAGCACGGTCTGCTTACGCCTCCACTGGTCGGAGGACGTTTGGATTTCTTCCGTTTGGGGCTGTGACACATAAAGCCGTTATAAACATCCATGTACGGATTTCATGTGAAAATAAGTTGTTTCTCTTGAGTAGACGCTTAGGCGTGGACTAGCTGAGTTGGATGGTAAATGTATGTTTAATTTTCTAAGAAAGTACCAAAGTACCTTCCACCCCGGCTGTCCCGTTCTGCACCCCGCAGCCGTGTAGAGACTTCACGTCACTCTGCCACCGCGCCAGCGCCGGGGATTTGCCAGGTTTCTGACTTTAGTCACTCCAGTAGCTGGGTTGTGATCTCCCCCTGCGGTTTGGACTTGTTTCCCCCATGAGGAAGGACGCCGACCACGTTTTATTTGCTTATTTGCCATCTGTATGTCCCCCTTGTTGACGTGTCTGTTCACATCTTTTGCTCGTGTTTTGTTAGGTTGCTTGTGGTTTTGTTTTGTGTTATTTATTCTATTTATCTATTACATATTCTGGATATCGTCCTTTATCAGATGTGTGATTTGCAAATATTTCCTCCAAGTCCAAAGCTTATCTTGTCATGTTTTATAGATGTCTTTCAGAAAGCGGAAGCTCTTAATTTTGATGAAATTCAATTTATCATTTTTTTCTTTGATGGATAGTGCTTTTGGTGTCACATCTAAGAAATCTTTGTCTACTCCAAGGTCAGGAAGATTTTCTGCTATATTTTCTTCTAGAAGTTTTAGAATTCTAGGTTTTGCTCTAGGTCTCTGACCTATTTTGAGTTGATTTTTGTACGTAGTGTGGGGTATAAATTGGGGTGTTTTTGAGCGTGTACGTCCAGGTGTTGCCTCACCGTTGGTTTAGAGACTCTCCTTAATTGAATCGCTTTTGCACTTTTATAAAAAATCAATTAGCTTAATGCGTGTGGGTCTTTTTCTGGACTCTGTTTTGCTCTGTTTATTTATATTTCTATGCTTCCCTCAGCACCACCCTGTCCTGATCACTGTGGCTTTACCGTAAGACTTGAAACCAGGAGTGTCAGCGTCCAGCTCTGCTCTTTCTCAAAATTGTTTGATTCTCTTAGTTACTGTCCTTTTCCATATAAATATTAGAAACATCTTGTGGTTCCTACAAAAACGTCCTCCTGGAATTGTGATTGGGATCACATTGAATATTTAGATAAATTTGGAGAAATCCTAACAATATTGAGTCTTCCAATCCATGAACATGGTATGTGACTGCACTTACTGAGGTCTTTTTTATTCCTTTCATCAGGATTTTGACTTTACAGTAGATAGGGCTCACAATTATTTGTTGGACTGTATACCTAAATAGCTCATAGTGCTGCTGTACAAGGTACCTTTTTATTTCAGTTCCCACCTGTTCATTGCAGTATGTGGAAACAAGACTGATTTTAGCATGCTGACTTTATGTTTGCAAACTTGCAGCACTCACTTTTTGGGTCTAGTAGATTTGGGGAACCGCGGGAGGATTTTGAGTGACGTGATCTGACACATTTCTTCTGTGGAGGAGCAAACAAACGGGTAAACTATTAAGAGATGAGCCACCTTCTAACATAGCACATAGCACACCTGTTTGACATGTGGACTGTCTGCTGTTTATCTTGCTCATGATTATATCCCCGGTGCCTGGAAAGAGCGAGCCGCCCACATGGCAGGTGCTTGGGAAGCGGGAGCCGGGAGTGAACGAGCACGTGAGGTCGTGAAGCGGGTGCAGCAGAGACCCGCTCTGCCAGGGGGCTCCGCTGGAGGGAGCTGTGGGACAGCCCGGCTCGGGCAGCACCCCCAAAATGAAGGATGCCTTCCTTTCCAGCCCCTTAAGGCAATGAGCACGGTCTGGGGGAGTCCTGTTCCCACGGCAGCAGAAGAGGAAGGAAAGAGGGAGTAGGGAGGAAGGAGAGGAGGAGAGGGCACGAAGCAGCCTCGGGGCCCCACAGCCTTCCTTGCTCCCCCAGCACACTTCCTCTCGGGTCTCTCACGCACGCACCAGTGTTCTGAAGCACCAGGATGGGGGGCCAGGGGTGCACCACAGGTGGGTGGGGTGCTGCACGCCCAGCCCCGGACTCCTGCTCCTGCAGCTCTCTGGCCTCCTTCACAGGCCCCACAGTGATGTCTCGGGAGCCAGGGCACTCTCACGTGCGGTCCTGAAAGACGCGCTCCTCCAGGTCAGCGCGAGAGCTAGAGTTGGGGAATGCCATCCCCTGGGCCCTCCACGTCCCGCAGCTGTGTGTGCCCCGCCAACACTTGCTGGAAGCCAGGCCCCACCAGGCCACAGGCGATGCTGCCTACTGAGCAGTGACCCTGAGGCCTTAAGCCCCCTGCCCTCCTCCCAGGGCTCTGCCAGCCCATTGAGGGGAAGGGTGGACACGTGGAAGGGTGCTTCCCAGCCTGATCCACACCAGTGTAGCTCTCAGCGTTTCCTTGCGTCCGTGAACACACAGGGCGTCCAGCTGCATACACCCAGGACCCCTTTTCCATTTCAGAAGCTCCTCCCACATCTCCGAATCCACGAAGGTCCTGTCTTACACGAAGGTACCTCAGGACTCTACCCGCGGGGACAGACAGGCGCACCCCACCACCATCGTGCTCCGCAAGTCACAGAGCAGCCCCGCTGCACTGGTGCCCGAGGAGCACCAGATGTTCACGAAAGAACACTACGAAGCAGACGACCACCAGCCCCGGGACTCAGGCAGGCGGGGGCGTGGGCTGCTCCGGTTCCAGCAGATCCCACCACCACGTCCCTCCACCCGAAGAAAGTCTGAGGGTGAGAGCCAGAGGGAGTCTACTCCCCAGGACCTTGGGGACATCAAGGGGTGTGGACATAGTGAAGCTTTCTCAGAGATCCCTGCACACCCTCCTTGGCCCCTTCATGCCTCCCGAAACACCATACAAAGCCCAAAAGAATACCCTCTCTCACACCCCACCTTCCACTCTCCTCCCACACCCTGTCCTGTCACTGGCATGCTTTTCCCCTCATTCAAAGGATGACTTGCCTTCATCCTTCTAGGCAAAGTCCAACTGCCACCTCCTCTGAGAAGCCAGTCCTGACTGCCCCTCCATCTTAGTCAGGATTTATTGCCCCTCCCCTCTCTGTGTACCTAGGGCCTTTTATACAACTACCCCAGAGAACCAAAGTCCACTGATACTGCGTAGGGCTCCCCTGGGCTGGAGGCTCCTTCAGAACAGAGCTGGGCCCTGATTCCTCTTTGAGCCCACACACACAGCCCTATGACCACACAGAGCAAACATCATTGAGTGGTGGATGGCTGGATGGAGGGTGAAGGAATGAATAGACGGAAGGACAGAGGGATAGGTGGTTAATTTTTGAATAGATGTGTGGATGATGGATGATGGATGGATGGATGGATGGATTTTAAAATGGATGATAGTGGGTAGGTGGATGGACTGATGAATTTATGAATGGAGGGGTAGATAGATGGGTGGATGGATGGATAAATTTATGAGTGGATGGGTGAGTAGATGGATAAATTTATTAATGGGTGGATTGGTGGATGAATATAAAGATGGACAGATGGGTGGATGGATAGATGGATTGATAGACAAACATATGAATGAATGTGTGGATGGATAGACAGATGGATTAATGAATAGGTGGATGATAGATGAATGGATAAATGGGTGGATGAAAAGATGGTTGAATCAATGAAAGGATGAAAACATGCCTGCGTGAATAAGAGTGTGCAGCTGTGCATGTATTTATGCTTCTTATCCTATCTTGAACCCCAGGAGGACTGTTTGGACAGTCAGGAGGCCCAGGATTTCCCAGTGTGTTCAGTTCTCCAGTCTTCATTTTCAGATCACCCTTTCCCATTCCCAGCCCTACCCCTTCCCTGCCCACCCGGCACTGCTGGCACAGTGTGACCTTCCCACAGCCCGTCTACCCTCACACCTTCTTGCTGTCTGCTTTAGCCAACTGCCTCAAATTGCTCCAGGACCTGAATGCTTCAGACCCCCTCCACATGAGCTACGTCATCAAGAAGATCAAGATCATGGCTTACAAGGCCCCCAACCTGGTGTTGGAAACCATCTATAACTACTTCATAGACAACATGGAGGTGAGAGCTGCTTGGGCCATTTGGGGCAGGCATGGGGAGCAGAGGGGAGGGCTAGATCCCAAGGAGGGCTCAAATCTTGTCTTCTCCATATAGCAGCTTCATGATTTTGGGCAAGTCAATCTCCTCATATGACCAATGGGCTGAGCGGGAAGAAAAGGAAGTAGACAAATGTGTGTTGATCACCCTCAGAGCAGTATCATGTTATAGATATTATGTTCCCCATAGATGAGAAAACTGAGGCTTAGGGAAGGGAAGTGATTCATCTAAAGTCATAGAGCTTTTAAGTGGCAGAGATGGATGGGTGGATGGATGATGGGTGGATGGATGGATGCGTGGATGCATGGATGGGTGGATGGGTGGATGCATGGATGGATGCATGGATGGGTGGATGGATGGATGGGTGAGTGGATGTGTGGATGAGTGGATGGATGGATGGATAGGTGGATGGTTGGGTGGGTGGGTGGGCGGGTGGATGGATGGGTGGGTGGGTGGATGGGTGGATGCGTGGATGCGTGGGTGGATGGGTGGATAGGTGGATGGATGGATGGATGGATGAATGGCTAGATGGATGGGTGAATGGTTGGGTGGGTGGATGATTGTGGGGAGGATCTGTCTGAGTTTTAATGAATCAGTGAATAAATGAATGAATGAGTGAACTGACTTTTAAAATCACATAGCAGTCCCCTGAGGATAAGGACACATTTTTATTCATCTGTCTCGGCAGAACCTAGTTCAGGGTCTGCATACAGTAGATATTCGGTAAATGGTTCCTGGACGAATGGCCAAATTCATCCGCTTGTGATCTTTTCCTTCTGACCTCCTCACCTGCCCCCCACCTATGCTCCTACTGGCAACTCCCCGCATGATCAGACCCAACTTGTCCCTGAGCCTCTGTCCACTCTGCTAGCCACAGATCTCCACCTGGCACAAGTTCCGGCTGCTCCGCGTCATGGAGGCTGTCATTGGAGCCCTTGACTCCTTGGAGGTGACCTGGGAGAAAACCTTCATGCAGCTGGCCCTGGAGAACATGACCAAGTCCACGGTGGGCCTCCCCTCCCCAGCAAATAGACCACTGCCCCACGGATCCAAGTAATGCTGGGCATGCCCAGCCTTGCTATTGACCAAGTGGTTTCTGCCCATTTTCTTACCCTCAGCCCCTTCTGAGGGACAACCTCATGCACCCATTTTACAGTTGAAAAAGCGAGGCTCAGAGAGCTCACTGCTCGTCTAAGGCCACAGGACCCGTAAGTGGATGAGCCAAATGTCTGCTCTGGTGCCTACCTCCCTTTCCCCAGAAGTCCCTGCTCCAAGGCGGGCTCTGGGTCCCCCTCTCATCACCTTCCTTACCACCCCAGCCTCTGGAAGGCCTTCTCTGAGTCTCGGCCATTCCCCAGGCTGTAGCCCAGCCCGTGGCTGCCCGCCTTCTGCGTCCCTTCCCCATGGAGACGCGCAGGCTGGGATCTGAGCCGTGCCACCCCTGCCATCCCACCCCCACTCAGGCTGCAGCCCAGGAGCTGCCCCAGGCCCGTCCGCCATCTCTGCTGACTCCAGCTCCAAGCTTTGGGGGTCTAGGGTTTTTATTTAGACAGACTAGGCCGGGGTCGCCCCACGGTGGACTAGTCCGTAAACATCTGACCAGTCATGGTCAGAGAGGGGTGACCAGTCACCAAGGCCCACCACCACGGGTGCAATCCCTGGCACTCCACGAAGCAGCAAGGGGCTTCACTTCACCCTCCTGCAGGGCGTTTATGACCCCCGTGCACAGATGGAGGGATCAAGGCTCAGAGAGTTTAGGAGGCTCGCCTGCAGTGGCTCCCCAGCTGTGAGCAGCAGGTGTGACGCGCTCCCCTGCTCCCCACGGAGAAGTTCGTGAATCCATCCTAGTGGGACTCAGAGAAAAACAGGGGACAAAGTCCATATCCACTATATTTGTTTTCTTTCTAAAATTCTTTTTTTAATTTTTAAAAACATTTTTAACCTGTCCTTGTGAAACACATTAGGCATGTCTTAGAAATGCAAGACATCCTTGCATAGTCCACAGACTAACGATAATAAAGAGCTGTGGTGGGGGCGGCGGCGTCCCAGGCTGGTGAGGGCTGCGGGACGAGAAAGCCCACCCGTGTCTGGGGCGACCTGGCTTCTGCCTCCCTGGGGGTGGACAGGAGCCGCCCTGGGCCAGCGTGGGGCAGGGCTGTGCAGGGCTGGGTGCCGCAGTCGGCTGCTCTGCGCTTTCTGCTTGTAAGCACACTGCAGCCCACCTCCAGCTCCCCAGCTCAGGTGGGGGCAGGCCAATTTTGAGACCTTGCATCTCTGGAAACACCCTGGACTATGCGTGGGAGATCATCGTCCCGTGGTCTTCCTTCCCCCGCTGCAGCTGTTGGGACTTCAAAACCATCCTGAACATTAGTCCTTTATCCAAGACCCGCCTCTCTGCCGGCGGCTCCTTGAGCCTTCTCTCCCCCTGCATGTTCTGTGATCCTGCAATGCGGTGTCTCGCTCCAGGTCTGTGTTCAGCCACCAGGCTTTGTGGTCCTGGGTCCTTCAGTCTGGCTGCTTGGGACCTCTGGAAGATTGCTTCCACTATTTCACTGATGAGGCTGTCCCCGGCATTTCTCTGCTCTGGGCTTCAGGAATGCCCAACACTCACACGCAGAACTTTCAATAATTCCTAATGTTCTTTTCTTGCCTCTGCTTTTCCTTCTCTCTGTTCTTTGTTCTGCTCTCTGAAGATTCCTTGTTATCTTCCAGACCTTCTATTGAGTCTCCCGTTTATGCTCTTGCATCTTTAACTTTCCAGAGATCTTGTTTTTGTTCTCGGAATGTTCCTTTTTCCTGTCATGCTGTTTACAGCATTTGTGGATGCAGTCTCTGCTGTTATCTCTCAGAGCATATTTAAGAGAGTTTGCCTTGAAGTTTTCATCTCTGTTTGGCCTCTCTTTCCTCCAAGTAGGTTTTTTCTGGGTTTCGTCAGGTTTGTGGCTGTGGGTTTCGTTCACTCCCACGTCCGAGGGCTTCTCCGGCGTGGCTGTCTGCCTGTGATTGGAAGTTGATAGGGTGCTCTGAACACACGGGTGAGGTGGTAGGATCTGGGGTCCACTGTAGAATAATGAGGTGAGCCCCCCGTGTGCCCCGACCCCCAGCCTGTATCGGCACCTCTCTATCTTTCCTCCTGGGACGTCCAGATCTCCCGGAGAAGACCCCAATCCAGGGCCTGGCCTGGAGACTGAGGCCGAGGGCAGCCTTGCGGAGGGCCTGGCCTATGAAGTGACTCTCCCCTGTGCTTACAGGCCTGGCCTCCACGCTCAGAGACCCCTGCCTGCCCTCTCCTGGGACCAAGCCTGCAGACTTTGTTGGACCCTCCAGGTGTGCAGAGAGGGGAGAACATCTAGGCATCTGAGCACTTCTTAAACCACTCTCTCCCTACACCCAACACCCCAGCTGCAGAGGCCCAGGAGACGCACCTCCCGGATTTTTATCCAACAATGGGAAGATTATGCAGCATAGGCGAGGCTGGTTCTCGGCTTGCCCTGCTGCTGGCTTAGCACTCAGCCCGGTTACCTCTCATCCATCTGCTCTCCAGCCTCCAGAATGTGGTTGCTGTCATCCTTTTAAAAAATCTCCTAAATGTAGTTCAGTTGAGGTCTTTTTTTAGAAGAGTAAAATCGGATTCAATCCATCGAAACGAGAAGCCCTCATAAATTATAAATGATATAATGATTTCATACAGTGAGTCAGACATCATCACAGGGCACATGGGGGGAGCCTTTCAGATGCCACCAAATGCAGGGCAGACCCCTGGCCTTAGCCCAGCGATGATCCTGTGGCACCTGCCTCCCTCCAGCAGCCAGTTGACGGCTCCCACTAAGAAATGGGGAAGAGAGGAACTCAAAATTGGAGCAAGATCAAAGGAAATAGCACACACTTGTTGAGAAAAGTACTGGGTGTGGCAACACAGAGCTGGGTTCCAGGGTGTGGGCGGTTCCTTTCTTCCTGACAACGCCCCTCCACTAGACTGTGGTGGCCTAGCCAGGGGACAGGCCAGCTGGGTCTCTGCCCTGAGCTGCTGACACTCTGACTCCTTAGGCCAGAGAACTCCAGAATTCATGGGGATGAAGAATCAGAGGATGTGACATTGTCCTGAGCTGCCAGGAGCTTAGGAAGAGAGGTGGCATGGACTTCAGGACACATCTCCTGAGTGTAGGCCTGGGGGCGAGCTTTAAAGAAGGACTAGGATTTGGATAGACAGGGCAAGTGGGAACAGTGTTCCAGGCAGCATGAGCAAAGGCTCAGAAGCAGGAAGAAGGGGCCGGCCCCGTGGCTTAGAGGTTACGTGCGCGCACTCCACTGCTGGCGGCCCGGGTTCGGATCCCGGGCGCGCACCAATGCACCGCTTGTCTGACCATGCTGAGGCGGCGTCCCACGTACAGCAACTAGAAGGATGTACAACTATGACATACAACTATCTACTGAGGCCTTGGGGAGAAAAAGGGGGAAAAAAAAAGGAGGAGGATTGGCAATAGATGTTAGCTCAGGGCCGGTCTTCCTCAGCAAAAGAGGAGGATTAGCATGGATGTTAGCTCAGGGCTGCTCTTCCTCAAAAAGAAAAAAGAAGCAGGAAGAAGACGATGGGTTTCGGGAACTGTCAGAGGACGTGGGAGTCACAGGAAGTTCTAAGCCCTGGGGCTGAGCTTGAGCTCCACCTGCCAGGTGTGCATGTCGGGCCTCTGGGCCTCCGGGCCTCCGTTTTCTGTCCCATAGATGGGTTGAGAACGGCTGCCCTGCCCACCAGACCAGACCACGTGTGAAATGCCACAGCCCTGTCTAAGCGCCTGCTCTTGCTTATTGCCTCCCCACCCCAGGATCTGGAAGATGTGTACCAGGACGCGGCCGGTGACGTGCTGGTGGCCATCTGCAGGCACTCGTGGCGTGCGGTGGCCCAGCTCCTGGAGACCGAGGTCCTGACAGGCGTCTTCCCGCACCGCAGCCTGTTCTACGTGATGAGCACCCTGACCTTTAATGGTACGTCCTGCCTCAGGGCCTGCGGGCCCCCCACACCCAGCCTGGCCTCAGAAGGGGTGGGGCAGGTCAGGTCATGGAGAGAGAGCCAGGAGGGGCCCGGCTGTGCCGCTGACGCCCAGGACACAAGCAGGGCCAAGCGTCGGTTGCACAGCAGTGACGCATGTTCGTGCCAGAGGGCAACCAGCTGCTGACCAAGCATCCGACAGCCCGCCTCCCCGCGGCCAGCCCGGGCCACATCGGGACCCCCGTGAGAGGGTACCACCATCCTGCTGTGCTGCCCTGTCCCAACTAGGCCGCATCCTGCTGTCAGCATTTCAACTATGGGCCTGGACAGGACCAGGACGGGGCGAGGAGGCTCCAGGAGGTGGCCCAGGATGCATGTGAGGCCAGCACGGCTGCATGGCCCTCTCCCTTGATCACCGAGGCAGGTTCCCCTCCACGCTGGTGGACGAGGAGGCCGAGCTCACAGAGGCAGTGTGACGGGCCCAGGTCACCCAGCAGCATGACACAGGCCTGTGGTGTCTGGGTCGGGGTGCTTCCACAATAGCCACTGCCCCCGAGCCATGGGAAGGGCCGCCCTGGACAGTGGGGGTCTCTGAGGACCCCGAGGGAGGGCCTATAAAGAGGGGTCTTGCCATCATGAGAGCTCAGCTAATGCAAGAGGCAAACACTGATGGAGCACCCAATGTGAGCCAGGCAGCCTGCCTTCAGGAGCTCACAGCCTCGCAAGGGAGGCAGGTGCCAGCTTTCATTTAGTCACGTGTTCATTCATTCACAAGCATGACTGAGCTCACTACCACCCAGCTGGGGAGGTACTGGGCTGCCCTGGCGGCCATCAGGGAGGGCTTCTTGGAGGAGGCTGCCAAGTCTAAGCTGTGCCTTGAGGGATGAGTAGGAGTTTGAGGAGGGAACGGTGGCAGACTCTGCTATCGACATGGAGGTCCAGCCTGGTGGGGGGCCTCTGAGGCCGTGCTTGGGAGTTTGGACTCTAAGGCTGGGTGGGAGGAGGCAGGCCCCAGCTTGGCTCAGCTTTGCACCCTCTGCCTGGGACTGGCAGGCTGGGTGGGCTAGGTGACCTCTGAGACCCCCAGGGACACCCCCGAAGCAGCCCCTCCCTCTGAAGTTGGGTTTCCAAAGTTCCAGTAAAGCTTTCCAGTCTTACAGTGCACCCCTCCCTGAGCCTTATTTTCCCACCCGTGAGGGGACCCCAGGGCATCCCAAATGGCCATGCCCACAGAGACCCCTCCATTCACCATTGGTGAGCCTGAGGCCCAGAGAGGGAATGTGGCTATCTGAGGTCACACAGCCACAGTGACAGTGCCACAACTCCAACCCAGCTCTCTGGACTCCAAGCCCAAGCCTGGCTCACTATCCTCTGAGTTAACTTTCTCCATGGAGCCAGAATGGGCAGAGGCAGAACGATGTCACCCTGACTCAGTCTCATGTCCACGGGATTTGGGCTTGGAGCCCAAGATCCGGCCATGGCCATGGACATCAGACCTAGCCTCCAGTGACTCCTCTCTCTCCAGCAGAGGAAATCTTCAGCATTGGAGATAAGGCATGCTGGGAGGAGCAGCTGGACCAGGTAGGGAGGGAGCCCGGCCACTGGGGCCTTCTGCAGGGACAATGTGGGGACAACAGGGGAGCAGCAGCAAATCAGTGTGGATGGTCACCTGCTCAGCCCTGGGAGGGAAGGAGGCAGAGAAGGTAGAGAGAGGAAGGAGAGGGGAGGAAGGGAACACAGGGAGGGAGGGGGAAGGAGAGAGGGAGTAGGAGGGAGGGGGAAGGAGGGAGGGGGTAGAGGAGGGAGAGGGGAGGGAAGGGGCAGGAGGAGGGAGAGGGAAGGAGGGAGAGCCCCACTTTACAGATGAGCAAACAGGCTTCAGGAGGGAAGGGGTCTTGACCTCAGTCATGGAGCTGGTCCCTGGGGAGCTGGAACTTGAACCTTGGCCTCTAAATGCCTGACACAGAGCAGGTGTCCAACACATACAAGGCCCTTCCCACCCATCCTGTGGTCTGTATCCATGACTGAGGGGGCCAGAGAGGATGCAGAGGCCAGATCTGAGATCAGAGGAGGAAGGAAGCAGGTCAGGGTGGACAGAAGCTGCCACGGCCAAGGAGTGGCATCATGCAGGTCCGTCTCTGACCACACACCCAAGTGAGAGGCTTGTGCGGCTTGTAGAAAGGATGCAAGACTCTGGCAGACCTCAGTTCAAGTGCAGATTTGACCAATCACAGCTGTGTGGCCTGGGTGACCTACTTTCCTCTCCATATCTTAGTTCCCTCATCTGTCAAATGGGGATAAAAGTACCAGGATAACATGTTTGTTGTGAAGATCATAAGAAATAATCCATATAAAGTGCTTGGCACCATGCCTGGTACACAGGAAGCCCTTGTTAATTGTTAGTTATCATGACCATATAGGAGTAATTAAATGGCATCTAGTAGAAATAATACCAGCAGCAGCAGCAGCAACACAAGTAATTAATAGAAAAACAAGACAGAAAAAATCACTCAGGATATAGAAGACTTGAACAACATAATTAACCAAATTGGTCTAATTGACATTCCTTTAAAATGTAAATAGAACATTCACCAAGATAGATCATTTGCTGGGCCATATATCAAGTTTCAATTAATTTAAAAGGGCTGAAATCAAACAGAGTACATTCTCTGACCAGAACATAAATTGAAAATCAATAGCAAAAATATATCTGGACCCACTTACATCAATGGCTAGATCATCCAGACAGAGAGTCAACAAGGAAACATTGGCCTTAAATGAAGCACTAGACCAGATGGACTTAATAGATCCATTATAGAGCATTCCATCCAAAAGCCACAGAATACACATTCTTCTCAACTGTACATGGAACTTTCTAAAGACAGACCATATGTTGAGAAACAAAACAAGTCTCAATAAATTTGAGAAGATTGAAATCATATCAAGCATCTTTTCCAACCACAAAGGTATGAAACTAGAAATCAATTACAAGAAGAAAACTGTAAAAGTCACAAATATGTGGAGACTGAACAACACGCTACAGAACAACTATTGGGTCAATAAAGAAATCAAAGAAGAAATCAAAAAATACCTGGAGACAAATGAAAATGAAAACACAACATACCCAAACCTAAGGGATGCAGCAAAAGCAGTACTAAGAGGAAAGTTTATAGCATACAGGCCTACCTCAAGAAACAAGAAAAATCTTAAATAAACAATCTAACACTACATCTAAAAGAACTAGAAAAAGAAGAACAAATGAAGCCCAAAATCAGTAGAAGGGAGGAAATAATAAAAGTGAGAGTGAAAATACATGAAATAGAGACTAAAAGGACAATAGCAAAAACTCAATGAAACTAAGAGCTGGTTCTTCGAAAAGATGAACAAAATTGGCAAACTCTTAGCCAGACTCCCTATGAAAAAAGAAAGAAAGCTCAAATAAATAAAATCAGAAATGAAAGAGGAGAAATTACAATGGATACCACAGAAATACAAGATTATAAGAGAATACTTTGAAAAGCTGTATGCTATCAAATTGAATAATCCAGACGAAATGGATAAATTCTTAGAATAATACAACCTCCCAAAACTGAGTCAAGAAGAAATAGAGAATTTGAATAGAACAATCACAAATAAAGAGATTGAAACAGTAATCAAAAATCTCCCAAAAAATAAAAGTCCAGGACCAGACGGCCTCTCTGGTGAATTCTACCAAACATTCAAGGAAGATTTAACACCTATCCTTCTCAAACTATTCTTAAAAATTGAAGAAGATGGAGCACTTCGTAACTCATTCTATGAGTCCAACATCACCCTGATCAAAACCAGACAAAGACAACACAAAAAAGGAAAATTAAAGGCCAATATCACTGATGAACATAGATGCCAAAATCCTCAACAAAATATTGGCAAACTGAATACAGCAGTACATTAAAAGGATCATACACCATGATCAAGTGGGATTTATGCCAGAAACACAGGGGTGGTTCAACATGCGCAAATCAATGTGATACACCACATTAACAAAATAAGGGATAAAAATCACATGATTGTCTTAATAGATGCAGAGAAAGCATTTGACAAGATCCAACATCCATTAATGATAAAAACTCTCCATAAAATGGGTATAGAAGGAAAGTACCTCAACATAATAAAGGCCACATATGACAAACCCACAGCCAACATCATACTCAACAGTGGAAAACTGAAAGCTATTCATCTAAGAAGAGGAACAAGACAAGGATGCCCACTATCACTACTCTTATTCAACATAGTATTGGAAGTCCTGGCCAGAGCAATTAGGCAATAAAAATGAATAAAAGTTATCCAAGTTGGAAAGGAAAAGTAAAATTGTCACTATTTGTGGATGACATGATTCTATATATAGAAAACCCTAAAGAATCCACCAAAAAGCTATTAGAAATAACTAACGAATACAGTAAAGTTTCAGGGTACAAAATCAACATACAAAAATCAGTTGCATTTCTATACACTGGCAATCAACCAGCAGAAAGAGAAATCAAAAATACAATCCCATTTACAACTGCAACAAAAAGAATAAAATACCAAGGAATAAATTTAACCAAGGAAGTGAAAGACCTATAGACTGAAAACTATATGACACTGTTGAAAGAAATTGAAGACATAAAGAAATGGAAAGATATTCCATGCTCGTGGATTGGAAGAATTGACATAGTTAAAATATCCATATTACCTAAAGCAATCTACAGATTCAATGCAATCCCAATAAGAATCCCAACAACATTTTTCATGGAAATAGAACAAAGAATCCTAAAATGTATATGGAACAACAAAAGACCCCAAATAGCCAAAGTAATCCTGAGAAAAAAAAGAATAAAGCTGAAAGTATCACACTCTCTGATTTCAAAATATAGTACAAAGCCATAGTAATCAAAACAGCGTGGTACTGGCAGAAAAACAGACACACAGGTTAATGGAACAGAATTGAGATCCCAGAGATAAACCCACACATCTATCGACCACTAATTTTTGACAAAGGAGCCAAGAACATACGATGGAGAAAGGAAAGTCCCTTCAATAAACGATGCTGGGAAAACCAGCAGCCACATGCAAAAGAATGAAAGTAGACCTTTATCTTACACCATATGCAAAAAATTAACTCAAGATGGATTAAAGACTTGAATGTAAGACCTAAAACTCCCAGAAGAAAACATAGGCAGTGTGCTTTTTGACATCAGTCTTAGCAGCATCTTTTTGAATATCATGTGTCCTCAGGCAAGGGAAACAAAAGACAAAATAAACAAATAGGACTACAGCAGACTAAAGAGCTTCTGCACAGCAAAGGAAACCATCAAAAACAAAACAAAAGGACTACTTACCAATTAGGAGAAGATATTTGCAAATCATAAATCTGATAAGGGGTTAATATCCAAAATATATAAAGAACTCATACAACTCAACAACAACAAAAAACAACCCAGTCAAAAAATAGGCAGAGGATATGAACAGACGTTTTCCCAAAGAAGGTATACAGGTGGCAAACAGGCACATGAAAAGATGTTCAGCATCACTAATCATCAGGGAAATGCACATCAAAACTACAGTGAGTTATCACCTCACACCTGTCATAATGGCTATTATTAAAAAGACAAGAAATCAGAAGTGTTGGAGAGGATGTGGAGAAAAAGGAACCCTCCTACACTGCTGGTGGGCGTGTAAATTGGTGCAGTCACTATGGAAAACAGCATAGAGATTCCTCAAAAAATTAAAAATAGAACTACCATATGATCCAGCTATTCCATTTCTGGGTATTTATCCAAAGAACACAAAAACACTAATTTGAAAAGATATATGCACCTCTATGTTCATAGCAGCATTATCCACAACAACCGAGATGTGGAAGCAACCTAAGTGCCCATCAACAGATGATTGCATAAAGGAGATGTGGTATATACATACAATGGAATACTACTCAGCCATAAAAAAGATGAAATCTTGCCATTTGCATCAACATGAATAGACCTTGAGGGTAATGTGCTAAGCAAAGTAAGCCAGACAGAGAAAGACAATTACCATGGGACTTCATTCATATGTGGAAGATAAACAAACACATAGATACAGAAAACAGATTGGTGGTTACCAGAGGGTAGAGGGGGCATGTGTGTATGGTGAAGGATGGCAACTAGACTTTTGGTGGTAAACATGATGCAGTCTATAGAGAAGTCGGAATATAACAATGTACACCTGAAATTTATATAATGTTATAAACCAACATGACCTCAATATTCATATTCAAAAGAATTCTAAATATTTGGAAATTAGACAGCACACATCTAAATACCCAGGGTCAAAGAAGACATCACAAGGGAAATTAGAAAATATTTTGAACTGAATGAAAGTGAAAACACAACATGAAAATTTGTGGGGTTCAACAAAAAGGAATGCATAAGAGGAAATTTATATTTTTTAATGCCTACATTAGAAAAGAAGAAAGCTGTAAAGTTTATTATATAAACTTACATTTTAAGAAGTTTTCCAAAAAGAGCAAATTAAACCCAAAGTAAGGAGAAGGAAAGAAATAATAAAGACTAGACTAGAAATCAAAGAAATTTTTTAAAGGGACAAGCAGTAGAGAGTGAATAAAACCAAAGGTAAGTTATTCAAAAAGATTGATAAAATGATAAGCTCTTTGATAGACTGAAGAAAGAAACTAAAAAACACAAAATAGTAATATCAGAAAAGAAGAAGAAATATCACTATACATCCTTTAGACGTGAAATGGCAATAATGAAATATGATTCCAGTAAATTAGGCGATTTAGCTTGAACAGACAAATTCCCTGAAAAACACCAATTGTCAAACCAACACAAAAAGAAACAGAAAATCTGAGTAGTCCTGTATCGAAGAAATTGGAATCGTAATTATAAACCTTCCCACAAAGAAAACTCCAGGCTTGGATACTTCACTGGTTGATTCTATCACATAGCTAAGGAAGAAATAATACCAAGTCTACACAAATTCTTTCAGAAAATAGAGGAAGGAACACTTCCCAAATCATTTATGAGGCCAGCACAACTCTGACACCAAAGCCAAAGATATTACAAGAAAACTACAGACCAGTATCCTTCATGAAGATAGACTCAAAAATCTTTAACAAAATATCAGCAAACTGAATCCAGCAATACATAAAAAGGATAATACAACAAGATCAAGGGGGTTTTATCCCAGAGACATGAGGTCAATTTAACATTTGAAAATCAATAAATGTAATTCAACACATTAAGAGAATAAAGTATTAAAATTATGATCATCTCAATGAAGAGAAAGCATTTGACAAAATGCGGCATCAATTCGTGATTCTGATGTGTGTTTTCCAACACCACCGATCAGTTCTCCAGTTCTCAGCAGATACTGAGTGGGTGTCCTGCAGCTTAACTCAATTCTGATACTATCTACCTGGAGATAGTGTCAGACCCCACAGGGTGAGGGTTCAGTCCCACAAGACTGCACCCCCAATTCAGATGCCAATTGCAAGTTCAGATTGTCACTCGTGCTTCTGACCCACAAGCTATACATGGGAGGTTCCCATGACCCCCACCTTGGGTTCAATTAATTTGCCAGAGGGGCTCACAGAACTCAGGAAAACAGTTTACTGACTAGTGTGGAGGATCAGAATTGGCCACCCCAAAATGTGTTTCTTTGGCATGAGGATTATTTTGGGCTTATGAGGAGTATTACTTTTAAAAATTGCAGACATGCAAGAAGCTCTGAAAAGTAAAATTTATCCTTTGTAAGAGATATTTACATTTGTAGGGGAAATCTCCATCTGTAAAGGTATCTCCCTCTCCGTACCAGGAAGAAGGGGGTATGACCTTACCTCTAGAAACTCTTATCAGTCCAGAAGTCAAGGACTGAAATCTGCGTAATAACCTTACTCTTGTTTACTGTGCTTTTCTGGTAATCTCCCACAACTGACCCCCCCACCCCTAAGACCCTCCTTTGTCTTTAGCTGAAGATGGTATTTAAGATGAGAGCCTCCACCATTTTGTTGAGTTACCCAGTTTTTCCTGGGTCTCTCCCATGTATGCATGTTATAAAGCTTTGTTTGATTTTCTCCTGTTATTCTGTCTCATGTCAATTTAATTCGTACCCCAGCCAGAAGGACCCAGAGGGTAGAGGATTTGCCTTCCTCCCCTACACTAGATTACCAGTTTATTTGATAATGATATAACTCAGGAACAGCCAGATGGAAAAGATGCATAGGCCAAGGTGTGAGCAAGGGGCGCAGAGCTTCCTTGCCCTCTCCAGACGCACCACTCTCCCTCACATGATCACCCACCCAGAAGCTCTCCAAACCCCATCCTTTTGGTTTTTATGGAGGCTTCATTACCTAGGCATGATTGATGAAATCGTTGACCGTTGGTGATTGAGCTCAATTTCCAACCCCTCTCCCCTCACTGGAGGTTAGGGGGAGGGGACTGAAAGTCCCAACCCTGTAATCACACGTTTGGTTCTCCTGGCAACCAGCCCCCATCCAGCTTTTAAGGGCTTTTCAAAAGTCACCTCATTACCATAAACTAAGGTGTGGTTGAAAGGAGCTTGGTGTGAATAACAAAAGACATCTTTATTGCTCTAATCACTTAGGAAATTCCAAGGGTTTTAGGAGCTCTGTGCCAGGAACAGGGATGATGACCAAATATATATTCCTTATTATAAATCACACATCACAATGATAAAGGCTGTCAACAAAATAGGAGTAACAGGAAACTGATATCTATGAAAAATCTACAACTTACATACCTAATGATGAACAACTGAACACATTCCCATTAAGATCAGAAATAGGCCAAAATGTCCACTCTCTCCACTTTTGGTCAAGATTACACTGAGGTCCTTACCAGGTAAGAATAATAATAAGTTTAGATAAAGGGGAAAAAAGACATACAGATTGCAATGGAAAAAGTAAAACTGTCTTTCTTTGCAGACATGATTGCATACATAGAAAATCTAACAGAAACTTTAAAAAATACTAGAACTATTAATTACTAATAACTGAATTTAGTGTAGGGAAGGAAGACGTAGCCTCTACCCACTCTGGGTCCTTCTGGCTGGGACGAATTAAACTGACATGAGACAGAATAACAGGAGAAAATCTAACAAAGCTTTATGACATGTATACGTGGGAGAGACCCAGGAAAAAGTGGATAACTCAACAAAATGGCAGAGGCTCTCATCTTAAATACCATCTTCAGCTAAAGACAAAGGAGGATGTTGGGGGTGGGAGAAGTCAGTTATGGGAGATTACCAGAAAAGCACAGTAAACAAGAGTTAGGTTACTATTCAGATTTAAGTCCTTGCCTTCCACGTTGATAAGAGTTTCTAAAGATAAGGTCATCCCCCCTTCTTCCTGATACAGAGAAGGAGATACCTTTACAAATGGAGATTTCCTTCACAAATGTAAATGTTGCTTACAAAGGGTACCTTCTACTTTTACTTAGTTTTCAGAGCTTTGATAAGAATGGGCTTAGCTTACCCTCCCAGTCTATTGATACCCAAAGTTATCTATGGTGATGGCCTGTCCTGGGGACAGGCCTTCTATCTTAAATTTCTTTTAGGCAGTTAGCGGGGAGGTCAAAGTTTCTTTCAGAGTCTTTTGTTCTTGAAAATAATCAAGGTAAAGAGACATATTTTGAGGTGGCCAATTCTGATCCCCCACATTAGCAAGATCAATATACAAAAGTCAATTGAATTTCTATATACTAACAAGAAACAATTGAAAAGTTTTTTTAAAACAATGATACAGCAGTATTAAAAACATAAGAGTTAAAGACAAATTTAACAAAATATATGCCAAATCTTTGCAAATCATTGCAAAAAAAATTAAAGAAAACTTAAACAAATAGAGACATGTAATGTTCACAGATAAGAAGATTCAATAATGTTAAGGGGGCCGGCCCCGTGGCTTAGCGGTTAAGCACGCGCGCTCTGCTGCTGGCAGCCCGGGTTCAGACCCCGGGCGCGCACCGAGCGCACCAACGCTACCGCTTCTCTGGCCATGCTGAGGCCGCGTCCCACATACAGCAACTAGAAGGATGTGCAACTATGACATACAACTATCTGCTGGGGCTTTGGGGGGAAAAATAAATAAATAAAATTCTAAAAAAAAAAAAAAATAATAATGTTAAGGTGTCAATTCACCCAAAATTGATTTATAGATTCATACAATGTCAATCAAAATCCCAGCATGCTTTATTATGGAATTGAATATAATCTATAAGTTAAAATTTCATACGGAAATTTCAAAGGACCTAGAATAGCCAAAACAATCTTGAAGAAGAACAAAGTTGCAAGAATTACACTACCGGGTTTCAAGATTTATTATACAGTTATAGTCAAAAAGACAGTAAGGAAGTGACACAGATTAAACAAATAAATCAATGGGAAAAGAATAGAAACTCACATATAAAACCACAATTATGGTCAGTTTATTTATTTATTTATTTATTTATTTTACAAAAGTGTCAAAGCAATTCAATGGGGAAAGGACAGTCTTTTGAACAGACCGTTCTGGAATAATTGCATACCTATAAGGGAAACAAATGAATGTTAATGCTGTCGACACAAATAACTGATAGTCAATCTATAGATCAAAAATGAGGTGAGTTTAATATATGAGCCAATTCTCAGGACTGTAGCCGGGGGGGAGCAAACTCCACCAGGGAAGGAAGCAGTCCGGAGAAGCGAGCTGTACAGCATGGTTTTAGACCATTCTGGAACAAGCAACGTATATCAAATATGACAGGAATACCTTTTTTTCTTTTTACCACAATCACAAGATGTTTTGCTACATACAGCAGATCAATCTGAGCCAGGTTTCTGGGAAGGAATGTTTATCTTGAAAGAAATGCTGAGATGGGAGGCAGGTGTTCATCCCTATATTTATAGGCAGCATTCTTTGGTTTGGGTTACTGTAAATGTTTAAAGAAGATGTACAATGCACGCTTGACAGGCCACGTCAGGCCATTGCAGAAAAACAAGGTCAGGCCGAATCAGTTTTAAACCAAAATGGCTTCCTCATATACCTCAATAATATTAACTTTCCTTATTGCTTTTCATTTATTCCATCAATGCCTACCTCAAACCAGTCACAAAAATTAATTTGAGATGAACCAAGATCTAAACATAGAAGCTAAAACTACAAAGCTTCTAGAAGAAAACACAGGAGAAAATCTTGCCAACCTTGAGGAAGGTAAATATTTCCTAGAACCCAGAAAGCACTCATCATAAAAAGAAAAGAATGCATAAATTGGATTTCATCAAAATTAAACTGTCTGCTCATCAAACAATACCCTTATGAAAGTGAAAAGGCAAGCCACAGACACAGAGAAAATATTCGCCAGACGCACATCTGACAAGGGATTATATCCAGAATAAATGACAAGCTCTTACAAGTTAGTAAGAAGAAGACAAAGAGCTCAACTAAAAAAGTGAGCAAAAGATTTAAATACACACTTCGCAAAGGAAGGCATATGAGTGGCCGACAAGCCGATAAAACAATGATCAACATCTTGAATCCTCAGGGAAATGTTAGTTGAAAACACCACAATGAGCTGCCACTACGCGCCCATGGAGAAAGCTGGAGTGAGGAAGAATGACACCACCAGACACTGACGAGCACGTGGAGCCACGGGAAGCTCGCTGCCTGCTGGTGGGATGGTGAAATGGGGCGGCCGCCTCGGAAAACTGCCATTGTCTTACAAAGTCAAACACGTGACTCACCAGTTTAAAGTGGACCCTCTGTCTTTTCCTTCTTGGTTTATAAAGTGCTCTTCATGAGTGGTACTAACCCTTGGCAATAGGTCCCAGCAAAACAAAACTTTACTGCGTCTTTCAACTTAACTGATGGTGGTTTTGCTGAACACACTACTTGAAATTTTTATCTTCACATTTATCAATCTTTCTTTTTTTTAAGATTTTTGGGTTTGGGATTGTATTTGGGAGGGGTATCTCCACCTCAAGGAATCTTGGGATCAAAAATCTTGGAATTGCTGAATCGTGGAATCTGGGAACACTGGAAAGAGAGAGCCTTGCAGTCATCATCATAAAATCGTGTGACATTAGGACTTTATATTTCGAAGGGACATGTCATTCATTTATTTGATGTCTCATTTATTCATTCATTCATTCAAAAAAATGTTAACGGAGCATTGACGTCGTGTGGGCGCTGTTCTAGGTGCCAGGGAGACAGCCATGAACAGGTGAGGCAAACCTGGCCCTCCAGGTACGCCACCTGGTGGGGCCGCCTTCAGCTGACACTCACCAAGCATCTGTGATGTCCAAGCCCCTGCCCAGTGCTAAGGACACGGTCAGGCTCCCCGTTCCCAGCCTCCCCTTGAACATATCCAGAGAGAGCATCTCGAGGAATGAGTTCCTCATCCATGAGGGCTACCAAACAAATCAGGGAGCTGGCCCTGGAGCCTCAGAAGAGGGAAGGGGGCAAGAGGAGGATGGAGTCAGGGCTCCGAGTGGCTGGAGGGTGCCAGGGCTGGTGGAGGCCTAGGCCCCGGCTCCCAGCGTGGAGGGAGAGACCACTCCAGCCCTACCCACCACCATCCGCTCACAGATGGCTGTCAAGTCAGTCCCGTTCCTGAACATGGACGTGTGGTCCAAGGACCTGCTGTGTGCGCTCACCAAGCCCAACTGGACACAGCAGGAGCAGCCCCCGGAGAAGGTGGGCCACACCCCGCCTCCCCCCCAAGCAGCCCCTGCTGCCCCCTGAGCAGGCCCAGGGCTCTGATGGCAGGATGCACACCTAAAGGAGACCCAGAGCCCTAGGAAGGAACTGGTGGACCTGAAGGAAACAGAGGGGCAGTGCCTGGGCACGGGGACTTGAAGCCGCACCCTTGAAGCTCCACCACGAGGCTGGGTCTCACACGGTCCCAGAGCAGGGTGGTGAGGGCAGCGACAGGAGCCCAGGGAGGCCGAGGGAGCCTGGTCAGGGGAGGCAGCAGGCCATCAGGGGACAGGGATGGACAGAAGTGGGCCAGGCCCAGGACAGGAAGTTGAACCCACCCCCAGGCCTTCCTGTTCTCCTACTACGGACGGATCCTTCAAGCTGAGGAGAACAGCACCACCGTCAGGAAACACCTGCTGACCCTCCTGGAAACATCTCATCAGTGGCCCAAGCAGAGGGAGGTGAGGACACAGCCGCACCCCATTCCACGGCTGCCTGACCCTAGTTGTACGAGCCTGGTCAGACTGAGCCTTCCTCCTTGTAATGCCCTGACCCTGACCCTGACCCTGGCCACACTCGGAGCCCTGAGCCTGGTCACATGCTGAGCCCTGACCCTGGTCACACGCTGAGCCCTGACCCAGGTCACACGCTGAGCCCTGACCCTGGTCACACGCTGAGCCCTGACCCTGGTCGCACGCTGAGCCCTAAGCCCGGTCCCACTCTGAGCCCTGATCCTGGTCACACACTGAGCCCTGACCCTGGTCACACTGGGATCCCTGAGCCTGGTCACACACTGAGCCCTGACCTTGGTTACACGCTGAGCCCTGACCCTAGTCACACGCTGAGCCCTGACCCATCACAGCTTGTCCTCTTCCTTTGTCATACACATCTTTCCTGGACCCTCATTCTTCCCTCTAGCACAGGTCCACTCAGAGCTGGTAGGGGGGTGGGCAACAGGCCTCCAGAGAGTCACTTCTTCCTCTTGCCTCCCCCACCCACCCACCAGACCCCGTAAGAGATGCCTCACGGGGTTGGGCTCCGAGTTGCGTGTCCTAAAGAGGGTGGGGTGGGAGGCTGATGCCTGTGACCTCAGACGAGTCCCCTCCCTTTCTGGGACTCAGTGTCCAATCCCCCAGGTGAGGCACCAGGCCTGGGCCTGTGACCCCACATGGGTGACCCTGCCCCCCACAGGGCATGGCTCTCACTGTGGGGCTGGCCGCAGTCTGCCACCTGGACCACGTCTGGGCCGTCCTGGAGCAGTTTGGCCGGAGCAAGCCCATCAAGTGGAGCCTCCACTCCTTATCCCCAAAGGTGCTGGCTTGGGGGTCATTGGGGGCCTCAGGAAGGGGCTGGAACATCGGGACCCCTGCCCTCCAAGAAGGTCTGAGGTTGGGTGGGACTCGTGGGGCGAGTTGGAGGCATGCACTTTGGACCAGGCATCCTGGTCTGCGGTCCCATCTCTATGCCCGCCTGCGGTGTGACCCCTGAGCCCCAGTGTCCCCCTCTTGAATAATAATTCCTCCCTCCCTCCTGTCGGGATTGACAAGAGCCGTGGCTGTGGTGGCTGCTGTCTGTTTATTAACGGCTCTTTGACCGTGTGCTTCATCTGAAACGTGAGACAAGGGCCAGAGGTCAACCTTGTGCCCCTGCTGGTGGGCGACACACGCACCTCGTCCTCACCACACCCAGATCACTCCCGCGGCAGAGACTGCCTGGGACTGCAGGAGCTCAGTTAGGACAGACAGGGGAGGGAGCGGTCATGGGTAACCACGGACAGCCCAGGGAGGGCCAGCCACCTCCTCAGGGTCCCTCGGCCGGCAGGTGGCAGAGCAGGGACTGGGACCCACCTCTCAATCTCAAAGGGGCCTTGTCACTGATGGGCGTGAGCCACAATGGTGCTCAGGTGACATCCAGGGGTGTCCCAGATGTCCCCTCATTCTCTGGGTCTCATCTGGAGCCAAAGCGCCAAATGCCATCACTGCCTCTCTAGGTCGAGGCACGACCCTCCTCACCCAGGCCCCCAGGAGCCCGAGGTGGGTGAGGGGAGCCATGGCCCCTGGGCCCCTGGGGAGGGGCTACCACAGGCAGGGAGGGTGAGGGGCCAGTTCTGGCAGAGCCAAGCACTCCTCCGTACACCCCCAGGTGACTCCACAAGGCCTGTCCCAATCCCGCAGAGAAAGTTCCATTTCCCCTATTTTCCGACTGAGGTAAACTGAGCCCCGCCACCCCTCAGAACACCCTGCCTCCAGGACCCCACTAGGGCCTGGGGTACCTCCTGTCACCGTGCCCCCAGAAGAGGAGTCGGCAGGGCCCTGACGTTTCTTATCTGCCCCACCCCACCCCACCCCACCCCACCGTGGTCAGAATTCAGAGGACTTTCAGTGGAAGTGGGCCAGCAGCACCATCCTCCTTGCCTACGGCCAGATGGCGGCCAAGGCCAAGGCGCACATCCTCCCGTGGGTGGACAACATCCTGTCACGCATGGTCTACTACTTCCAGCACAGCCCCTTGGTACGCACGAACGGTGCCCGGGCCGCCCTTCTGGAGCCCAGCCTGTCACAGCCCAGGGGCCCGCCAGAACCTGCTTCTGAGAGTTCCAGGACCTTCCAGGCCTCGGAGCCCTCCTCCCCACCTCCCCCTCCACCCTGGAATCCTAAGGGGCGGGGCCTGGCCTCCTTCCTGCCCCACCTAAGGCCGCGAGGGCTTTCGTGCTGACCCCATCCCCCACACCTCTCCCCCTAAATAAACCCTGGGTGTTCGCCTTGGGGTGTTGGAAGTCCGGGTGACTTCCCGTCACGCCTCATGACGACAGTCCCCTGACGCTGTGCTCTGCACCAGGGGCCTTCCCCCGGGCGGCTGTGAGGGTCCAGGCAGGCCCCTGAGGCCCCCGCACTCAAGACCCTCAGGCTCAAGGTTCCCACCCCTCGAGAGAAGCCAGACGCTGGGCTTCTTACCTGCACCCTCTTGACATTTAAGTGTCATCAACTTACATTTTTAAACAAACCGCATGGGCTCCCCACACCTGAAAAGCCCCGTGGGTGTGGGCCCCGGCTGGAAGCTCTTTCAGCGGTGGCCCTGCCGCCACGTGTGACCATGGCTCTCACTCCCTCTGCCCCTCTGGTGCTCTCACTCCCTGCCCTCACCCACCTTGTTCCATGGCCCAACCCCGTGCCAGGACGAGACCCTGAAGCAGAGCTTCCTCACTGCCGTACTCATGTTGGTGGAGGCCATCAGCCGTGACGAGGGCGCCCACAGCTACACGTTCTCCCAGATCTCCGAGCTCCTTGAGAGTCTGATGGTGAGCACAAGGTCCTGGGGCAGAGGAAGGGGCTTCATGGGGATGGAGGGGGTGCCCCTCCCCTGCACCAGCAGCACTCATGAGAGGCACCTCCTGGAAAAGGGGTGGGGAAGTTGGATTTCTAGAGCGTGTCCAAGCCCCTCACAGGCTTTTGCACCTGGAAGCACATCTGTGTCCCCCACTTCTCTTGGTTCTCACAGTGACCCTGAGCTGGCCAGGTATGTCCACCTCACAGCTGGTGTGGCCGAGGCCCAGAAATCCCAGCAGCATCCATTCTGCTCATACCAACCTAGCTCAGAGCACCAGTTACCCACATTCTGGCCTCACAGATCCCCGGGTAGTGGAGGAAACACACAAGTGATGCACGATTATAACAGTAATAACAACAATAACAATGATAATGCTAATTCCTGTTTCCTGAGCCCCTGCTGTGCCTCAGACATCGTGTTTTGCACACCTTGCTTTATACGTCACACACGTGCAACAATGCCATGTTATTTATGAATCAATGAAGCTCAGAGCATCTTGGAGACTTGCCAAGGTCATGTAGCTAGTATGTGGTAACCAGTATTCAGACATGATCTTCTGATTCTAAAGTCTATGCTCCAGTTTTCCGAGTGGGGACCAGGTCACAGAGGGCCCCCTGCGTGGGTGAGGAGCTGGAGCGTAACCCTGTGGGTCCCGGGGTGCTGAGCACTGAGGTCTTTAGGCAGGATGTGACTTGGTGTCAGAAGTGGGATGGGCCCAGGCACGGATGATGAAGTCTTCACCTGGGGATTTGCAGGTTTTGCTGGAGAAGGAGCCCCGGGACACGCTGTGCACGCCAAACCGCCAGCAGACCATCCACATCATCTCCAGCCTCTGGTAGGCTCCCCGTCCCCACACAGGGCCTTCCTCTGCATCAGACAGCAGCCTCTCAGCTCAGGCTTGGTGCCAGCAGGACAGCGAGGCAGGAGAGGTCAGAAATCAAGGCCCCACTGAGCTGGGCTGGGGGCAGGGGTGGGCAGCTCACAGAAACCAGAGTCTTTGGTTGGGGGGCCCAACCAGCCCCCAAAGTGAGTTCACGCCGCACTCAAGGTCAGAGCAGCCATTCATGGCAGGACCTCAGCCACAGGCAGAGTGTAGAGCAGGCTTCGGCACTCAGGAGAGGAAGTGCGAAGGGGCCATGAGTCTAGACTCCAGCCTACATCCCAGGGAAGGGAGGGAGGCTAGAGTGCAGAACGTTCAGGGATCCCAGGGCCACAGGCACAGGTCTGGATGTAGCCGTCCACCTGCAGGTGGGGCAAGGGGGTACCTGGCCTCCCTACCCTGGCCAGGACAGGGTGAGGCTGGCTAGGAAGTGGAGGCCCAGAGAGTTCAGAGCTGCCTGTTCTCAGGCTGCAGAGGCCAGCGCAGGCAGCAGCCGTGCACCCTGCAGGCCCTGCACTGCCGCGGGCAGGGTGGCAGGCGGAGGTGGGCAGGCCTTCCCCAGAGCAGGTAGACGAGGTTTAATTCCCACCTCCACCCAGGCACTCTGCCTCTCCACACCCTGTCCTCCTACTTCATTCATTGTGCAAATAACCTCTGAGCACCTAAGATGTTCCACGCACTGTTCTGGGTTCTGGGGACCCAGCTGTGAGCCAGCAGAGAATGTCCCTGCTCCCTGAGAGCTGACACCGGGGAGGGGGACAGAATGAGCAAACCACACGTATCAGGGACTGATGAGGGTGATGAAGGAAAATGAGGCAGAGGGTAGAGAGAAGGGAGGCCATGTTAAGTCCTCGTGGGGTTGAGGAGTAAACGAGCCTCAGGTTGAGTCAAGGAGAATCAACTGAGTACTGACCGATGGAGTGCCTATGGGTGCTTGGCACTCTTAGGCTTCTGTGAGAAGGAAATGTTTGAACAAAGACCGGAAAGGGTGAGAGAGTGAGCCCTGGGGGTACGCCCCCAAGGGAACGGCAAGTGCAAAGGCCCTGAGGCTGGAGAACACCTGGGTACTGGAGGACCAGCAAGGGGGCCAGAGTGGCTGGAGTGGAGTGAGCAAGGGGTGAGTACAGATGAGGTCCCAGGGGTCATGGGAAGATCATGAGGGCCACTGCAGGGGCGTTGGCTCTTGGCTGAGTGAGGTGGGCCTTTGAGGGGATTACATTTGAGAGGATGTCTGGCCTCTGTGTAGAGAGAGGATGGTGCTTGCTAGCAGGGGGGAAAATGCAGGACCAGTGAGAAGCCCCTAGAACAATCCAGGAGAAAGGTAATGAGTGACGAGGGTAGTGAGTGCTGAAATTCTGGATGAATGGTGACAGGAGAGCTGTCGAGACCTGCTGGACTGGATGCAGCACTGAGAGAAGGGAAAGCATCAAGGACGTGCAGACGTCTTCACCCCGAGCTACCAGAAGGATGGCGTCACCAGCTACTGCAGTGGGGCAGGCTGTGGGCAGGTGGCCCCTGGGGCAGATCCATGTGGGGACAGGCCAAGATTGAGACGCCCCTCAGACATCACCTAGAGACACAGTCGGCAGTCGGGGACGTGAATCTGGAGTTCAGGGAGAGGCCCAGACTGCAGACACAGGCTTGGGGTTGTCAGCATATCCAGGTGGCTTTTAAAGGCCGGGGGTGGGAAGAAGTGGACCAAGGCCCGGGCTGGGCGCCTGGTGCTGAGGGCCCGGGGAAGGGAGAGGGGCCAGTGGAGGGGGCCAGAGCGGGGTGGAGGGTGGGGGTGGGCCAGGGAGCAGGGGAAGGAGCGTTCCGAGGAGGGGTGATCAGTTCTTCAAAGCCACCCAAAACCAGGCCTCGGACCTGCCCATCGGAGGCCACCCATGACTGTGACCAGCCAGGAGCAGGGGCTAGTGTTCAGGGTGAAAGTCTGATTGGGCACCCTTGAGAGGGGCGGAGAGGGCAAGGAGCTCACATGCAGACCACCCTTCCAGGACAAGGGCACCAGGGGGAGGAGAGAAGTGGGGTGGAGCCTGGAGGGGAGCAGGGTCAGGACAGGGTCTATTGAGCAGGAGAAAATGCCAGCTGTGGGGATCCCTGTAGCCACACCCAGGTAAGCACTTGGCAGCCTCAGCCCGTAAGAGGCACTCAATAAACAGTAACGGTTATTATTAATTCAGGCCTTGGAGAATGAAAGTTTGGCATCACTTGCCAAAACAGAGTCATTCAAGGTCTAATGGGGGTAACCAGGGCTGGGGGAGACCACTCTGCCCAGTAAAGGGGAGTCCAGGGTGCAGGGCTTCAGGAGTCTCTGCTCCCAGCCAGGCCTGGTGAGCCCCTTACAAACCCCCTTGGAATTCGCCTGCCCAGGAGGCCCAAGTCCCTGGTCAATGCAGAAAGGCGTGAGAGGCCCTGCTCAGGGATCACAGACCCCTGTCTGTTCTGGAAGGTGGTCCCCTCCCAGTCGCCAGCCCCCACGCCCCACCCTCACCGCCCTCTGTCCTTCAAACAGTAAGCTGAGGCCGCCCCCGGACCCGGAGAGGAAATCGCGGCTTCTGTCCACCTGCCTCCGTAGCGTGTTGGCCCTGCCGCCGCTGGACGTCCTGGAGAAAGACATCCACCTCTCTCTGGAGATGCCCGACGTACAGGTGCAAACCTGGCGCCCACGTCCCTCCACCAAGAGGGGCCCCTCCGGAAGGGTACCCAGCTCTGCTTGCTGCTCAGGGCTTGAGAGGGGGCGGGCTGGACGGGCAGGGCCCCTGAACCCCCACAGGCTAGGGCTGGGGGACCCTGGGCATGTTTCTTAACTGCTCAGAGCCTCTGTTTGCCCACCTGTAAAATGGGGGTGACCATCATAAAGCTGATGGTACTCAACACTCGGGGTGAAAGGAGATACCAGGTGCCCTGTGTTGGATGCAGAGGGCTCTCTGTGAACAGGAGCGTAAGCGGCTCCCTCCTCTGCCTCCCCGCCCCGCCCGGGGAGCCTGGAGGAGGGAGCTCGGGGATGCTCTCCACCCCTGGCCAGCCCCCAGCCCTCTGGGTTCTGTTAATAGAAGCCGCCCCTGCAGGGAGACATCATGACTGGCCCACGTGGGGAGTGTGACCCAGTGCCAGGCGCTGGACTGGGGACTCCTGTTTGTTCCCATCAGTGTCCCCTTCCACCCTGGCAAGTGGGGCTGGCTTCACGCCCAGTTCTCAGGTGACGAAGGTGGGCTCAGAGAGCTGAAGGGAGTTCCCCAGGGTGCCCAGGGAGTTTATGGCCAATGCCCCAGTGCTCTGCTCCTGAGGGCACTGAGAAGAGGGTGACTGGGTCGTTCCTGTGGCCCCCTCCCTCCCTGAGTGTGCCTGGCAAGCATGCAGTAAAGACTGGGGCGTGAGACTCAGTGGGTGAGACTCAGGAATCTGGACCAGCTGTATAGTTTGCTGGGACCAGTGCAAACGAGAGGCTCTTGTTTAAAACTTATTAAGAATTTCAAGATGGTGACAGCAGAGCATTAAACCGAGCTCTCCCAGAGCCCTTCTGAGCGCCAGGGCTGGTGCGGGTGGCACGCCTGTGAAGCCAGCCCTGCTGGGAATGAACTTGCCTCAGCCCCTGAGAAACCTGGGCCGTTGGGCAGGCCCCAGACTGCCCCCTGCCCAGTCTCCCCAGCTGCCAAATACGGATGGATGGTGGGGGTCCCTTCCTGAGCCTGGTGTGGGCTCGCTGGTGTGCAGCCTGGCCTGGGGAGTCTGCAGGAGGTGGCACGACCAGCACCGAGAGGCCAGTGCGCTCAGGCCCCGCCGCAGCCTCAGCCCTCCGTCCCACCGGGGCTCCTCATCCTTGCACAGACCCTCTACAAGCAGACCTTGAAGGCACTGGACCAGATGCTGCAGAGCTTCATCACGCAGAACCCCGTGGCCGACGAGCTGTACTTCCTGCTGTCGGTGAGGACCAGTGGGGGCAGTGCTGGGGAGGGCACAGGAGGGGCAGGGGAGGGACGAAGGAGGATGTCGCAGAGGAGGTAGGGCCCGAACTGGGGGTGGGAGTGGTCCAAGAACATGAAGGCTTAAGGACTGTCCATCTTTGGCGATCACATTGGTTTGGGACAACTCGGGGGGCGGGGGGCAGCAGGTGCAGCCTGGTGGTAAGTGGGCCTTGAATGCCACACTATAGGGAGCTAGTGAGGAAGCGGGCCATGGCCCTGTCCGGGACCTGCCCTCCCTACCCCCAGAGAACTTCCCCTGCAGCAGTGTCCCCAGCCATAAAGGGGTCTCACGAGCCCACCACCCCACTCACCCACTGCCCTTTGGGGGTCCCGCCTTGACAAGACGAAGACTAGTCAACAGGCAGGGACAGTCCAGGGGCAGGGGACAGCCGAGAGCAGGGAGGCTGGCTCTGCTTGGAGGGTCGGAGGTCAGGGCCAGTGGGACTCAGCTGAATGAGGACTAAGGAGGTGGTGGGAAGAGAAGGGAGGGGCCAGGCGGGGGCAGAGGGGAGCAGCGTGACATGACGGAGCACAGTGTGCCAGAAGGGAGGAGGCTCTGATGGCTGGAGCGGGGGAGGGCGCCCAGGTGAGTGTGCAGGTGGGGTAGGGTGAGGGCAGGTCAGCAGGGGCCAGGCCACATCAGGCTTAGGGGCCTCGTGGAGCGAGGGGAGCCGCTGGGGGGGGCTCCCGACCCGGGGGTGCTGAGCTGGAAGTCAGGGTGTGAGAGCGTGGCTGGGAGGAAATGCCTTCCGCATTTTCGCTGCACAGTAGCATGTCCCTCCCCTGGGGATGTGGGCGACAAACCACGGCAGTGCCAGGAGTAGCTGTGTCTGCCACCAGTGGAAGTCACCACTGTGTCATAGCACATCAGCGGGTCACAGGATCTCCAAACACCGCTTTTCAGAATCACTGGCTAATCCTATACCACCTTAACAAAGAGGCTCAAATTTGGCTTCACACTGTTTGACGTAACTGTTTCAGTATGCCTTCGTACCCCTTTGTAACTCTGTGCATTTACGCTGTGCACTGAAAAGCACTGTTCTGGAAGAGGTGCATGGTGTGAAACAGGTTAGAAACCAGGAGCCGCAAAGGGCTTCGAGCAGGAGGGGCGTGTGGGCTACAAAGGCAGGAAATGACTCCTCCTCTGTGGCTGGCTGCCCGGGGCAGGGGGACCGGCAAGGCTGTGCGCAAGGACAGGGAAGGCTGGACGGAGGCGTCCTGGAAGCCGAGGGGGCAGAGCCTGGGACAAGAGGGCGGGGCCTCGTTGCGGGGACGGAGCCAGAGCCTCACTTACAGGGCAGAGGCTTGCTGAGGGGGCGGAGCCTGAGCCTGGTGGGCGGGGCCTGAGCAGAAGGTGTGGCCTGGGCTGGGGTGGGCGGAGCCTGGGCGGAGCTGGGGTCCGGGGTTGCAGCAGCTCTCCCTGTCCCCGTCCCCCGTCCTCCCCGTCCCCCGCAGCACCTGTACGTCTGGCTGGCGTCGGAGAAGACGCACGAGCGGCAGCGGGCTGCGTACATTTTCGTGGCCCTCCTCAAATTCCTGAGCCGCAACCCCGACCTGTGGCGTTCAAGGCCCCCTGGGTCCCTGCCACCAGGACCGAGTGGATCCCTGAGTGCCCTGCCGCCCGGCCAGGTAATCCCCCTTTTTACACGCAAGGAAGCAAGCCAGGGTGGAGGTTGGGGACCCCTGCTCAAGGCCCCCGAGCTGGGCTCTGAACCCAGGTGCCCTGCCTGACCCCTGACCCAGGAAGCTGGGCTGTCATCCACGCCCGTTGATCCTTGGGCAGGTCCTTCTGAGCCTTGAGCCTGTTTCTCAGCCATGAAATGGGAGGAAATGAGTCCTCCTCAGAGTGATAGAGTGGGAATCAGATGGGCGGGGGCGGTGAAAGGGCTGTAAAGTGTGCAGCCCTGCCCCAGACTAGGGCTAGCAGTTACTGCGTGGGGCAGCCAGCTTCCCACCTCCCAGCCCCTCTGCCCGTCACCAGGCCCATCGTTTCATGGTTCGCAGCTGGCAATCTGTCACTGTGGCCCTGGAGTTGAAGGAACTTGAGCACATGTTCAGGCAGGGACTGGTTCTGTGCTTCAGCCAAAATCAGCACTAATTCCTCATGGAGACTTATGGGGAGACCAGGAGATTAGTTCGTCCCCGCCTGATGCCCGGCGGTGTGCCTTTCTCGTGAAGGCGGAGAGCCAGGAGTGGTGTTGGGCAGCAGGGAGTGTTCCGCGCAGGGAAAGCTCACTGCACAGACTCCTCCAGCATTCCTGGGGTGAGGAGGACCCCTCTAGAGGGGCTCAGAGTGCCTTCAATGTACTCAAAATCAATTTCCACACCACAGGACGGGGCCTAGGGTGAGGCAAGTCAGACACTCGCCTCAGGGGTAACATGGATGGGGGCAGCAAAACACGCCACAATCATAAGTATTTTAATGTGATGTTTTAAACAATCAGCTCAGCACACTACGGCCTGTGCGCTGGCTGCCTGTGGTTGTAATCAAGTTTTATTGGAACCAAGGCCAGTATTAGGGTGAGGAGAGAAAGGCAAAGTCATGGAAATGCAAGGTCGGATCCTGTCTTTATTTACAAGTTTGAAACTTTGTTCATCGTGGATTTTTGCATTCATTTTCATTTTTCTAAATATTACATTAAACTATTATTTCTCTTGATTTCTGAGCTTTTTGGCCACCTCTTCAATTTTGCGCAAACCAAAGTCCTGGCACGCAATTTGAGGGGTCCATTCTGACACTGACCGTGCTGGGCTAAGTGCACAGCAGGGTGGGGACCCCCGTGGTAGGTTCTGTTGTCAGTGGGTCCCCTGCACTCTCACCACAGCCAAAAGAGGACTTCAAACGGATGGGGCAGCTGGTGGGCATGCTGGGGATTCTGTGCCAGGACCCAGACAGGGCCACGCAGAGTTCCAGCCTGGAAGGGCTGGGCCACCTCTACTGGCTCCTGATGCGCCAGAGAGGTGAGCCCCCTGGGCCACCATGGTGGACCCACTCCCACCCCAACCATGGCCTCAGCCTAACCTGTGCCAGCACTCCTGAATCCACCTCCCCCAAATCTGCCCCCAAACCCACCTCTCACCTCAACCATAGCCCTGTAATGGCCTCACCTGACCCGCACACCCAAACTGGGGCACAGGTCTGATTCTGATTGCAATGAGCCCACCCTAACTCCTGCCTGCCTAGACCCCAAGTCCACCTTTTCCCTGCCCTCACCCCTGCCCAATCCCACCCCCCCCCGACAAGCAGAAGAGACTTCGCAGGTGGAAATGCAGGCCCCTGAGCAGCCTGCCCAGCCCAGTGCAGATGGAGCCCCCGTCTGCAGCAGTGGGGACCAGAAGGCCGCTCCTCCCAGCCCCCGGCGGATGGTGACCCCGAAGGACCACATCTCCGAGCTCGACAGCTCCCAAGTCATCAAGGTCAAAGGCTTAGAGTCGTGGGCAGGGCCGGGTGGGCGGGCGTGGCCATGCTCTGCTCCCACCCGCACTGCCACCGCCCCTTCTGACAGGGCTCCGGCTGTTGGTGCGGGCTGGCTGGACTCAGGGGGTCAGTGCCTGGGCCAGGGTGTGAATATTAAAACCGAGGCCAGGATCTTGCCTGCATCTTTGGTGGTTAACTGCGAGCAATTGGAGAAGCCCCCCGCCCCTGGTCTGGGACAGGGGAGCTGAGGGAGGGGAAATTGGAGGGAGGGGGCTGGGGACAGATTCTGGGACCAGCAGCCCAGGCTTGAGTCCCGGCTCTGTCTCTCATGGCTGTGCAACCTTGGACAAGCCCCTTCTCCTCTCTGAGCCTCAGTCTTCCTCTGTAAAATGGGCAGAGTGGTGCTGATGAAGTCCTGGCTGCTGTGAGCCCCCAATAAATGGGGGCTCAGGGCCGTTCCAATAGCAGGTGTTCTCTGAGGCACCATGCGAGCTCCTTCCCTTTGAGTCTGGTTTTTGCAGGATGACCACTCTGCAGAAATATTCCCGCCTTCCTCATTTTCCCAGGGGCCTCTTTTAATCCTCTGAAAGCCAAACCCTCCTCCTTTGAAGGCATATCATGTCTCCCCTCTTGCACTGTCATCTGGTCTACCTTGGCCAGATCCTCCCTGGTCAATGGCTTGGGGAATCTGGTAGTTCCCCAAGGTCCCTCTCGTCACCCCAGTGAAATCTCGTATCTTTGTGACAGTCCCTATCTGATGTTAATTGTGTGGTCCCCTGAAGATGAGCAAGGCTGAGGCGCAGGGTGTGGACTGGACGCTGGTGTTGGCTGCACAGGCCATGTTCCATGGAGCCTCATGTTCTGAGTGGCCAGTTCATGATGTCTCCAACATAGTGGCTTCGGCGTGGTGTCTTGCCCACTCTTGGTATTGAGCCCGTGGCTAATGAAGACCCCTGCTCTTGCTGTGCTTGTCAGTCTCTCGTTAGACCTTTGGCACTCCAGGCCAGAAGCGGGATCTTGCCAGGGCCCAGCACAGGGCCTGACGGCAGAGCCTGCCTTTAGTAAGCACCATTGAGTTGAAACAAATTGAACCAAATGATGACGTGGCAGCACATGGCTCGTAAGTGCCCTGCTGGGTTTTGAACCCGGTCCTGGCTGACTCCAGATCTGTGCTCTCTGCAGCTGCAGCGAGCTGTCCATGCTGAGGTTGATCAGAAGTTTAGTACAGAAAATCTAACACCCTAGGGCCAACACATCAATTGTCTGGTCCCAGATGGGAAAACTTGGCTTGGCTTCAGTTTATGCCAAAGAACTTGGGCTAGGGGCAGAGGCAAGGCAGGAAGGGAGGGCTCCGCTGGCCATCAGCTCAGTGGGGGCCAGTGGTGAAGGGGCCCCAGAGCACTCAAGCCCTCAGGTGGACTAGTAGCATAGTGTCTAGGACCTGGGAAGGGCAGTCTGCCCTAACCTGCGCTGACCCTGCACACAGGGAGTGGGCATTCGGCTCCAGCTCTCTGTGGACAAGAGACAGTGACAGACAGGAGCATAGAGAGAGGAGAGGATAGAATGGTCTGCTAATCAAGGGATGGTAGATCTGGGAAGGTTTGAGATGGAGAACAGACCTGGGTTCTGGTCCCAAGTCTGTCCTTGATTCCCCATGTGGTCTTGGATACACTACACCTTCATCACCACCACCATCACCACCATCACCACCACCACCATCACTACCACCATCTCCACCACCACCACCACCACCACCACCACCACCACCACCACCACCACAATCACAATCATCACCACCATCATCATCACCATCATCACTATCACCATCATCGCCACCACCATCATCATCACCACTACCACTACAATCATCATCATCACCACCGCCATCACCACCATCACCGCCACCACCATCACCATCACCATCACCACCATCACCATCACCGTCATCATCACCATCACCACCATCACCATCACCACCATTACCATCACCATCAGCATCATCACCATCACCACCACCACCATCTCTACCATCTCTGCCACCTCCTTTTCACATTTATTCATGCCCTGGGTTAAAGTAAGACATCTCGTAAGTATTTACCAATCCTGAGATTGTAGTATTCTGGGATTCTGAGAATCTAACCACCATTCCAAGTTGAATTTCTTCACGAATATTCTAAATACTAGAACTTGAACCAAAATTTAACATTTAGAAAACAATTTTAAATTTAATCTTCTAGCAAATGTTCTAGCCAGATTAACAATAGCCAAATATTCTTCTTAAAAAGTTGTGATAAACTACAAATAGTTCATTAAAATTATTTTAACATTCTAACAAACAACTAATAACCTACCATTCTCACAAACATTTTACCAGAATTTTAGAATAATAGGATTCTAATAAATATTCTAACATCTGTTATTCAACACTTATTTTTATATGTAATATACAAACATCCTAATAGACTTTCAGACATTTCAACAAATACCCTAACGTGCAAAGAAACGTTTTACCATCCTCAACCTCCTTGCAAACATTACAATATTCTCTCAGGCTTCCCAACTTTCAGTCCATCATCAGCATTCTATCTTCCTCTGATTATCAGATGTTCCGCGTCAGGGCCTTCCGATAGAACTTTCTGGAAGGATGGAAGTGTCTATGTCTGCACTATTCAAGGTAGCCACTGGCCATGTGTGGCTATTGAGCGCTTGAAATGTGACTAGTGCAACTGAGGAACTGAATTTAATTTTTACTTAAATAAATTAAAGTTTCAGTAGTTACATGTGGCTGGTGGCTACCATATTGAGCAACGATGCTTTAAGTCTTTCTGGAAGGTTCTGCCTGGGCAGCCCCAAGCTGGCCCAGCACTCCCTCTCAGAGACATGGTCTGAGGCTGTGGAACAGGGATCCCACCCACCACCTTGCATTTCCGCTAGAGCCTCTTCATTACCCCAACGCTCATGGTCTGGTGTCGGAGGTGACACCCACCTCCCTGGACCATTAGAGCTGCTCCTGGGAGAATGTGGTCTGAGAGCAGAGTCAGGCTCCCAGGGAGGCCCTGCCATGGGACAGGAGCCCTGGGTTCCAGACCTAGCCTGGCCCCGCCCAGCCCCACCCTACAGCATGGTGAGGGCCTGGGGGTTGGTCCAGGTAACCTTGAAGATCCGTGGAAGCTCTGAAGTTCAGTTGATCTTGATTAAAATGCTGGGGGCTGGCCTGGGGAGCACCCAGCTGGGCTGACGCTAGCAGACGAGAAAGCCTGTGAGGTGAGGACGGGCAGAGGAGGGGAAGAGAGGAGGCTGGCCAGGCCACCTGGGTCCTGGGACACACCCTGAGTGTGGAAGGGAGCCGTGATTCTGCCCTACAATGGGCATTGTGCCCTCCCTTCCTGCCCCCTGGGCTGTGGTTGACTCAGAGATCTGTGCAGGCGATCAAACTGCAAAATGGGGTACATGTGTTGGGGGAGCCAGAGGAGTGGGGCTCAGGAGTCTGGAAGTGCTCAGAGCCTGGGGGAGCTGGAGCAAAGGAGAGAGGGTAAGAGCAGAGGCAGGAGGTGGGCGCCTGGGCACAGGTGACCTGTGGTGACAGCTGCCCTCCACTCCCCCTGCTACAGAAGATCATGAAGTATCTCACGGTGGCAGAGCTGACTGACCTCATCTGGACGGCCATCGATGGCCTGGGCTCCACCAACCCCTCCTGCGTGCAGGCGGCCGCTGACATGCTGCTGGTCGCCATCCAGGAGCATGGGGCCAAGCTGGAGACCGTAAGGGCACTGGGGACCCCACTGAGGGCTGGCCAGGAAGGGGCAGGGGGCGGAGGGACATCCCAGCAGTCAGCACCCAGGGACTAGGGCCTTCCGGCCAAGGTAGTGTCCCTGAGCTTGGGCCTGATGGGAGAGACAGATCCCACCCTGCTAAGTCCCGCTGAATGAATGAATGAATGAATGAATGAGAGGATGGCCCAAGCAGGTGTCCTGGGGCGCTGGGTGGTGTTTGCAGGGTCAAGGGGCAGGCGTGCATTGATTGAGCAGCTGCTGCATGCCCTCATGTGGGAATGGAGGAGGGGAAGACATGGCCTGGCCCTCCGGGAGCTCTCAGTCTGACGGAGGGGACAGGCAAGGCACAGAGAAGGATGGACAGCATAGTGAACGGAAAGGCAAAGGGGTGCACCCCGGTTGTGGGGGGCCCCCGAGAGAGGAGAACGAGTGCCAGGTCCTGCAGGCCGGGAAGCCTTGGGTGGGCAATGCTGGAGCTGGGGTTCATGGATGACAGTGGAGGGAGGAGGGTTTCCGGGCACACGGAAAGTGGGGTGTTAGGAGATGGCGAGGCGGGTGTGTCTGAACCTTCCAATGACTGGGCACCGTTTGGACAGAGTTGGAAGACCCAAATGCCAACCCAAATGCAAATGCAAAAACCCAAAACCCAATGCAAAAAGTAGTGGTACCTGTCTCTCTCAGACTGGGACTCCCTTTCTAACCAGGCATCCAGGACAGGGAAGTGCCTCCCCCCTCAGACTTCCCTGGGCAGGGCTGTGCCTCCCTCCTCGGGAGAGGACCATATCTGAAGGGGCTCCAAGCTCACCGGGGCAGGACCCTGCTCCCCCTTTAGGCTCACCAGGGCAGGGCCTGGCCTCCCCCGTCAGACTAGCCCTCTCCCCCATACTCTGTCTCCCTGCACAGGTTGCCAGCCTGAGCCGGGCCATCCACCTGCAGCTCTACTCTATCCGCATTTCCCAAGCCAAGGAAAATGCCCTGCGCGCCATCACCCTGCTGGCCCAGAACCACACTCCCGAGCTGGTGGCTGCTTTCCTGGACTTCTCCATCCCCCTGGACAGGTGCCCAGCCCACCTTCCCTCACTGCCCCACTGCCCACCCTCCCCCCTCCCCCAGGCAGGGGGCCCTCCTGCCTGCCCCCTCACAGCCCACAGGGAGACCCCCCCACGGGGCTGGGGGCAGGGAGAAAGCCCACATACTTGTTCATTTATGGTGCACCTCCTGGGGTCGGCTCTGGGGAGGCACGCTCACTGTTCATTCTATCGTGTTCCACATAAAACACCCCTGCCTCAGGCTCAATCACCCATCACCTGATGGGGGGTGGGGGCAGGACCCCAGCCAACACCAAAGGCTTGCCATCCTTCCTGCTCCTCAACTCCCCTTTCTGTCCCCCCAGCGGCCACCACAGCCATCTCTGGGGGGGCTGGCTTTCTCCCACAGGCCCCAGACCCCTGAACATTTAGGTGGTCCTTTTCCTCCCTAAAATCCCAGCTCTGAGTCCCAGGTCTTCAGTCTGCGTCACCTGCTATCCATCCACCTCGTGCCTGCCCTGGGTCACCCCTGGGACCTTGAGGATGTAGATGCTGGTCACAAGCACCCTGTGGCTCACTCACCCTGTCTCGATCTTGGGGATTCACTATCTTCCCCTCACCCTGACTTCTCAGTGCCTGGATGTCCTCTCTCCCAGCTATCCCGTCCTCCGTCCTCCCTCAGCCCTCCTCTCCCAGTGTCGTCCCCTCTGCTCGGTCATCTCCAGTTCCATGCGTCTCTCCCCCACCTCCCACCGTTACAGCTCGCTCTCTCTGATGCCCCAAGGAGCCTCTGCTCTCCAGGACCTCCAGGTTCACTGCCCTGCCCACCTTCTCACTGTCCCTCACCTCTCCTCATCTCCCTTCTTACCAAGGTAGATTCCATCTCCCAGTGTTACAGTCACTCCCTAAACACACCTCAAGTCCCTTGTCCCCTCTGTCACACTTAGCTGGCAAAACCCAACTGTGGTTAAACCTGGCTCCACCCACTTCACGTCTGCACCTGTGCAGCCAAATGCAGGAAAAAGCGCACCACCATGCGCCTCCAGGGGGCCCTCAGCTGCACTTCCCCACGCCCTCCCCTCCGCCCCCAGCACCTCCACCCACCCCTCACGCTCAGCTGCCCACCTAGCTTCCATTCCGCTGAAAAGTCAGAAGCCACCAGGAGGGGTTCCCACAAGCTGCCAGCACCCAAGGCCTGTTTCCAGAAAGATTTCTGATTTCCATTTGGAAGGGCCTTTTTTGTTGTTGTTAGTAATTTCTAGTTTTATTGCATTGTGATCAGAGAATGTTGTCTGTAACATTTGTGCTTTATGGGATTTACTGCTCTTTCCAACAATTTTTGTGAATGTTCTACGGACACTTGAGAAGAAGGTGTATTTTCTGTCATCAGTGGTAGGGCTTGATACATATGCACAAGATTTACCTGACTGATCGTGCTGTTGAGGTCTGCACATCCTTACTTAATCTGTGTCCATTTCATCTGTCTTGTGCTGAGACGGGTGTGTTCAAGTCTCCTCCTATTAATGGGTTTCTGTCTATGTATCCTTCCATCTCCTCTACTTTTCACTTCAGAAAGGTGGTTGCCATGTTATCTGGTGCATTCATATTCATAAGGGTCATATCTTCTTTATGAACTGTGACTTTTCCCCTTAAAAAGTGTCCTGCCTTGTCACGTTTAGTGCTCTGAGGGCCCGAATTCCACGTTGTCTGTTGCTGGGATCACTGCCTCTGCTTTCTTATTCTTTCCCATTTTCCCAGTATGCATTCATCATTCCTTTTATTTTAACTTTTTGGAATCCATTGTTTTAGGTGTCATCTTATTTACAGCATACAGTTTGGTCTTGATTTGTGATCCAAACTGAAAATCTTTTTCTTTTAATAAGTGAGTTAAGTCCATTCACGTTAATTGATATGACTGATATTTTGAGTCTCGGCTCTGTTATAATATTTTGTAATTGTGTGTATTTTGTTATATTTGCTATGTTTCTTTTTCTATGAGATGTGTAGTCTTTGATCTTTAGGTTTTTTTTTTAATTTGGGAAGGGTTGTATTTTTGTTCTAGTTGTTACCTTTGTACTCCTCACCTATTTTAATGGCCTGAGTCCCTTGTTTCCTTATTTAACCTTTTAATATCTGGTTTATCCTTTTTTTTTTTTTTTTTCGGTGAGGAAGATTCACCCTGAGCTAACATCTGTTACCAATATTCCTCTTTTTTTCGCTTGAGGAAGATTATCCCTGAGTTAACATCTTCCTCTATTTTGTATGTGCGTTGCTGCCACCGCGTGGATGACAAGTGGTGTAGGTCCATGCCCAGGATCTGAACCCACGAACCCCAGGCCACCAAAGCAGAGTGCACTGAACTTAACCACTGCGCCATGGGGCTGGCCCCAAGGTTTATCCATTTTTATTGATGTCCTTTAACTCCCACCCCTTGCGCATATAATCATCAGTGAGATTATTGTATCTTCTTCTTTCTGTCTCCCTTCTCCTATGTTTTCAGTTGCACATTTCTACTTTGTGCAAGTTTCCACTCTAGTGGTCCCCCCTCACTCCACATTTGTTTTCAGTGTGTACACACACTCACCATCACTCCCTTTGCCAGAATTTTCTAGTCATCTCTTAGCTTGATGAAGCTCATCCTCTGATAGATTTCTCAACAAAGGTTCATGGCTTCAGAACCCCTAGGTACCTTTATGTTGAAACTTGTTTACTTAGAGGACAGCTTGGCTGGATATAAAGTTCTTGGTTCATACTTTCGTTTATTAAGTATTTTTTAAATGCTGCCCAGTTGTTACCTCACTTTGTTTTTGAAAAGTCTGATGACAATAATTTTTCTTTTTTTTTTTTGCCTTTGTGAGTTATTTGATCTTTTTGCCTGGAGACCCTGGAGATTTTTTCTTTATCTTTGAAATTTAACAGTTTTACTAAGAAATGTCTCAGAATTGATTATTCTGTGTTAATCTTCCTAGGTACATGGTGGGTCCTTTGAATAAGTAGATTTAGGTCTGTTGTTGTTTCTGGAAAGTTCTCTTGGTTATAGTTTTAAATATTAGTTCTGTTCCATTGTGTTTTTCTTCTTCACAGACCCCGTTAATTCACATGCTGTCCTCCGTATCCACTGCTTTCTCTCTAATCCTTCTTACTTCCTTCTTAAATTTACTTTCATTTTCTTAATGGTTTTTCTTCTTTTCCTCAATGTCCCCTACCAGATTTTCATTTGAGTCTTATCTCTTTGGGGCACCTTGTACTTTTTTTCACTTCTGAGCTAATTTTGTCATTTTTTTTCCATCTCTTCCTTGAATTCAGTCAACTCTCTTTTCATTTCTTGTTGAGGCTTTTTTCTTTTTGTCCTTTTGAATTTATAATTCAAAGTGGCTTTCATATCTTTAAATGCTTGCTTGAGTATATTTAACTGCATTTGGAGCGTTGTCTTACAGTTTTTTCTGCATCACGATTGTTTTTCAGAGGAGGAGTTTCCTCATTTGACGTGTGTTGATTTTTGTTCTCTGATTTCTTTGCAATAACTCTATGTGTCTGTTAATTTTGTTCCTGTTCCTATGAAACACTATTGGAGTGATTTATAGGATTTCGAGTTCAATGGCACCCTCTTCTGCCAGGACAGGAAAGCCCAGATAACGTAGCGGATTTTTTTGTTTGGGTAGTAGACGAAAGGGTCAAGTATCCTCCAGTTTTGGGGTCTCTTTTCTCTTGCAGGACCCTAAATTTCTCCCTTTCGCATCTTTCCCTCTCACCACTCAATTTCCAAAGGGTGCGTCTTTCTTTTGCCCTCTTCCTCTCCCCACAGCTGCCCTTCAGACTGGGCATACTTTTCAGTCCCTCTCCTGTGCTCAGTGCCCTGGTCTACTTGGACTCTTTTTTTTTTCCCCTTTTTCCAAATTTTCAGACTTAGGATGGACTTCATCTTCCTGAAGGTGATGTGGATCAGCTTTGAGCCCTGTAGCTGGCTCCTGTCTCCTCTCTTCTCCACAGTTTCTCTCCTTCTGCCTTTTCTGCCACGAAGCCTCTGGGGGAGCAGGGGTGGGTGGGATGTAAGAGACTGCAGGCTGGGACTGGCATTCTTCTGTTTTGCTTACAGTAATTTTGAAGTTTGAGTATTCTCTGGGGTCCTGTTTTTGTGTGGTTTTACTTTTCTCTTCTTCTTGCTCTGTGTTGTTTTCAGGGAACTTTTGAGAGATGGGACCAGAGCAGCCACCATTGTCTTCAGCTGCCCAGAAGTCTGTAGTTCAGTTTTATCTGTTTTGGAATTTTTATCTTGTTTCCTCAGTTCTAAGAAGCACATTTTTCTCATGTAACATGTCTGAAATGGGAGTGCATTATACATGGATGGTGCTTACACCTGGGTTTAGGTGGGCTTCTCAGTCACATGGGGGCACTGTCAGCCTGAGGACACTTCAGATTTAAAGTCTCCGCTTAAGGATGTTTTGGCCACACAGGTGGTGTGAATTCAGACCCTAGAGAGGTTTTGTGGCTCAAATTCTCAGGAGAACCCCCCTCCTTGCACCCAGGGCTGATTGAGGCACACAGGTCTCCCCGCTGTTTCCTTCTGCAGGGCAGGTGTTATGTTGTTTTATCACATTTACACTGAACATGCCGCCCTTGGGGGCCCAGCTCTAGGATGGGATCTCCTACTGGACTCCGTCATGGTCATTTTTCTTCTGTAGAAGTACATGAAGGAATAGTGGTGTGTCCTAACCGTAGACACAGAACTGTGCAATATGTACTCTTCCAATATCCTTTTGTTATCTGGCTTTTTTCCCTCAATCGTATGTGTTTAAGATTCATCCTAATATATTACATATGGTTGGAGTTGGTTCATTACTGTTGCTGTGTCATGTCCCAGCGTATGGATGCCAGTTATGCTTTTTACTACAGATGGACATTTGGGGGGTTTCCTCTTTGGTGTGATGATGAACGGTGCTGCTGTGAACGGCTCGTGTGCGCCCCGATGCACAGACGCACCCAGGCTCCACACTGCATCCAGGACAGACACGGCTGAAGCGTAAAGCTCTGCGTAGATCCCAGTTCAATATACGATGCAAAGTGTTTTCCAAAATGCTCATACCCCTCACACTCCACCAGTAGGCTTTGTTTGTTTTTTCCTGTTCCTCCACCTCTTCTCCAGCGTTTCGCATCAACTTTTTAGCCAATCATCAAAAATTTTAGCCAATCTGGTATGTTTATCATATCGTGGTATTAATTTGCACTTTCCTGATTAAATCCTGGGGCTGAACATCTTTTCATGTGCTCTTTGGCCATTTGGGTGTCTTGGCGATACGCCTGTTTGAGTATCCGACACATTTTTCTATTGGGTTGCCCGTCTTTTTCTCATCAATTTCTAGGCGTTCTTTATGGAATCCGCATACAAGCCCTCTGCTGATTATTATGTTACAAATACCTGTTTCTGCCTGCAGCTTGCCTTTTCTCTCCTTTAGTGTCTTTGACGAAAAGGAATTCTGAGGTTAATCCCTCTCAGACGCTGTCTTATGAAAGTTCAAGCGTTTGCCTTTGGCCTTCAGGCCTCCAGCCCCCCTCCCTCAACCAGAAGTGATTTTCACGAGACGTGAGGTCGGGCCCCAGTTTCACCTAACCATCCCAGCATCCTTGACTGAAAACCCCACCCTGTTCCTGCAGCCCTGACGTCCCCTTGCTCACGGTCCAGTGCCGTGTGCTGGGGCCCATCTCTGCTCGGCAGTCTCTGCTTGTCTGTCCCTGTGCCAGCACCCAAGGTTCTAAGTCCCGTAACTTTGTCATAATTCTCCCGGTACAGAAAGTGCCCCCACTCCTTCCTCAAGACTGTCTTGGCTGTTCGTGGCCCTTTGCATTTCTACACAACTTTCAGAATCAGTTTACCACATTTTCTTGTTTTCTCTTTTCTCTCTTTCATCCTCCCCCTACTACTTTTATTGGATTGGCCCTCAGCTGCACCAGACTGGACTAGAGGCCATCCCTGGTTTGCCACACATCCATCGTTGCTCTGTGCGCGGCCTGCTTTAATTTCTTACTTAGAGCAGTGGTTCTTTGTAGTGATCCAATACGCACCTGGGAAGCCATCATCTGTGCAAAAGCTAGGATCGGGTTGTGACCTACATCTAAGGACCCATCTCCCCCAGCCCCCATCTCCCCCAGGCCCCGTCATCTCCCTCAGCCCCCATCTCCCCCAGCCCCCATCTCCCCCAGCCCCCATCTCCCCAGGCCCCGTCATCTCCCTCAGCCCCCATCATCTCCCCCAGCCTCCACCACCACCCTGGTCAGGACATCACAGCTCTCACTGAGGGTCCCTGGCCCGTTTCTGTCACCGCCCTCCCAGCAGCCAGAGTAGCCTTAACAATGAGTCAGACCATATTACTCCTCTGCTCCAACCCTTCTGGTACCCCATCACATCCAAAGTCAAATCCAGAACCTTCACAGTGGCCAACAGGGTCGTGACGTGGCCCCACGGTCTCACTGTCCTCTTGTCCTTGCCCCCTCCCTCTGCCCGACCACGCTGGCCCTTCTTGCTGTCCCTTGGACTCATCAAGAATGCAGCTGTCTCAGAGCCGGAAGGTTCTCCCCACCCCAGGGCTGTGTGCTACCCACTTACACCTCAGGTCTCTGCTCGTGCCCCTTCTGAGCGAAGGGACCCGGCTGCCCTACTAAGAATTGACAACACCCTAGCTGTGCCCTCCCGCTGTCCCCCCCCCCCCCCCGCTTTTTGCACGTAGCATCTGACATGCCCTTGTTTGCTGCCCGGCTCAGACCACAGGGGCTCACTCCCACACAGTCAGGGACCTTCACCGGTTCTGTCGCTGCAGGTCCCCTGGGACTTTGCCTGCACATGATAGTGCTCAGCACACACGTGCCGACTGAGTGACAGATGCCCACAGGGGGCAAAATAGAAACCCTGGCCCTTTGGGCACCCTTGCTCCTGGAGACTCGTCTCACGTAAGCCTCTCCAGGCAGGCTTTGCCCCAGAGAGGTGAAGTGACTTGCCCAAGATCACACAGCCAGCAGGGGGCAGAGCAGGGACTTGAGCCCAGGCCCTTCTGACTCCAAAGGCCTTACTCTTTCCAGGGGGGCAGTGGCCACACTTTGGAATCTCCCAGAGTCCTCTGAGCTGTTGTGGCCCCCAGCCCCGGGGCAGATGGGACTGTGCTGGCTTCCCCAGGGCTCAAGGGCAGCCCCCCTTGGGTCTGTCTTAAAGCCAGGGGTGGGCTCATCCAGGCCCCCACTATGGCCCTCCCAGCCCCCACCCCATTACTCCAGAGCCCCTCCTGTACTTCTAGCCCCTCCCACCCAGCACGCAGGCCCGAAGACCACCTACTGCAGAAAATAGGGCCATCATGGTCACCGATATCTTGGGAGCCCTGACACCCCCTGCCTCCCCCAGGTTTCACAGGGCCACCACGTCCTTGGACCAGGCAGAAAGGCCATAGGACCGGGCGGGCCTGGCCTCCCGTCCCAGCTCCCCAGCTCCCCGGCTAGAAGGCAGGGCCCTGGTCAGGGCACATCCTCTCTCTCCGCAGTCCTCAGTGTCCCCATCTGCAAAATGGGCACGAGGACACTGCACAGCTCTGCACATACCAGTGATGGCCCCTAACTTGACCCAGGTTGGGCCCGGGGTAGCTGGACCCCAGTAAACCCAGGCCTAGGAGGAAGCAGCCAGGCAGTTCCAGGAGGAAGTGACTTTATGGTGAGCCCTAAGGGCTGAGTGGGAGTAGGCCAGGTGAGGAGGAAGGCTCCAAGTACAGGGAATAATAGCACACGTGAGGGCCCAGAGGCAGGAGAGGAGGGAAGGCAGACAGGGCTGGAGGTCAGAGGGCAGGGGTCAGAGGGTGACAGCTCTGAGCACCAGCTGGACTTGTCCTGCCAGTACTTGGGAGCCATTGAGGGTGACAGACAGTCAAAGTCTACAGCTGGGGTGGGAGGGGCCTGGAGGGGAGACCCAGAAAATGGGGAGATCCAGGAGCACAGACCAGGGCAGCTGGCGCCATCTCTGCCACGTGTCCCCCAGGCCACACTCTCCTCTGTCCAGCCCCCACCCTGAGAGCTCCTTCCACCCCTCGGCCTTCCGCCCTGCTAGGATCCAGCTTAGGACCCAGCCTGGCCTCTGCCTTAGGCACCTGAGGCCCTGGTCATGGTGGTCCGGGCATGGCTGAGCCCGCAGGCCGGAGGTTCAGCCCTGCTCTCCCGGCCCCTCTCTACCCGCAGCCTCGCCTTCCAGCTGTGGAGGGCCCTGGGGGCCGAGCTGCCCGTGAGCCGCCTGGTGCTGGCCTTGCTAATGGCCTGGCTGCGGGAACGGCCCCTGCCCACGGGGGCCAGCGACGGCAGCCCCCAGCCCCAGGAGAAGACCTACCTGCGCTCGCTGGCCGTGAGTCTCTGCACCACCCCCTCGACGCCGTCCCAGCTGCCACCAGGCCGGGGCTGACGTCACGTGTGCATTCAGTCAGATGTCGGGGCATCTGGGTCCCCCACTGTGTGCCAGCCCCTGGGGAGGGGGAGCCCCATATCCAGAAAGCCCAGCCCAGCCTGGAGGAGGGGGCCTCCGAGCCACCCGGCGGAGGGGGCTGACAGCACAGGCCCGGGGCCCAAGCCCAGCTCCCCACTTCCTGCTTGAGCAGCCCGTCTCCCCTCGGTGAAGTGGGACAGTCACAGTCCTAAGGGCCAGTGAGGGCACTCAGTCGCATGGTGTGTACCCAGGACTCAGGACTCGCTGCGTGGTTGGCTCCCAGCACAGGGGCTTTGCGGGCGGGGTTCAGGCAGGGAGGAAGGGGGTGAGGCCCCACACGCATCCTTGGGTTCTGGGGGCTGTAGATTCTGGGGGAATCTTACAGGCTGCCTCCTGCAGCCCCCACCCTCCTGTAGGAATTCATCCCCCACCCCTCAGCTTTCCCCACAAGCCCAGGCCCTGCTTGCACCGCCCCAGGAGCAGGAAGCTCACTTCCTAACACAGCTAACCCTGTCCTCCTTGGCTGGGCTCTGATGGGGGCGCAGCTGGGCCCGACCCTGGTTTTGTCCAGGCTGAGGTCACCTCCCACCTAAAAGCCCCCTGAGCAGCGGTCCAGAGCACACAGCCTCCCCTCCCCACCCAAAGCCCCCTAGACAAGCTGCTGCCTGCAGCAGAGCTGTGACGGCTGAACGTGGTGGCAGAAGGGATGTCCCACCCTCTCTTCTGGCCTGGCCCTCCGTCGGCCCTTCTCCCCGATGTCCCCCAGCCCCAGGCTGATGCCGGCCTTCTTGTTGGAGACCGCACAGCAGCATGGGGTCAGCAGGGTGGCCTTCCCTGCACCCCACCGTGCCCCCAGCCCCTGCCCTCCCCTTGTCATCACAGATCAGTGCTGGCCACCCCACCCCCCTAGAACATGCTGGACCAAATGCCCCTTGAGGCACAGGAGGCCCCAGGGCTGCTGCCTGGTAGCTCTGCCTTCCAGGGCCATTGTTCTCCCAACATTCATTCGTCAGGCACCTGCCGTGTGCCAGGCTCTGTGCTGAGGATGCTGCGGGGAGCACAGACCCGCACGGTTGGCCATCAGGGCTACAGAGCACACGGGCCAGACATGAGGCAGATGGTCGCCTGCTCAGCAGTGACTGAGCACAGGGGCTCCAGAGAGACAGCAGAGCGGGAACAAGCGGGATCGGGGACGCGTCCCTGGGGCATGGAGGGGTGGGGGGGCACCGGCCTGGCCTGCGAGCAGCAGGGAGAGGGAGACAGGTGGAGGGTCCAGAGAGAGAGGGCACGGGGGGAGGGCCAGGGCCCCGCAGGAGGGACATACCGGGGAGTCTTGGTCCCGGAGGGTGTGAGCGGGCGGGGAGAGGCGCGGTTGGACGTGGGTTTTGTCGGAGGGTGGATCAGAAGGCCGGGCCCCCAGGCCCCAGGCTGGAGCTTCAGCGGCCCCTGCTGCCCCCCAGGCCATGAACACGCTGCACAAGCTGCAGCTCGCCCGGGAGTTCAGGAGGGCCGTGCAGGAGGCCTACCCCGCGCTCCTGCTGGCCCTGCTCACCCAGATGCACTACGTCCTGGAGCTGCAGCTGCCGGCGCGGCCCCCGCCCGGCCAGGAGGCCCAGGAGGCCCAGGAGGTGGCCGCGCCCAGCCCCCAGAGGTAAGACCAGGCCCACAGGAACTGGGGGCAGAGCCGCCCTGGCTCTGGGGCTTCCTGGGGCTGAGTGAGGAGGTGCCGCCACCTGCAGCTTAAAGCGATAGTTGCTTCTCTCAAAGGTCCAGAGGCGGCAAGTCTGAGATCAAGGTGTCAGCAGGGCTGTGCTCCCTCCGAACCCTGTACGGAGTGATCCTTCCTGCCTCCTCCAGCTTCGGGGTCTCCCGGCATCCCTCGGTGCCCCCTGGCTTGTGGACGCACGGCTCCCGTCCCCGCCTCCGTCTTCCCGTGGTCTTCTCCCCGTATGTCTCTGTCTAAATTCCCCTCTCCTTACAAGGACCCCCGTCACGATGGATTAGGGCCGCCCTAATGACCTCGTCTCAGCTTGATTCCTTCTGCAAAGACCCTGTTTCCAAATAAGATCACATCCACAGGTACCAGGGGGTAAGACTTCAACATCGCTTTTGGGGGACACAATTCAGCCCCAACAGACGTGATTGCAAACACCGGCCGTGGCCAGGGCAGCAGTCGGCGTGAGGCTCAGGGCAGGCTGCGTCCCGTTCAGTTGTCACCCGAGGGTGCTCGGCGACGGAGGCACTGGGTAACTGCCGGCATAGGGGACTCCGTGGGGCAGCACTTGCCATCTGCCCACACAGCGTGCGCACCGTCCCTGACTGTGCTCCTTGCAGGGATTCTGTGAGACGAATGTGCCTTCCCTGTTTGACAGATGCGGGAACTGAGGCTCAGAGAGGGTCAGAGGCTTCCCCTGAGCCACACAGCACGTCCCTGCGTTGCTGAGCTAGAGCGCCCAGAACGGCAGGGGCGGGCGTGGGCCTGGCCGGCGCTCAGCCCCTGGAGGCAGACGCCCTTCCGGCTCCCCTGGTGCGTTTTGCTGGTACCCCGAGTATTTTTGCACTGATATCATGGATGGCCGCCCGCCCCCCTCGGCCTGCTACGGTGCAGGCTGGCGGCCTTGTCTCCCCTCTGCTGTGTTTTAAGAAATCCAATAAGCGAGTCTTTAAAAGCCGCTGGGCCGACTCCTTCCATCTGTTTGTATTCTGATGCGCTTCCTGCAACTTGTCCATTTTAACAGTTCTCCCCGAGGGCGTCACTTCTTCTCCTAAAGCTCCTTTTCTATTCAGATCAACCATGCAAAACGCATGAATCTTCCCTAATAAGCTAGTAAAACGTTCTCCTCCAAGCACGTGGGAGGGTTAGGAGAGAGCTACCGCTAGCCTCCTGCCTCGGCTCCCCGCCCCCGCCCCTGCCGCCGGCCCGCGCTCTCCTGCTCCCACCTGCCCCCCTCGCTGCCCTCCAGCCGCAGCCCAGATCCTATTAAAACCTGTCAAGTTGCCTCGAGCCTGTGCAGAACCCTCCTGCCGCCACCCCATTTAACTCAGAAAGAGCTGGATCCTTGCAGGGGTCCACAGGCCCTCCATCTGGCTCCTGTCACCTCTGGGACAGGCCTTTCCTGCTGCTCCCCACTCACAACCCCTGCTCCAGCCTCAGCGTCTCCCCACTCTTCTTCAAACCCAGCACGCTGCTCCCTCTTCCTAGACTGATCATGCCCCAGGTATCCTCACCTCCTACAGGTCTCCTCAACCACCCTCTCCAAAATAGCGGCCCCACCGCCTCCCTGCTGTGTTCTCCCACAGCGCCACCACCATCTAAGATCTGGAATCTGCGCCCCGTAGAATGGAAACTTGCGGAGAGCAAAACTGTTTCTCTGTCTCACTCAGGGCTCCCCCAGAGAGCAAGCACGTCTGTTTGTCTCGCTCAGGGCTCCCCAAGAGAGCACAGGTGCTGTCCATCTCACTGGGGCCCGTGGGTCGCTTTCTGCCCAGTCCCGGTGGATGGAGATGGTCCAGCAGCTTCAGCCCTCTCCGTCTCCACTTCCAAGGCCTCTGGCCTCTCTCTGGGTGGGTCTTCCCCTGGAGGGGGAGGTAGCCCCAGCAGCCATGCTGTCACTCTGGCATAGCCCATTGGCTCTGATTGGCCCGGCTTAGGTCACATGCCCACGCCTGAACCAATCACCTGGGCCACAGGGGCGTGTGGGGCTCTGATTGGCCAGGCCTGGCTCCCAGCTGTCCCGTGAAGCTGGGATGGGAACCAGCCCTCCTTCCCCAGGGGTAGACCGTGATGCTGGTGCAACCCCAGAGGGGCCCAGGCGAGGGGCAGGCCAGCCCGTGGTGATGGTGGCGAATGGTTGGGGACGGTGGGGAGTTGGCAGCCACTCCCAGGGCCTCAGAGGGCATTGTCACCCAGGATCACTGTGGTCCAGGATCTGATGCCAGGCAGATTGGTATCGTCAAGGGCACAGGGGACTGAGGAAGGGATGTGGGCACACACTGCTGAGAGGCCCACGGTCTTGTGGGTGCCCTCAGCAATGGGGGACACTGGGTGGCAGCTGGGTGAGCCTCGAGTCGGGGTCAGACTAGTCCTGGACCTCTGAGGTTTTTCATATCCAACTAAGCTTGGCTGGGCCCTGGGGCCAGCAGGCGGGGCTGTTGGGCATTGCACTCTTCCCCCAGCAGGACTGCAAGGAGCCCTGCCTGCAGGACCACCCCTTTCCTTTGCATCTCTGGGGAACAGCGCTCCTCTCTTTAGAGACGTTGGCTGCTGTGGTCAGTTCTCAGAGCCGGTCCTCTTCCAGTCAATGTCTGTCCTGCCCCATGAAGGACTTCTCATTTCTCTCGTTTCATCCATTATGGATTGACTCTCTTGAATTCTCATGGGGCCTCTGACGTCTCTTTATTTCAATGACACTCCCTTGGACCACTTATGAGTGTAACCTGGCACATTTCCCTCTTAGCCCTAGCTGCCAGGGAGCTCATATCTAAAGTTAGTGCTCAGTGCCCCCCACTGTGGTGTGTGGTGCTTCTGTTTTGTTTCTCACCTCCTTCTGATTAGTTCTCTGTTAAACTTGAAGCTTTAAATTTAAAGCTTTTTTATTTAAAATACTGTTTAAGATCCTGGTTTTTGGCAGTAGACATGGAACAAATAAGTAATTCATAATGAAATGCAGTTTGGAGCCTGCACCTGAGATCTGAGAGCTCGTTCTGCCCTCCCCTGTGAGCACTCTGAGCTGGTCTCTCCATCTCACGGTCTTGGTTTCTTCGTCTGTGCGCTGGGATTGGTCTCTCTTCAGGGGTTGTGGGCATCAGGCATGGCCAAGACTGGGCAGCTCCTGTTCTAGACCCTGGACAAGTGGCTGACACTCCGGGCCTCGGTTCCCATCCAAGGTGAAGGGTTTGCCGTCATCACCCCAGCCCGAGCATCTTCTCATCACTCTGCCCAGTGGGGCGTCGTGGTCTCGGGGGCCCAGGGGCCTCCTGACCCCTGGGACCTGCAGGGGGTGACTCCCCAGGGAGCTGAGCAGGGATTCCTGAGCAGGGAGGGGCTGAGGGGGCATGGCGCTCTGTCCCAGCCTGTCCTCTTGCCGCCCTGGAGCCCCCCCCACTGCCCTGCTTGGACCTGCCTCCTTTCCTGGTCGACCCCGGCCCCCAGCCCCCGGCCTCAGCCTCACTCTCCCCTCCGCTCCCTGCTCCCTGCAGCTCTGGGTGGAAAGGAGGAGAGAAAGGAGTAACGGGCTGTTGGTCATTCAGTCAGTATTTGTGAAGTGCACGATATGCCCCACTCTCATTAATATTAATAAATATTCACGGCGCCTGCTATGTCCCAGACCACGCTCATCACGAGAGGTTTATCCCTGCGCTCTGGAGCTCACAGCCCCATGGAAATGCAGACGGGGTCAAGTAACAGCCTGGTGACAGTGACACACCCTGAAAGTGCCTGAAGGAGAGTCACGGCCTCTACAGAGGATGACAGAGGCAGGGGGTGAGGGGGGCACACCTGAATGATGGGTCAGAGCTCACCAGGTGGGGGCAGGGAGGGCAGAGATCCTTCCAGTGGGGGGATCCAAGATGGGAAGAGACAAAGATGGGAAGAAACAAGGAAGCCTGGAGGTCAGCCTCCACCCCCTGAGCAGTGGGGAGCCATGGCAGGCTCTGTGCAGAGGGCGTGGCGGGATCCAGTTGGCACCGCAGAGAGGTGGCCAGAGTGGGCGACCTATAGAGACGAGGGAGACGCAGCGCCCACCTTCTGCAGCTCACATCTGCGGGGGGACTCCTGGGAGGGCCTTTCCACTCCAAGTGGAAGAGAAGAGGACTGCACCTCACGTCCTCGCCGCTTTACCGGGGATAACCGGGGTCCATGCCCAGGGCGTTGGGCGGGCTACATGAGCCAATGCACAGGTGGCCCCAGCTCGGGTGGCACCGCCGACTCTCCACACGCCACGTCCTCCCCTCCTCCATGGTCTCATCCTCACGTTCCCACTGCCCGGGCACCGCCGGGTGTGAGGCTGCAGGAGGGCACGACCTCGGGCCACAGGGAGGAGGGAGGACCGTCCTGCACGGCCGGGCTCGGACTGAAGGGCTCCGTCTTCAGTCGGCCTCGGGACTGCATTGCCGGGGTGCTGGGCTGGGGGGCCTTCAGGTTTCAGGGCTCCACAGGGTTGTGATTTGCCCCGGCATGGGCAGGGCGTCCTGAGAACGTCTGAATCAGCTGATCGCCTCTGTCTGGCAGCGCTGGTGTGGCTGCAGGGACAAGGCAGTCATGAGAGACGATGCCCAAGGTGGCCCAGGACCAGAAGTTTCTGAGAATCGTCACAGAAGGGACAAAATCCTGCTCTGCCCCAAAGTCTTCTTCTCCTGAAACCGTGTCACTCTGTGGCTGCAACTAGTGACCTGGAAAACGCGGCCTTGTTTTAGTGGCACAGTGTGGGGCGAGATGACAAGCCAGCTGGCATTTGTGTTGGTGCCACGGGGACTTGCACGGAGTGCGTTTCATCCTCTGACACTTGGTTCTGCAGACCTGCTCAGCACCGTGCCTGGTCCGAGCCGGCAGCCTCGTTCCGGGGGCTTGCTCACTCACACAGGGTGATGTGACCAGGCGCAGGGTGGCCGCATGGGGAGCCAGGCCCCGGGCAGGCCGCCTTGCTTCCTGTGGCCTGCGTTCCAGGCCCCCTGCCTGTGTCCTGCCTCAGCGCCTGGGGCCGCGACATCGCTGTGCAGGTTTGGAGCTGGGGGCCTGGTTGGCCTCCACTTCTGCTGCCCCTGGCCAGGCCGTGTGACCAGGCCGCGTGACCAGGACAGGGCACGTCCCCTCTCTGGGCTGCTCCCTCCTCTGTCAGGAGGTGGCAGTAGAGGGTCACCTGAGACGGTGCAGGGGAGGCGGGTGGCTAACCAGCACGTGCTCACACCATGCTTCATGTCTGGCGTCCTTTCTCCGTTACACGCGGCCTGCGGCGGCGGAACCTGGTTTCCCAGAGTCCTCTGAGGGCAGAGCAGCGTCAGGAGTTGCAAACGGGCTTCCATGATGCCACACCCCTCTCCTCCTCCCTCCCCACCGTGCCCCCTCCGTATTCTCAGCCCCACATTTAAATGGCACCGTCCCTCAGGGCTCGGCCGGGACCCTCTTCTACCCTGTGACTCGGGGGCCACAGGTCCCCAGGTGTCTCCGGAGCGCTCTCTCCAGCCCTGGAAAGCCGGCTGCGGACACAATCGCCATCTCCTCTGAGATGTTCCAGAGGCACCTCACAGGGCTGTGCGCCAGCCCGTTCCCAACTGCCCCCAGAACAGTCCCCGCTCCGAGAAGGCCCCTCCGGTCTTGCCCCAGCACCTGACCCTGGAGCGCGGCCCCCTGAGCCCAGCACACGCCCCAACCCGCCCTACACCCCAATATTTCTGCCAAATGAGGGTGGGAATGAGCTGGCCCCCAAGAAGGTGTCGGGCTCTGAGCCAAGACAGGAGCCAGAGCGCACCTTTCCCTGCGGGCGGCGGGGCACCCTCCCCGGGGCAGGGCTGGCCCGGTGACCCCCTCTGCTCCACCGCAGCACGTCGCTGGAGGCACTGAAGAGCCTGCTGTCCACCACGGGGCACTGGCAGGACTTCGCCCACCTTGAGCTGCTGGGCGCCTGGGAGCTCTTCACCACCCTCCACACCTACCCGCAGGGCGTGGGCCTCCTGGCCAGGTAGGGGCAGGGCTGGGGCAGGGGAGGGGGCCTGCCTCAGGCCATCGCCCGTCCAGGAGGCTGGGTGTGTGTGTGGACAGCAGTGACCCCCAGGGCCTGCCTATGAGCACAGCCTCACGGACCCATGCGCGTGCACACGTGGCCCTCTGGCATGGAAGGCGTGTGTCCGCTGCCCCTGGTCACACGCGCACACGCTGGAGCCTGTGGATGCGGGCGTCTTCCTCCAGCCTCCATCCCTGCCTGAGGCTCCCAGGGGGCAAAGGCCACGCCCGCTCCTCTGTCTCCCCCACACCGCGCCTGGGCCTGGCACCGGAGGGCGGCTGGCGGGTGCAGAGGGAGCAGGAGCACGCTGAAAGAGATGGGTGCCCACCCACACTCAGCGACCCCCCTGGCCACCCGGCCCCGGCTGGGTTGGGTGGAAGCAGCAGGGTGGACGCGGTGCCCGCGAGCCCGGGCCCGAGCCTGCCCTGCCCCCGCGCCCCAGGGCCATGGTGCAGAACTGCTGTAAGCAGATCCAGGCGGTGATCGGCCAGCTGCTGCCCAGCCTGCAGTGCAGGGAGGAGCGGGAGAGGAAGGTGGCCATCCTCATCCTCACGGAGGTAGGGGCCTGGGCAGGGGCCAGGAGCCCCTCAGAGACAGCCTGAATCCCCTCCCCCAGCTGCTTCAGTGCCCCATCAGGACCCAGCCAGGACCCCACCCTGATCGGGGGGAGGCCGGCCCAGCAGACCCCTCACACCCACTCCTTCCGCTTCCAGCTCCGCGGGGGTCCACAGTCTGGGGCTCCTGGCTGGGCCCCCCGCTTCTCAGTTCTCCCTCAGCCTGTGGCCTGGAAGGACCTGTATCCACCCCTCCCTCCCTGGCCCAACCCCTGCAGAGTTGAGGCGGTACCAGGCACAGGTCAGGCAGACATGGGCTCGAATTGAAGCCTGTCCTCCCTCCCCTGGGACTGTGAGCTGAGAGGGCTTTGGTCAGAACCAGGTGGATGCTGGGGTGTGGACGGCTTTGCAACTGTGAGCTCGGGACAGCGGCAGGGCAGGGCGTGGGGGCTGTGTGTCATTTCCATAACAGACACCAGTAGAGGGAAATTTAAATCAAAGCCTGGGGCCGCTCCCCACCCCACCAGCAGGATCGTCTGGGCCTTCCTGCACTGTGGGGAGGTCCACCGTGTCCCATGAGCCAGGCTGTTGATGTATGTTGGCCCCAGCCTTGCTGTGTTACCTCAGGCAAGGCCCTTTCCCCCTCTGGGCCTCAGTTTCCCCAGCTGTACGTTGAAGGATAGAACTAGCTTGGAGGTGCGTTTCAAATACTGGGTAACCAAGATACCTGGAGGGTGCTGGTCAACCACCCTTCCTGAATCCCCCGCCAGACCCTGGCCCTAGAGCCCTGCTCCCAGACGCAGACGCAGGCTCCCTACAAGAGGGGGCCAGGCCTGACCCACCTGCCCTCGGGGCCGCCCCAGTTCCTCTACAGCCCCGCCCTGCTGGAGGTGCTCCCCCAGCAGGCCGCCCTGATGGTGCTGGCCCGAAGCCTCAGGGACCCCAGCCCCGAGGTCCGCGTGTTGAGCTTGCAGGGCCTGGGAAACATCCTCTTCCACCCGGAGAAGGTAAGGGCCCGAGGAGCACCGTGCAGCGCCGCCCCCATCCCCAATGCCGGTGGCGTGGGATGTAGACAAGGCCACTGGGTTGGAATCTCAGCTCTGTCCCTTCCAGCAGCTGGCTGGGGACACATGATTTCCCCTCTCTGGGCCTCAGTTTCCTCATCTGAAGAACGGGGCTAGTGAGGGTCTCTTGGCAGGTTGGGGGGGGTGTGGTGAAGTGTCTGTTCCTGGAAACGTTGTCTCCTCCAGGCCCAGGAGAGAGATGAATGCTGCTCCAGGCGCCTAGGAGGAGCCCACCAGGGGGGCTGGTGTGCAGGGGAGAATGCCCCCTGAGAATCTTATGGATGGGTGCCCCCTCCGTGGTTGACTCATCTTCTCCATTCCCTCCCAGTGCCACCCCATCATGCTAACAGCCCACATCCTGTAATGAACAGTGGAGGCATTACCAAGGAGGCAGGACAGAAGGCCGTCCCCATCAACAGCCCCCAGGGCAGGCCCTAGAATTCCTGCCGTCGCCCCTGCTGCGGGTTCCTGGGTGCCATGCGAGGGTGAAATGTCCAGGCACTGCCCAAGACTCCAGGTCATCCAAGCTCACCCAGCACTTTCTAGCCGGCTGGTTTCTTCTGCTCTCTGGGCCTCAGTGTCAGCACCCATAAGATGGGAGTGGGAACAGGACCTGCCTCGTGGTGGGCAATGCAGGAGTGCCAGGCTGAGACCAGTACCCAGCACATGGTCCCCTCTAACCATTTGCTGTCACGAGCAGTAGCCTTTCATCCCTGGCACCCCGTGTGGGTCCTGCCAGTGGCTGATGCCCTACAATAAAAATGCCAAGTTAGAGAAAGATCTTTTCTCACCTAATCAGGGAGTGCTCACCTTCACCCACCCCATCCACCCCAGGGGCTGTTATGGGAGGGGCTGTTATGAACATAAGCGTTTCCAGGGCTTATGGAGAAGGTGTCTGATCGTAGGAAGGCCACAAGAAGGGCCACGTTCCAAAGAGACTCTGAAGCCTTTTCCCCGTCAGCCCACTTTACTCCCATTGTGTTTGCCTTGTAAGTCTCCAGATGGTTAAGAGGAGATCTCCATTAGGGTCACAGCTGGCAAAGCCCTTTGCACTGCACTTGACACACAGTAGGTACTTAATAATGGAGACTAGATAGCACTTCCTCATTGATGTGTTCATCCATCCATCCAGTCACTTATCCATCCCTCCACCCATCCATCTATCTATCCATGCACACATCCACCCATCCACCCACCCACCCATCCGTCTATCTATCCATGCACACATCCATCCACCCATCCATCCATCCGCTCGTCCATCCATCCACCCACCCATCCATCCACCCACCCATCCATCCATCCATCCACTCGTCCATCCATCCACCCACGCATCCATCCATCCACCCATCCATCCGTCCATCCATCCATCCGTCCATCCATCCATCCATCCGCTCGTCCATCCATCCACCCGCCCGTCCATCCACCCACCCATCCATCCATCCACCCACCCATCCATCCATCCACCCATCCATCCATCCATCCACTCGTCCATCCATCCACCCACCCATCCATCCATCCACCCATCCATCCGTCCATCCATCCATCCGTCCATCCACTCATCCATCCATCCACCCATCCACTCATCCACCCATCCACCCACTCATCCACCCATCCATCCACTCATCCATCCATCCATCCATCCGTCCATCCATCCATCCGTCCATCCACTCAGCCATCCATCCGTCCATCCACACATCCATTCATCTATTCATCCACCATCCACCCATCCATTTGTTCCCTGAGTCTTTCATTTATGACTCATTCTTTCGTTATTTCTTTCATTCATTGATTATAGATTTATTCATTCACTCAACCAGTTATTCACATTTGCTCTCTCATTCAGTCAGTCAGTCAGTGGTCACTCATCCGTACATCTTTCTCCAGCTGCTCTCCCAGACAGGCCATCAGTAGGAAGTTTCGATGTGCCTCTTCTAAACCCTGCACTGGGGCCCTGCAGGGAATGGAGAAGACAGACCAGGAAGGCTTCCAGACCAGGATGGCCAGGGCGGGGGAAGGGGGGATGGTTCCCGAGTGGGGTGTGGGCTGACAGCCACAGCAGGGCTGGGGAAACAGGCAGATCCAGAGCACTCCCAGCCAGGGAGGACAGGTGTGGGGACAGGACAGGCCGGACTGGGTGGGGATGGAGCAGGCCACAGGACCGAGGGAGGGTCACGGTCACTGCCCCAGACACCAAAGAGGTGCCCTCTGCTGGGACCCACAAGAACACATGGCCCCAAAGGACTGTGTCCACTCACTGCTTCGCAGCTTTTCAGCCACCCCGTCGACCGTCAAACACAGATTGCACTAACTGGGTAACGGTGTGCGCGTCAGGAAACCAGTAGCTACATGCAAAAGACCCAAACTACCCGCGGCTTAAGCAAGATAGAAGTGCATTTCTCCCCGCCGGTGTGGCTGTCCCGCTCTGCCTCACGGGGGGCAGGCCCCTCCTCCTTTGTTGCACCCCGCCCTGGGGGCTGCCCTCACCTGCAGGGGCTGGGTGGCCACCAGCAGGTCCACTCCAGCCAGCAGGCGTGCCCTGCCCTTTGAGGGCACCCCCATAGGTTGTACACTCTCTCTGGCTCCAGTCCTGGTGGCTGAGCAGTCGCCCCTAGCCGCAAGGGAGCTCCATCTCTTTGTGGCTCCCGTGTGCCCAGCCACAAAGGGGTCCTCTCACCGAGGAACAGGGGCAACTGTCCATGGGCCGGCTCGGCAGCTCTGCCCAGCATGGCAGGCTGGGGGAGGTCCTTCCTGTGGTCTCACTCACATTGAGAGAAGGGGTCTGGACGACCAGTCCACAGTATGTCACACTGTCGCGTGGAAATCACATTGACAATCTGGACACTATCTTCAGGAATGGCATCCTAGCCATTGTGTGCTTGTTGGAAATTGCATTTTGCTTTATGAAGATGCTGACGTATTAATGAAATAGTCAACTGAAAATGGTGCAAACGTAGCCATGGGGCCCGGCAGACAGCCCTTCGCTCAGCGTCTCCCCCTGCTGCCCACCTGAAACCGCTCTTGTCCAGGTCACCCGTGACAGCCCCCAGTGGTCACTCAGTGCTCGTCTTATTGGACCCTCAGTGCACGTGACTGGGGGACCTTGCCATCCCCTTGGCCCCCTTGGTTTTCCTCCCTCGTCGTGGGTGGTGCCTTCTCATCTTCCCTGGTCTTTCTTCCCGTCCCCGGCCTGGCCCTGGCTCACACCCCAGAGTCCTTCCCCATTCCTCTTCTCGGTCTACACTCACTCCCTTGGTGGGCTCCTCCAATCTTGAAGGACTGTCTGTTAGCCAGTTGCTCCCAAATCTGTATCCCAGCCCTGGACCTGAGCTCCAGCCTTAGTGCTGAGATCCTGGCCGGCATCTCAAACTCCACATGTGTGGAGTCCTCCCCCAAAGACAGGTTCCTCCTGCGGCCCCATCTCAGTTGATGGGGACTCCGCCTGTCCAGTTGCTCTGGCCCCAAACCTTGGGGTCATCCAGTTGATCAACAAATCCCACAGTGCTCCCAGAATCCAGCCACTTCTCCTACTTCACCACTGTCCCTGCTGAAGCCGCCAGCACCTCTGCCCAGGCCATACACTTCTCCTTTTTGGTGTATTCTCACCCCGCGGCCAGTGGGCTCCTGTGATGTGAATCAGTCTCTCCTCTGCTCACAGACAGGGCAGGTGTGCTCCTACCTCAGGGCCTTTGCACTGCTGCTCCCTCTGCTGTAATCCTCTTCCAGCACCTCTTTGTAAGAATGTGCTCAGCTGTCAGCTTCTCAGTGACACCTCTGATCCTACTTACTTAAATTAAAGCTTTATAACAACTGTCACCACTGCCACCTCCTGCCTCCACTCCAGCCTCTTGCACCCTCTGCCCTGCTGTGTCTTCCCCCATGTCGCTCGTCGCCCTGACACACACAGTGCTGTGCGTGTGTAGTTTACTCTCTGGTCCTTCCCACGAGAGTGCCGTTCAGCCCCTCCCCTCCACTGCCGGAGCCCTGGCTGCGCCCAGTAGGTGCTCAGAAAGTCTTGCTGTTAAGTGACTCACTTGCTGAAAATGAATTTAATATTGTAAAACTAAATGGAGCTTAGGAAGCCAAGGAAGTTGCCTAAAACTTGTTAAAAAGTTGTGAAAATCAGCCTGGCTTGCACACAAGTCATGGTTAAGGGACCTAATGGCAGGAAACACCCGTCCGCCGACACGCCGCTTTCCGACAGTTCATCTAGACAACTCCTGAATACGCTGCACACGAGTGGAGCGGACAGAATTGGCTGAAAAGGAATTCAGTATTTTTTTTTAGTGTAAAATTGGAAAATCATCATTGCTTCCTGGAAGGTCTGGAGCCACCACTGGTGCACCCAGACCCCCTGTGACGGAAGAAGCCAGTGACCTCACTGTGTACACACCCGACCTACCTTGTCCCACCCGCCCCCCAGGCCCTGTCTGACCCACGGGGAGGCTGGGAATGGGGGTGAAAGCAGGATGGGGTGGAGGGAGGGAAGGGTGGCTTCCAGGACTTGCAAGGGGCCCTCTGGCCAGCATGGAGACGGGAGAAGGAAGGACCTGGGAGCCAGCTAGCATGGGGTTCGTACTCCCTTGGCCCCAGGAGGACCCCAGGGGGCTCAGAGAGGGAAAGCCCTGTCCACGGCTACACAGCTCCTGGTGGGCAGAGCAAGGCTGGGAGCACAGTTCCCCTTGTGCGCAGAGCCAGAGCGGGATCCTAGAGCGTGGGGGCCAACACCAGGCAGGGAAGTGCCCAGGCGAGGATGGGGGTCTGGAGTGGGGCATGGTGGGGAGAGCCTGAGTTTGTTCTGGGTCCATCTGGCAGGGCTGGGGGTGGGAGGGGCGCAGGGGTGGCCGTTCTGGTGCCCTCTGCCCACCGCCCTTGCCGCCCCCAGGGAAGCCTGCTCCGCGCACAGCTGCCGCTCTTCCTCGACGGCTTCTTCCAGAACAGCGAGCCGGTGGTGCTGCGCATCATGGGCACCCTGTCAGACGCGCTGCACTGCCTGGGCCTGCAGGGCGCAGGGGCCCAGAGCCTCAGCATCGCCATCAATGCCCGCTCCTTCTTCGACGACGTGAGTGTGCCCACTCGTGTCCCTCCTGTGCCTCCCCCTCTTCCTTGAAGGCAGGGAGGGCCCCGGGCCTCTCCACGGGGGTGGGGAGGTGGAGGCCCAGGGGGCACCTGGGTGTGGCCCAGTGCAGGTGGGCCAGCGGGTGGCTGCCAGGTGGCACTCGGCCCCTTCCCCACGTGGCTGAACCAGCACCAACACGAAGTCCCTCCAGCCCACCGGGTCCCTGCCTTCCTGGCGTGTGGGCATCCTTACAAGGACCGTCTTTCCTTCACTGGGAAAGGAGAGGGATGAGTCCCCCCACAACTGCATTCATGACACTTGGGTTGTCAGGATGTGCTCGTGAGTGTGAGAGAAAGATGCTTTTAGGTTCCTGAGGATGGCCTGTGACTTTCCTAGGAGACCTGTCTGAGAGGGGAGGCACCGCCCCGCCCCGGGAGCCCTGTCTGAGGGGGGAGGCACGGTCCCACCCCAGGAGCCCTCCCCCAGGGCCTGGGTGAAATGATCCTGCTGAGGGCACTGAGCCCCATCCCCACCACGGGGTGGAGGCTGGGACTTCCAGGCAGGTTTAGTTGCTCCACGCAACTGCCTTGCAGGAGCGCGATGGGATCCGGGCAGCGGCCATGGCACTGTTCGGGGACCTGGTGGCAACGATGGCGGGCAGGAAGCTGAACGGCCTGCAAGCCCAGGTGCACCAGAGCATGGTGCCCCTGCTCCTGCACCTGAGGGACCACTGCCCAGCAGTCGTCACGGTCAGTACTGCTGCCGGGCCTTCGCCGTGGTGAGGTTGGGGACCCCAGGGGGCCGGGGGCCAGGGCGCGGGGGTCTGCGGGGGGCAGAGGGCTGCCCGAGGGCGAAGGGTGCTCCCTGGGGCAGCGGGTTTGCACACCTGCACTGATCTCCCTGACCAAGGTCTATCTGCCCCTCCCCACGTGCACGCACATACACGCACACATGCACACTGCACAGGTGTGCTGTGCCCTCTGTGCAGGCAGGTCTGTTCTCACTGCTGTGTCCCCAGCGCCCAGCACATGGTGAGGGTGCAGGCTTTTGGTTGAAGTTGTTGAAATGTGGATCAAGCCCTACTGTGTGCCGGCCCTACTGTGTGCCAGCTCTACCCTGTGCCAGCCCATGTCCCACATCCAGGCCATTAAGACCCAGCTCGGCCTTCCTGGGGGCTCCTGGACACTGGGGAGACGGACAATAAGCGGCCAGTTCCAAAGCGAATGGGAGAACCGCCGGAGAGATGAAGGGCTTCCCCGGGGGCCAACTTTGTAGGAGCCGAGGGGGGTTAAGAGTGCAGTCAGGGAAGAGTGGGTCAGGCTGAGGGAGGGCCGGCAGTGGGAAGGAGACGGGGAAGCCAGGAGGAACCGGGACATTGCAGGCGTCCCCAGACCCCACCCAAAGCCATGGTTCTCCGGCTCAGAGGCCCCGGGCAGACCCCCCATGCTGTCCCCACAGCAGGCCAAGTTCACCTTCTACCGCTGTGCCATGCTGCTCCCCTGGCGGCTGCGGCACACCCTCTTCTGTACGCTGGCCTGGGAGAGGGGCCTCAGTGCCCGCCACTTCCTCTGGACCTGCCTGGTGAGGGGCCTGGGGGCGGGGGGAGGCAGGGCCAGGGAGCTGGGGCCAGGCTGGGCGCTCCCCCTCTATCCTCCACTCCACACACAGCCCCGAGGGCTGGGGGACAGCGCTGGGGCGCCGGTCTGTGCAGGGCCAGCCCCCCTCACCCAGCCAGTGACAGCCGCTCTCTCCAGATGACCCGCAGCCAGGAAGAGTTCGGCATCCACTTGGCGCAGGCACTCAGCTACCTGCACAGCCGCCACCGCCACATCAAGATCTGGGCAGCGCTCTTCCTAGGTGAGCAGGGGATTGCCAGGCTCTGGGACCCACAGGCCTGCCTGCCTGGGCCCCCTGACCCTCACCCACCCACCTAGCACCTGCCACACCTCTGCAGCTGGAGTTCGGGGTCCACCAAACTCCAGAGGTGGAGGAAAGAGAGGAAACGTGGTGGGTGAGGGGGCCTCAGAGGGGCGGCAGTGGGTCTGAGCCCCCCACCCACCAGCGAGCTGCCTTCCACAGGTTACACCATCTGCTACCACCCCCGGGCCGTGTCCCGGATGGTGAACTACGTCAACGCAAACCTGCTCTTCTGTAGTAAGAGGCCCCCCGTCCCCGCCCCCCAGGCCACACCACCAGCCCGTGTCCGGAGGTGGTTGGGCTCCTGTGACGGGGGCTCACACCCACTCCACGGGCTGCCTGAGGCTCGACGAGGCTGTGGGTGGGCTCCCAAACAAGGGGGGCCGGGAGTGGGTGGGGTGGGAGACGGGAAGTACCCCATGTCTTGTAGGCGAAGGAGGGGGTCTGGGCCGGTCCTGCCACCCCCCTACCCCAGGCTGAGATGAGGGGGCTGCTCCCAGGGAGTTTGGGGCCCCAGGCTCCCTCCAGCAGGGCGGGGCTGTGGGCAGACGGGGTGGGGTCACCTCAGACGTGTCCCTCCTCTCCTGGAGCTTTCCAAGATCTCAAGAAGGACCAGGAGCCCGGCATCCGCGAATTTGCCACGAGACAGCTCTTCTTCCTTCAGGCCGTGGTTGCCAGACGGCAGTGACCTCCAGCGTCCTCCCTCACCCTCCTCCTCCCCTGTGCCCACCGTGTCGGTCAGCCCTGCCCCGTCCTCACAGAGCTGGGTTGCAGAACATTTTTCCATTTAAAAGAAAGCTCTAGATTCAACAAAGAAGCGTCACACCTGTCCGCACCCTGCCCACCATCTGCGGGCCCCCCGGGGACTGAGGCAAGCCCAGGAGACCCTGGCAGGACTAGGGGACAGGGCCAGGCCTGGAGTGTGGTGGGGCAGGCAGGGTGCCCCAGAGATAAACTGTGAAGTCTGTGCGGGACCCTGCAAATGACAGCCCCTCCACTCGTGGAGATCAGGTGGACTCCACTGGACGGGAGCCCAAGCCACGGCCACCAGTGTCCTGGGCGCTGAGAGGGCCCTCCAAGGACAGCCTTGGCCGTCGGGGCTCACGGTTGAAAGGAGCGCTTCACTAAGGTGCCCCCAGAGTCTTCAGTTTGTCTCCAGCTTGGAGCTTCATAGTCACTGAGGGGCTGCAGGTAGGGAAGAGGTCCCTTGGCTGGTCTCCCTCGCCCCCATCTCCATCCTCCTGAGTCCAGTCAGGCTGACACCTGGGGTGGCAGCAGAACCAGCCTGGGCCCAGAGTCAGACCTTCCCAGTGGGACCTGGCCCACCCTGGACTCGCTCTGTGGTTGAGGCAGGGGTCCCGGCTCTCTGAGCCTTAGCTGTTCCATCTGTAAAATGGCTCCTAAGATCCTCCCGAGACCCCTGGGAGGGCCGTGTCCAGAGGAGGCCCCTTCCTGGCTGGGTCCCCCTACTCCCTGGGAGCCACCTGGAGACACACCCGACCTTCAGTCGAGTCCCCACCCCCTCAGCCTTGGTCTTCCCACATGTGAAATGGGGGCTGGGCCCTTCCCCTGCCTGCCAGAGTTCTCCTAGGGCCCCACCGCAGGCTGTCTCTCTCGGGACCCCCACCAGACTGGCCGGCCGTCCCTCCAGTGGGGTGCTCCAGCCAAGCCTGCCCCCTGCCTGTTCTCTCGAGGGCCACACTGACCCCTCCCCACCTCCGCTCAGACAGCTCTTCCCACTTGCGGTCCCCATGCTCACCCCCTCGGGGCCTCCACACCACCCCACCGCTCGAGGACCAGCCCACGCGTCTCCAGCCCTGAGGCTGGCCCATCCCCCGGCCCTAGACAGATTCCTAGCCTGTCACCCCCCACCCCCCATAGACCATGAGCCCCTCGGAGCAGGGATATGGCTGCACGGGGCTGGCACGGAGGAGGCCCCACAACCTGGAGGGTGGGTTGAAAATATACAGCGACCTTCACGGAGCAGATGTCAGATTTATTTGCATTCTCGGATGTGTTCGGGAAGAGGAAATAACCACACAGGAGAGCCAGAGGAGCCCAGGAAGGGCCAGGGTCCGCGGTGCCATCTTACCCGTCCGTCATCTCTGAATGGCGCCCCCAAGGAGGGCTGGGGGGTATGCCTTTTCACTACTCCCCATGTGCTCCACTGACCTCCACAAGCATCCACAGGCCCCTCCTCTGCGCCAACCCCCTGGCTGGGGGCGGTGTGCTCCTTCAGGACCAAGGGGCCAGGGAGGAACGTGCTGTTGGTCCAGCCTGGTGGGCGTGGTCCCAGGGCAGGGGTGCCATCCCCCCTCAAAGGGAATGCTTCCCTGGTTTCACCATCAGGTGCCCTGTGGTCCCCATGGGGCAGTGGGTAGGCAGGCTGCCCTCCACGCTCTCTTCTGGTTCCTTCTCCCTCCAGAAGGTCTGGTTTAATAAAAGCTTGGAGCTGGGTGGGACTGGACCTGATGGGTTCCTGGAGCCGACGGTGACCGGAAGCCCCTCGGGGAAGCTGACTCAGAGAGGCTGAGCTTGGAAGTGGGAAGGGGCCCGACTCCTCCCGAGCAGGGCGGCTGGGCTCTACAGAGCAGGCCCACGCGGGTGCCCCATTAACGGCACCAGTGTGCCAGTTCACGCCAGGCCAGCTGCGGCAGGCCGGGGGACGGAGAGACGGGGTCTGTGTCCCTGTTGGCACCTGCCCAGGGCCCCAGGGAAGGCACAGCCCACACAGCCACCCCAGGGCCACCCTTCACGTACTAGCGAAACGGGCCCAGGGAGGGGGCGCCCACATCCGGGGAACATGAGTCTCTGCCAAGGCCTCACCGTGCGCCCTGGGCACAAGGCCTGCCCTTCTTGGGCCCACCTCCTTCTCTGGGAAAAACAGGAGTGACGAGCTGGGGAGGGGGGAGCCCCTCCTGCAGACCCATTCCGAGGGGTATAGGGTATAGGGTGGGATGGGGGGAGGGGCAGGCCAGGTGGGCTCCGAGGAGGAGGAGGCTGGGCAGGCAGAGGTGGGGAGGCAGCCTGGACACTAGGCCCGGGGCTGCGACTATGACAGCCAGCGGGTCCCAGCGCCTGGGAGAGAAGGGATCAGTAAAGATCCCCGGGTGGTGTCCAAAGGTGGGGACAGTGCCCAGGGGGGGCCCTGGGGCAGACTGCCCCAGCCTCTCTCCTCCCAGTCAGGCCAGCCCTCGCCCCTCGTCCCAGCTGCACCCCCGCCCTGCACCTGTCTCTCAGCCCAGGAAAGGCCGACCCCCAGGCCCAAGCGAGGACAGCCATCCATGCCCTCAGGCAGGCCAGGCCCCCCACACACTCAGACCCACTTACCCCGGGTCACCCTCCCCCCTCCCCTCCTGCCCTGGGCTGATGGGATGGCGTGTCCCTCTACCCCGAGCAGAGTCGGCCACCATCACCCCTCCCTCCTCTGGGCCCCTAAGGCTGAATGAGGACACCTGGCGGGGCAGGACAGGGCGGCCACCCCTCTGGACACGAGGCCCCGAGGAATTACCAAGTGACCCTCACCCCGCCCTGCAGGGGGGCAACGCTGGTGAGCCTGCCTCGCCTTCTATGCCCCAGCCCCCGAAACGTGCACACGGCAACTGCGGGGAGCGCAGCTCAGGCCACTCCAGTGTGTCGGAGCGCAGGGACCCGGCGTGGCCACCAGGGGGAGGCCCCGTGCCGCCGGCCGGAGGGGCTGCGCGATTCCATCCTGGACAGTGGCCTCCCTGGGCCCCGCCCACCCTCACAAAGCCACCCGTCCACCCCGCCCGGCCGCGCACCCCACTCTCGGCACACACAGCCACAGGGACCTGTTTATTGCCTTCGAGTGTCCAGAACGTCTGACCGCCCCAATAATTTAAGGTGCAGTGAACAGGTCGGGGCCGTTGAGAAGGGGTCGGGCCCAGTGGTTAAAATATACACCTGCCCCTCACCCCTGCTTCCCCCCTGACAAATGGGCCAGAGAGGAGAGCTGCCTGGGCGGTGTGGGGAGAGCGCTGCAGGAGGGCCAGGGACGGGGGACCCCAAGTAAGCCTGAGAGACACAGAGCCTTGGGCACAGAGACAGAGAGAGACAGAGACAGAGAGAGACAGAGATAGAGAGACAGGGCACAGAGAGAGAGAGAGAGAGAGAGAGACAAATGGCACAGAGACAGAGAGAGAGGGCACAGAGACGGAGAGACAGAGGCAGAGCCTTGGGCACAGAGATGATAAAGAGACAGAGCCTCAGGCACCGAGACAGAGAGACCGGGCACGGAGACAAAGGGAAGGATGGATCCAGAAGGCGGCAGACACGGGCACAGACACAGGGGGAGACAGAGACAGCAAAGGGCGTGCGGGCAAGCTGGGCCCGTCGGACGCGGGTGCGCTGCAGTGTCCCAGAGAAGAGGCAAGGGGGAGGCGGCCGAGGCCGGGAGCCCTGCTGGGCGAGGCGGGGCCGGGTGGCCCTGCGGGCTGAGGTCCTGAGCTACATGACACAGCATTTGGTCTTGTGCGTGTGTGGGTCTTTGAACCGCAGTCTCTGTTTAGGCCGGTATTTCTCCAGGTAGGTGAGCTGTTTGCTGTTGATGGCTCCGCGGCGCTTCCTGGGGAGGCAGGACAGGGGTGGGGATCAGGCGGGACCCGGGCTCGTCCACCTGCCCTGCCCAGGGGGCTCAAGGCCCAGAATCCACGGGGCCGGAGTGGGTCCTCGTGGCCAGCAGAGCCCGTCCTTTGTCCAGGCTGTGCCCGCCGCCAGCATCACCCTTCCCCGGTCACCTGCAGTCACCCCTGCTGGCCTTCAACTCACCTGACCATCACTCCTCCAGGCTGACTCCCTGACCCCCACCCCCATGGTCCCCACGCTCCCATGGCCTCCATGTCTACCCAGCTACCACCCCACCCCCAGCAGTGGGCTCCCAGAGGGCCGCAGGAGGACCCGGCGTCTCCGCTGCCTGGGAGGGAGGGCAGGGGGAGAGAGAAGGGGAGGACCTCGGTGATGGGTGTGGGGGCGCCTGGGGCTGCCCACCAAACACTTCCAGAGGCCATCCCTCCCCACCTGCCCGTGACCTCAGGCGTGGCCACGGACTCGCTCTGGACAATGAAACGTGAGTGGGAGAGGCACACACGTCCGCCAGGCCAAGCCCCCGGAGCCATCGTGCCGCTCCGCCACCGCCTGTTCCCTCGGGCCCGGCGACGCAATGCTGGAGATCGGGCTCCCCGCTGAGGGTGACCCGGGGTCCCGCGCAGAGCCCAACTGACCGCGTCAGGTCACCAGAGGGAGGAAGCAGCCTGGGGCGGTCTCCGTGGCCGGGGTCTGGGCCTGCTCGTTACTCAGCACGCCCGGCCCGTCCTGACTTGCGCCCTGGGCTGAGGGAGCCACAGGCCACGGAGGTGGGCCCAGCCCGGGCTCAGCAAGGGGCGGGGTGAGGAGAGCCCATGGTGATGCCCAGCCCCCGCCCCGGGGCACCGCTCCTCGGACCCATGCCAAGGCACGGAGCCACACGTGAGCTTGCAGAAAGAAACGGTGCACGTGGGTGCGTATACGGGCCGGGCTCTCCTACGGAGGCCTGAGCTCCTGCAGGCAGACGCTCACCCGTGCACACAGGGCAGGCAGGCTCGGCTGGTAAACAAGCCTGCCCCGAGGAGAAAATCACGGCTGTGCCCAGGGAGCCGCCGTCAGGGGAGCAGGGGAGAACACGCCCTCTACAGTGCGTGTGTGTGCGCGCGCGCGCGTGTGTGCACGTCTCACACACACACACACGGTGAGCTGGGCTGGGGGCCAGGCTCGGGCCCAGCTCAGCACCAGTTCCTCTGCAGTCGGCCCCTGCCGTCCCTGCACCAGCCGGGCTCCTCTCCCGGGAGCAGTGAGCAGGTGGGATGCCCTCCCCAGGGAGGCCACCAAACCATAAGAAGAGAGTGGGCCAGGAAACCTCTGTGGGGGCCAAGGAGGGGTGCCTGAGAAAGGTTGACTGAGGCCTTGGGGGTGGGCCAGGACCGTGGGGGGCCATCACAAGGGCAGCTCTGAAGGACCCTGTGTGCCAGCCGGCCCCAGGGGTGCTGAGGCAGGGTGGCACAGTGCCATGGGAGGTTTGCAGGTTCCTGTTTTTCCCCGAGGGGCTAGATTGGATGGCTTCTGGGGGGGTCCTTCCTCTTCTGGAAGGTGGGGGAGTGATATCGCCACATCAGGATCTCGGGGCCTAAAGAGTTGTTGCTTGCCCAACTCTCTTCTGTCAGAGACGGTGCTAGGCTTGCTCGTTACTCACCCTGGCCTGACTGATGCACTCTGGGCTGAGTCACGGAGATGGGACCGGCTGGGCCTTCACTGTAGCCTCTCCTCACCCACCCCGCCCAGCACCCAAGAACAAGCCACATGCAGGGACCAGTCCTCACTCGGGGCTGGGCGGCCTGGCTGTGGGGTCCTCACGGCCTGGAGGGTGTGCTGATACCACAACATGAGGCTGGAGGGGAGTGAGGAACTCCTCAGAGGACACCCCAGGGCCAGGGGTCAGGAGTGCCCACTGGCAGGGCACCGGGCCCCTGCAGGGTGGGGAGCGCAGGGTAAGGGCCCCCTAAACCTGGACCCCCAAGCCCTCACCAACTGTCCTCCCCCACCGGCCGGCCACTCACTGTCGGATGAACTGGATGGCGTCTTCGTACTTCATCCCGCTCTCTATGAGGGCCAGTGCCACAAGGACCGGAGCCCTGGGGACAGACAGCAGGGCCGGGTCAGCCAAGCATCTGCCTGCCCACCTCCCTCCCCTGACAGGCCACCTGCTGCAGACGCCAGGCAGCCCTCACCCTCACGGCTGAGGGCGGCCCAGACACCCCCCAACCCCGCTTGGAGGGCACTGGCTCAGAGCTCAGCCCGACCACCTGGGTCCAAATCCTGCTCCCTCCTGTTCCTGCTGTGTGACCTCAGGTGGGCCAGACAACCTCTCTGTGCCTCAGACTCTGCGTGTAAAACGTCTTGGTGAGGGGGTTAAAGGAGGAAGAGCACAGCACCAGGCTTGGGTCTGGCCTAGGGTAAGAGCCTGATACTCTATCAACCCCACTTGCCCGGTCCTCAGTCGGCAAATCGGGGATTCCACTGCCTGGGTCCTTTCAATCAAACCCAGGCTGTTTGTGGGGGACAGGGGTCTCTGTGTCTGGGGGTGGGGGTGCTGGCAGCTCCTTCTTGCCCAAGTGCAGGGACAAAGTGGCACCCACAGCAGGAGGGAGTGGGGTCAGACTTCAGGAAGGACTTCCTCCCTTCGAGGCTGTGGGAGGCCCATGTCTGGGAACCCTCTGGGAAGGAGATCATGTGTGATATGGGCTCAGACCCATGCCCGAGAGCAAGTCAGACCACAAGATCCCCGAGTTCAAGCGAGCCCCGCCCTGCCCCGCCCGCTCACCGTCCCAGGCCAGCCACGCAGTGCACAGCCACGCAGCTGCCAGGGTCATCGCAGAACTTGGCCTTCAGCAGGCTCAGCCAGTCCTCCACCACTTTGCCAGGAGGGGGCGCCCCGTCATCGAACGGCCAGTCCTGCCGAGGGAAGCAGCCCCTGAGGACCCCTGCCCAAAGGTGGGGTGGAGAGCGGGGCCGGGCAGGGGGCCCCACGAGGTCAGGGCACTCGGAGAACCAGAGGATGCTGGGAGCCACGAGGGTGAGAGGCAGCAGGCCACAGAGAGCAGAGAGCATTAGGAGGGGCTGGCTTGGCCATGAACTGCAGCTGCCCCTCCTCCAGGAAGCCTTCTGGGAACTCTGCCCTTTCCTTTTGGGAGCCCCGGGAGCCCACTCCCCCTCCCCGACAGCCTGTGCTGTGATTCTGGGGTCACAGCCTGACCCTCCCCCAGCCTGAGAGGTTCTGATTCAGCAGGCCCAAGGAGTCTGGTCCACAAACGCGGCTGACCCGTGCCTCTCCGTGTCCCCAGCCCACAGCACAGCTGCACGGGGCAGGCCCGGCCCAGTTACGGGGAAGGCGTGAAGGGAGGCTGGAGGGTGAGGCCCGATATTCTGAGAGCCAGGTCCAACGGTCAGTTACACCTGCGGCCTTTCCAGACGCCCCCGGGGTTAACTTGGCTGTGAGAACGTAGCTGTGACCCCCGCCCCCCGCCAGTGCCCTGCACGAGGGGAGGCGACCTGCGCGGGTCAGGCCCAGCCCAGGGTGGCCACAGTGAGGACAGAGACTCTCAAGTCCCAGGGATTCGTGCAGGCAGAGGGCAACGGCCCCACAACTAGCGCTGTTGGCACCGGAGTGACTCCACACGGGCCCCCGAGGCTGACGGGGAGGCGGCCCCGGGTCAGCTAATCCCACCCCAGCCTCCAGACACAGCCACACCTGGGGGCAGCGGTCTGCCTGGCCGCCCTAAGTCTGAGCAAACCCTTCCTGCTGCAGCGGACGGGAAGGAAAGGCCGCTGCTCCCCGTGCTAAGAGGTGCTTCACACGCGGTCACCTCGTGGCCTCTCAAGCCCCCACACTTCACAGGCAAGGAACCGGGTGTCACACAGCAGGGAAGGGGCAGAGGCAGCCTTCAGGCCAGGCCCGTCTGACCCCAGCTCCGGCTCCTTCCGCCACCCGGAACTGCCCAGCAGAGGTGACTACACACAGTAACACGGGCCAAAACGGTGTCCTTGCATGAAGAGTGATAACTAAAGGTCCTCTGGTGCTGAAGAGGCCCAGCAGAGCTGGTGCGGTGTACTGGACACAGGGCTGCGCCCCCTGCTCTGGGCCTCCAGCCCCAGTCAGGCAGCCCCACGCCAGGGCAGGCCCCGTGAAACCCGCACCTGACCAACAGGGATGTGGCAGCACAGCTGCCCCGCCCTCCGCCCGGATGCAGGTCCCCAGAGCCAGGGGACCAAGGAAACAGCCCCAAGGGTCCCTCCCCACCGCCTGCACAGAGAGCCTCCCCAGGGACCTGACAGGTGTGCCCACCCACCCTCCAGTGGCACCTGCTGCCCAGCGACAGGGCCCCAAACAGGCAGCGAGATGAGGCCCTGAGACAGGCCCAGACGCAGAGGAGCTGGGAGGAGCCGCCAGGGGCCGGCTCTGCGCACTCGCTCGGGGACCTTGGGTGGCCTCTGAGCCTCGGGCTGTCTGCAAAGTGGAGCTACTTTCCCGGCCAGGCAGGGCGTGGGACCAGAGCCCCAGTCCCCGAGGGGGAGCACATCTGGAGGGGATCACACCTGGGGGGGCACACCTGGGGGGAAGCGCACCTGGAGGTGGATGCACCTGGAGGGGGGCGCACCTGGAGGGGAAGCATACCCAGAGGACAGTGCAGCTCATGGGGGGGTGGGGCACACCTGGAGTGGGCATTGTTGCTAAAGTGCCACTCCCCAGGCGGTCTCACCTCTGTCACAGTCTGGTGTGGCCTCAGACAGTGTCTGACACAAGCCTCAGTCTCCCCACAACGCGGGGCTCTCACGAGGCTGAGAAGCCGTTGCGCGCAGCAGAGCCTGCCAGCCCCAGCACGGGGGAGGACTGGCTGCGCCAGCGGGGGCTGTGGCCGTGCGGAGTGTGCTCCTGCCTCCCGGGCCAGGCTGGCCAGGGACAAGCACGCCTGCTCTAGAAGTGCAAAAAGGCCGTGCAGAGAGGACGTGACTCCTTCGAGGTCACATGAGCCGACGCCCGGGTTTCCCCGAGATGTGCCCAAACACGCACATGGCCCGGGCACAAACATGCCCGGGAAGTGGCAGGTGGCACGCAGCGAGGCCACGTGTGCCTGCTTCACAGCGAGGGGGCCCAGACTCACTGCCCAGGCCCAGAGAGGCCCCCGCTCGGCGCCACGCGGCCCTCACCACGACGGTGATGCCATCCTTCTCCAGGGGGGCCTTGTCGTAGGTCACCTCACACACGCGCACCACAGTGGTGGCCCCGTACTTCTTCAGGTCCTGGCGGGGGGGAAGGGAGAGGGCAGGGCTCAGGGGTGGCAATCTCCTGACCGGGCCCCCAGGGCAGGGCCGTGCCCCCCTCAACAAAACGGAAAGGCTGATGCTGAGCCTGAGCCCCCAGTGCTGGACCTTCGGGCTCCCTGACCGGCCGGGGGTGGAAGAGGCTTTCCTGATGCTTCCGGGCAACTGTCCCCTGGCCCCCACAGCAGAGAGGAGAGCGTCCCCACCTACTCTCACTGCAATCGAGGCTGTGAGCCCGGCTTCCCAGCACATCACCTCCCTCCTCTTGGGTGCTCAGGACCCCGGTCACACCAGCAAGGCTCCACCTTCCAGATAAAGTTCCTGGGCCCCCAAGCAGCGACAGAACACCGCCAGCCCACACATGGACCCCTGCACGACCCCTGCTCTGAGCAGCCCTCCCAGCCGGGGTACACGAAAGGTCCAGGCAAGGGGCACCGCCAGACCCCTCACTGTGGCCTTCGGAGGCTCCGAGGGGCAGGCCTCAGCGGCAGTGGCCCTCAGAGCCGGGAGGGCGGGCAGGTGCTCAGACGGCGGCTGGGAGGGAGTCGAGCCCTGCACACAGTGGGGAAGCCCCAGGCTACCAGGGAAAAGGTCAAGGCAGTTCACGGCCAGGCACAGGGATAGTAATACCCAGGGGGAGGGGGTCCACCCCAGGAGGCCACGTGCAGGGGCTGCTCCCACCCCACCTGCTCCCAGCAGCTATTTCGGGAGTGGTGAGGAATCAGCTGCCGGACCTCACTCGTCATGCAACGGGGACATCGGACACAGCGAGGGCAGGACAGAGCTATTCTGAGAATGCAGGGAGCAGGAGGGGGTGCAGGGCTTTGGGGTCATGGGGGTTGTGAGGTCTGCGCCTGCAGCAGAGGGTGTGGCCACCCAGCCCAGGGCTGAGCCCTGAGCCCACACATGCTAAGCCCTGACCCTGGTCACACACTGAGCCCTGACCCTCACACAGACTGACCCTTAACCCTAGTCACACACTGAGCCCTGAGCCCACACACGCTCTGAGCCCTGACCCTGGTCACACTCTGAGCCCTGACCTCGGTCATACACTGAGCCCTGACCCCGGTCACACTCTGAGCCCTGACCCCGGTCACACTCTGAGCCCTGACCTCGGTCACACTCTGAGCCCTGACCCCTGTCACACTCTGTGCCCTGACCCCCATCACACTCTGAGCCCTGACCCTGATCACAGGCTGAGTGCTGTGCTCAGTCTTTCCCCAGGTCCTGCCATTATCTTCAGGGTCTCAGCTATGAGGGGGCAGCCCTCCTCTGTAGGGTTCCCGGCTCAGTGTCCAGGGTCCAGGTCCCCTGATGGCAAACTACCCACTGCCTCCCTCTATATAGTTGTCAAGGTCCCCTCATGCCCAGGTCCATGTTTAACTGTGACAAGCACCCATGAGGGCTTATATCATGTTGCAGAGAGAAAGGCTAAGGGTCTGAGGCCACAAAGGACCTATCACACAGCCACAGGCTCTGCAAACAACAAGGAGTCTGCAGAGGCCAGGCTCCCAGAGGAGGCCATGTGGAGCCCTGCCGACTCTGCAAACACATCTGTTCACATCTGCTGGAGCCAGGAGCAGCACACGTCTCTGCCTGCTGACCCTCCAGGAACCGGGGGCACTCTCCCATGGCCAGCTCAAGACTGGTGCCCAGCCCTTCCTCCCACAGACATCTGCGCCTGAAGCCCCCAGGCCTCCCCCAGAGCCCATGGGCTACCTGCATCCTGGGCTGGCCCGCAGCTGGCCTTCGTGCCCCATCCCCTCCGTGTGCCTGTCTCCAGGCTGTTCAAGAGCCACTCCTCCCACAGGGGCCTCTCCGCCTCCTTCCTGCTCAGCCTCTGCACAGAGGCCGCAGGGCCAGCAGAGGGCTCAGGACCACTCCGGTCATGGGTGATGCCCTGAGGGGGCGATGCACATCTCTCCTACCTCTGAACCTGCCTCTATTTGCGCAGCCGGGGTCCCACCTGCCCACCCTGCAGGCCCCCAGGGAGCCCAGCGGATCCCCCAACAGCCCTGACACCCGGGCTCCCCAGGGCATGCCAGTGTCTTGTGTCACACCTCCGTAATCCTCCAACCAGGGCCCCAAGCGCAGCACGTGGGTTGACAGCCATAACCCCTCCGCTCCCGCCGGCTCTGGCCTCTCAACGCCTCCCGGGAGGCCCGGGGCAGCACGGCCAGGCTTGCTGGACCCCCGCCCAGCCCCACTCACCTCGATGAAGGTGCTGAGAGTGGCGTTGGTGGGGTTGTGCGTGATAAGGAAGCGCATGTTCTTGTAGCTCACCTCCACGGGGGCCGGCCGGTTCATGCGAGCCATGGCTCCTCCAGGGGGGGGGGGGGCCAGGGAGGGACTGCAGACAGGGCAGAGGACACGGACAAGCCCCCCAGAACCCGAGAAGAATGAGATCCCTGTGCTTGTCCGCAAGAGAGGAAACGACTTTTACAAAACCTGCCCCCTGCGCCGCGCACAAATATTGTGCAAATACTCGGGACGGGGGAGGACGCCGCCCAGCCCGGCACGTGGAGAATTAAAAAAGAAACCCAACTCCTTAAAAAAGAAAAGGAACGAAAAAGCCCCCAGAAGTAAAACAGGCCAGTCCGAGCTCCTGCCCCCAGAGCCGGGTAATTACAAGGGAGCAAAAATAAAAACGACAACCAAAAACCTCAGCAAAGAAAACTGTAAAAAGCCCGAAGCGTGTCCGGGCACCGTGGCCGTGGCCGTGGCCGAGCCTGTGGCTGGGGACGTCCTCTCGGCATCGGTGGACGGGCGGATGGCCCCCGGGGCTCAAAGGCGGCCCCACACCCCCAAGGCTGAAAGGCAGAGCGGACTCGCACGGAGCTGACGCGGGCGCGGTCACGTTACCCCATCGGGGCCCACCGAGTCCTGCAGCGGGGCGGGCGGCTCAGGCGGCCCCGGGCCGGGCAGCGGGGGCCATGCGCGGGCAAGGGCAATGGTGAGGCCCGGTGGCCCGGGGGCCTCCTCAGCAGCAGGCGCGGCGGCGGCAGCGATGTTGGGCGCGGCAGTACTCAGAGCTGCCCCCTGAGGCCCTCTCCATAAATCCCAGGCTGGTCTGCAGCAGGCAAGGTCTGGGGGGACAAGGAAAAGAGCAGAGAAGGGGTCACCGGGAGCCCCGCCTCCTGGGAGCCTGCCCGACCCCCACCAGCACGGTCCACGCTTCTCCCGGCCCTCCCGCGGGACCGCGCCCAGTGACTGAACCTCCTCGGGCCTCAGCGTCCCCACCTGGGAACACAGGGAAGGACAGCTCCCGCCAGGGCCAACCCAGGGCGCTGAGGTGACAGGACAGCCACCAGGACGGGGTGGAGAGGAACAGGGAGGGAGGGTTTTCAGGGACATACAACCCTGGAGCATGCTGAACCCGCCACACAGATTCTGAGGCAGTCTGGGGTGACAGGGCCTAGGCCCCTGAGCCTGGCCCCCTCTGAGGCCTGCGAGCAGCAGACACCCCACCCCCACCCCGGAGACAGCCACCCTCCCCTGCGGAATTTCTGAGCACAGATCGTTCTGGGGCGGCCCGCCCTCAGGGGAAGGGGCTCAGGCACGGAGGCCAAGGTGAGGGGGGTGGCGGGCCCACTCACAGCACGAACCACCTTAAGCGTCTCTCAAGGGCCCCCCACGGAAATCTCCAGCTCGGATGGGCCTCTGCCCGTTGGCCACTGTCTCCACCATTCCCCACAAGGCTGACCGGCCACGGAGGTCAACAAGCCGGGCTCTGCCCTCAGGAGCCCGGAGAAGCAAGGACAGACCACAGCGGCCAAAGGGCCGGCCGCCAGGCGCATGCCAAGGTGGTGACAGCACAGGTGGCCCGGAGTGGGGTCACACTGTGACAGGGCCCCAGGGAGGGTCGCCCCCGGGCCACAGAGACAGCCATCAAGCACCTCCACGCCTTTTCCCCCACTCTGGGCCCCAAAGGTCCCAGGCCGCCCCCCCCGCAGGAGCGCAGCCCCACTCCTACCCCCACGGACGGGCTGGGAGACCCTGGGCAGGGCACCGGCCGTGGTTTCCCCATCTGCACCATGGGGGCCCAACGAAGTGCCCCAAGGTTCCTCCAGCCTGTGACCCAGTGGTCCACAGACCCCTCCAGCCACTGGGCTTGGCCCAAGACCCCCCGCACTCCCAGCTGCTCCTCCGTAGAGTCCTCCACCCGAAGCCCCCGCCTCTTACCTTCGCCCCCGCCCAGCACCCCCTTCTGCAGGCCCCCAGAGCCTCAGCCTGGGCAAGGAAGGGCCCAGGGCCCGGGACCCTGACACGCAGGGGCCAGCTCCACCGCTGCTCCCAGGCTCAAGGCAGGTGCCACATCACACCCTGCCCGTTGCCGTGTCCTGGGAGGGCTACATGGGGTGTACTCGGGGGGGAGGAAAAAAGCAGAGAGAAGGAATCCTGTCCCGGTTGAGCCAGCTGCGAACCTGCGCCGCCCCAGAGCCAGCTTCGGCTGAGTGCCCGTGAGGAAAGAGACCGCCGCAGGCGCCCAGACAGCTCGCAAAGGCAAACACTGTCCCTCCTGGGGCCGCGGGACATTCCCCTGTACGTGCGCGTGCGTGCGTGCGTTTGTGTGCATGTGTGCACCAGAAAGAAAGGAGGGAAAAGGCCCGAGGACGCCGCAGCATTGCAGGCCTCTCCCTGAGGGGCTGGCCCGCCACCTCACTGCCCACAGCTGCTGGGCACCTGGGGAGACCCCGAGGCAACAGCAGAAGGCCTGGCTCTGCGGCCCAGTCTCCCTGGACAGATCCTCCAGAGCCACTCCACACTATGCCTTCTTGAGCCAGAAGTTGTCACCTGTCAGCAGGGGTCAGGCTGGCTGAGGTCAGGGGGCAGGGCCCAGGCTAGAATGGGGTCAGGGATCTGGGCCAAGGTTGGACCAAGGCCACTGCCTGGACTAGGCTGGGGTCTTGCCACACACCCCACTAGTCTCCAAAGAGGCTGGGGCCCCCACCCTGCATGGGAGCAAAGCAGTGATGCCCCACCCTTCCTGCCCCCCCTCCCGCACCCTCACATGGCTCAACCAGGCCCAGTGCCCCCCACGGAGGGACCCTCCCTCCTAACTACATCTCTCAGTCAGGTCACTGAGCCCCAGGCAGGGTCCACCCAGCCACCATCCCCCAAGCCCACCACCCACTATGCAGGAGCCAGACTCAATACCCCTCCCTCCCTCTGGCCTTCTTCCACTGGCCCCACATCCCTGTCCTGGGACTCCAGCCCACCTCCTCCCACCGAAGGGCACTGAGCTCTCTGCCATGTCCCAAACAGCCATCCCTTAGAGGCCCGTTAGGGGAGGCCCCAGTGTCGTCCCTGTTTGCAAATAAGTGACCCAGCCGGGGAGGTGGAGGACCTCCTCTGGGCCCTGACCAGACCAGCGCCCAGCAACGGCTGCCGGTGGGTTTTCAATCTCAAGACTAGGAGGCAAGAACAACACTCAACCCCAGTTTACGGAAGAGGAAACCGAGGTTCCGGGAGGCTACCGCCCTCACGCCTGGTCACAGCTGGCTAAGGAGCTGGCCGAATCCAGAGGGCTTCAGAAAGGGCCAGCCCCTCTGGACCCCGGACCCTGTATGATATGGGGGGAGGCTGAAGGACTAGGACTCAGTGGGGTCCCAGGAGAGGTAAGGCAGGGGCGTCGGACCATCGTGGGCAGGGCGGGGTCGTGGGTGGGGCCCACCATGCCCCGTGGTGCCTGCGCTCCGGGGCGCGTGGGGGCTGGTTCGAGAGGTGGCCCCCTCCCCGGAGCAGGGCTGGGGTCCTCCCGGCACGCCCCCCGGCCCCGCCACCGTCCAGGCTCACCCGCGCGCGCAGGCGTCCCGCCGCCGCCTCCATCCGTGCGGGCCGGGCCGGGCGCGGCGGCCGAGACCCAGAGCGCGGGGCGCACCGGCCTCCAAGCGGATGCTCGGCGGACCCGCGCCGTGGGGGCTATTTATAGCGCCCAGGCATCACGTGGGCGGGGTGGCCGGTAACCGGCGGGCGACCAGGCTTGTTGTGGCTCCCACACCTGCCGCCTAAATATAACCGTGGGCCCGCCCGCGCGCCGGGCAAACAAAGAGGCCGCGGAGGGCCGAGCGAAGAGGAAGCGCCGCGGAGGAAAGGGAAATGCAAGGGCAGAGGGGAGGGCCGCTGGCCACCGCGGGGCGGGGCCCCTGCCGCCGACGCACCCGCCCTCCTCCCACTGTGCTGGGTGGAGCGCGCGCCCCGCGCCGTATGCGCGCTGGCCCTTTGGGGCTCCCCACGGCCCCGTCTCGCAATAGGGCTCCCACAGCAGAGGGGGCTGCACGGGGCTCCGTGCTGGAGCGCCAGGAGGAGCTTAACGCAGGGCCGTGCGCCTGGTGGGGACCTCAGCACAGGCAAAGGCCTGGAGGGAGGGCTCCCCACTTTGAAAATGGAAGGAGGGTGCCCTGGCTCAGGTGTGTTAACGAGGCTGACACCCACAGGATGGGGGCTCCCCATCCCCAGTCCGCCTGTCAAGAACCCTGCCCAGCTCTCCCACCTCCCACCTGAGGACCCCTCCACTTCCTGATTGCCTACTATGTGCCAGTCACTGCTGTCCCTCACTGAATCCTCACCACACCCCTGAGGGGAGGGGTCTGTCACCCCCACCCAGTGTGCAGGTGAGGCACAGGGACTAGGAGCCCACACTGGGTCACACAGGAAGGCAGGATGTACCCAGGGAGCTGTCGCCACATCCCACTCACCCTCCAACTCTCAATGCAGGTGCCCACTCCCCGGGGAAACCCTCCCCAGGGTCCCTGCCTGCCCCTACCAGCAGGGTCCTGGCTGCACCACGTCAGGAATGCAAGTGCTCCCCCGCTATGAGCTCCAAGAGTGGACCTGGCATCACGGTCAACCCGGCACCTGCCCTGGCCAGCCTGGAGGCCCTCGGAAGAGGGTGGAGCAGGGTGGGTAGAGCCCCCAGCACACAGGGTCCCCAGAGGCCTTGCCTCGCTGGGAACCCGGCTCTGAGCCCGGCTCCCAGACAGCCAGCCTGGCCCCTGCAATCAGCGGTCAGCGCCACAAGGGTGGGCGGTTGGGGGCGGGAAGCTGGCCAGAGGCCCAGCCCAGAACAAGGCCCCCTCCCAGGCTCTCCCCACACACCCCCGGGGAGCGTCAGCCATGCCTGTGACCCTGGCTTCCTCCCATCCCCAAGCTGGGCGAGCAGGCGGGGTAAGTGAGAACAGGAAGACTGTACAGGTGGAAGGGCCCGCAGAAGCCCCACCCACAGGCACACCCCAGCCAAGCCAGGTGGAGCCGCAGGGCTCCTGCCCTCGTGCCTCCACCCAGCACCAAGGTGGGCCTCGGGCCAGGACTCCCACTCCAGTGCTCTTACTTCCTGCTTCCAGCAGCATCTTCCTGAAGGCCGGCTCCGGGCACTCGGCGCTCCACCAATCTCCTACCTTAACCGCTTTCTGAGCGTCTGTGCCCTCGGACACTGTGCCAGACGCTGCAGCCCACGAACAAGACACCTCGGCCACATTGTATTGATAAAACACAGCAGCTCCAAGAGATCGAGCAACTTACCCAAGTCACACAGCCAGGAAGCAGAAGAACCAGAGCTGGGGCTGAGTTTTGCTGACCCCCAGAGACCCTGCTCATCCCAGCCTGGCCCTCCAGGAGAGAAGACCTCTGGGGCAAGCTGCCTCCATCATCCCAGCCCGTTTCCTCATCCGGACAAGGTGCAAGTTCCCGTCAAGCTCAGCGATACTAACCCGGGACACAGGGCCCACCCGGCTGCTCGGGCTGCAAACCTGGGCCCCAGCACCCCTCTCCCCCTTGCCTGGGGCACCCACTCTGGCCAGGCCTGGGGGGCACCTGCTGCAGCTGGCACAGCCCCAAGCCCTTCGGAGAAGTCTATTTTTAACAGGGCAGGAGCTGTTCCTGGAATCCTCCCAGAGCGAGCCCAAGTCCCCCAGTGCTAGGGGGGCCGGGAGAGGAGACCTGAGCAGGCCAAGCCCACACTGATCCCCAGGAAACCTTCCCAGAGCCCTGGGCAGCGCCAGGGTCCAGCCTCCCTTACTGATCAAGCACTGCTGCCTCCCTTCCCCCGGCCCTGTCCTAGCCCCTCTCCCTTCAGCCACAGGCCCCTCCGAGCCCCAGGGAAGGCATGTCCCGAAGGAGGGACTCAGAGGTTGTCAATCCCACCCTGCCTCCCACACGGGGCCTGGCACCAGGAGGGCTCCCCACTTGTTTGTGGAAGGAACAAATGACCCAACGTTCTGGGCAGAGGTCCAGACCTGGGAAATGTCCAGGACCCATCACGGGATCACAGCCCCTGAGGTCCAGAGGAACCTCAAAGGTCACCTACGCAATCTAATCCCCCAGCTTGCACACCTCAGATGACAGGGAACTCATTACTCCGTGGCAGCACCTTCTGCCTTCGGGCAGCTCCCCAAGTTATCAGTCCCTCCCCCTAGTGCTCCCGAGTGCCCACTGCTGGAATGGGGACCAGCAAGAGGAAAGCTTCCGAGCAGAATAAGCCAGCACAGCAGGGATTGCAGAGGGCAGAGATGGAGGATCAGGTGGTCAGGAAGGCATCCTGGTGGAGCTGGCCAGCAGGGGAGACAGCCACGCTCCCAATGCCGGGAACCTCATCGTCAGGGCTTGACCGGCTGCCCTGACTCCCTGTGTGACCCAGGGCCAGCGCTTGCCCTCTCTGGGGCCTGTGGCCTCCCCTATAAATGGAGACACTGCCAGAGAGGAAAGCCTCTTTCCGCGGTGGTGCCAGCTCCAAGCCGGTCACGAGGTGGCCGGGCGGTGACCTGGAAGCAGAGCTGTTGGCAGCGGGATTCAGTATCCCCCGGGCGGACACCTGTTCCAGCCGCCGGGATCTCGGGATGGAGGAGACGGCTGCAGGACCAGAGCTCGGCCGCTGCCCCTCGGGCGCCACACGGGGCCACCTTCACCACACACTTGGCTTTAACGGTGCCCTGTGGGGCGTGGTGCCGACTTGCCAACCCAGGCGGCCCGCCCCCAGGCTACCCTGGCGTGCCGTCGGCCGCGAGCACTGCCCGGGCAGGCCGCAGCTCCGCCGCAGACCCGGGAGCTGTAACCGCCGCCTCCGTGGGCGGCCGGGCCACCGGGCTCCAGCCCGCTGTCATTAGTGGCCGGGCAGGCAGCCGGGGGTGCCAGACCAGGCCCCTTGGATCTCCTGAACCCCACCCTGAGCCTCCCCGGTCTCGATGGCGCTCGCCTGGCGGCAGGTGAGTGGAGAACCGCCAGGAGATGGGCGCTGACTACCACTCTGCGGGCTGCTATCAGCCCAGTCCCAGCCAGACGTGGACCCTTCCCCACAGCCCGGCTCCTGAGGCCCGGCCCTCCCCACCGGGGCCACCGCCAGGCCAGCCTCAGCCTGCGGGGCCTGGAGCCTCCCCCAACGGGACCACCAGAAGAAAGGAGCAGGGCAGGAGGGGCAGGGATGAGAATAGGAGCGACAGGAGGAACAAGTGCCAAGCACAGTCAGGGCCAGGCTGTGGGCTCACAGAGCCTGCCACACCCTGTGCTGCCTGGGACCACTTCCCCCGGAGCCCTGGTTCCTCATCTGTAACAGGTACAAGCCCTGCCTCGCTGAGGTGTCGAAGGGACAAAGGGGACAGTAGGCACTGACAGCTGGAAAACACGGCCTCCGTGGCCCCCAGGCAGCTCAGATGAGGAAACTGAGGCACGGCAGGAGAAGCGGGGCCCCCAGTGCCCTGCAGGCGCCCCTCGGCCACCTCACGAGCCCACCCGGCGGCGAGGGGCAAGGCGCCTCCCCTGGCTGGGGGCCTGAGACGGCAGCCTCCCTCCCACGCCCCCGACACCCCAGCCCCCCACATGGCCCTTCCTGCACAGCCCTTCCTGTGGCCCTTCCTGCCGGGAGCTCACAGCTGGGGGCAGCAGTGGGGGGCAGGCCGTGGCTTGGAAGGTGTGTCCACTGCTGGCCAGGCCATGTGTGACATCACATGGTGACACACTGGCCACAGCGCATCCAGGTGTTCCAGCACGTGGGGGACTGCATCCAGGGGCGGCCTGCCTCTGCCCAAAGCCCACCACTCACCCATCACTGACCAGGACGTCCCCACCCCCACACTGCCCCTCCCTCCTGGAGCTCAGCACTGGCTCTGAGCCTGTTCTGCCACCTGTGTCCCCGCTGTGGCCTCCCCTGCTCCCACCACAGACTCAGGACCCCCCCAAGGGGAAAAGAGGAACTAGGCATTCATTCATTCATTCATTCATTCATCCAATTTACAAATATTTATTGAGCATCTTCTAGTGCAGGCACTGGGCTAAGCTTGGAGGATGCAAGGGAAAAAATCACCAGAACAGGCAAAAAGCCTGCCCTACCCCTCCTGCTCTCCCAGACCACGCTGACGGCTGCCCCTCCACCCCTGCCCTGAAAAGCCACGTCACAGACTGCCCACCGTGGGTGGGCCTGGTAATCACAATATCTTGGCTGCCCCAGGAGAAGGGTGGGGGTGCCCCCAGGCAGACCGCACCACTGAGTCAGGGGTCCCTCATCCCCAGAGCCAAGCCCCTTGGGTTCCTCGCAGAGACCTCACTCCATCCTGTGCCTCAGTTTCCCAGGCTGTCACATGGAGGGTTAGAACGTGGCATCTTCCCAACACCACCTGTCACTCGGTCACACCTGAGCCACACCAAGGCTGGCAGACGGGGGTTCCAGTGCCTTCACCCTGCACTGGCCCCGCCCCCTCCCTCCACGGGCTCCTGCCTCGGGCAGCCTGACCCCCAGGCCCCAGAGCTGCCCCCGCACAGCCCCAGTGGGGCCCTCCCCGCTCCAGCCCTTGACTGCGCACTTCCCTCCCCCGGGCGCCCTCTCTTCCCACCGCAGCCTTTCCTCAGCTCCGTGCAAACCCCCTCTCCTCAGGAAATCCTTACTGACCGGGGGAACTTGGGCCGTTACTCTCCATGCCTCAGTTTCCTCATCTGCACAGAGGGAAAACGACAGTAGCTGCCTCACTGGGCCGTTGTCAGGAATGGCTGAATCCAGCCACGGAACGTGCTCAGAACAGGGCTTGGTGCAGAGTACGGCCAGAGCCCAGCTATCTGCACCACCTGCGGGACCCTCGCAGCCCAGGGAGCAGGTCGCGGCCCCTCCTCCCATCTCAGTGCGTCCACCGGCCTTGGCATCCAGCTGCCAAGGGCCCAGCGCCTTTGACCCCTGTTCCCCTCAAGGCCTCACCTGTCCAGGCCCTTCACCCCTGTCACTATGCCCCTTCCACCCTGACACCCCCAGGCAGCTCAGGACCCTACCTGAGACCCAAATTTGGGGGCAACCTGCCCTCCCTGCACCCCCATTGGAGGAGGGAAATCTCGGGGGTCTCCAGCCCCCACCCAACCCTTCTCTCTCAACTGCCCCCGCCGGACCAGCTGGCCGACTCTACCCACCAGGATGGGTATCAAGAGATACACGTGTTCCTATCTTGGAGGGCGGTTCAATATAGGTTTGATGAGCGCATGTCCCAGCTCCAGCCCCAGACTAGACATGGGTCAAGGCCCACCTGGTGCGCCCCCACAGTGAGACCTGGCATGGGGCTGGAGATGGAATGGTGGCCCCCACTCTGCTGCTTCTCACACACCCTCTGTGGCTCCCTATAGCCTGCAAAACAGAGTTCTGACTTTTCAGCCTGGCCCGCTAGCCTGTGCCCCTCCTACTCTTAGCCCAGGGGGAGGAGGGAAGGGGCTGTAGGATTCCCGCCTGCAGTCACCCTTTTTTCTCTGCCCAGAATGCCCCCAGACAGTCCCCACCCTCAAGACCAGGTGAGGGTCCCCTCCTCCTCCAGGAAGCCCTCAGTGCCTGGGCTTCCCCCACCGGGTTCTCCTTCTTCTGTGTACCTACCCAGCACCCTCCTGGCTCCAGGCCCCATGGTGGGCGCTGAGGGGCAGGGGTGAGTGAACCCCCATGACCCCATCCTCAGAGAGCTCAGAGTTTGGGGTGGGGGTCGGTGGGGGGACACAGAACAACCAGGCAATGGATTGCGGCAGAAGGAAATGACTTGGGGGGGAGGTTAATCCGGGAGGCCTCTGTGAGGAGGTGGCATCTGGCCTCATGGCGAACACGGCGTGCGCCCCCGAGTGGGGAATGCATCAGACTCTTTGTGAGCCCCACGAGAACAGTGCGCACCAATGTCTGTTCCCGCTTGCCGGCTCAGGAAGCCCCCTCACGCTGTTTCCATCACCCCACTCCTACACACTCACACCCCACTAGAGGCCAAAGTCCATGAGCCCCATTTTACACGGAGGCCAGACAGAGAGGCGGAGCAGAGCTGCCCGAAACCTGGCTTTCTGGCTCCAAGCCCAGGGTTCCTTCTTCTCTTCTACCAATGAATCATGCAAACCTCATCCATTCAGAGCCAGGCCCTGGGGAGTGTTAATACCCACGGCAAGGCCTGCAGAGCAGCCAAAGTGGATGCCAGGAGGCCCAGCCACCAATATCAGCCACCATCAGCCACGGAGCCCCAGGAGAGGCCCCCGGGGCCTCAACTCAGCCCAGCGACTCTTGCTTTGTACACAATTATGACCAACCTAGAAAGCCATAGATACTGCCAAACCCCTCAGGGGATTGTTAAAACCCAAGATAACAACAGATGACCCAGCTGCTATTAGGAACAATAAATATCAGTTGTTATTAATATTAATAAAATTTTGACTAAAAGTTAATTTTAATTAATAAAATAGTAACAATGGCAGTTACCACTTATTGAGAACCTGCTTTCTGGCAGAGCCTGGACCCAGACAGATCTAAGCTCCTCTGTTTATTAGCTGGGGTGCGGGGGGTGGGGAGGGGTTGTGTGTCCCTGAAACGCCACTGATTTGTTTTGTACCAAGTGGTTTGACACCACCCCACAGGCTGACACGACCCCACAGGTGTCTGGAAGGATCAAAGAAGGATGTCAGTCTACACTCCAGAGAGAGTGTGGCCTAAATCAGCATCTCAATTAATGGCCAGACCAACCACAGATCGCCCGTGTGGCAGTTCCAGCCCCCCAGCACCTCCAAGGGCACGTGCTGACGGTCACCAATGGTGACCGGGACACCCCCGTTCACACCAGCTGTCCTGGAGAGACGACTCAAGAGCCTGCCTTCACTCCTCGACGGGACGATAAACGATCCATCATGCCACCACTGCGCTGTGACCCTCGTTAACAAGAGAGGACACGGGCACCGAGGGGCAGAACCAGGCTGGACCCCACTGCCCGCCAAGGCCCAGCTCTGCACTGTGACCCCGTCCCGCCTCTGGACGGTGCAGCCGGCGGAGAAAGGACCGTGTGAACAGCGAGCCAGCCGTCAGTCTCCCTCCTTCTGTACCACTGAGGCCGGGGTACCCCCACGGGGAGGCTCGGGGCACACGGCAATATCAAGGAGCCTGGGAGGAGACTGTAGGTTCCCACACGGTCAGTTTGTGCTCTGGAAGGAAAGGCTCCATCGCCAGGGCGGCCCCCTCGCTCCATTCGGCAGAGGAAACCACTGAGGCTCCAGCTGAGCTGCGGGCAGGAGCCGGAAGCCTGGGGACCCGGGCCCCGCCCACTTTGGGGTCTCCCCGGGGGCCCCACCCCCGCACCCCGGCCCCCACCCCAGGGCCGCCGGAGCCCGCGGACACTCACCGACCCGAGTCCTGGAGGCCCGCGGCGGCCGCGCCCCGGCCCGCTTTATCCCCGCCGCCCGCCCGCGTCAAAGGCCCTGGGCCCGCCCGCCGCCCGTAAATCGTGCGGGGGCGGGGAGGGGGCGCAGGCGAGGGAGCCCCGGAAAGATCCCGCCGCGGTCCCGCCTCCCAGGGCGGCTCCGGCAGCCGGGGAGGGGCTGGCACGCGGGTCTGAGGTCGCGCCGGGCACCCTGCTCCCGGGAAGCGGCCAGGAGGGCCCCCCTCCCGCGCTGGGCCAGGCTCTGGGGCCCGCAGGGGGCAGGACAGTCCCCAGGGCCCTGTAACCGCAGGCGGCCAGAGCTGGAGTGGGCAGGACGGGCGGGCACAGAGCCAGCCGGGAGGGGAGTCCAGGCACCAAGGCCCAGGCCCTGCAGCTGGCAGGGTGGGCGGGGACAGGAGGACAGCTGGGGGCTTCCCAGGTCTCTGGCCTCTCCCCCTGCCTGCTGTGGTCTGGAAAGGGGATCCTAGGGCCATTCCCTTGCTGGGGGCCGTGGGTGGGGCCCAGGGCTCATTGTACCCCCCCACACACACACAGGAACAGCCCAGCCCTCTGCAACCTGCCTCCCACCTAAGTAGCCCCCAGTGCCCTCCCCAGCCCACTCAGGGGGCCTCAGGGTCTCTCCAGCCCAGCTTTGCCCAGACTCCCTCTGAGCTAGATGCTCAGTTCATCCTGTTGTCCCCAGTGCCTCCACGAGGAAGCAGGGAGAAGGCCAGCCAATAGGCAGGTCAGCCCAGCCCAGCCTGGCCTGGGCTCCCAATCTGCAAAAGCACTAAGGAAGCGGGAACCCCCCAGTGGAGGAGGAGCTGGTCCTGCCTCCCACGGCCAGGGTCACTTGTCCCTCCCCCTCCAGGATGCTGTCCCAGTTATGGTGACATTGGGAGGGGCGAAGTCCTCTCCCCAACCCTGGATGGGGGGTGGGGGTATCTCAGGCCAGCCCAGCCCCCAGGACTGTAACCCCTGGGGGCAGAGGGAGGCCACCAAGAAGTCCATGCTTATGCCTCCTCCTCCACCAGGGGAGCAATCAGGGCAATTCCTAGCTGCAGGAGGGGCCTCTACCCCCTGCCACCCAGACCGCTGCCCCATAACCTCACCACCCCCTGCCCGGGCATCCCCCCATCCACATGTCCCCACTGGTTCCCACCACTGCCTGCCAGCTGCCCACCAGCCCACCCACCCCCAGATCGAGGCCCCTCCCGACGGCCCATTGTGCAGTCCAGCTCAGCTGAGTTTCTCGGCCAGCCCCCAGAGCCCTCCCTAGCCCCCAGTCCCCCAGCCCTCCGCCTCTCCTGCTGCTCACTGCACCTGCTGCGGCCCCTGCCAGGTGCTGCGACTCACACACCTGCCGCCAGGCCTTTGTCCTGCTGGACCCTCCATCTGGCTGCCCTGCCCCCTCCCACTCCCCCTGCATGAACCTCCCCTTGTCCAGCCGCCCCGCCTCCACTTCCGGCCCCTCTCTCTGGGCCAGTCCCAGAGGCCAGGTCCACCTGGGACCACCCACCAGTCTGGGCCCCCAGAGGGCAGGGCCACATCATTCCCCTTCACATCTCCCCACAGGAGGATACAAACCTCCGAGGATCATGGTACACAAGCAGATGGGACAGCTCTGCTCCAGCCCGCCAAGTCAGGGGCTCGGACAGCACTCCAGCGCTCATCCCCCACCTCCCAGTGGGACCTAGAACCCAGCCCAATGGCCACTCTGTCCACGTGTACACCGGAGACATGTACCCTCACTTGTGCCACAAATAGGGACGTCCACAACAGACGCCTGTGCCAGGAGGGCGGGGGACCCCGTCGCCCTGCCGCAGCCCGGCACCGCCACACCGCCAGCGGCCCTCCACCTCCATCCAGGCCCTCTGGTCCACACGCTGTCTTCCATCCGGCCTGGAAGGCCTCTGCCCCGGCTGATGGACTAGAAAGGGTGAGCCCTCCAGCTTCACCCTGCCAGGGACCTCCACGTGGAGATGGGGTGTCCACCCGTCTGAGGCCCAGGGGCCCCACCTTGGTGCCCAGAGGGTCAGAGCCCCCCACTGTGGGCCCTGGGCCCCAGCCCAGCTGTCTCGGAATGGACACAGCTGGACTCAGCTGTGTTTCCAAAATGGTGTCCTTGGGTACAGGCAGGTTTCCAGGGCTCGCCAGCCCCTATGGGGCCCAGGCATCTGCATTCGCACACCCAGCCCGGCTGACCCTGCGCCCTTGGGAGCAGTGTTGTGTGGGCCCTGCTGCGCACCCCCACCCCCAGCGTCCCTGCTGGTAGAACAGGAGGTCTGGTGATCTGAGGTGCTGGCTGCGGCTTCCAGCCCAGAGCCCAATATTCTGGAGTACTGGGTGCTGGACTGGGAATTCCACTACTCCAGGATTCTAGACAGGAGGAACAGAGCCCGAAAGCCACCCCAGCCTGGGCGTTAGAGCTGCACCCACAGTCCCTGGCGCTGTCCTCCGGGGCCCCGCTGGGCTGGCACCGACTTCTGGCACCACGCCACTGCGTCTCCAAGGCCCCTAAAGGCTGTGCCCAGAATGGGCGTGGCGTCCCAGCAGGGCATGGAGTTTCACGGATCCGCTTGGAGCTACCGGCCTTTGAGAGGCCCTCACACCCCCAGGCCCCCAGCTCAAGCTCCTGCCGGGAACATGGAGGCCCCCAGGAGACCAAGAGGAGGTCCCCGAGTCTGGCCTTCCCAAGAGCTCAGGACTCTCCGGCTCACCAGGCAGAGCCTGACCACCACCCCCCATGCCGGGTGCACACACGGGACCCTCAACTGGCAAAAGGAACCCCAGGGCACAAACCCGGCTTCCAGGCCAGGGCCTCAGAGAACCCAGTGGGTGTCATGGCCCTCGCAGAGGTCCACGTGGCCTGACAGTCCCTCTCCCTGGCCAGGAGGAGGCTGCCCACCAATCCTCACCCACCAGGATCAGTGGGAGGCCCCACAGGGGCCCTCAGCCCATAAAGGGACAAGGCCCACACTGAGTGCCCACAGCAACTGAGGAAGTCCTCCCCATGGCTGCTGTGTGCCCCCGGGCCCATCTCACCTCTCTGGGCCTTTTGAGTCACCAGCTCAAAGTGGGTATAACCAGCCCTTCACAAGGTGAGCAAACAGGAACTGTACCCTGCAGGTGCCCACCCCACAGGTGCCTAGGGAGTTCTCACATGGCCTGGAGGGCAGGGCGTGGGGCGCACAGGAGACGGGCAGCTCGTTAAGCCTGCTTTGCAGGAGGGATCCAGAACTCGGCTGGGTTCGACGCACCCGCCTGAATGGAACCGGGTCCTGGGCTCCGGGCCCCCAGCCCCTCTCCATGGAGGGGCGGCAGTGGCTCCTCCTCAGGACCCCTGGACAGTGCAGGGGCAGGGCCCCCCAGGGTGGGGGAAGAGAGACCCTGGGCAGAGGAGAAGGGCCGTCAGCATGCAGCCAGCACCAGGCAGGCGATGCGGCTGCTCCTGCTGCACCCTGATCCCAACCGGCACTTCGGGGTGGAGGGGGGCTTCTGCCCTCAGACAGGGCAGCCAATCGCCTCCGCCCACCCAGCCACTCTATACCCACTTGGGAGGTGGGGAGCAGAGCAGGCCTGTCCTCCACAGCAGGACCCTGTCAGAAGGGTGCCCAGGAAGCCTACGGGCCCCAGGGGAGACTGGACCTTGGCATCATGGTGTGGTGGCCGCTTCTGCTCACCACCACACCCAGAAGCCTGGCCAGAGCAGGAGGCATGCACATTCTGCCCATGTCATAGAAGATGAGACTGTGGCCCAGCTGGTACCCAGGTCCACAGGCCACTCATGGCCCTGAGTCCACATTCAGCTACTGCCCAGCTCATCACACCTCGTACATCCCGTGGATGTCCCCTCCCGAGGACGGGTGTCCAGTCCTGCGAGGACCCCCTCCACGTAGTGGCTTCACACGGTGCTCTCGGCCAGGCCCCTCCCCACATCCATCCTCCAAGCAGTCCTGGAAGGCAACCGTTGCCCCACTTTATGGATGAGGAAGCAGGCTCAGGCCATGCAGTCAGGGACTTGCCTGAGGCCACGCAGCTGTGAGGGGCTGAGCCAGGGTTCGGAGCCAGCCCAGGGTGGGCGCTTTCCTTAAAACAGCCCCTGAGGGGGACACTGAGGCCCAACCCTCTGACAGACGTCAGGGCTCCAGGAGGCCTGCGCCTGCTCCAGTCCTGCGACCCCCCCACACCCCCGCATGGAGCGCAGGGCCCCGGGTCGGGCGGGCAGGAAGGGGCGCGAGGTCACGGAGGTAGCCAGGGCGGCTGGCCAAGGCCCTGGTGGACGCACGTCAGAGGAGCCTGCGGGAGCCGCGGGAAAGAGCTCTGACCTGGCCTCCAGAGGCCACATCCAAAATAACCAGCCCCACCGCCCCATGAGGACTCAGCAGGGCGCACGTAGGCCGCCCGGCCTGGCGCTGCCAAGCTGGGTGCGGAAGGTCACAGCTATTTCTGGGCCGGCCTGGCAGCGAGACGCAGCCCCCCGGCGCCCCCAAAGAGCCAGAGCCAGGGGGCGGCTGAGGCCCAGCGAGGCAGGTCGCTGCCCCCAGGACACATGGTAGAGGGGCCAGCAGGGCCCCCAGGGTGCCGAGGTCCTGCTGGGGGACCCCACTGCCACCTCTCCTTTCTGAGCCGTCTCCCTACAAAAAGCCCGCCCAGTGCTCAGAGCATGTCAGCTCCACGATGGTCCCATTGGCATTCACGGGCCATCTCGGTGTGCCAAGCTGCATGCTGGGCACTCGGGTGAACCAAGAACCATATCCGGTCCCTGAAACAACTCAGGGGGGCTCTGCTCCCTGCTCACAGCAGCTCGGACCCTGAGCACACAGAGCCCCAGGAGGGTTGACCATGGCACAGACACCGCCATGCGCCCACACGGGCACCTCACGCTGGGTGAATGTGGGGAGGGGCCTGTGCTGAGGGCTGCCGGCCCCCACCCCCGAGATGCCAGCGCTGCGTGCAGCCTCCAGCCTGGGGCTCCATTCACCCCGTACGGTCACCACCACCCCCCACAACCTTGTGGGCGCCAGAGACCGTCTCACCAACAGGAACCTGAGGCCCAGAGAGGGCATGAGACTCTGAGGTGGAGCCTCTGCCCAAACCCAGGCTGGGCAGGTTCTCCGGGGGCTCAGGGGAGGCGACAGCTCCCTCCTGTCACCCCAGGCCCAGTGTGGCTCCAGCATCTGCCCCATATGCTCTTGCTCAGGCTGTGGCTACTGTCACAGAGCCGCCCCTCCCACAGGGTCCCCAGCGTGGGGGCCTGGCCTGGTTCCCACCCTGGCTCCCCCATGGCCAGCTGTGTGATGCTGGGCACGTCCCTCAATCTCTCTGTGCCTCGATTTGCTCATCTGTAAAATGGGTTCACTGGAAGCTCATCCTTCATGGAGCTGCTGGTGGCTGTTCTCCTGGGGTCTGGAAGGACACGGCTCTTCCAAGCAGCCTTGCCGAGTCCCTCACACGCTTCTGCTGTGCCGGGCACCCACGGGGGCTCTGACAGGACTCTGATGTCCCCAGGAGGATCCACATTCAGGCTCGTGATCCTCCCAGTGGGTTCCTTGGGACACCCGAGGGGGCTTCTTTCCCACAGGACGTCTCAGAGACTTTATTCCTCTACAGACGTGGGGGTCGGGGCGAGGGGGCAGCCAACAGCACATTTCCGGAATGTTTTTGACACCAGGCACTAGCAATGAGGGCACCTCGCAGAACCCCACCTCAGCAATGCCAGGCTAGGCTGGCCCTGTGCCCCAGCCGCCCAGCTGCCTCCTGGCCCCCCGACTCCTACTTGCCTGTGTGGCCAGGTCCACCTCTCTGAGCCTGGGCCTCATCTGTGAAATGGGACCTCGAAGACCTCAGGTTGTGCCTATGAAGAGCGTCACAGGTGGGCTGCACCGGCTGTCACCGTGGTGACCATCACAGCAGGGGTGGGGAAAGACCCCAGGCACCCTGACCCCCCCACCCGGTGTCCCCACGTTGATCATGCCGTGGTGACACCAACCTGAGGATGGAGAGATGGGCTCCTGGCTGCAGGCGTTACCTGCTGCGAGGACATCGAAGGCTGGATGAAGTCTGCAGCCACAGGGAGGGAAGAGACCCTCCCCAGGCCCCACCAAGCACCAGCCATGCCACCCTCACCACTGCCCCTGCCACCCCCTCGGCAGCCCCGCCGACGCCATTAGAGCTGCTTTCCCAGACAGAAGGCACGGGGCGTCCAGGGAGCTGGGCATCAAGACCCCAGGTCACCTGCACGGCCACCTAGAGCACCTGCCCGGCTCCCAGGGGAGGAAGCGGCAACCATCAGAACGGACAGCCAGGGAAAGCCCTCTCTCCCGAGCATCTGAGGACCCCCAGGAGGGACTGGCAACCTCCGGGCACTTTATGAGGGGTCTTCCAGCCCGGGGTCTGCGCTGGGCCCTGGCTCCCTCCAGAGGCTCTGGGCATCGCTGTGGGCGCCCAGCACGGGCGGCAGGAGGGCGGCAGGCAGACCTGTGCCGGGCACAGCGCTGGCTGCTCCCAGCCGGCTCCCTGCACTGGAGCGGGCCCAGCCCCTTTCCCTGGGGCACAGCCCTAACAGCCCCGGACCCCAGCAGTGGAGCTAGGGGGAGGGAGCTCCCAGGAGCTGGTCTCCACCACACCAGCCCCAAAGGCCCTGAGGACGGCCCCAGGGCCAGAACTTTGTCCCACTTGGCAGCGAACGGCAGCCATTCCCTCGGTCAGATGGACGCCGCGGGTCGCAGGCCTCCTCCCGCAGAGCCAGGCCAGGACTCAGGGAGGCCGCCGCCGGTCAGCCCTCGGGGACCAGGAGCCGTGGGGCGGCACCTTCTTCGCATTGGGCAAAATGTCCAGTGCCAGGTGGGTGGCCGGGCACGGGGGCCCCTCCTCATCAGACCCAGCCAGGCGAAAGTAGAAAGTGTGCAGGGACAGGACGGGCGAGGCACGCACCTGAGAGGTGACCAAGGTGTGCCCACTGCTCCCTCTGGCCCCGGGCAACTCTGTAAGCCCCGTACAGGGCGAGGACCTGAGGTGCAGAGCAAGGCGGGGACTGCCCCACTCCACACTCAGACACCGTGCAGCCTCTCTCCCGTCACGACCCGTGTGCCTGCACCCCACTGTGCACCCGCCCCGGCCCTGTGGACCCGCAGCGAGGCAGACACCCTGGTGGGGAGAGACTGACAACTGACCCTCGATAAACAGGAACACAGGCCACACACATCGAGGTGACAAAGCTCCCAGGGCAGGGGAGGGCGGGGGACTTGGCTCATACACACTGACCTGTCCCTAAGCTTCCCCTCCTTCACTCACTGGACAAAACTCACCGATGCAAGGCCCTCACTGGGGCAGGAGGAAGGACGGCCTCACTGTTTTCCAGCACTCGTCGAGTCCCCACACGTCCCCAGCACCGTGCAATTGTTGGCTTCGCTCTCTCCTCGAAGAGGTAAAAGTCCCTACGTGCTGGCCCTGCTGGGGCAGAGCCGAGCTAATCCTATTTTGCAGACTTTAACTGAGAACCTGCTCAGGCCAGACTGTGCGGGGCAGGGAGCTGTTTAAATTATCTTTTTTTAATTGAAATAAAATTCACATAACTTGACATTCACCATCTTAACTATTTTCAAGTGTGCACTTCGGTGTTTTTCAGTATATTCACAGTGTTGTATAATCATCGCCACTGTCTAATTCCAGAACATTTTCATCACTCCAAAAAGAAACCCCACACCTGTTAGCATCACTCCCCATTACCCCTTCCCCAGCCCTTGGCAACCACTCATCTACTTTCCATCTCTGTGGATTTGCCTAGTCTGGACATTTTACGCGAATGGAATCATACACTATGTGGTCTTTCATGTCTGGCTTCTTTCACTCAATATAATGCTTTCAACGGTCATCCATGTTGTAGCATGGATCAGGACTTCGTCCCTTTTCATGGCTGAGTGATATTCCACTGTGTGGAGAGACCGCATTTTGTTTATCTGCTCCTCAATTGATGGACGTTTGGGTCATTTCCAGATCTGTTTTCATGTCACCCACATGGACCGTTTCATTTCAGCGGCACAGACCAGGGAGCGATGCTGGACGTGGGGGGTGTCTTAACAAACACCCACAAGCGTCCATTCTGCCGAGACCCCACGGAGTACTGGAGCAGCAGGAGGCTTAGATGCTACCTTACACAGCCTTGTGGAGTCCTCTGTGCGCCCACGTGTGTGAAGACACGCGGGGCGGAGTGAGGCGGGGCAGATGGGGTGTGCCGGGGGGGTGCAGGGCTCGGGGGTCCAGGCGGGACCGTGGGCCAGGGCGGGCAGGACCCAGGTCCACACCTGGGGGCACCTGGTCGGCCCCATCCCGGGCCCATCAGGGCTGCACCAGGCTGCCGAGGGCACCGAGCAGGTCGGAGAGGGACAGAGGTCCCAGCAGCCGGACAGGCTGGGAGGGGCCCTCCAGGGTTCCAGGGGGGTAGGCTGGCCTTCAAGGACGGGAAAGGTTTATCCAAGCATTTTTAGAAGTTAAAACGCAACCGACACACATACAGTGAGCACAGGTCGGAGGTGTATTCACTTTGCTGGTGAGGGAACCGGCAGGAGCAAAGCCGGCTCAGAGCCGAATCCAGGGCACCGAGTGCTTATGGCCGCGGAGAGCAAGCACCAGACAAGACGCGAGAGCAGAGCCAGGCCAGGTGCCACAGGGCAACGCTTCCGTCGCCTGTGCCAGGGCCACCTTCTCCACCAGACAAAAGTCTGCACATTCACGCGTGACCTCCCGGAGTCCAGGCCCCATCCAACCACGGCAGCAAGTGCGGATATCCCTAGAGAGTGGACTGCCCTGGAGCCCTGCTGGACAACACCCATAGGACACTGCAGGACACGCTGTCTCCCTTCTGCCTGAAGAGATCCAACGGAGAAGGGCAAACGGGGCTGGGTGTCCCCGGTGGAGGGCACAGCCCGAGCAAAGGCCAGGAGGCAGCACAGGGCAGGGAGCAGAGGTGGCCCAGCCTCCAGGGAAACCGCAGGGACCGCGCACAGAGGGCGGGCTCGGGGTGGGCACCGGCTCTCAGCATCGCTGCGGCGAGGGGCAGGCCTCTGCAGTCACAATCCAGGCGAGTCTCTGGATCAAGCTCGAGGGGAAGAAGTGGAAACTCCCCAGAATCCCCAGCGGGGGCAGGAGAGCCGCCGTGGGTGGTGACAGGTGAGATGGCAGCACCTGGGCCCAGGTGCCTGGAGCCACCTGGGGTGACTGGGAATCTGGGGAGCACCTGCCGGGAGCCAGCCCCAACCCTGGCATCCTGGGTGCCCCCGCTCCTGCTCCCCCACTTCCTACCTGGTGACACCTAAGTCGATCCTGTCCTCCTCGGCGGACACCCTCCAGCGGCACCCACATCACTCAGAAGGAAGCCTAGGTCCTCACCACCCCGAAGGCTGACCTGCCAACATCCCTCTCCCACCGCTCCCCTGCTCTCTCTGCTGCAGCCTCACCTGCCTTCCTGCTGTTCGTGCAACTTGCCAGCATGGGCCTGCCTCTGGCCCTTTGCACTCGCTGTGCCCTCTGCCAGAAGCACTCCGTCCCCACAGTATCCCATGCTGCCACGAGGCCTTTGCCCACTCAGTGCCACCTACCTAGGACTCCCTCCTGGCTCCACTCTGCCCGTCCAAATCCCACCTCCTTGGAGGGCCACTCACCAGCTCACCAATACTGAGCCCCTACTGGGTGCCATGGCTGTGCTCAGGTCTGAGGGAGCTCACAGGAGAAAAGTTCAGTTCTTGGCATGACAGCAAATTTGGCCACAGCAACCAGGTAGTGACCCTGGGAGCCAGGCACCCCCTGACCACAACCCAGCAACAGCAAGAGAGGAAGAGAAGCCCTCAGCTGCCGAAAAGCCCCTGCCCCAATCTGACCCCCCAACACACCGAGGATCTCCCATCCTCCACCCAGTTTCCAGCCCATACTCCCTCGCAGACGGGGAGAGGCACGGAGAGCCCCATCTTGTCACGCACCCAAGAAAAAACAGTCTAGGGGGCTGAGGCCAGCCACTGTCCCGAGGCCAGCCTCCCTGGGCTCCGGACTCTCGGCCCAGTGCTCCCCCAATGCCCGTCAAGGCTGCTCCCGTTTCAACAGCATCTCGACAAGCACCAGGGAACCCACCCACCGCTTGGTCACGCACGCAGCCAACCACCTTTTAAAGACCGCATCCTTCCCTCTCCTGCCATGTTCTGTTGGACTTCGTGTCTCATTACAAGGCAGTGAGGCGAGGCCGACACTGCTCAGACCTGGGGTGGGCCCGGGCTCTGCCTCGGGGAGGTAGCTGATCCTCTGCAAATGGGTACCTACACCCCAAGGGCGACTGTGAGGCTGGGTCACACGCTAGCAAGCCTGGCACGCAGTAGGGGCTTGGGAACAGCCAGTGACCCTCCTGGGACAGGCCCACGACCGCCCGCCCTCAGCCCGTGGATGCCCCTGGAACATTCACTCCCGGCCCAGGACTGGCCGATGGACACGCCTCCCAGCAGCGGCTCCTGGAGCCCGATCCCGCCCGAAGCTCTGGTTCTCACGCTCGCTTCCTCACGGGGAGGGTGGGGGACACTCGCCCGGGCCCCAAACCCCAGCACACTCTCAGGGAGGGCTCTGCCCATAAGGACCCTGAGCCAGAGACTTCCAAAGGTGGGGGGGAGGAGGGGGGAGGGGAGAGGGGAGGAAAAGCAGGGAGAACACAGGAGGGCTGAGCAGTAAGGGGGAGAGGAGGAAAGCGAGGCTGGGGGTGCTCCTTGCTCCCCTGTGGCTGGCCAGGCAGGGCTGTCTGACCCCCAAGCCCACCAGGCTCGTTCTGAAGGCGGAGGCAGCCAAGAACACAGGACGCAAGGCCGCGCCGGGGTCAACATCCCTCCTAGGGCAGGGCAGGCCCAGCTGGCAGTGTCCGTGGGAACAGTCCCCAGGCCCGGCCGGCCACACTCAGGCCAGTCAGTGGGCATTGGGGCTGCCGCAAATGCCAAGGCAGCTGGGCATGTCCCGAGGGGCGGAAGCCCAGGCCCTGATCCTGCTCCGGGCATGTCTGGACCTGCAGGCTGATCTGGGGGTCTTGTGGGGGGGTCTGAGGAGGGGCTGGAGAGGTGGGGGAGGGGTAGAAAGAGGTCTGCAAGGTCGCGACCATCCCCACTGTCACCATCCCCCCTACTGTCAACCATCCCCCTAATGTCACCATCCCCCCACTGTCACCCTCCATGCCCCCAGACCCTGCCCTTCTCTATCTTGCCTCCCACCACCCCCACCCCCTCAGCCTCTCAGAGCCTCAGACCCACGACCCTGGGGGGCCTCCAACCCTCTGCTTGCACCCCTCGCCCCCACCCCCTTCCCCTGGACACCTCCTCCTCGACCCTCAGCTGACGCCGAGGTCTCTTCCTCTGGCCCCCCCCCCCCGTCCCGTGGGTTAGGGGCCCCTCCCCTCCCCAACATCAGACAGACCACCCAGGACTGAGGCTGCGGTAGCCTTGTCCGCGTCTGGAGACTGTGACTTTCTGGGCCACGCCGCTCTGGGCCTTGTCTGGGGCCCAAGCTGGGGGACTGGGTAGCTGACAGGGTGGACGGACAGATGGACACCCTCGACAAACGGTTTAATCCACACTCTAGCCCACGTGACACTGTGGGCCCTGGAGCGCCCAGCTCTGGCCTCTGCGCTCCCTGCCCCCACGCTCCACCCGGGGACCCCCAGCCACTGGCTGTCCTCACAGGCCTGGGGGCCCCTCGGGACGGCCCTTCCGGTGACTTCCTGCCAGGGAGGCTGGGGGAGGGGTAAACAAGGCCTCCAGATGGCTTCCTGCGGCTGCCTGGCGGCCGTGGGAACAGCCTAGCCGCTGAGGCCACGGAGGAGCGGCGGGAGCAGGGGGGCTGCGTCACCCACCCGCAGAGCACCCACTGCACTCCCGGGCCGCCAGGGCCCACCACCCCGCTTACGCCTCCCAGCACCCCCACAAGAGGGCTTCGCACTCCCATTTACAGAAGGGGAAACTGAGGCACAGACAGGCAAGTTACATCAGAGGCCAGAGCAGGACCTCCCCTCCGCTCACAGATGCCCCTTTCATTATCAGGCCCCCCCCACTGGAGGCCAGTCCTCTGAGCCCCATTTCAGAGACAGAGAAAACCGAGGCCACAGAGGGGAGGGTCTCCAGGGCAGGATAAGCCAGCCACTGTGCAGGGATGGGATCCTCTGCCCCCTTAGTCGCACACAAACCTAGAGGCACCTCATCTGTAAACGAGGGGACGGACAGTCTGGCCCCAGGCCACTCTGCGAGGACCGCACAGCCCCGGCTGAAAGAGCACTGGGCACTAACGCGCCCGCCTTCCGTCCCAGCCCCACATCCCAACCCGCCACCCCGAGCAGGTCCTCGGCCTCAAACACCCAGCCTTCGCGCCTGGGAAACAGGCAGCGGCGGCGGCAGCCACACAGCTGACCATGAGGACTGAAGAGGGGCACTGGACGAGCTCCACCGTCCACCCCGAGCCAGCTCACAACGGTATCGCTTCGGGTGATGCTGTTCAATCAGGCCCTGGGCCCCGGGAAGCCTGCTTTCACCCAGCCCCTTCTTCCTGGAGCCCCCTCCCTCCAGCTACTGTGATGCCCACATCCTTCAAGCCCAGGCCAGATGCCACCTCCTCCCAGAACGCCACCCTGACTTAATGCCCCACCACAGCCTCAAAGTTTTGGGGACACCCTCCAAGAAGGTGACTGCTGTCTCCCGTGGGTCCTGTCCACCCTTAGGTCCCTTCTGGGGTAGGACCACCTCTTTCTGCTTCCTCCCATCCCCCACGAGGGCCAGTGCAGGGCTGGGCCACCCCTCAAGAGGCACTGGGAGGCAGAAGTGAGGCCACTACACAGCCAAGATGGAGGTGATGGGGCAGAGGGATGACGGCCCTGTTTATAAGAGTCCATCAGAAGGGTCCTGATTAACAAACAAGGGTCCATCCAGACCTAGGACCTGGGCCCACGAGTGCCATCAGGGGAGAGGTCCACATGCAGCATTAAGAGAAATCTCAAGAGATGCAAAACAGCACATGTGAGCAGTCTGTTCCTGTGAAGTCAAGCATATGCCCAGAAGCCCAGAGCCCGCAGCAGTTACGAATCTCCTGGGCTGTTTGCGTTTTTATAAGGAACCTCGCTAAACCTGTGATTAAAACAGTAACAACATAGTTAGAGCACTGTTTGAATGCTGTCCCTCCCCCCATGTGAGCTCCTGCGGCCAGGAGGCACTCTCACTGCAGGACGCTGGGCCCTCTCTGCCCACCCCTGCACTGGGCCAGGCCCCAGAGCACAACCTGACAGACAGGGAAACCGAGGCACCACAGATGGCTCTTCCCGAGGTCACAGGCCTCGGGGACGGTAAATGGCGAGCCTCCCCTAGTCCGGTCGTACGGGGCAGATGCAGGAGTGGGAGCAGGCAGCCCGGCTCAGGGGCTGGGGCTTAACCCCCAAGGCCATCGGCTTTGTCCTGACCCCTCCGCCAGTCGGCTGGGGGTGGGGGTGGGGGGTCCATGGTCTGCTCCCATTCTCCAGACAAGGAAACCAAGGCCCAGGAAGGGCAGGCGCAGGCCCAGGGTCACCCAGAGAGGCCTGGCAGAGCTGGGGCCACAGCTCCAGGCTCCCTAGGGCCGTGTGGAGAGGACAGTGAGGTCGGGGCGGGGGGCGCCCCGGGCAGTCCCGGGCACCCCTGAGCTCCGCATGGCAATTCCCAGCAGACGGGCCACTGGGCAGGCAGCCAGGGAGAAGGGCGCCCAGGAGGGAGCCCAGCAGCTGCCCCGCGAGGAGAGGAAAGGAGAGAAATGTTTGCTTTGGCAGGGCCCGGGCCCAGCGAGGGGGTGGGAAGGGGCTGGCGTCCCGACAGCAGCAGACAGTACGGTGGGGGGGGGGGGGGGCCTGCTGGCAGGAAGGGGCACCTCCGGGGCCAGGGCAGAGCAGACCAGTAGGTAAAGCCCACCGTGTGTAGCTGCAGGGGTGGTGAGGGGGCGGGCGGGCGGGAACTCTGGGTGGGGTGGCGGGGAATCCTCCGCAGCACCCTCCCGGGCCTCTTCCAGGAAGCCTGAGTCACAAGAGGGGCCGGGGGCCAGGAGAGCGCCGGCCGGGAGCACTGGTCCCATGGGAAGGGGACGGGCAGAGCCGCCCGCCCGCCTCCTCCAGCTGGGCCAGCCCTGGCTTCGGGGTCTCTGTGGGGAGGGAGGCCGTGGGAACCGGCTCCTGCGGCTGCCAGGAGGGGCCGGGGGGATGGAGGAGCCCTAGACAGCAGGTCCAAGCCCCCTCCTGCAGGAGGGGAAACTGAGACCCCAGAGGACAAGAGTTGGCCTAAAGCCACTCAGCCAATGACCTGTCATCGACTAAGCGTGCTCTGGGCAGCCCAGGGCTGGACGCTGGGGAGACCCATGGCAGACCCATCCCCATGTCCTCGGCCCACAGTCCTGTTCCAGCACATCAGCTCCCAGCCACACACGCAAGAGCCCCAGACCCCCATGGTGGGAGCCCTCCTCCTGATGCCCCCACTCCCAGGACCATAACCCAGGGGAGTGGAACTCCTACAGGCCCTGCTCCATCCCACACCCTGCTCTAGAACATTCCATCCCCCAGAATCTGAGTCAGCACAGCATGCTGCAATCTGGGGGTTCCCAACTTCCATCCGCCCACACCAGCAACGGTGCTTCCTGATCGGGGACATCAGAGGCTCCGGGGGGACGTGCGTGTGCTCCTCAAAGAGCAGCTTCCTCAGCCAACAGTGATCTGGGGCAGCCCGTCCTGTGCTGGCGCAGAGGGAGACCTCGGTCGGTGACACCTCCGGGTCACCCAGCAGGAGAGTGGGGCCTCGACCCCACCTTCCGCGCCTGGCCCCAGTGGCCTCTCGTCCAGCAGACAACTCCCGAGCACAGGACACGGGGCTCCCTCCCTGCTGGCCCTGGCCCCGCCGGGCCCAGCCCAAGGGCTCTGCCCCACCTCCTCTGGGCACCACTTCGTTCACGGTCAGCCTATACTGACCTTCCAGGGTCCTGCGTCCCGAGCTCGTCCCAGCCAGGACTCAGCCAAGCTCGGTCAGGGCACATGGTAGGTGCACAAGAAAGGTAGTGGCCCAGAAGATCCAGGACAGAGAGGGGGTCATGGCCCAGAGGCCTGATACCCTGGGGCCGTGGGGGAGGGATGCCTGGCTCAGGTCTGATTGCTGGACAAGCATCTCCTAAACTACCCCCTAGCTGCGCCGGCCAGGGACGGCAGAATCTCACTCCCACCATCTGATGGACTGTCGCCTCTTGGAGAGGAGAACACTGGTCCCCACGAGGCTCAAGCCACCTCTCCACCCGCTGAGGGTTGAGTCCTCACGTCCAAACATCCACCACCACCGGTCCTTCAAGGGCTGGCAGGGGATGTGTGCCCCAGCATCACCCTCCCACTCCCTGGGCTCCCAACTGAGGCCTGGGCAGGGGAGGGGATGGGCCCTAGGCCAGGCCAGGGCCCCAGGCCAGGCAGCAGAGTGGTCACTGCGGCAGGAACTGGGCCTCGCTGAGGCACTTCCACCCAACCCCGACCTGGGCCGGCCTTCCCAGCCTGCACAGGGGGCTTGGGTCACGGGGCCAGACGTAGGGTCCAACTAAAGGGGCCTCCTTCCCGAGCCACCCTGCCAGAGGCCGTGTGACCTCGGGAAGTGAGGAGCCTTGCTGATCCTGGGCCTCTTGTTGCACGAGGAGTGGACAATGCCTCCCGTTGCCAGGGGACACACCAGGATGGGGTCGGGAAGGGGCCTGGCCCACAGCAGGCACCCAACACCCTGGCAACTACCTTCCCCGAGCCGTGGCTTCCCCACCCGTAAGCAGAGCTGTCACCCCCACCTCCTAGAGCTGCGGCGGCAGAAGACGCTCTGGCCCTGGGGACGGGGACAGAGCCGTGTTCTGCAGAAATGGACCTGCGCTCATTCCCTCCAGCCTTCAGAGTCCTTCCAGGCCTGGCTTCTGGCCAGGAGAACGGCACGGGGGAGAGGCCGAGCCCTGGGCCTTCCCAGCGGCCCACAGCCCGCCCACCCACCCGCCAGACCCCCCAGCGCTGAAGGCAGGGCACCGGGAAGCAGGGCCACATCTGTTCTGTTCCCGGGTCCTCACTGCCTGGAGCCCCACCTGGCAGAGAGGGCCCTGGACACATGCATCGGTCAGCACACACGGCCCATCGGTTACGCAGCATCACTGTCCCAAAGGAGAAAAGGGACGCTGAGGCTCGGCGGGGACAGGTCCTAGGGCCGCCCGCCCCCACCGCCCACCTACTCCATTTCTTCCCAGCACGTTCATCACGGGACGTGACCTTCATCCTGCGCATGTGTGAGCCCCTGCCACCTGACCGCCAGCTGCAGGGGGGCAGGGCCCAGCTCCTGTCCACAGCGTGTCAGGGCCCAGCACACAGTACGTGCTCAGTTTTCACTGACTCAGTGAGAGGAATGCCTGATTGGCTGCTTAGAGCGATTCCACACCCCTTGTGACTCTAGAGGTGCCAGCCCCACCGAGGACCACCACCCAGATGATGAGAGGACCCTCTGCTCCCAACAAGGGGGCACAGGGCCACGGTGATGGTCTGGGTGGGAAGGAGGGAAGGGAAGTCACGTTGACCTCACACCTCCAAGCGCCCAGGCAGTGTTCACCTGTGCGGCTGATCCCGCACCCATGCTGCTCCCATGTGACCAATGCAGAAATCGAGGGGCAAGGTGTTAAGTCCCTGGCAGGAAACTCTGAACCCAGGGCCTCCTGACTCCAGCCCAGCCTTGCCCTGTTGCTCTGGGAAAAGCCCTGGCACACAGCAAGGGATGCCAGGGACCAGAGGGAGCAGGTGACAGCAAGGGTGCCAGGGTGGAGGTGATGGCCACCCAAGACCCTGAGGTGGGGCAACTAATAAAGTGCCCTGAGGTAGTCTGGGAAGGCTTCCTATAGGAGGTGGCCCAGCCAGGCAGCTGGCAGGGAGGGCATCCCAGAGGGCACGGCACAAGGCCGGCCAGAGGCGGGAGCCCACGGTGCACCGTCTGCTCACAGCCTGCGGTTAGGTGTGGAGCCTCTGGGAATGAAGGCAAGCCCATGGTCTTGGGGAAGTGGCCACCACTCTCTGGCAACCACAGCCCGAGCAGCTCCTGGCTCTGCCCCTCCGGCCAAATGTGGCCTGGACACCAGGGCTGTGCCCTTCCGACTTAACCCATCCTTTTGCCAGGGTCCGCCAGCTGGTGAGGCACCTCCCTGAGCTGCAGCGCCCCCATCTGGCTGTGAGGTCACTAGCGCGGGCCCTGTGCATCGGCCGACACTATGCCCACCCCAGTGGGGAGTAGGAGGGGCTCGCCAGCTCGGCCCACTGGTGCCTCTTCCCAACTGCAAGGGAGGTGAAGTCAAGTCGGCTAACGCTGTAGGTCAGGGTTTCGTCAAGCATTCACCAGCACGCCCTCTGCCAGTGCCCTGATGTCATTGTCCAGCCCACCCACCCACGGCAACTCCAGGACCCCTCACCTTCCAAATGGCCTGCTTGTCTGAGAGAGAAGCCCACCCACCCAGCTTTCCTCCTGTCCACCATGCCCACGTCACTGACTCTGCAGTGGCCAGCCACCCTCCGAGAGGTCCTGAGCTGCGCTGAGGAGGCAGAGGGCCAGCAGAGGCCCCGGCCTCACCCTGGCGGTCAGGGAGGGTGTCCCGGAGGAGAGCAGGTGCAAGGAGGGGCCGGCGAGCCCAGGAAACAGCCCAGAGGTCCCATCTCTTCACCACCGGCATCTTCTCCCACCACACTGACCATCTGGGGGTGTGGGGAGGCGCCCGACCTGCCCTACCCCACCAGCCAGCAGGTCCTGAGGCTGGGCCAGCCACCACCCACCTCTGAGTCCAGCACAGGGCCTGCCACAGAGTCAGTGCTCCGCACACCACGGGGGAGTTGGGGGGCAGCCTGGGAATTCTCAGTTGATCAAGGCAGCCTCTCCCCTGAATATCTGCAGCAAGGGTGCCTGGGGGGCGGGGGGGAGACCCCCATGCCTGGCTAAGGTTGTGCCCCGGGCTCAGCGCCTCGCCAGTTTACTCCTCACAGCAGCCTGCAGGGTGGGCCAGCCGGGACCCACTCCACAGATGGGGAAACGAGGCTCTGGTTAGGTCTGCAGGCTGTGCGGCTGGACCTGACTCCCCCTCCCCAGGCCTCAGTCTCCTCATCTGAGAACTTGGGCTAATAACCACATGGGAGGAGCTCAGGAGGTCAGTGGAGCTCACAATGCTGCACAGGGCCTCGGTCCGGACCAGGCCACAGGCCCCCTGCGGTCGTTGACTGCGTCTGGTCCACGGGCCCCCGGCACTGCTCCCGCCCAGGAGCAGGGCCCCCTGGGAGTCCACACACCACACTGATGCTGGGCACCCACCATCACCTCACAGCTGACCACAGAGCCTGCAGGCCAGGAGAGGAGGCAAGGCACATGCCCATCTGCCAGGGCGGGGGTGCCCGGGCACACTGTGACCTGCCGGCCTGGACTCCACCGTCCTCAGACCCGCTATCACAGAGTGGACAGGCAGCCTCACCCTAATAGCCAGGCTCTGGCCTGTGGGGTCACCACGCTCCTCCCAGGAAGCACCAGGCCAGGCCAATGGCTGCTCTACCCGCTGGGAACTGAGCATGCCATCCACCCCAACTGCAGTGGCCACCAGCTGCCCAGGAGAACGCAGGAGCATGTCAAGAGCCACCTGTTTAATCCCTGCGACACCTGGCACAAGGCTGCTGACCTGTTCTGCAGCCAGGGTACTGCCTGGAGAGGCGAGGCGACGCTGCGGGGCTCCCAGCCCCACTGCAGGTCTGAGCCAGGTTACTGGGACCAGGAGTTCAGCCTCCGGCGACATCCTGGCATCCCCCTCCTCCCCGGAGTCAAGGAAGCCCAGTGCGGTTCTGGTGGGCAGGAGCGCTAGAGACCACGTCCCCCCAAACTGTGCAGATGAGGACACGCAGCAGGGAATGCGGGCAGAGCCAGATTCTGGGCCGGAGCTTGGGGAGCATGAACTCGGGGTAGGAGGTCTCCCGTCCCCCCAAGAAACGGGAGCAGGGGTCACGCCTTCCCTTCCAGCCAGGGGTGTCCCGTCGCCCGCACGGGGGAAACCGCGGGCTGCGTCCCCGAACCCGGCCTCCCGGGCTGAGACCCCGCAAGTGGCAGCCCCCGGGCCCGCGTTCCTGGGAGCGGCCGCCGGGCGCAGGGCCAGCGTCCCGGGACGCGCCGCGGCGGGGAAGGCGGCTGGCCCTCCGCCTGCGCGCCCCGGAGCCGCGCCGGGAGCCGGGGCCGCGCCCGTGCGCCCACGGCCCCACGCGCCCGCACCACGCGCGCGCCCCCGCCGAGCGGCGCCGAGGAGACTGACCTGGCGGTCCCGGCGCCGGCGCGACGGGCGGAGGGCTCGGGGGCGCGCGTGCACGCGGGCCCGGCGCGCACAGGCGCGGCCCCGGCAACGGGAGCGCGGGCCCAGCCCGGGGGTCACGTGGGCGGCGCGGCCCAATGGGAGCGCTCCCCCCGCCGCGGTCACGCGCCCCGCCCGCGGCAGCCGGCCGTGGGCTCCGGCTTTGGCCTTTTAGCGCTTGCTGGCTGGCGGGGAGCGTCGGGGGGCGGGCTTGACCAGCCACCCCCGCCGCCGTGAGGATGAAGAGGGCGGGCTGCGCCGGGGCTGAGGGAGGGGGTCCGAAGGCCGGGGGTCTCAGGAAACTTCTGGAGTCCTCGGTTTGGCCCTGTGTCGAGTGGGGCTGAGACTACTCTCACGGGCGGGGGTGCTGGGAGCGTGGGGCTGGACGGCAGGCACCCGGCCGGGGGCCTGGGGTCAGACTGGGGTTCGAGGCCCCCAGGGGTCTGTTACCTGGGGCTCCGGGAGGTGGCTAGAATGGGCCCACGCCCAGAGGTGCTCAGAAAGTGGCCGCTGTCCCTGCGAGGGCCGGTGGTGGGAAGCGCGGCCCGAGTGGACGGACCTGCCCTGAGCCCCCGCGCTCCTCCGCTGCTCCGCGCCGCACTGGCCGCCCGGGTGCCCTGGCGTTTCAGCCGCCAGCCAGCCCCTGGGAAGATCTTAGGGTGCCCCCTTGGGGAGTCGTGAGCGGGTCCCCTTGTGGAAGGCTCATGGCTAGGCCAGTGGTGGCATGTGGAGGAGGCCCAGGACAGGGGAACAGAGGTGGGCATGAAAACGGGCCGGGGCCTCCCCCGCCCAAACCTGTCCCCTCTCACCAGGGTGCATTGAACCCCCAGCCCAGCCGGATGCCCAGACTGGAAGCCTATTCTGGTCCTGCCCCTCCGTCCACCCTCAGCAGCCGCAGTCACCGCTGGAAGGCGACAGTGAGTGCCCGCCCACCCCTCTGGGCAGAATCCTCCAGGGCGGCGCCGCGCTGTCCCAAGGCCGCCTGCCCAGGCCCGGCTGGCTCCTCCGGGCTGCCTCCACTTCCCACCTCGCTGCCGCAGCCTCACGCGCCTGCTGTTCCTCCAGCAGTCGGGGTCCCTCCCACCCGGAAGCTCTGGCTGCCGACTCTCCGACTCTCCGTGCGGTGCCGCCCTCCGCATCATGTGGTCCCTTTCAGCTGTCGCCTTCTCTGAGAGCGCAGTCTCCGCTGGCCGTCCCCTCACTCGGCCCTGCTGTGCTCTCAGCTCTGCCAGAGTCCCCAGGCGGTTACAACACTGATCATGGTCTGGGTGGGGACCTCACCTGTATCCCCAGCTATGTCCCCAGCGCCCAGACTGGCATCTGGCACCCAGAAGCTGTGTGCTCAACCATGGGTGGGAGGTGGTAGGATGGTGCCCAGAGGCCCCCGGTTCTTCCCTAAGGAGCAGCAGGGGGCGGAGGGCAGAGCCTTGCAGACCTAGGTTTGAATCTCAGTTCACCAGCTCATTTAACCCGACACAGCCTTGTGAGGAAAGGACCCTTGTTCTCCCCGTTTTGTAGGTGAGACACAGAGAGGTTAAGCAACTTCCAAAGATCACACAGCAAGTCGGGAGTAGGCTGCTCCGGGCCTCCCAAGTTTAACCGCCAAGCGGGGGCTCCCTGTCCTGGCTGCGTTCCAGCAGAGAACAGCAGGAAGGCTGTGCTGTGCATCAAGCGACATCTGGGTGCGTGCCAGCTTTGAGGTCCTAGGAGAAGGGAGCCCTCCGCTGAAACGGGAGCTCAGCACCCACTAAGGCAGCCCATTCCCCACCTCATTCTGGGACTTTCAGATATATCTTAATTATTAATTGTTTTCAAGTGTTTACCTTGACCTAGCCAGAGCAGCACCCGTGTCCCTCATGTGTGTCATTCTCTTCCTCCTCTCCTGCCCCAAATCTCTCTCAGGGAGGGTTTTGTCTGAGGCACCGCTGCCGTGGGGCGGTGGGTGTGGCCTTCCCCACAGGCTCCCAGGCTCCCATCTGTCTCATCTCCATGTTCTGGGCATCAGTGTGGGGAGTGAAGGAGAGGATCGGGCGGTTCCCTTCCTCAAACGTTCTCTGAATGCTGACCCCGCGCGCGCATGGGGACTTACGCCCGCTGTCCCCCCCAGGGCGCACTGCGCCCGGGAGAGGAAGGACCGCCACCCCCTTTTGCAGATTAGGAAACTGAAGCTCAGTGAAGGCGGAGCCTGGACTTGAACCCGGGTCTGGGGAGGCCAGAGCCCGCACACTGCTGGGTGGGATGGGCAGGCAGGAAGGGGTGTGGAGAAGATCTGTGATTTCTTAGCAGAAAGGTTGGCTCTGAACTGACTTCCTTGACACAAGAGAAGACGGAGGCCACCAAGGTGATGGCTGCGTGAGGGGAGGCCTGAATCCCAGATGCCCAAATCCTCCCTGGGCTTGAGGGTCCCATCCCCACCTACCCACTGTCCCCAGACCTGCCCACCAGCCCCCAGCTGGGAGGGGGAACGCAGGAAGGGGTGGGTCCGGAGGATCCAGACCAGGGCGGGGTACAGGGGCGGCAGGATTAGCAGATTAGCTCCGAGGAGGACGAAGCCAAGGTCAGAGCTAAGTGGATTTCCTGGCCCCAGATGGGGCAGGGCCACAAAGGAGGGGCCCTGGTGGGGGGCCGAGGGCCAGCCATGGGGCAGGGTGTGGCTAGTGGCACCAGCGCCCACAGCTTTTTTTTTTTCTTTTGCTGAGGAAGATCGGCCCTGAGCTAACATCCGTGCCCATCTTCCTCCACTTTATATGGGACGCCGCCACAGCGTGGCTTACCAAGCGGTGCGTCTGTGCGTGCCTGGGATCCGAACCGGCGAACCCCAGGCCGCCGCAGTGGAGCGCGCGCATGTAACCGCTTGCACCACCAGGCCGGCCCCTGCATGCAGCTTTTGATCCCCCGTCACTGGTCTGCACACTGTAACGGCCCCTTGCCTCAGTTTCGTCATCTGTAAAGTGGGATCCCGGTGACAGTGCCAGCCTCGGAGGACAAGACAGTGCTCGGCAGAGCCAGGTTAGTTCCGCCTGGCATGAGCAAGTGCTCGGTAAACGTCCTTATGACTGTCCTTCCAGAATCGTCCTCAAGTCTCAGGGTCAAACGTGAGCAATGAAAAAAGAGCTTGTGGTTGACTATTGAGTCAGGTAAAAGCAAAAGCCGAGTGCTAGGTACATGTATAGACTGAGAATAACCTCGAGCCTGACGCCCTGCTGACCATGTCACAGCCCCTCACCCCCCTGCATTTCAGCCTCCACAGCGGTGGCCCGTTCTGAGTGCGCTCGGACCCTCCTCACCCTGACAGTGCCCCACCCCCAGTGTGCGCTGAGCCCCGAGGTGTTAACACCCTAGGACAGCCCTCCCCAGTCAGTCCGCACCCCGGCCTCCCATCTGCAGACAGACCGTCTGGGGGGCATCTGGAACACTTCTCAGCAGGTCCTGGAAGCGTCGGGAGACTTCCATAATGCACCCGTGTGTTGGTTCTCCTGCCCCCCTCCCTCAGCTGGGATCCCCCCAGATAAACCACCAGCACCCAAGCCCCCAACTCAGCCTCTGCTGTCAGAGGAACCGAGTGAGCAACCGTGTTCCCAGTATGAGGAGGAGACAGGACTTGGAAAAGCAAGGGCTGTGGAGCGGAGGAGCTTGGGGGCGAGTTTCCATTTCTCTCATTCCCACCTTTCCAATCATGCGATCGTGTTACTCAAATGATGAAACATTTTATTTGTGTCTTAGCTTTGCGTTGGTTGTTTATGCTGTGAAACAAGTCCCCTCAAACTCAGTAGCTTAAAACAGCGGTAATCACTCGTCCTCTCTCGACACCTGTGGGTCAGGTGTTCCGAGCGGCTTAGCCGGGCGGTTTGGCTCAGGCTCTCTCGAGGTGCAGTCATGGCTGGGGCCGCATTATCTGAAGGCCCACCCTGGGCGGGAGGCCCTGCTTCCAAGCCCACTCACTGTCCCAGCCGCCAGCTGTGCAGGCTGTGGGCTGTGGCCCCCGTCCCTTCCCTTGTGAGCAGATCTCCAAGGGGCTGCTTGGGCATCCTCACAACACAGTGGCTGGCATCCCCAGGTCGGGCGATCGCGGAGAGCAAGGCGGAAGTTGCAGTGCATTTATAAATGAGCCTCAGGCATCACATGTGGTCCTCTCCGGCGGTCGCACAGGCAGCCCCGAGTCAGTGGCGGGGCAGGGTCCCTTCATGGGTGGCTACGGGAGGAGCTCGGGTCCCTGCGGGGAGAGGAGGGATGCGGGGGTCTTTCCTCCCAGTGCCAGGCTGGAGGCGGGGCAGTTCTTCAGCCCAGACTTCTGCACCTGCCAGTGGAGCGGGGTGTGGGCTCTCTGGGGCATCTGAGCCGGAGCACCCGTGGAGGGGAGGGTGCCCCACTGAGCCTGGAGGTCCCAGCCCTTTCCCCCGCTAAGCAGGAGCCTTAGAACCCAGGCTCTGATGAACTCTTGTTGGATGCTTGTGCCAGGCTCCCCCAGGGCTGCAGGCTGGAGCCGAGAGCCCCCCACAGCTCCCCAGTTACAGTAGTCAGCGGCCAGGGATGCTCTGGGGCTGGGAACCGGGGAGGGTGCGCCCAGGCCTCAGCATTGGAGGGGAGGCTGCAGACAGGCAGATGTAGGCGGGTGAGTCAGGAAGAACACTCCAGCGGATGCAGAGGCTTCCCTGAGGCTGGCCACGGCCACGGTGTCCTCCCCCAACCCTGCTGGCCCCTGGGCCCACAGGCGCCCGCCGCTGCACTTGGTGACCTCCAGCAACATACCTAGAGCCCCAGTGCACCAGGTTCCTGGCCTTCGCACAGCTATGCCCTCCACCCGGCATGCTGCAGCAGATCCAGAGGCCGGAGGACCCCGTAGACAAAGGCTTCCACCAGTGAAGAGGCCAGGGCACCGAGGCTGCCCGAGTTCCAGACGCTTCCCGGGACAGTTGAGGCCGGAAGTCTTGGGATGGGCGCCTCTGGGCTCCACCCTAAGAACCGGCATCTGGCACGCCTCGAGAGCACCCCCTTGTGGTGCCTGTGGGCAGGGCCGGCTGTACGGCTGTGAGACCTGGGCCATCACAGGCTTAAGGCTCCGCTGTCCCCATCAGGCAACGCTTAACATTGAACAAAGGCCCACATTTTCATTTTGCACTGGGCCCTGGAAATTAAGTAGTCAGTCCTGCCTGTGTGCCTGCACCCAGCCCTGGTCACCTGGGATGCCAAGGAGATGGCCACAGTGACATGTGCCAGCAGGAGCCAACCACCTCCCAGTTCAGGATGAGGTGCAGAGACCACCATGCCAGGACCACTGGCAAGTTGGGAATGACAGGTGGGAGTCCTGCAGGAAGACCACCAGCTCAGGCAGTTCAGCAAGCTCACCCCCAATGTAGAGGACCCCCAGTGTAGCAGACCTAAGTCTGCAGGGGAGGGGGCCCCACCAGAGGTCGCAGGGCACCAGCCCCAGTTCTCAGCAAGGGAGGAGAGAGGGTTTGCCTTCCACCCAGCCCACCCACCTCGTGCACAGGTTTAGAAGCACCCCTCGGCCCTGCACCCGTCGGCCCTGTGGGGACCCTGGGGCTGGAGAGGGCACCATGCTCGCTCCTGCTTACCCTCCCTGTGCCCCTGCAGCCTCTCATTTCATCCCTGCCCCCTCATTTTCCTGGGGACCCTCTTAGACCCTGGCGAGACCCACAGGGCTCAGAGATGCCCCACGTCCAAAACAGGAAACCGAGCCCTATAACCAACATTGAAATTCCCAATCCCATTTTGCCAGATTAAATGAAGGCCCCTGAATCGGGGAGGAGGATAGGGAAGGAGGAGGGGGGAGGTATTGTGCGGGAGTCAGGGGACAAAAGACTTGGGCCTGGAGATGGGCCCTTGCGTCTCCCTGTCCCCTCCCCCGAGCACAGGAGTCGAAGGTGGGGGCTCTGGACAGTCTGGGGAGCAACAGGGGTGGCTGCTTGGGGCTGGGATGGTGCAGAGGATCCAACGAAGCCCCAGTAGACCCGAGAGAGGGCAGGGAGCAGCTGGCCAGCAGTCCAGGGATCTGCGATTGGGCGAGAGCTGTGTGGTAGCCCTGGGGCAGTGGGGACTGTGCAGCCAGGTCTCCTGGAGTCTGGCATGTGCTGACCCTGCGTAGTGAATCCCCCCTTGGGGAGCCTTGGGGGACAAAGGGCAGCCACGGAAAAGGTGACCCCACCCCGAGGTCGTGGGGCCCCCAACAGGGACACTTCCCAGGAGACAACAGGTCCAGGCCAAGGAAATCTGATAGGACTGAGGGTCCTTGACCTCCCCATCCATAGGACAGGGCCCACATGAATCCAGGGACTACGGGAGGCCACCGTCAGGCCTCCCCGAGCCTGAAGACACCCTGTCCTCCACGTTTGTGTGTCTGTCTGTCTTCTCCACAGAGCCTGTGACCCACTTGCTGCCCCTGTCGCCTGCCTCCCCAGCGGTGGGCACTCAGGGGCGTGAGCCTAATGGCCACACAGGAGACACAGAGACCAGAGAGCTTCAGAACCTGCAGGCAGTGGCCACCAGGGGGCAGTACGGCTCACCAGAGCCCCAGCTCCCTGCGGCCACTCTGGCGAGGCAGGGGACCCTGGGACTCATCACACCCACTGTCTCACAGCATCTCGGGCTGCTGAGTCCCCCATGGGAGACTTTGTGGGGAGGCTGAGCTCTCATTCCCAGGAAGCTGCTGTTGCTGAAAGTATGGCCTAATGATGTAGTGAGCTCTCCATCACAAGAGTATCCAAATACTCACAGGCACACATGCCGAACCTCTACAATGCTCTGAACCAGAGGGTGCAAACTGCAGACCCTTGCTGCTATCGGGGCCGCCCACGGTTCACGAGTTGCCTCCTGTAGCCCCACTTACCAGGAGAGCCCTCGGGAACATTGGTTACGGCTCCCCGGGCTGGAGGAGTGCTCCCTCTTGGCTGGGGCACAAGCCCCAAGTCCCCCCAGTCCCCTCAGCCCTCCCTCTGACTCTGCTGCAGCATCCCGGTCCCCATCTGCAGGCTCCGCAGGTGACAGCTGGGCCCCAGTGGCGGCAGACACTCGGGGTCTGGGTGACATGCGCATGGGGGCTTGCAGGATACTGCAGGCCCCCAAGATGGCCAGGGCAGCCCAGGTGGGGAACGGTACATGCAGAGGCACAGAGGTGCAAAAGCGCACAGCCCGTTGGGGACACGCAGGCAGCCTCATGCCACCAGGACTGCGCATGCTGTGAGGTGTGCCCAGATGGCAAAGGGCCTCGGACGCCATGCCGATGTGCCCAGGCTGAGCTCTGTGGGTGCAGGACGTCCTTCTAGAGCTCAGGCGGGGCACATTAGACGTGGTTGGGGGCTTGCAGCTGGCGGCTACTGAGTGCTCCGCGTGTGCCAGGCCCTGGGCCACGCACGTTTCCTGCGGCGTCTCCTATCTCAGTTTAACAGAGAAGAAAGCCGAGCCTCAGAGAGGGGGAGGAAACTGCCAAAGTGAAACAGCAAAGAAAGGGAGGGGCCGGGCCGTCCCAGACCCCCTGACGCCGATGCTCGCAGCTGCCCACCTGCCCGGATGTTGAAGACACACTGGGGGGCCCCACGAGAGAGGGGGGACAGAGCGAGGGCCGTGGCCCAAGGCAGCGAGGAGCTGAGTGAGCTCAGAGCGGGATGCTGGGGGTGTGGGGCCTCCCACTTTTCTCTGGGACTCAGAGAAGAACAGAGTGGACCCCACTCTTGGTGAGGTGGTGAGCACGCCGTTCTTGGGGGTAACCAAGCCCCGCTGGGGGCTCCTCTGGGGGCAGATGGGGGAGGAGACACCACTGGTGAAGGCGAGACCAGCCTGCCGTCCTGGACACAGCAGCATCTGAAACTCCTTTTGGGGAATTTTCTTCGGAGCCATTTAGGACGCACAAGAGGGACCAGGTGCCACCCAGCCCCCTAGGCTGTGCCCAAACACAGCGTTTGCAGTGCGCGCCCCACCTGGCTCTCGGCACAGGGGGAGGGGCTGCCGTGGGGCAGACAGACCCCCGCCGGGGCGCTGGGGAAACAGATCAGAACCGTGTGGGGTCATCACACTTTGAAAATTCCTTAGCAGCAGATTGTTTTTTGCAAACAAGACTCCCCAGGAAGCCCCAGCGATCGCTCTGAATTTATTCATGACTCAGCGAGCTTCAGTTGAACACCTGCTGCGTACCAGACAGTGGGCACGAGCCCAGGGCGACAGTGTCCGGTCCCTCCTTGCAAAACACGCCTCCCCCTCCCACTCGCCCTGAGCCAGCGATCATTGACATCCCCAGTTCTCCCACAGGATGGAGGCAGCGGGATGGAGTGATTGCAGAGGATGATCAGCATCACGAAGGACCTCAGCAGGGGGACATCTAGGCAGACGCCCCAAAGGGCCGAAAGCAGGGGCTCAACCCACACCTATTCACGAATGTGCTGGCAGCTCTGCGCACAGCAGCCAAAGGGGGACGCAGCCCACACACTCACCAGCCCGGAGAGGATAAGCCCCATGCGGCTGTCCCTCCCGTGGGGCATTATTCGGCCGTAGGAAGGAGTGGAGGTCTGACACGCTGCGACACGGTGACCCTTCAAAACTGTGCTGAGTGAAAGAGGCCAGACACAAAGGCCTCATGTCGTGAGTCCACTTGTGTGAAATGTCCAGAAAAGGCACAGCCACAGAGACAGAAGGCAGATCAGCGGTGGCCAGGGGCTGAGGGAGGGACGGGGAGTGACTGCTTAATGGGTACAGGGTTTCCTTTAGGGGTGATGGAAATATTCTGGATTGGATAGAGGTGATGGTTACACAAAATTGTGACTGCACTAAATGCCCCTGAATTGCTCACTTTCACGTGGTGATTTTATGTTGTGTGAATTTTTCCTGAATAAAACCAGGTTGAGGAGAGCTGCCAATGGGACCAGGGCCCTGTGGCTGTGCGACTCCTCCCTCCCAGGCTCGGGGTCACGGTCCCGGAAGTCAGGCATGGCCACACCACCAACTTGGGCCCTTGGAACAGGGGGGGCACTTCGGGGCTGAAGCATTTCAGAGCCGGGGGGCGGGGGGATGCTGCCCGCCTCTCCTGCCAGAGGTAGACCCTGGAGCCTCATGTTGAGACGGCAGCAGCTTCCTTGATGGGGAGCCTCTGTCTCTTGGGGTCCCCAGGCCACCAGGGAGCAAGAGCCCCACCCAAGGTCCCCAGACCTGCAATGGACATGTGGCCTGCGCGAGAAATGCGCCTTCACTGTTTCGGCAGCGGCGAGTCTGGGCTGTGTGTTGCTGCAGCGTAAGCCTGGCCTTCCTGACCACTGTCCCGCTCTGGGCAGACGACACTGGAGCAGGGCCCTCAACGAGGCTGGAGCAAGATAGTGCAACCTGAGGGAAGAGCATTCCTGGCCTAGGGAACCACCAGTGCAAAGGCCCTGAGGCAGATGTGTGCTTGGTTGTTCAAGGACAGTCAGGGATCCAGCGTGGGGGGATCCCAGAGGCCACAGTGGGAGGCCACAGCCCGGGGGGCGTTGCAGGCCTCCAGGTGGCATAGGCCGTCACTGTAAAGGGTGGGGAGCCCCTAGCAGTTTTAAGCAGGCAGGTTGGATTTAAGCTCTAGGAAGATGCTCTGGGCTGTGTGGAAAATGGGCACTTTGAGCAGCAAGTGACAGGAACCAAGACCACACTGTCTTCCCCAGGAAAGAAATCTATGAGCTCACATAACAGGAAGCACAAAGTGAGTGAGAACCAAGGTACAGGACAATCAGGGCTCCACTGGCTTCTCTGACATTCTTCCCACCTTCATTCTTAGGTGGGCTCTCCCCTCATGGTCACAAAAAGGCTGCCTGTTTATCCAGGGACAGGAGAGAGCACAGAACCCACAAGGCCACCTCCGGTCACCTCTCATTGGCCTAAATCAGCCCAGACCTGCCTATCACTGAACCAATCACTGGCTAGGAAGGAGGATAGGTGATCTGTGATTGGTCAGAGGGTAGCAGTGTAAAACCCCCAACCCAGCCATGCAGATTCAGAGCCTCAGGAATCTATCCACCTATGGCACTGCTGAGTCACCTGCCATGCTCCTCAGGGCCTGCAGGGCAGAGCCCGAACTCCTGAGCATGGCTCCCACCTGTGTCCTAGATTATTTTATCCCTACAGTGACCTTGAAGTCAATACAATACAACGAGTCCCCTCACTGTAGAGATGAGGAAGCTGAGGCACAGAGAAGTTAGCTAATGTGCCCAAGGCCACACAGCAGGGAAGTGGAGGAGTCAGGATTCCCACCCAGGCTGCAGGCTCAGAACCTCCTGCCCTCCCACGCTGCCTGCACTCTGGCTATGCCCCTCCTTGGACAGCCACTGCCCAGGCTGTTCTCTTTGCTGATAACGCCTTCCCCTCCAGTGCCTGCCGGTTTGCTCCTCTGCAGTCCTCACAACCAACTCAGATGTCACCTCCTCCGAGAAGCCTTCCTGGACTCCTCCTCTGAGAGGTCAAGGACCTGGAAGCCTGGGGCCGCATCTCAGGTCTGTCCCTGGCCTGCTGGGTGACCTCTGAGCCTCTGAGGCCTCACCTGTGAACTGGGGATGTTGACAGGGCTGGGGACGGTGCTGCTGAGACAGCGTGTGGAAGGGGGCGCTGAAGCCCCCCTGCCATGGTCCCTGCTTTCTCTCCAGCCAGAATAAACTTGCAGCCCCCTCCCACACCTGGAGTTTCCGCCGACAGCCCCAGTGTAAACAGCCGAGGCGGCAGGAGAGGGCCTGTCAGGCCTCCTTAAACAAACCTGCTGGCCGGAGACGAGGAGCAGGCCGGCAGGCAGGAGCTCTGGCTGGAGGGATTGAAGTGGGATTTAAACAGGACTTGATTTACAGAGGGAAAAAATAATTATCTACAAGGCCTCAGACAAAGTAAAGCCCATTTGCTCTTGAAGGAATGGAGGGACGGAGGGATGGAGGGACGGAGGGACGGACGGACAGAGGGACGGAGGGACAGAGGGACGGAGGGACGGAAGGACAGAGGGATGGAGGGATGGAGGGATGGAGGGACAGAGGGATGGAGGGACAGAGGGACAGAGGGATGGAGGGATGGAAGGACAGAGGGATGGGGGGATGAGGGATGGAGGGATGGAGGGATGGAAAGAGATGAGGCCCACACGAGACTCACCTCAGTCACTAAGTGTTAGCCAAGGTCCGGGTTGAAAACTAGAGCTAAGCTGGCTGACGCCCAGCGTCCGCTCTGCCCAGCATCTCAGAGTGCTAGCAGGAGCCAAGGTAGGCCCAGTGACAGTCACCCCTGGGCACGTCGGAAACACTGGGGAGATTTTTTAAATGCTGATGCCCAGGCCCCCGTCCAGACCACTTAAATCAGCCTCTCCAGGGCCCAGCCTGGGCATCTGTATTTGCTGAAAGCTCCCGGGTGGTTCTGATGCACACCCACACATCCAACCCCACATGGCCACGGGCTGGACCCGGAAGCACATCTGCTCTCTCATTTACTCCTCACTGAGGCCCCAAGCATTACGGTCCTCATTGTGCAGATGGGGAAATAAGGCACAGGAGGCTAAGTGACATGCCTGAGGTAGGACGCAGCAGGGCCAGGATTGGAACCCAAATCTGTCATCCCAGAATGTCCCCATCACCCTGTTAGTGAGTCACATTCTTCTGTTGCCAACAGGCTGTACTGTGCCTCCTCCATCACATCAGGGTGCCCAGGGAAGGGACTGTCCCCCATCAGACCTGAGGTTCTCCCCTCTCTTCCTCTCACTCTTCTCTTGCTTCATGGGGTGTCTTGTAGGGAAGGGGCTGTGTACTGGAGTCGGTGGGTCCAGGGACCTCATCTCAAGTCTCTGAGCTGCAATTCTTTGTACCTTTGAGTGAGTCCTGGATCCCTGCAGGCCTCTAGGGTCTGGTTCCTGGGGCTGAGGCTCTGGGTGGACGGGGAGGGTGCTGCACCCCTCCCCACCGTGGCCCGGCCAGCAGCCCTGCCCAGGTGGGCCCAGATGTGGAGTGAGGAAGCACCTGGACCCACAGCCCAGCTCCCGGCAGGAAGAACACTGAGCTAGGAGCAGGCCAGACCCGGCCTGGACCCTCGTGGGGCTCTGGTGATTCCCATCCATCTGGGCCTCAGGTTCCTCCTCAGTAAATTAAGGCGTGTGAACCAGATCCAGCTGGGGCCATGCTATGCGGGTCCACCTGGCCGGCTACCTGGAGGGCTGTGAAAGGTCTATCCAGGCTCAGTGGGAGTGAGAGCCCGATTGATTAGTGATGCCTGCCCCGGGCCAGAGAGGGATGCTGGCGGCACGCGTGCCTACGTGTCCTTCCTTCCCTCCATCTTCCTCCCACCTCACCTCCTTGGAGTGAAAGTTTTCATCAAAACTACAAATCCCTGACCACACGTGTGTGGGTGTGATGGCAATACACAAATGATCACAAAATTAGAGTCCAAAGGGATGTTTCTGTATCGAAACTTTTTTAATTTGGGGTAAATTAGTAATAAATACAGAGCCATGGAAAGAAGAAATTCACAGTGGTCTGCTTTCCCACTGCCCAGATTGATCCTTGCCAACACCTTGGCATCCTTTCCTGGTTTTGGGGGAAGGGGAGTTTTTTGTTGTTCTTTAGGGAGAAAAGGACACGTTCCGTGTTGTTTGTAGAATGGCACGTGCTCATTATAAAGGTTTCAGACAAGGCCGAAGTGTGCAAAGATGAAAGTCAAAAGCTACCCCAGATTTCCCTGCCCGGAAACGACCCTCAGCGGTGGTGTCCAGACCCAGACCGCCTTCTCTGCCGGGGCTGAGAGAAGGACAGGTTGACAGACAGTTGGACAGATGAGGGAAGCAGATCTACCTCGGTCCACATCCCATCGGATGCTGACGGGGCTCAGCTGAGACCCCAGTCCCTCTGACCTCCCGGGGGACCAGGCTCGGGACAGAAATCGGCCCCCGGAGGAGGGTCTGGGGGATGGGGGCAGAGTCATGCCCCAGCAGCTGAGTGGGCCTGTCCTGGCTCTGACCCTCCAACACTCCGTGTAACCGCTGGGGCCGCCTGCCCGTCTGCAGAGGGGGGCCGGACCACACCGTGGTTCTCACCTGCACGGGGCCTCGGATCGTTGAAGGCCCTGGTGGACCCTCACTACACGCACAGGCAATTTCACACACAAATTCTGGGGGTTCGTGGATCTGCCAAAGCCACCCAGGACCCCAGATCCAGAACCCCGAATCAGAGGATGTCCCAGCTAAAGGAACGAGGATTCTGAGAGCTTCCTCCTATGGAAACTGTTTCTGAATTCCCTGATGGTTCGCCTGCCCGCACATGGAGGTGCCTGGTGGAGGCAGAGGCTGGGCAGTGGCCAGGAGCCCGGGGTCCTTCCTGCGGCCTAAGAGAGCTGCACCTACCTCCCCACCCACGGCCATGCCCGGTCTGCCCCTCCCCAGACCCCTACAGACAGCACACAGAGCATCTGTCTGCTTCCAGACAAGGGGCCAGCTTTCGCCCACCCTCACCTCGCTCCCTGCCCCAGGTGACAGGAGGCCCCACCAGAACTGGCCACCAGCCGTGACTCCTGGCCGGAGTCCGGCTCCTCCGGCTCCCATCTCACCAGCGGTGTCTCCTCCCTCCCCTCTAGGAAGCCCCACCTGCCCCTCCCGCTGGGACAGACCTCAGTCCCACCCCCTGTCCACTGGTGGTGGGGGCTCAGAAGGGGCTCTCCAGGGCTGACTGGGGTCTACGGAACCCCTGGGCTCTGCCCAGGACCCTGAGGCTATGGCTCGGAGCAAAGGAGGTGGAAGGGGGCTCCAGTCCTCTCCCCCAGGACCTCCAGGGCAGCCCCTTCTCTGTTTCACAGAGTGGGGTCCCCAGGTAATTTCCTTAGACAGAACATTCTGCTGCTGAAAGCTTTGGGGGACTGTGGAGTTGGATCAGCTCCCAGACTCCAGGAGCTGTCTCTTATTTACAGCAAATGCGTTCCTAACTGCTGCTCCCACATTGTGGGGTCCTTGTGGGGAGCAGTCTGGGCCCAGCGGCTGACTGGGGCTCTGTCCGTGCCCCATGAATGCTGCTGCTGCTCCTGCCATCACTATCTTAATCTCATCATCTCCATCACGTCCACCGTGTCTGTGGATCTGTTGACTGATTTCCCCGCCAGATCGAAGGCTCTCATGCCCCCACAGAGAAGGGCCTGTGTACAGGGTCTGGGTTAGGCACCCAGTGTGGACACACGGCTCATTTCCTGAGAGCGGGCAGGGAGGAGCCTGAACTTGGAGTCGGGCCCATTGGAGGGAGAGCTGGGCCCAACCCCAGATGGTCAGCCTGACCCTCATTGCCTCAACTGACTTGCCCAAGGCCACCCAGGTGGGGATGGGAACCAGGTTGCTTGCCATCAAAAAGCCCCCCGACCATGGGCAGCCCCCCTGACAGCCTGGAAACAGGACTCGGCTCCCAGCCCTGCTCTCGCTCCGGCCCCAAGCGTCAGCCCACTCCCAACCCCCACCTCGCCCATCTAAACACCTTCCAGGTCTGGCCTCTGTCCTCCTGACACGCCTTGTAAGCAGGAAGTAGCCAGCAGGCCCTCCACAGGCAGATCCCAGACACCACCAGCTCCATGGGGAGAAACAGCGGGGCTTAGGAAGGGCCTGAGATGAGACCTCCAGCACCTCCCCACTCCTCATTGGAGAGAAACCTCTGGGGGCAGAGACGGGGCAGGGCACAGAGGTCACAGCGCCACTTGTAATGTGTAAGAACCTTTCTTAAGAGGTGCCAGGGCCAGAGGGTGGGGTAGCATGTACCCATGTGCCCTGACTGCTGACTCTAGCCAGAAAATGAGCCCTGGTCACACTCTGAGCCCTGTGGCTGGTGGCACACTGAGCCCTGACCCTGGTCACACTCTGAGCCCTGACCCTGGTCACAATCTGAGCCCTGATCCTGGTCACACACTGAGCCTTGATCCTGATCACAACCAGAGCCCTGATCCTGGCTACATACTGAACCCTGATCCTCTTCACACACTGAACCCCGACCCTGGTCATCACTGCACCTTGGTCCTGGTCACTCTTGAGCCCTAACCTTGTCACATGTTGAACCCTGATCCTGGTCCCACTCTGAGTGCTCACTCAAGCCTCTCACATGACCCCTGACCTGGCACTATGAGTTTGGCAGGGCAGAGGCTCGTGGCCGTGAAGCCCCAGCCCTGGCTCCCACAGCTGGTCAGTTGCCGAGCCGGGCCCTAAGCCCGGGTCTTAGACTGTGAGTCTGGCACTGTCTGCCTCCCACCAAAGCTTCTGAGGACTTGGCCTGGGCCCTGGAGGGGTCACATGAGGGCGAGGGCAGCCCCTGCTGGGCAAGTGCCCTGGGGCCAGGGGTAGAGTCGGTCTGCACCCAGCACTGACAGAGAGCGATGCCCGGCAGGGATCGGGTGGCCAGGCTCCCTGGAGGCCCCTGGGAAGATGACTCAGGACAGAACAGGCTGATTTAGTGGGGCAGTGACAGGGAAGGTACTTCCTTAGTCGGGGTCCCAGCCCCCAGGGCAGACCCCACCAACCCTGTGTCACTGCTCAGTAAAATGCAGGAGACAATCAGATGCACAGCTGCTTCCGGGAGACTTCCAGGGCCACGTGTGTTTCTGGTTCAGATTTTAGAAAGACAATAAATGTATGTACTGTATGCTACGGAACATCCCCCTGGGTCTGGGGCAGCCGCCCTCCACCAAACACACTGAGCACTCTGCAGTGAGCTGGATGGAGACCACACTGGGCAGGACACCCTCTCAGGACACCCTGGGGCCAGTCTGTCGGTGTCTGCTGCTGAGGCGCTGGCGTGACACTCACCTGCGTGCCTCACCACCTCAGAGCAGTCTGGGTTTCAGGATCCTGGTGGGACCCTGGGGGCACGTGGGATCCCGCCTGCACCTTTACGGGGCTGCCCGTTGGCCATGCCTGCCCGCTCTCTGATGCTCTGTTCCCAGCACCCTCCCCGCCCATCGACCCGGAGACTTGGCATCAGCTTTCCGGAAAGCACCCGTCTTGGCCAACAGCAACAGCAGCCCTCGTCCCGTTCCCACAGCCGCCCGCTCCTCCGGGTGTGGGCGAGGAGGAGGTGGTGGGCTCCTCCACGGACCGTGACCCTGACCTCCTCCCACCCGCCTTGGCTGGGCTTTGGCCCCTGAGCCCGGATGGACAGACCAAGGTCGGGAAGGAGACAGGCTGGGAAATGTCAGGGCCCCCCCAGGAGGCAGGGCCGACCCAGGCTGCTGCCACCCACAGTGCCGCATCCGATGCCAGAGGGGCTCAGCTGGAGAGATGCAGGGGTCACCTCCCAGCTTCAGATCCTGGCTGCACCTCTCAGTAGCCAGGAAGCCCTGGGCACCACCCTCTCTGAGCAGGGACGGCAACATGATGGTGTGTCACACCCCGCTCCATCCCCTTCACCAACCGAGAGGTGGCATTTTCTGTCTCGGGTGGCAAAGAGAGCCTGTGGCCAGTGCCTGGGAGCCTGTCCTGGAACCTTCGAGCGGGCTCTTAGAAGTGGCAACATCTTGGAAGTTTGGAATTACAGAATCTTAGAATTGGCGACATTTAGCGCCTGGGGTCTCTGTTTCAGTCCTCAGAGGTCGTCGGAGGGGAGGTGGACAGGGTGGCACAGAGAACACCAGCTGCTGCTGCAGGGTCTCTGCTCCCTCTCCAGGCTTGGGAGGCAGCCGAGGTCAGGAGAGCCCGGGGCGTCCAGGGCCACTCTTCTGAGGCCTGCTGAGCAAGCAGACCCAGACAGACACGGCTCTTCCGGTCCCGCAGGGCCGTCCGGAGGCCTGGAGCGGCTGAAATAGAAAGCAGGTCCCGAGGCCCTGCGGGGGGTGGTGGCCGGCTCTCGAGCTGGGCGGGCCTGTCTGGCTCTGCTGAGGGAGCCGCAGCCCAGCCGGGGGCAGCATTTGGTGCCTGGCCTGGGCCTCCAGGACTTGGGTGGTCAGCTGCCAGAGGACAGGGACCAGGACCCAAGAAAGACCTTGAACGCAGCACTCTCTGCCCTGGCTGCGGGAGCTCCCAGGGTGTGGGGTCCTCTCCACCATGCCTGGGGAAGGGTTCCTGAAGCTTCCAGAGAGAAAGCAGGCCCGGCTCAGCAGGGAGATTTCAGGGTTTCGCAGGCCCAGCCTGGCCACCTGAGTTCTAAACCCCAGCTCCACCCCTTCCCAGCTGTGTGGACTTGGGCAGGTGACTTTGCCTCTCTGGGCTTCCTGTTCCTCTTCTATGAAACAAGGGTGGTAAAAGGGCGCCTCCACCGGCGGGTTGTTTGGAGAGCACCTGAGGTGTTTCACCCCAGGCCTGGCACATAGTGAGCGCTCAAAAATGGCAGCTGTTACCATTACATGTTGATCACCATTGCTGGCTGAGTGATCGCTCCAGACCAGTGTTTTCAAACCACAGTGGGTCAATTAGTGGGGTCACTACTGGCACTGGTTTTTATCACAGCGTCCAGAGCTTACCAGGGGACAAGTAGGGCCCACACCGCCATGTCCCCAGACTGCAACAGCATTGGACCAGTGCTCACACCCTCCCGGCCTGAGCCAAGTGGCCAGAGGAGGCTATGGGGAAGGGGGCAGGACTCAGGCCCCAGAGGGGCCTCCTCTCACCCTCTCCTTGGTGACCGAGTAGCCCCAGCAGACCCAGAGGGGCCTCCTCCTTGGACCCGGGGGCAGACGGTCCAGGGGCAGTGGAGCACCCACGGCCCGGCCCCAGAGCTCCCCATCCCCATTCTGAGTCCTGGGCCTCCTCTCCCTGTGGGGGGCCGGCGAGGGGAGGATGAAATGAGCTGACCCAGGTGCAGGCCTGGAATGGGGCACACAGGAAGCCCCCAGGTAGACTGGCAGTCGTCCCGTGTCCTCTGCCCCGGGGGGATCCACTATTCACCCAGCATCTCCTGAGCTGGTGCAGAGTGGGCTCTGGGACCCGAGGAGAGCAATGCGCACTCCATCCCGCCAGGCCAGTGACGGGAGGCACCTGCCCAGGCTGAGGGGAGGCCTAGAGGGGATTGAGGCAGTGGCCGAGTCTGGAGGGCCGAGCCTATGGACGGCGGGGCCAACAGAGGGCTCCACGGCCAAGCTGGGCAGAGACGGGTGCAAATCCTGGGAGGGCCGAGGGGGCCGGTGACCGTCAGGCCAGGTTGGTGTCTGACACAGGGAAGACTTAACGCCACCGCGCGAGCTCCTCCTGCTTGGAAATGCCTCCCCCTCCCCCTGTCATGGCCCAGCCTGGATGCATGGAGAGGGTTGCAGGTGCCTCCCAAGAGGGCTCAACGTTAACTCGGAGGCTGCGGAGGGGCATGTGCATCCTGTGTGCACGTGTGTGTGTGCATCTGTGTCCTCAAATCTCTGTGTCCACATGTGCCTGTAAGGGTGTGCATGTATGTAAGTGTGTGTCTGTGTGCACACATGCAAGAGCGTGTGGGGCTGGGGCAGGCTGGCCGTGGTGTGCGTGTGTGGTAGGGGCAGGCTCAGGAGTGAAGGTGATACTCGCGTTTCAGGGCTGAGACGTGGAGAAAACGTGCTGGGTGCTGCTCACTGGCTGGGGAACTGGGCTGGTGGCCTAGCTCTGGGCCCCAATTTCCACATCTGTAAAGTGGGATCACTTTCTAGGCTGTCATGAAGACGAGGCAATGCACACGGAACCCCTGAAACAGCGCCTGGGTGAGCAAGAACTCAGTGCAGCCCGGCCAAGGTCACAGTTCACCACGCTCCTCCACTCCTGGGCAGGCTGCTGACAAGGCCTCCTCCCCCAGTAAGCCTGCTCGGATTGGATCCACCCTTCCGAGACCAGGGGCTTCTCCTCGGCCTTCTTGTAGACGAGCCCAGCACCCCTTTACCTCCCTGCGATCCCCACAGGTTGGCTCCCTTTGCTCCGTGGAGCCTCTGGGCCTCTGCCAGGTCTACGTGGCCCCCCTCAGTAGCACCAACAGCCTATGCCCTCCGAGGACCAGGGCCACAGCCTTCTGGACCCACGAGGAGGGTGTTCTCGCAGTCCCAGGCGCCGAGTTTACTGGGAGGTTAAACAGCCCTGCCGTGGTCCCTCAGGTGGCCTGCCAGCCCCCGAGTCAGAGCTGCCACACACTGGCCAAGGGCAGCGTGGAAGCCCAGGCCTGGTTCCCACCAGCATCTGCAGTGACCTGTTCACTGTGTGGCTTTGGGCAGGTCTCTATCCCTCTCTGGACCTTAATTTCTCCACCTGTAAAAGTCAAAGGTGGGACACAGGGAACTCTGAGGGAGCTCCTGGGTGACAAGTGGGGTGCAGGAAGGTGGCCCTGGGAATCGAGGGACTGAAGCCCAGGGTGTGGTGGTCCCAGCGGTCACCCCCGGCTTGGCTCCCCAGGGCTTCAGAGCAAGTTCCTGTGCTAACTATGCACTGGGCCCAGGCTAAGTGCCCTGGACGTTTCCCCCAGGCCAGTTGTGGCCGAGTTCTCGTTGTCCAGCCCAAACTGGCCCCATTCATTCCAGGACATGGGTGTGGGCATCTCCCAGCCCACCCCCTCCTCAGTCACCTCTGGAAGGTTCTTCCCCAGCTGAGCCTCATTCACCCTCCAGAAAGCCCACCCTGGTTTCCCTAGCTCCCCATCGCTGCTGTGGGCCTGAGGTGAGTCCCCACCCCGGCTGTGCCCCCCGCAGCGTCTGCTGGGGATGAGCACTCCTGTCAAATGTCTCACGCAACCCTGCAGGACTAGACCCTCCTGAGAGGAGGGGAACTTGGCCTGGGCTTTTGCAGCTCTCAGTCACATGCTGTGTCATCCCCACTTTGTGGGGGAGACACTGAGGGTCAGAGCACGTAAGTGAGTGGCGGAGCCAGGCTCGAATCCAGGGCCACCCAAACACCCCCAATGGATATGTGGGGTCACCTCTCCCAGGGGCAGAGAAAGGCCCCAGTCCCACCCACCCCCAGCCTCCCCGTGGCCAGGGAGGCCAGAGCGCATAGTGGGCGAGTGGCCATCAACCCCTTAGCAGGGCCCTGAGGGGCCTTCCCGCCCACCCAGCCCCAGCTGCCCTGTTTCCTCCAGGTCACCCGGGGGCTGGGGGCGCCCACACGCCCGGCAGGTGGACGGAGTCTTCCCCCAAAGCTGGCCCGCGTCCCCCACACTGGCAGGCCCCTCAGCCTGGCCTCGCCCTGGGCAGACTGCAGGGCATGTGGCCAGGGCCCCGGTGCTGTTTATGTCCTCAAGCGGCACCGAGACGAGGCCACTCGGGAGGACGGATGAGGTCTGGAGCTGCAGGCACCAGGGCGGTGACAGGACCCGCCTGGCTGTCACTGCGTGTCCCCTGCCCCCCCCAGCCCCCACTCGGCTGCTCGGCTGCTATTTGTGGCTGAGTCCCTCAGAACGGCAGACTCCCCTAGAGGCAGCATGGCCTGTGCGTCTCGGGGGTTCCTGAGTCCTGGAGACAGCACTGCGGACCTGCACAAGTCCAGCCGGGAGGCTGGGGGCTTCTGTGGGCTCAGGGAGGCTTCTCCACCAGGCTGGGCTCCAGGAGGGCAGCCCCACCCTAAAGTGCTCCAATCAGGCCAGCCAGAAACCCCTGGCCCAGCCACCATCTGACCTCTGAACCCAGCCAGCCTGACCCACAAGCCTGTGGAGGTGACAAAGGTGAAATTGTCCCTGTGCCCTTGTCTCGGCTGAGGGTCATGGAAGGGTCACCTCAAGCCTCACGGCTCCCCACCAGGACCTCCGGGTGCTACAGAGAAGTAGGGGTCCCGGGAGGAGGGGTCCTGGAGGCTGGCCCCTGGTTGTCACCCTGCTCCCCGCAGTCCCCTGGCGTCTGCTGTGCTCGGCAGAATCTCCCTGAGATTTCTTTGGGAACCAGCCCGCATGCGCCAGGCTGGAGCCCCGGGCCCTCAGAGGTGGGCACAAGGCCTGGCCAGCCCTGGCCGTGACTCAGCAGCAGTCTCCTGCTCATAAAATTTGAGCCTCCCCTGGCTCAGGCCTCCCGACCACAGCCCGCTGCCTCCAGGCCATCCCTGCACGGGAACAACACCGAATCCACACCCCTCAGCGAGACCCTGGGTGGCCCAGCCTTGCCAGCCAGGAGCCAGGGCCGACCTGGGGCAAGGGCCTGGGAGGGCCAGAGGCTCCTGCACCTCTGTGGGCCTCAGTTTCCCCTTCTGGGACAGATACAACAGTGTTCTAAGGAGATAATGGTAGGCTGTGGGCTCAGCCCTGCACTTGCAAGGAGCCTGGAGGCGGGGTAGGGAGGCTACTTCAAGGACCACCCTCCCCCAGAATCTCCAATGGCTCCCCACTGCCCTCAGGGTCAAGTCCACCATTCTGGTCCCCATAGGGGCAGCTAAGACCCAGTGTGGAAGTGCCCTGCTCATTCCCAGCTTGGTCGCTCATCCCTGCCTCAACTCGTGGGGACCCTGACGTGCAGTTCCACTGCCCAGATGGCCTCCTGTCCCTTCTTCTGCCCATCTAGTCTGCCTCCCTCCTGTTACCCCTGAGTCTGCCCAGCACTGTGCTGCCCCCTCCTGACCACGCCCCTCCCCAGCAGGCTGGGCCAGGGCCCCTGGCACTCCTCCTTCCTCCTGAAGGGGCATTGCAACCGTGTCCCTCACCAGACTGTGATCTCGGAGGCCAGGGGCCTTGTCGCGGGCGGCTGTTCCTGAGTCTCCAGGGGCCAGCTCAGGCCGGCTCAGTGTGCTTCGTCAGGGGCGCTGGAGGATGAAACTGAAGGAGTGAGGAGGAGCAAAGGGACAGAAGAGACTAGAGAGGGGCTTGGGCACAGGAGACAGCACGTGCAGGACCCAACTCTGAAACCCTGACCCTCTGAGGCCGGTCCCCAGCCTCCACCCAGGTCACCGTGTCTGTTTAGGGAGGGCCGTCCCTCCCAGCCACCACTCCCAGATCAGGCCTCTGCTGGTGAGATTTATGACCCGCGTCCCCGCCCCCCTACTGGCCCTCGTCATGTCCAGGTCTTTCCCACGCACCCACCCAAGCCCATGTGTCCCCACGGAGCCGCTAGCATTCACAGAGGCCACGCCAGGTCACGCACGGGCCCCGGGCCACTGCCGGCCCCACAAACACAGTCAGGCCTGCGTGTGCCCCTGTGAAGCCACGTCTGCCCCAGAACACACAGGCACAGGCACAAACGGAGGCTCAGACACCCTGTGCGCAGGCCCTGGGTCATGGGCGCACGCAGGCTCATCGGGGCTCAGAACACACTCAACACAGACTCCAGAGAGCAGTGGGGACCCCAGCACCGAGCAGGGCAGCCCCAGGGGCCGAGGCAGCTGGGTGCATGTGTCTCCTCCTGGGCGGAAAGGGATCTGCTCCCACCTCCAGGCACACACAGCGCGCATGAGTTCCTGCCGCACTCTCCCGGGCCCTGTGGCCTCCCCAGACAGGGCGCTGGGGGGACAGACAGCCAGGGCTGCAGCCCCCGCCCACCCTCTCTGCTCTTCCCCTCCCCTTCCTAGGTGGTAAGGCTTTGGCCTTGCTGCTCCGTGCCTCAGTTTCCTCCTCTGTCCGGCCAGGCCTGCGGACTCTGCCGCCCCTAGGCTCCCTCCCCAGGGCCCAGGAACGGGCTCCTCCAGGGGGCCGACAGGGGCGGGGAAGGAGCCCGCCCCGCCCCACCCCGCCCCCACCCCGCCCCCACCCCCACTGCCTTTGCCCAAAAGGAGCCCCGAGCGCCGGCCTGACGTCAGGCCCCAGGAAGGCGCGGTCTGGGCAGCGGGACAGAGTGGCCCGCAGAGCTGCCGCGGGAGGAGGCTGGCCAGTCCAGGCAGCGCCGGCTCATCTCCAGCCGCCGGGCGGGCGAAGGTGCGGTGAGTCCCTCGCCGGGTGGCCCGGGGCCTTCCTGAGCTGGTCGGCACTGGGTGTCCTCATTCCCCAGCCAGGTGGGCAGCAGGAGGGGGAGAGGGGCCGGTAACTGCCCCCAGACCAGGGCAGGCAAGAGCTCAAAGCCCTAAAGCGGCTCTGAGAAGAGAGGGAGCCATTGTACTGATGGGAAAGCTGAGACCCCGAGGGGGACCCTTGGAGCTGGCCAGGCTGGGGGAGATGGAGGGAAGAGTTCCCGAGGGTTTGAGGGGCATCCTTCCTGCCCCCAGAGCCCACATGTGCTGCTGGGCTCACAACCCCCTTCTCTGGATTTCACTCACTCATTCATTCATTCATTCAACACTCTCACTGATCATCTGCTGGGTGCCCAGAGCTGGGTCTCAATTTCCCCACCTGTCAAGGCACTAGGGTGACTCTAAAGGCCAGGCCAAGGAAGGGGCTGGGGACCCCAGAGGCTTGATGAGCCCTGGGACCTTGGCTGCCTCTGCCCGCCCCCCCCCCCCCCCCCCCCCCCGGGCTGGGGCAGGTCTGGGGGCTGAGGGATTCCTGCCACAAGCTCAAGCAGGCCACGCCCCCGTGGAGGGCCAGCCCTGCCAGCCCGGCCCCGGCCCTTCCCCCACCCTTCATGGGTGGGGAAACTGAGCCCCAGGCACAGGCCCGCCCAGCCCCCAACATGGACCTGGGAGCTGGCGCTGCCCCCGCCTGGCTCCCGCTGGCGGTAACTGCCCTGTGAGAATGCAGCAGGAACAGGGTCCCGAGGGGGGCGGGCGGGTTGGGAACTGGCCTGTGGCCAGGGTGCCGGGGCAGGGCGGGGCAGACAAGGAGCAGCTGTGCGGCCTCGGGCAGGACTGGGAACGGAAGGGATGGGAGGGATGGCGGTGGCAGCTCATGGCCCTCGGGCAGGCGGCTGGACCTGCCCACTGGCCCCATATTCTTCTGCCAACATCTTGTCACTCCTAGCCAGAGAGTCACCGAGGGCACCACCTCCCCTCCAGGGGCTTCCTGGCTGTGTGACCATGGGCAAGTCACCGCCCCTCTCTGAGCTTTAGCAAAACAGGGTCTGCTGCCTCCATAGCTCCTGTGGGGGGGGACATTCTCTGAGCGTCTCCTGGGAGCCCATGGCTGGCTTCATTTTGTCCTGGGGGTCACCTGATGTCATGAGGTGGTCTCAGCCCACCCACTTTACCAGATGAGGAAACTACGGCTCAGAGAGGCCAGAATGGTCCCAAAAATCATCCGTGTGTTCATTCGGCCGCAGCCCTGAAGGGCCAGCCCGGGTCCCGGCCCTCATGGCACGGCCAGTCCAGTGCGGGAAAAACAAGAAACAGGAAAGCAAATAAATATGAAGCTGTCAGGCAGTGGGAGAGCTGAAAAAAAAGAAAGCAAGATGAAAAGGTGCAGGTGGTGCGGAGAGCTGGGCGATCCGGGGGGTCCTCCCTGAGGAGGAGGCACTGGGCCCTGAAGAACGCCCGCGGGCGGCAGATCCGACCCTGCTCAGCCCCACCCAGCGGAGCTCCCCCTGACAGTAAGACAGGCCGAAGCTCTCAGCACGCCCAGGCTGGCCCCAGACCTCTCACAGTGCCTGCAGCACAGCAGCCTCTTCCCTCCTCAGGGCCTTTGCACACTTCCCGCTGCCTGGAACACCATTCCTCCAGATCCTCCCGAGACCCCTCCTGCTCATGACCAGCCAAAGTTGCTCCCCCAACCACTTTCTACCCCACTCCCCCACCTTGCCCCCAGCTGTGATCTCCGTAAGGTGGAGCCAGAACAGCCTGGGCCCATCTGTGCCCCCAGCACCGGGGTTCAAGGCCAGGTCTGATGCCTCCAAAGCATGTGGTCCTAAGGGCTCCCCCGACCTCGCCACTGAGCTCTGTGGCCTGGGGCAAGCTGCCAGCCCCCTGGCCTCTGATTCCCTCTCTGCACAGCAACTTTCCTCGTCACGGTGCAGGCAGGAGGGCCCACAGGCAGAGCTCATATCCCAGCTCCTCCATCAGTCAGGTGACCCCAGACATGCCACTGAAGCTCCCTGTGCCTCAGTTTCCTCACAGGCAAAAGGGGCCAGCAACACCGACTTTGGGGCATCTGGGGAAGAGTCAGTGAGACCTGGGAGGGTCATCTCGGAGACAACCCATGAATTGTGGGATTGCAGCTCTCCCCCAGTGGAGGGGCGTCCAGGGCACCAGGAGGTCAGAGGGGCTCAGGGAAGACCATGTGGGGTGGTGACTGTGGGTTCTAGGGGCCTGTAGCCGGTGACACAGGCAGAGAGAACAGCATATGCAAAGGCAGAGAGTACCAGGCTGAGGATCTGCAGGCAGGTGCACATCTTAGAGAGACCAGGTTGGGGGAGGGGTCTGGGCTGCAGCTGCCAAGGCAAGGGGAGGGACGAACGAGGGTGGCAGGGAGGGCTGTCTGAGTCCCAGGAGGACCCCTGTGTGCGGCGATGTCTGGGGCTGCCCCTCCCAGAGAAACTTACGTTTCCATCAGCACCAAGGTCTGGGCCAAGGGCTCTCAGATGGTGGAACGTGAGGCAGAGCCAGGCATGATGGAGCCCAGGTGCCCTTCTCAACGTGGTCAACCCGTGCCCAGGAGTGCACCCTCTCCCTGAGCTGGGTGGAGGGACCTAGATTCCAGCTGGCGCCACCTGGGACCTGCTGGGTGACCCAGGGCCAGTCTGACCCCTCTTGGGGACCTCGTTAAGGGCCCAGCCTTCCCTGGGTGGAATGAGCAGAGGCTCAGACCAGCCAAAAACAGCAGGCGATGTTCTAAAGCAGAGGCCATGAAACCAAGAATAATCGGAAAAATAAACAGGCAGATGGTTCCCCCAATAATGGCTATTTTGGCCTTGGAAGGCCACGAGGGTCACCCATCGGGGCATGGGCACACACCCCACAGGTCCAGAGAAGCCCGCCCCCATCCCAATCCCACCCCTGCCTGGGCTGGGAGCAGTGGACCTGCGTTTGATTCCCAGTCTACCCATTTCGCACTGTGTGACCCAGGGTACGTCACTCACCTCTCTGGGCCTCCGCTTCCTCATCCTTAAAAGCCGGGACTCTGTGTGGATGCCAAGCGTCCCGCAGGCACCTGGCCCACAGCAGATGCTCCGAGCATCTCTGTCGGGAAAAGGCCAGGCCTGTCCTCCACGCCTGCCCCCCGACCCCTGGTGCGGGAGCCGTGAGCAGCAGGCGGGACCTGGGACCGAACTCCCAGGCAGCCACCTGTTGGCCCAAGGCCGAGGCCAGGCTCCCTGGCTGCCCTGGTCCCATGCGCGGCAGGCGGACGGCAGCCAGGCTGGGGGACTGGCGTCCGCTGGGCACCCAGGCAGCCGAGCGAGAACACTCAGGGACAGTGGGGTGGTCTCGAGAGGAGTCGAGGAGACGTCAGGACACATCCCCACCTGCCAATAAGGGAAGCCGGTGTGGCCCCGGGTCCCCCTCTGGGTCTGCGGGCAGCTACCAGCATCCTGAGCTGCGGGGGTCCTAGCCCCGCATTGCTGGGCACACGGCAGGGACCCAGTGAGCTGTGTGTGGAGGCAGTGGGGTACAACCCCCCAAAAGTTGGTGTGGCCATAAGGCTGGACAAAGAGGGGGCCCCAGGTGGGGACAGGGTCAAGTGACTTGGGGACAGGTGCTCATTCTCCTCTGGGAAGATTCCCAGGGTTTGAGAGCTCCACAAAGGCTCTGAGAAGTCCTGGACTGAGCACAGTGGACGACCCAGGCCCCTCCCCAGAAATGAGCAGGCTAGCCCGGGCAGAGCCTCCATCAGGCGGGGAGCCCAGCAGCCTCCAGCGCTGTTATTATCACCCTGCACCTTCCGCGTGGGCGTGTCTGCGAGCACTTCTCTCTTAGCCCACCCAGTGCCTCCCGCTGCTCTGCCCGACTTCACTCATTCATTTGCTCACTCATTCATTCAACAAACATGATTCCCAGCATCAGAGGTGAGGGAACTGAGGCCCCAAGACAAGGACAAGCAGGCACCGACAGTCAGGGTGACTGAGTGGGCTTCCTGGAGGAGGTGTCAACTCTGCCTGGCCAGGAGGACTGGTGGGAAGGCAGGGTGGAGCTGAGGGCAGAAGCCAATTCCGGCCCACACTGGGCGGGCCTCGCCCTGCAGGCCTTGGTGGAGGGCGCTAAGGCATTCACTTAGGATGCTCTGGGCCGGCTCTTCTGGGTGCCGGAGAAACAGACGGGAGCTCTGCCCCCACCCCCCCCTCAAGATGCTCAGTCTGAGGAGAAGGCTTCCTGAGGCGGTGAGGTCAGGGTGAAGATGGGCAGGAACAAGGCAGGAAAGGGACAGAGCTCCAGGTGGAGTGAGCGGCTTGGGCACAGGCACAGGGCTCGCAGGGTGCGTGGAGTGTCATCAGACAGTTGGGGTGCCACGAGATGGAGAGGGGCACCCCCAGCCCTGTCCAGGGCTCAGGCCCCTCCCAGGCAAGGCCCTGCCCCAGCAGCCCCGCCTCTGGAGGCTGGTTGTGATCACATGCCTGGGGGGATGGCGTGTGGGGGGGAACAAGGGCATCGCCCTTCCCCCACCGTGCCCACCCACAGGGTCTCTGCAAAGCCCTGAAAGGCCTGTGACATGCGGGGCTCCGGGTCTACCCACCTGGAGGGGTCAGGGGAGAAATGCCCCCCTCACATGTACCATGCGGCCCCACCCCCCTCCACCCCTCCACCTCTGGCCACCCCTGAACCAGGTGCTCTGCCTCAGCTAAGGCCCAGGACAGCCATGCGGGGCAGCATAATACAGTTGTCCCCACTTCACAGGAGAAGAGACTGAGGCTCAGGGAGGACCCCTGCGGGGTCAGAGCCCTCACTCCAAAGCTGGGTGGGGCAGTGAGTGGTGCAGGTGCCTGGGAGGGAGGCCTACACGGTCACCTCTGGCCAGACACCTGCCTCCCGGTGAGCTGGATCCGGTCCAGGCTCCTTGCACGGTGTTCAAGGCCCTGTGAGGGCGCCTACTGGCCTCGGCCTCCACGTCTCCCTGCGCCACAGCCCTGGCTGCTCAGCCAGGCTATGCACCTGCTGAGTCCACTACCTCCTCCAGGAAGCCTTCCCTGATCCCACCTTCCTGGGCTTCCCCCAACACTGTGCCCAACATTCAGCTACGGGGCCATCTGCCCCACCCAAGAGACCATGGAAGCAGGGCCAGGCCCCCCGGTGCTCGGTCCCTTAGGGGAACCGTGGGTGAGGGAGGGATGGTGGGCAGGGAGCAGTCAGGCCTGGGTCTGGACTGGACCTTGCCCCTGCTCAGGATGGAGTTTGTCATCTCCCTTCCCTGGTCCTCAGTTTCCTCCCCCGGAAAATGAAAGGCCTGGGCTTGGGGGGCTGTGGGGTGGAGGAAACAGCGAATCCCAGATGGCCCCTCATGAGGCCCCATGGAAACCCCTGGCGAGTGGTCTCTGAGTGTGGACGCATGGAGTTTAGGGTCCGCTCAGTCAGGGACAAACCCCAAGGCCCAGCTGGGTGACCCCAGGCTAGTTGCTGAAGCTCCCTATCTCTGCGTCCTGGGTCCTCGTTTGTAAAATAGGACTCACCCTCCCTGCCCAGTAACGGGGGAACTTCAGACATTTCCACTTCCACCCCACTGCGGGGCCACAGTGAGCGGGCGCCGAGAGCAGGCAGACTCCAAGCCATGCTGAACAGGGGCCAGGGGCGTGGGCTGCGGGCTGCAGGAGCCGATTTGGGCCACAGTAAAGACTCTCCTTACGTTCAGAGCAGTCTTGCAATGCAGGGGGCTAACCTGACAGGTAACGAGCTCCTCGTTCCCAGAGCAGTGCAAGCTAAGCTTTCACACATTCATTCACTCACCCACTTGACGTTTACCGAATGAGACTGTACGGGCCTCTCCTCTCCAGGAATTCTTAGGCTAGCAGGGAACCAGACCAGTGGCCAGGCAATGACAGAGCCACGGGTGCTACAGGAGCCCCGAAGAGGCAGCAAATTCACTTGAGGCAATCAGGGAGGGCTCGCTGAAGAAAGAGGCATCTGAACGGACGAGAACTGGCAGGTGAATAAGAGTGTATAGTCAGAATTATGTTAGTCGCACGTGACAGAAACTAAGCTCAAAGTAACTTAAGCCAAAGAGGGAGATAATGGCTTCATATAACCGACAAGTCCCAGAATATCTCTCGCTTCAGGCAGGGCTGGATCCAGGTGCTTCAGCCACTCTCTCACTTGGCCTCTCCTCACTTGGTCCTGCCTCCCTCCTGGCGGGCATCTTCTGGAGGAATATGGCCATCAGCAGCTTGAGTCTCAAACCAACCAGCTTGGCAACGCCAGGGAAGAGAGAACTGCCAAGAAAAGTCCCACTGCCAGTAGTGGCCAGGCTGGCCCATGGAGCCACCAGTGACCAGTCACTGTAGCCTGGGGGAGCTTGTCACCTGGGGTAGCTTGGGGTTCAGTGTGGCAGGAATCCCAGCCCAAGGCTCGGGAACCGAGCAGGGCCAGGCCACTGAAGGACTTTATCCCCCAAAGGTGGAGGGAGGCTGGGCCCTCCCCCCAAGAGGCCTGCAGGGCCTCCTCCTTCCCTAGGAAGCTCGGGGCCTGGTCTCCGCCAGCCCCCTAGCCCCCACGATTCCACCGTCATCCGTCCACCCTGCTCCCTGGAGGAGCCCTCCAGAGCAGTCTCAAGGGTCTGTGCCCAAAGGTCCAGAGACATGGGCAGCGCTGCCAGGCAGCAAAGACGTTCTGGAAGGTGCGGCCGTGTTCAAGCCTTGGAGCATGTCAGTGCTGGAGGTGCCCATTGCATAGATGGGGAGACTGAGGCCCAGGAGGGCCTGGGCAAATGGAGGGACTCCTGACCCTTCCTTCTGAGATGCCTCCTTTCCTCTGAGCTAGGTGGGAGGGCAGGAGGGAAGGAAAAGAGGGGCAGGGGAGAGGCCCCCGCAGAGCTAGAAACCAGTGGGGGAGAGAAGGGCGGCTGGTGGGGGCTGACGGGGCACAGCCTGTGTCCCTGCCTCCTCCCCTCCTGACAGCTGCACACCAGCTGGCCGTCCCCCAGGACCAGGACTCGCCCTCGGGGGCTGGGGGCTGAGCAGAGAGTCCACTCCACAAGGCCCAGCCCACGCCCGCCCTGCGCCCTCCTGCTGCCGTTCTCCAAAGGGGCTCCGTATCCTAACTCCCGCCTTTGTTGGTACTCGGTCCTGTCCCCCATCCCCCACCCGCCAAAATCCTCTCAGGACCCTTCCAGTGCCACCTCTTGACAACACATCCGTACAACCTCAGAGGTGGATTCTAATTCTGCTCACTTTACAGATGGGGAAACTGAGGCTCAGAGACTTGAAGTTCCCACGGTCCGTTCCGAGATGGAGCAGGGCTCTGGACAGGGCAGTCCAGGCCAGAGCGGGATTCTCGATGGTCACGCTCCAGCGCCCCCCTCCCCACTGTGTGTCACCCCCACTGGCCCTGAGCCCTGGAGAGCAGGCCTGCGTCCCCTCTCTTCTGCCGGGAGAAGTGCCTGCATTCGGCGGTGGGGCAAGCTGGGGCCGGGGGCAGGGGCTGGTGGACAGTGCACTGGCTCCCAGCCCGGGATGGCTGCCCTGGCGCAGTTTCTAGGCCCCGAGCCCGGCACCGTGCGGACACTACGAGGACACGGCCCCTGCCCACTGGGCTCCAGCCAGCTGGCCCGGCTGCAGGATCTGCTCCGCCTCAGCCAGGCCCAGGGCACCTGCCAGGGCCGTGCCTCCCCCTCAGGCTGGCTCCCAGGGCAGGGCCGAGCCTCCCCCTCAGGCTGGGGAAGGCACCAGCGACCCCATTTAGCAGATGAGGAGAGCAAGGCTCGCTGGCCTGGCCGAGGCCCCGGGGTGAGGGAGTGGCAGAGCAGGACTTGAACCCGGGTCTCCGGGCCTCCTCTCCTTCTCCCCGCCAGCTCTGTGCCTCCCCCTCAGACTGGGTGGGCGGGCCTGGGGCCAGGCTGTTCCCGCAGAGAAGCAGCACTTTCTCTCCTTTCCCTTGTTCCAGGCTATATTTAGAGGCCGAACAGGGGGGACACGGGGGAGTGGGTCCCCCATGCGCCTGCCGGCCGAGCGCGCTGCTTGCCTGGATGCCCCACCCTCCCCTCAGGACCCAGGACCTGGCCGCGGGCTCACCCTGGGCCGGGGTCCGAGTCCCGGCCTGTCCTCCCCGGAGCCTCGGTTTCCTCGTGTGGGAGTGGAAGCGGAGGCCTGGAGGCGGGACGGGAGGAGTTAGCGCACCAGGCCCTTCACGGGGACCCACTCCGTGAACCTCTCGGGGCCTGCAGGAAGGAGGCTGTGCCGTTGTTACATCACCGTACAGGCAGGGAGACTGAGGCTCAGAGAGGTTAACCAACCTCTCTGAGTGACCAGAGTGACCAGCAGTGAGTGGAGGCCAACCCCAAACCGGCACCTCCCCTGGTCACTGTTATTGTTCAAATGCTCCCCACAACGCCCACCGTCCCCGGCACCGCCAGCCGTGACAGCCCGCACCGCCCTGAGCCCCGTCTTCCACGGGACCACGGACAGGCCCAGCCCCAGCTGGCAGGCAGGGGTGCGGAGCCCCAGTGTGGACAATGGGAGGAGGGGGCACGGTGGAGGCGAGAAGGCGCCGGCAGGAGCTCGGGGGGTGCTGAGAGCGTGGATGGTGGGTGAGGGCACTCTGCCGAGGGGCCAGCAGGGCACACACTTGACCAAAGCAGATTCGGGGGTTGGGAGGGGAGCCGTCCCAGAGGAGTGCTGAGGGGAGCAGAAGCTGAGGCAGTGGAGCCCAACAGGGAAACCAAGGTCCAGGGGGGGGACTGTCCTGCCTGAGGCCATGCAGAGGAGGGGCGAGGAGGGAGGGGCAGCTCAGCCCACACACTCCCAGTCCAGCTCCTTCCCTGCCCCTGGAAGTGGAGCGCCACGTAGGGTGGCTTCTGGAGGCCGTCAGCAGGCCACCACCTCCACGGGCCAGTGCTGGCTCTGGAGGCCCGCCATTTGAGTTCCTCCTCCTTCAAAACAGAATAAGCGGATGCCCCAGAGAGTGGTCACTGAATAATTACATCAGACATCAGTCTCTGTGAGAGGTGAGGCAGAGGACTGGGGTGTGCTGGGGATGCGGGAGAAGGGTAACTGGGGTGGGGTGGTGGGGGTCCTATAATGTAGACAGAGACAGCCAGACTCACAGAGAGAAAAGGGGAGGGTGGGTGCAGAAAGTCAGGGGCAAGGGCCCAGGCTGTGGCCAGGACCAGGGCTCAGTGTGTGACCAGGATCAAGGCTCAGAGTGTGACCAGGATCAGGGCTCAGAGTGTGACCATGGTCAGGGCTCAGCATGTGATCAGGGTCAGGGCTCAGCGTGTGACCAGGGTCAAGGCTCAGAGTATGACCAGGGTCAGGGCTAGAGTGTGACCAGGGTCAGGGCTCAGCGTGTGACCAAGGTCAGGGCTCAGAGTGTGACCAGGGTCAGGGCTCAGCGTGTGACCAAGGTCAGGGCTCAGTGTGTGACCAGGGTCAGGGCTCAGAGTGTGACCAGGGTTGGGCTCAGAGTGTGGCTGGTATCAGGGCTCCGCTGTGTTTGGGATCAGGGTTCAGCCCCTTGGAGCTGAGAACCATCGAGTGCTTTGCAGACATCTTCCTCTCCGCACCTGTGTGGCCTCTGGGGTGTCCTGAGTACCCCGCACGGCCCCCAGCTCCGAGGCCCCAGGCCCTGCAGCCCTGGCCTGGACCCCCCAGCACCCTCAGCGAGTTGTCGGCAGCATGCAAGTCTGGCCCTGGGGAGTTTCCTGGGAGGACAGAATCCCCAGGGCCAGCGTCATCCTGGGACAGTGTCCCAGAGGAAACGTTCTGTAATGTTTATTATTTGTCTCTGATTGTGACACTAATGTGGACCCAGTGCAGACACACTGGAAACCCGAAAAGCATGCGGAAGGGAATGCAAAGAGCCGTTTGCTGTGTCCCTGGGGCCAGCTCGCAGCGCTCCTTCCGTGTGTGCATGGTTTTTTCACAGAAGAGAAGGGACGCGCTGGGAGGTACCCCCTCCTTCCCAGGGGCCTTCTGGGGCCCCCTCTGCCCAGAGGATGAGGCCCACAGCCCTGAGGCACCAGGCTCCCAGCCCCATGCCCCGGCCTCACTGCCTCCCCTAGCGGCCCCCTCGCGCCCGCCTGTCTCTCCCTGCCCCAGACGTCCCTCACTCTCCCTGCTCCTCGAGCTGCCGTTCCATGGACACGTCCATCGACCCTGCATGTTAGGGGCTGGGGGTACCGAGCAGAGGACAGCCCAGCCCAGAGAACCCCGTGAGCCGAGGCCTGGCCCCGCGTGCAGTGGGGGTGGTCAGGGGGGTCGGGGACAGGCCCGGCAGCACCTGACTCCCCAGCAGCCTTGGGGGTCAGCAGATGCCCAGAGCAGGCGTCCCAGCAGCAGAGGCACAGCCGGGTGACCTCGGGCAGGTGCTGATCTCCCTGAGGATGGAGGTGGCCGCCTACCCTGCCCGGGCCTCCCTCCAGGCCGGGTTGGGACCTGGGCCTTAGCTACGGAGGGCTCCTCTGCTGTGCCCACCCCTGCCATGCTGGGCATTCAATCCCCCAGTCCCCAGGCAGGCAGGACTCAGTGTCCCTGGTCCGCAGGGTAGAGGCTACCAGAGGGAGCCTGTTGCCCGAGGCCGTGCAGCCGGCCAGGGGGAGTGGGCAGCTTCCGGCCTGTTCACAGCAGATGCCTCGCTTCCATCGGCCACCAGGAGCGGGGGAGGGCTTTCCCTTCTCCTCACAGCGGGGGAGGGCGCACATGCACCCAGGGCGTCCCCACGCCGGCCCTCCTCCCCGCTTCTCCCCAAAGCCTTCTCCTTTCTCCTGAAAAAGCCAGAAATGCCCTTATTTGGAGCATCAGCCCGGCCTGAGGCGGGGCAGGGGCCTGTTAACCCTTCATTTATAAATAAAGGGATAAATCTCGGCAAGTTAAACAGCTCAGCAGGAATATAAACAGAGTGGGCGGCCCAGCCCGATCCCCCCGCTGCCCCCACCGCCCCACCGGCCTGTCTGGGCCACCAGGCAGGGAGCACACGGTTTATTTAACTCACACCCGCCTGCTGCTGCTGGGACCCAGCTCCAGGCTCAGGCCCCAGCGAGCCACCCGGCACGGGCCACCAAGACACAGGTGCTCACCTCTTGCGGCTGTGAGGGAACCGGGGTGGCCAGTGGGGCTAGTTCTTGAGCCCTATCCTGGGCCCTTGGACAAGGTCCCTTGTGAGGACCCTCACCCAGGGCAGTGACCTGGTTCTAGCCTTGCAGGAGGTGAGAACAGATGGGTGGCCTGGAAGATGGGGGCCATGATGCATGGGCGTGGGGGCAGCGGGGTGGGGCAACCATAGGCTGTGCTCTGTCTACGCATAACTGTGGTTTATCCAGCACCAACTAACCATATGCTGGACGCTGCTGTGCTCAGCTGATCCTCCCAGCAGCTCCTTGACCCCAACCATATAGATTAGGACATGAGGCACAGAGAGGTTAAGTAACCTGCCCAAGGTTGCACAGCGAGTGAGGGCGGAGCGGGGATTAGAGCCCGGGCTCAAACACCACACACTGAGCCTTGCGTCGTACCTGTGGCACAGCCATCCCCTTTGTCTTCTCTCTCAGTCCTGGCAACAGTCCTGCACAGGAAGGGTTTTTACCTACATCAAGGAACTGGCCCGAGCACTAGCATTCTGCAGAGCTCCACGTTGGCACATGCCGGGGCCAGGCGGAGCGGGGAAGGCAGGCATCTCAGGGCCAGGCCAGGCAAAGGCACGAAGGCAGGAAGGTTGGAGCACGCGGTGGGCAGACGAGCCACGTCCAGCCTCCAGGCAGGGCCCCAATGATCCCCAGTAACTGTCTCCTTCCCTCCAGGCCCGGGGCGCGTGCTGGCCGCCGTCATGCCCTCTGCATCTCCCGTGGGGCCCTCGGCCGGGCCAGCCCCCAATGCCACGGTGGCAGTGGCGGCGTGGGCCAACGTCAGCACGCAGGAGAGGCCGCTGTTCCACCTGGTCGCCCAGCTGGACGAGAAGCTGCACGCGGCCTTCCCGGGCCTGTGGCTGGCGCTGATCGCCGTGCACGGCGTCATCTTCCTGGCGGGGCTGGTGCTCAACGGGCTGGCGCTGTACGTCTTCTGCTGCCGGACCCGGGCCAAGACGCCGTCGGTCATCTACACCATCAACCTGGTGGTGACCGACCTGCTCGTGGGCCTGTCCTTGCCCACGCGCTTCGCGGTCTTCTACGGCACGCGCGGCTGCCCGCACTGCGCCTTCCCGCACGTCTTCAGCTACTTCCTCAACATGCACTGCTCCATCCTCTTCCTCACCTGCATCTGCGTGGACCGCTACCTGGCCATCGTGCAGCCCGACGGCTCCCGCCGCTGGCGCCAGCCCGCCTGCGCCAGGCTCGTGTGCGCCCTCGTGTGGCTCTCCGCAGGCGCCGTGACCATGTCCGTGCTGGGGGTGACGGCCGGGGGCCAGCCCTGCTGCCACGTCTTGGCGCTGACCGTCCTGGGGTTCCTGCTGCCGCTGCTGGTCATCAGCGTGTTCACGGGCCGCATCGTGTGCGCGCTGTCGCGGCCGGGCCTGCTGCGCCAGGGCCGCCAGCGCCGCGTGCGTGCCATGCAGCTGCTGCTCACCGTGCTCGTCATCTTCCTCGTCTGCTTCACGCCCTTCCACGCCTGCCAGGTGGCCGTGGCGCTGTGGCCGGACGTGCCGCTCCACGCCAGCCTCGTGGTCTACCACGTGGCCGTGACCCTCAGCAGCCTCAACAGCTGCATGGACCCCATCGTCTACTGCTTCGTCACCAGCAGCTTCCAGGCCACCGTCCGGGGCCTCTTCCTCCAGCGTGGAGCAGCGTGCGAGCCCGGCGGCAGCCATGCGGTCAGCATGCACAAGAGCTCCAAGGCCTCAGGCCACCAGCACATCCTCAGCGCCAGCCCTCACGCCCTCACGCAGGCCCTGACTAACGGGCCTGAGGCCTAGTCAGCAGGCTCTACAAGAGGCCAAAGGTCAGAACCAGGCTGGGCATGCCAGGTCAGAGACAGTGCGGGCCTCCGCTCCGCCCGAGTGGCAAATCGGGTTCGCCTCGATTGATTGGTGATGGCTGCCCAGGACACTGCAGGGAGAAAGATTCTAAGGCCACTGCACTGTGGTTGATTGGCAATGTCTGCTACAAGCTCCAGAGTGGGTGTGGTGGTCTGAATGCTGATTATTCGCCATCCCTAGGGTGTATATTGTGTCCACTGAAAACTCAGAGGGGTAGCTGGGAGCTGCTTCTTGCCTGGGCCATTTTGCCGCCAGAAGGGATTTCTCAGAAACAGGGACAAAGATATTTTTTGCTACCGGGAATTCCGAGGAGGATTAAAAAGACAACCTGGAATGGTCCCCTTCTCTTTCTCCCACATGCCCCCTTCCTCCTCCCCCACAGAGAGAGAACAAGGGCAGAAAAGAAATGTCAGGGGACAGGAATGTCACGCGAGGGGTTCATGTTTCTGTAGGGACCCCGCCTGAGGCCTCCATGAACCACACACAGTAAGACAGTGTGACACCCATGGGTGCTTTGCTGTAAGAACTTGATACCTGGGTTGACGCTTGAACCCACAACGACCCCACACAGGAGCACTGTGGTCTGCCCATCCCAAGCACAGGAGGGGTTAGTGGCATGCACAGGTGCCACCACTGGGCGATGGCCAGAATCAAAGCCCGGACCCAGCTCCTCCAACGCCCTGCACTGCCCCGTGGAGACTGCTCAGATCTTCCAAATCCCCTACCCCAGGACTGGTCTCGGAAGACCCTGCCTGCTGCCCCGGGAGGGCGGCAGGGCTCACGGCCTCGTCCTATGGATGAGAAAACCAGGAGCAAAGACACAGCAGCTTGAACCCAGGCCTGCCAGCTTAGGACCACCTCTCCCCACACTCAGAGCCCTTCGTTCTCCCCTCAGGGGCAAAGAGGCTCAGATCAGCTCTTCTTGCCTGGCTACCCCCATCTCCCTGCCTTTCCTGAGGAGGAAACATTTCTCTGGCTTGGGCCTCTGATCACCTCCTCTGAGCTGGACTCTGGGATTGCCTCCACGTGTCTTCTGTCCCAGCTCCCGGGAGCCCTTTCTGAACTGCTGTATGGGGGAGGGGGCCTGTTGTGGGAGAGGTGCTCTGGGCATCCCGGGCACCTCCAGCCACCAGGCTCCGCCCTCATTCTTGGCCACAACCACTGAAGCAGGTGAGATGGAATCTGGGACCCAGCTTTGCACTTTGTCTACAGAGAAACATCCTACATGCTCGGTGGCTCCAGGCAGAGCACCCTGTCCCTCAAGTTCAGGGCCCCTGAGAGAGGCCTGGATGGAGGCAGGAAGGCTGTTTGTATCCCCATATTATAGATGAAGAAACTGAGGCTCAGAGAGGAAAAGGGTCTTGCCACGGTCGTAGAGTGAGTCCCCGGATACTGCTAGGCCAGCACTCTTTGCCAGCCCCTACTGGATCCCTGTGGGGTTGGCTCCTCTGACCCCAGGACCTTGTGGGGCAGCTGGGGTGGGAGACATTGGCCCACAGCCTGCCTGCTAGAGGAGCTGGAGTCCCCGGGAGTCCCAGGCTGGCTCTGGCTCAGCAGCGGGTGGTGGAGCTGCACCCACCCCGAGATACTTCCTGGGCCCGGATGCTCGGGAGGCGGCGGGTGTGGCCACAGCACCACCACCCCCTGCATCTGTGGCCCTGACCGAGTGCCGGGCACACCCCCAGCTCAGAGAGGGGCCAGGGCTCACCAGGGACCCAGAGCTGCAGGAGGCCTAGCTCTCGGGAAAGGAGGGGCCGGGAGCGGGCTGTCCGTGCTGAGAAGCGCATGGCGAGAGGTTGACCCTCGGAGGCATGCGTGGTGGGTTTCCAGGCGGGAAGACGAGCCCGTGCCTGGGCAGTCACACAGCGGAGGAGGGAGGGTCCGTGTCAGGTGTCCACCCCAGCCCAGCACCACCTGCGGGCTTGCCTCCAGGGTCAGCACCCCCCGGTCCTCACTCTAATTCACACTAAAGCGTGAGTGGCTGCACTAGCTGACTGCTGTGCTTGGGGGTGGAGGGGTCGCAATTTTTCTGGAACAATCCCTTCCTCTAGGAGGAGGAGTCTCTGAGGTTGGTGAGCGAGCGTGGGTTTGGGAAACGTTGATTCGGCATCTAGTGAGTCCCCGGTCTGTCTGGCCCCTCTGCACAGCCATCGTCTCACTGATCCTCCATTTATGGAGAGAAGAGCCGGGGACAGAACTGGGAGCCACATCCAGAGAGGGGCCCGAGCCCCCTCCGCTTGTCCCCGAATCTGAAATCCCGCCACCCAGGGACCCGGGGACTACAGGAGCCTTAGAGGTGTGGGACCCCGGGCCCAGGGGCAGCCTTCTACGCTCGAGCGTAAGAGGGTGGCCCCTGTCTTCTGGGGCCGGGGCAGGAATTGGGGGCCAACCTCGCACCTCCGAGAACTCAGTCTGACGGCCCCCGTGCATAACACTCGCTGGATGAGCCTCGGTTTCCCCGCTCGCCACTCCTCTCCTTGGCCTTGCAGCTAAAGGGCAGGGGACCAGGGGCAGGGGTCCCCCACGTGACCTTGTCTGGACCCTCGCAGCTCTCTCAGATGCTTGCGCCCTCCTCCTGACAGTTGGCTCCCTTCCACTCTGGCCTCCTCCGTCAGGACTGAGGCCCAGGAGCCTCCAGAGGCCAGACTGGGACTGTCCTTATCCCACGGGGGCCAGGCTGTGAGGTCTCTGCGCCCCCTCCCCACGGCCTCCCTGCCCAGATTTTTAAAAAGCCGGAGTGGCGTGATGGCATGTGTATTTATAGCTGGTGTAAACAATCTCCTTAACGAGAAGTTCTCATCCTGAATTAAATCTGTTTATTCCCTGCGTGCCCTCGACTCGGCACCCTGGTTGGTTGGCTGGCAGGGGTCGTCAGGTGGGGGCCTATGTGTCCCCTCTCCACTCACTGTCCTGGGGGCAGGTTTGGGGGCCTCGAGCCCGGCCCACACTGAAGGGCGGGGGATTGCGGGAGTGGAGACTTGTGGGCAGGGTGTGGACACAGTATCTGGGGTGGAGGCACAGACCAGCAGAACCACGAGTCCTCACCCCATCCTGGCCCCAGCTCCACCTGCCCAGGGAGAGGACGTGGACATGGGCAGGGCAGCCAGACTGCCTACAGCACCCTATCATATCACCAAAGGTATGATCTGGAGGGAGAGGGAGGAGATGGGTCAGTTGGCAGCACCGGAGGGAGAGGGAGGGACTATGTAAGCAGTGGGTTTACAAAGTGCCGCTGAGCTTCTCATTCTCTGAACTGCCCCAAAAGCCTGGGAGGTCGGGATTGTCACCCCATTTCACAGATGGGGAAACTGAGGCTCTGGGCCCGGCGGGGGGCTCAAACCTAGGCCTCCGGGCACCCAGTTCCTGCCTCACACCCAACCTAGTCCCCATCCTCGGCCCAGAGGAGAGCGAGGTGAAGGGGCGTTGGCTGGCCGGGCCCATCACTCTCGCTGTCTGGCACCCTCGGAGGCCGGAGGCGTCTGGAGGTAAATATTAGGGCCTGTTTAGATTAAGCTCCATTAATAGCAGGAAATGTCACCGCGGCGCCTGCCCCTGCTTCCTGGAGGCCCGGGATGCCTGAGGCGGGAGCGAGGGCCCTGTCAGAGACAGATGTCCCAGGCGGACGCCCTGGGTTAGACCCCACACCCTCGGCCCCTGCCTTTTCACACTCCCTTCCGCCCCCAGGAGGGACAGGAGCCCAGAGGCGGGTGTGAGGGGAACCCTCGACTGTGTGAAGACACCCCCGGGGCCCTCCCCCCTCACGGCCTCCCACCGTCCAGGGGCCTGCCCCACACCTGAGGGGTCTGTGTTCCCCGTTCACAGAGGAGAAGACTGACGTTCAACGATGCGATGGGACCTGTCCAAGGCTACCCAGTGCCTGACCCCCTGACAGGAGCCGGGAGCAGTGGGCCAGGGAGGCGGGGGCCCGTCAGCCACGTGTCAGCGAAAATGGGGGTGCACCCAGGTGCAGGACAGGGGCGGGGGTGAGGGGAGTGAAGGCCTGGGGAAATGGTCCCCCACCCTCACACTCCCCTGCCACCAGGCCTGGGCCCCTGCTGTTTCCTGGGTTGCTCCCCAATTTCCAGAGGGCCACCTGCCCCTTGGAGCCTCCCCAGACCTCCCAGCCAGGCCCCTGCCCTCCGCTGGCAGCCCCTCCCCCAGCCTGCTCTCGGGGCTCCCCACACCCTCCCTTGGGTGACCCGTTCTGTTCTGTGCCTCGGTCCCGGCAGGCCCACAGCCCACCAGTCTGACTGTCCACGCATTGCGTCCCTCCACCTCCTCTGCCCTGCTCCCCCCTGGGCCAGCCTGGCAGACTCCTCCCCACCCAACCCCAGGACAGACCACATGGCCCAGCCGAGCCCTCCAGACTGCACCCGGCCCCCAACGCCCTTCGCCCGTAGCTGAGCCCTCAGGGGCTCTGCGCCATTTGTCCCCGCACCCACACCCATCCTCCCGGTTCTCCAGATAAGGGTAATGCTCAGCACTTCCCACCGCAGCACCTTCTCTGCAGGCCCCCGGGGAGGCCTCCATTCTGGGAGTCTGCAGCCGGTGGCACAGCCGGGGCCAGTGGGAGCCCAGAGCCCTCCACCACACCAAGGGGGACCAGCCAAGTAGGGGCATCCGGAAGGGCTTCATGGTGGAGGTTGTGCTTGAGGCCCTCCCTCCAGGTCCTCAGCTTGCCCTCCCCAGCTCCCAGCCCCCTCCCGGCCAGGCCTCTCCTTGAGGTTGTGGCGCCGGGAGCTTTTCAGGCATCGAGTGACCCTAGAGCCTCTCCAGGCTGGCAGGCCCAGGGCATTTCACTCCCAGTTTACAGATGAAGAAACTGAGGCCCAGTGGGTGAGTGGACACGAGCCCAGGCACCGGACCACACACACTGGTCCCAGCCCAGCTCATCCGCTGGTCCGCTGACTCTGGGACCCCCCGCGCCTCAGCTCCACCATCTGTAACCGGGAGCCTGCCGCCCAGACCGCAGGTGTCCCCAGGACAGAGACAGCCCGCGCCCTGCAGGAGACGCGGCACAGGAGGGGCAGTGGAGCCTGGCAGGCAGGAGGACCTCCGACGCCCCGTGAGACTGCAGCCACACCGCTGCCCTCGCTGGGCCTCGGTCTCCTCGTCTGTAATCCAGAGCTCAGAACAAATGGGTCCCCAGCCTGTGGTGTGGCACCCTCAGCATCCAGCTAACAGCGAGGACTTAAGTGGGAGAAGCACCATCTATGTTTGTGAACCAGCCCGAGGCCCTGTGGCCCCTCGCCCTGCGGCCCCTCGGCTTCCAGGGCTCCCGCTGGGGGAGGGGGTGTACTGGGCAGAGAGGCGGCCTCACAGGGCATGGGGTCCCCAGTCACACCCCACGCCAGGGAGGCCTTCTCGGGGCTCCACATGCCAGAGTGGGGACTCCTGACGGGGTCCCAGATGGAGGTAGGGGTGGGAGGAGCGGGCAGGGTTCAGTCACCTGCCCTGCACTGAAGGTTGGGACCCAGGAGGGCATCGGCACATCCCCAGCATGTCACAGGGCCACAGGACCCACAGACTCTCACCTTTAGGGGCCATGGGAGGTAAAGGATGTCGGACCCCCTATGAACCCCAGGTGTCCAGACTGTACCAGTGGCCTTGGGACCCCCTTTATGGAGGAGTCCTGGGACCCATGAGGGTCTTCCTGCCCCACCCACCCCCATGGATGCCCCTCCTAGTGGCCCGCTGGGGGGTCCCGAGGGTCAAGCTCTACTCCATGGGGGTGAGGTCCAGCGGTCTGAACCCCCACTCCACCCTGCCCTCCCCAGAGCAAAGCCATGGGGTGGGTCTGGGGGCTCCTCCGGGGACCCTGACACTAGAGGATGACGGAGAGGGTGCTGCAGCCCAGCCCAGGGCGGGCTCCAGGGACTGAGCCCAGGAAGGGTAACGGGGTCACCCATGCCAGGCCCCTTGGCCACACCAGCTCCTCCAACCATAAGCGAGTCCATGCCCTCCCTGAGGGCACGGGGGGATAATTGACGCCTTCTACCTTTAGGTGCGGTGATGAGAATTAACACTAGCATGTATGTGCATGTATGTGTATATGTGTCTGTGTTGTGTGTGCATATATTGGTGTATGTGTGTATGTGAATGTTATATGTGCATTGTGTGTACACATGAGTGTGTTGTGTATGTGTGTATTGTGTGCTGTGTATGTGCACATGTGTATGTGTGCATGAGTGTATGTTGTATGTGCATGTATATGTATGCCGTGTACGTGTGCGCATATGTGTGCGTGTGATGTGTACGTGTGTGCGTGTGGCGTGTCTATGTATATGCATGCATGTGTGTATGTGTGTGTCTTCCCACGGCACTCAGCACTCCATAACTGGGACTGAACTGAGTATGTGAAAGAGACAGGGCTTCCCAGGAAGGCCCAGCACATTCCTTCCTTTTCCTTCATTCACCAGCGTCCTTTGCCTTCCCTGTGCCGGGGATCATCTGAGGGCTCTCCCAACAGGACGTCTGCCCCCCCCACACACACACACATACACACACAGACGCTGGTCATGATGGCGAGACCCCTCCGTCCTCGCTCATCCTCCGGCTTGAGCCCTGTCTCTGAGCTTCCCCTGGAACTTGCACACACAGGGTGGAGGGGCACAGAGCTCAGAGGGCACATTCTGGGCTCGGTCCAGGCGCAGGACGCCCGGGTTCTTGGGGCTGCTGTGATCTCGGCGAGCCCCTCCAGCTGATGCGCTGGGAGCGCCAGTGGGATGGAGGTATGGGGGGCCTGCGGCCACCAGGTGGCGCTGCGGGCCTGGGAGAGGCAACCTGGGTGTCCACCTCCCGGCTGGCAGTGCCCCTCCAGATCCCCGCTGCCAGCTGACCGTGGGAGGGGCAGCGCAGAGCCGGCAATCCTGGAAGGCTGCTCGGAGGAGCTGCAGCTTCCTCTTCCACCTGGGAGAAGAGTGACCCTGAGTCAGGGGCCCCGGCCCCTCACTCCAGGCCTCAGTGTCTCCACCTGCTAGAGCAGAGGCAGGTGAGGTGGCCACAGAGGGGAAGGGCACCTCCTCACGTGCTGTGGAATGAGGCTGATGTTGCCACGACACACGGGGCTGGGGGGCTCTGTGGGCAGCTGGGGGCCCCCGAGATGCTGCCTCCGCCTTCCAGCTGCGCAGGCTGCATTTTCCAGGTGATTTAGGGGAGCTGAGAGCCCCCCAAGGCCACACATAGTCCCCAGGTTAGGACATTTACCGTCTCGTGAGCCCAGAGGGGGTCAGACAGCTGCCCTTAGTCACAGAGCCTGGCGGCCGAGCCACTTGAGTGGGCAGGAGAGAGAGACGCGCCCGAGGGCTGGTATGTCCTGACAAGTGGCACCATGAGTTCCAACCACAGCGCTGGCACCTGCCCCCAGGCCAGGCGAGGAGACAGGAGGCAGGAGACAGACGGACGCACAGATGGATGCAGGGAGGGACTGGGTTGGGTATGAGTCACTCGGTGGTCCCTGGCCTCTCTGATCGGGCAGAGGGGACAGGCCCTGTCTGTACTAGACACAGGGAGACAGTGTCCAGTGGACCCTGGCCAGACAGCTGGGCTGTGACACTGCCCATGTCCCCATCTGCCCACGCAGCAGTCCCCACTGGGGCAGGTGGCAGGCCCCCACCAGCTCCACTGAGGAGGGCAGCCTGGCCTGGGCGGGGGCACAAGGCCCACTCCAGCCCAGCTCTGCCCAGGCCTGGACTCCTGGAGAGGCTGGGGGACTGGCCACTCCCCAGATGTTCCCCACCGGGCCCCCCAGGAAGCTCGAGTCACGGGCCCCAGGGAGCAGGCAGTGTGGCTGCTGGGCCCTGAGACCCTCTCAATGGGCCCCTCCCAGAGCAAGGGCCAGGGCCCGTTCCTTCCTCGGGGGTGGGGTTCCCCTTCCAGCTTAGTCTCTCCCCGCCGTCCTGTCCACCGCCTGTCCCCCCTTCCCAGAGTTCCTCTCATTCTCTGGGTGCCCGCACAGGTGGAAACAACGCTAGAATCCTAGAACCTTAACTCTTTAAACCAGAATCTTGAAATCCTCTCTTGCATTCTCCTTCACTGTGATGGCTCTAGAACCTTCCATCCACTCCCTTCTTCCCTGTTCTGTGGCCTCTGCCTCCCCCAAGCATCTCACAGGGGTAGCCTCAGGCCTCAGTGTTTGCCAAGGACTCCTCAAAGGGGACGAGAAGTGGGGGGCCGACCTGAGGGAGGCGAGAGAGGGAGGTCGGTGGTTCGCAGATGTTCCTGGAACCCCGAGACAGCCGTGTGGGTCCCCCCATACATGGACTTCTGGCAGGGTTGCACCAAGCCCTTGCCTTCCTGTGAAAATCGACCTTTCCAGGGTCCCCTGGTGGCTGCAGGTGGCACCTTGGAGGATCCCTGCTGAGACGGGGCTGCAGTGCTCCTGGAGAACATGTCCCCACCTGACCTCCCCCACCTCGGCCTGGGAGGAGCCCCCGGGAGACGATGCCAGACCCCACAGAGGGGATGCCGGGCATGAGGAAGGGTGTTCAGATGCCACAGCTCAGAGCCAGCCCAAGGGACAGCCGAGCCATGGGGTGCAGAGGAAGAAGGGAGTGGACAGGCTGAGCAGTCAGAGACAGTGCCCGCTCCCAAGTCCCACTCCGGGGCCAGGCCCACAGCGAGCTCTCCAGAAAGATCCATGCTTGCAGGGCTGGGATCAAATCCCAGGTCCAGCTCTTAGTTACTGTGTGACCTTCAGGCAGATGAGTTCACCTCTCTGAGCCTCATCAGTAAAATGGCCATTCTAATGCCAACCTCTCAGGGCCTTGTGATGAAAATGCAGGGGCAACGACAGGCATTCAGCTTACGACCACTCACAGGTTAGTGAGACCAGTCCACTGATCAGTCATTCAACAAGCATTTACTGCGGACCTACCATGCTCCTTGGCCTAGAGTTGGAGGATGCAGCAATGGACGAGGCACGCTCCTGTCTCGAGGAGCCTACTGCCCTAATCCAGTGTGCCAGGTCCTGGCAGAGACACACCCTAGGGCTCAGCCACCTGCTGGGGGCAGGGGAAGGCTTGCCAGAGGAAGTGACACAGAGCGGGTATGGAAAGGAGCATCTACAGCAGCGGCACTGTGGGGCGGATGCTCAGAGGCGTGGAGAGGCGACGTCGTGGGAAGCACAGGGCTCAAAGGCCTGGCTGACTGGCAGAAGGACCTCAGGCAGTCCCGTCCCCTCTCTGGGCCTCGCTTCCCCGTCTATAAAGTAAGGGTAAAGACGCAAGGTCCCGGATGAGATGGCGGCTGTGGGAAGTGCAGGCAAGCACTAATGCCCCCCATTGAATTTTCCATGTGCTTTTTTGAGGCCAGGGTTATTTCTGTCCGCACTTGGCTATTTCCAGGCCCAGAGCGCGTCCTTTCCCACGGAGGACTCCTCGCTCTCAAGACGTGGCAGGAGGACGGGGAGGGGGCACGTGGAGCAGACCCAGCACCTGTCTTCCAACCAGAGCAGCACAGACCCCCCGGTGGAGCAGGAGCCGGTGCAGGCTGAGCGTCCCCTCCCTGGGGAGCCTGGGGCACCCGGAGCCCAGTTTGAGAACCCCCAGAGCAGACAGCTCCAGTCCCAAGCCCCCTTTTCCAGATGGGGGGACGAGAAGCATTTACCAACACATGAGATCCCATCATTGGCCGCCCGGAAACCCCTCTACCGCTGCCCAGCCCGCAGACCGGCCTCCCCATCGCCATGGCGACAGCCCTGGTGGGCCCAGTGCTCCTCCTTGGCTGCCCAGCATCCACCCTCTCCTCCTCAGTCCATTTGCCATCCAGAGGACTGACCTGGGGCATTGACACCTGGAGGACGAGGTGGGCAGGGGCGGGAGGAGCTGGAGCACAGGGTGCCGTGTCACCTCCTGCCCGTCTGGAGCCTTCCGGGAACCTGACGGCTGGCCCAGGGAAGGCCCATGGGTGCCGCTGCCCTCCAGCCAGGTTCTCTGCTGCTGGCCAAGAAGCTCGGGCACCCTGGGCAGTCTCCTCCACCCTTCTGGAAAGCCCCCATCCCCACCCTGAGACCCTGTGGACCCTCCCAGCAGGGCATTCCCTTGGGGTGCCCTCCCTGCGGGGCCTCCCTATGGAGTCCTCCCTATAGGGTCCTCCCTGTGAGTCCCTTCCTGGCTGTCCATGGGCCCTGCCTCAGTGTGGGAGGGCACAGGATGGGGGTGGCAGGAGAGAGCAGGCCTGGGGGGCTCGAGGAGGGGGCAGGGAAGGGCCTGTGAGGGTGGAGAGGGTGCAAGGTGGGAGGCGGGAGGGAGGTAGGGGTCAGCTGGAGACGGACAGTTTGCACATGGAGGGGACCGACAGATCTCACCTTCAGCTGATGGTGGTAGCTGCTCCAGGCCCTTGCAGGGACGCTAAGGCCAATCTTGATTAGTGACATCTGCCGTGGGTGGGTATGGGGGTGGGGACATGTATCAGAACTCTCAGTCTCCCAGAACCTCAGAAGCTTAGTGTTTGAGAATCTTCAGACCTGGGGCCGGCCCAGTGGCACAAGCAGTTAAGTGCACGCACTCTGCTCCGGTGGCCCAGGGTTCGCCGGTTCGGATCCCGGGCGCGCACCAACACACCGCTGGGCAAGCCATGCTGTGGCGGCGTCCCATGTAAAGTGGAGGAAGATGGGCACACAGGGCCAGTCTTCCTCAGCAAAAAAAGAGGAGCATTGGCAGATGTTAGCACAGGGCTGATCTTCCTCACCAAAAAAAAAAAAAATCTTCAGACCCAAGGGTTCTGAGAACTTAGAATTGTAGGACTTGCCAATTCTGGAACCTCAGGCAGGAAAGTCACCTACAGAATGTCTCTTGGGCTCATCCAGCCTGGAGGGAGCTCACAGGATCCCTGGCTGACCCCTCCCCAACCCAGCCTGACGCTCAGGGGCAGGGCTCACCCTTGGGGGTGGGGGTGGGGGGTGGGTAGAAGCCCCCAAGTCAAGGACACAGCCCCAAGGGGAAGGCAGGCCTGGGGCAGTGAGGGGTGTGGGAGAGAGCACAGCCGGGACCCCACAAAGAGGAGTTCAGACCCAGCTCCAATCCAAATGGCTCTGGGATCTGGGCAGGTCATACCCGTCTCTGCTTCAGTCCGTCTACCGGACTCTTCACAGCAGCCAAAAGGCGGAAACAGCCCAAATGTCCGTCAACAGATAAGAGGATAAACAGTCATCAATGGAATATTACTCACCCCTAAGAAGGAATGAAGGTCTGACACACACTACGACTTGGATGACCCTTGAAAACATTATGTTACTCAAAAGAAGCCAGACCCCGAAAGGCACGTAGTGTACGATTCCATTTCTATGAAATGCCCAGAAAAGGCAAGTCCACAGAGACAAAAAGCAGAGTAGTGGTTGCCAGGAGTGAGGGGAGGGAATGAGGGTGACTGCTTAATGGGTACAGGGTTTCCTTTTGGGGTGTTGGAAATGTTCTGGAACTGGATGGAGGTGGTGGTTGCACAACAGCATGAGGGTATCAAATGTCCCTGAATTGGTCACTTTAACAAGGTGATGTTATGTTATGTGAATTTCACCTCAATAAAAAAACCTATTAAAAAAGTCCTTATCTGAAAAACAGGGATAACAATACCCCACGGGATTGTTGAAAGAATTGACCGAAAACAATATTTCTACCATTTGTGACACACTCAGCATTGCCTCCAGCCCAGCCAAGGGCTCCCTAACTGGGGAGCTGAGGTGAGGGGGCGTTGACAGGAAGTGCCTCCCCTGTGACTGGCTGGGCCCGAGGGCAGCCTGCGCGCCCAGCGTGGGATGTTTCCCGGGAGATTCCGAAGTATCCTAGAGCTGGCTGGTAGACTCCATCTACTCCTCGCCCACCCCCCCAACTGGCCCTGCCATTCCCATAGGGACCCCAACGCCACGTGTGGGGCTGGGGATGCCACTGGCAATCTGCCTCCAGTAGGGCCTGGGTGCTGCCTAGGGGGTGCTAGCCCTGTGCCAGCCTGAGCCCACGCCCACTCGTCTCGATGGGCCGTGCCTGTGGGTGGGGGCCAGCTAAGAGCTCCTAGTGACGGCCCCCAGGCGTCCTGGGATTGGCCTGACCCACCCCGTCAGTGATGGCAGCTGGGCAGGGCTCCAGCCAGCATCAGCCTGGGGCCTCGGCTGGCCTCTGGCCCCAGAAAAGCCTGTCTTAGTCTCCTATGGCTGCTGTACCAAATTACCACAAATCTAGTGGCTTCAACCAGCACGAATTTACTCCCTCACGGTTCTGGAGCTCGGGAGCCCCGGATCACTGGGCCAGCGGGGCCGGTTCACGTGGAGGCTCCAGGGGAGGATCCGCCGCGCTGCCTTTTTCAGCTCCTCCCGGCCCTCCACTCCTCCGCGCCTTGGACCACACTGTGCCTTCCGCCCCCTCCAGCGGGAGACTCCAGCTCCCTCAGGCCCCCACACGCTGCTGCGAATCCTGCCACCCGCCCCCTGGCCCCCATCATACAGAGTCACCCTCCCTCCCCTGCCTCCCCCATCAGACTGGTGCTCCCTGAGACCGGGTCCACGGGGCGGTGCCCTCTCATCCCAGCACTGGATACAGGGCTTGGCACTCAGCAGACCCGGGGACTTCGACCAGGTGCCCACGAAGGGTGGTCCCGGGCGCCATCCCTGACCCCAACCTGGCGCCCTCCGCCCAGCCTTGGCAAAGGCTCCTCAAGGAGCCTGAGGAGCCTTCCGAGGCCTCAGCCGCGCCAGCCACTCAAATAAATTAATGTTCCCATCGCCGCTGACTCACAGATGAGAACACCGAGGCCCCTGCCAATGGCCGCCCGCCCCCGGCCCTCCAGGGAACAACCCTTCGCCCAGTGAGGATGGTGCCATGAGCCTGAGAAGCTGCCAGCTGCCTGCCTCGGCGTCCTTCCTAGTAGAGCCTAGGGTCTCGGTGCCCTGTGCCATCTGCGACCTTGTTCTGGCCCTCCGAGGAGGCAGGGAGCCTCATCTCATCTTATGGATGAGGAAACTGAGGCTGGGGAGAGGAGGAGCCTGTGGGCCCAAGTTCCCTCCCGCCTCTGACACTAACCTGGAGGCTGCTTCCTCACCCAGGCTGGTGCCTGCACCTGCCCACTGCCCCCCCACCCCGCCCACTCCCACCTCCACTCCCACCTTGTCCCACGCCCCCTTGGGAGGGAGGCTCCAGCTCAGACTTCTGGGCCTGAGGGGACCTCGAGGACCAGCCATGGCTCCTCATCTTAGAACAGCCCAGCAGAGAACAAGCCCCTAGGTCCCCACGCCAGGGCGGGCCCCGGGACCCTGTGGTCCAGGAGGCCCACACAAGGAAGTTGAGAGAGAGGTGGAGCAAGACTCTCACTCTTGGATGGCCCCCAAGCCCCTTTGTCCCCTCCCCTGAGGGGCCTTGCAGCTGGGTAGGCCTGGGCCTGCAGCCCTTCCTAGGCTGGGAGGGTGACCAGTACGGGCAGAGTCCAGCATGGTCCAAGGCAGAGGCATCCTCAGCTGTGGCAGGGACAATGTTTGCTGGGGCAGAGAGCAGGAGGAGGGTCTCCAGGGGGGTGTGGGGATGCTGGGGGGCGGCCAGCCTGCTGCTCAGACACGGCTCTGGGGACCACACTGAGCCTCCGTTTCCCCCTCTATAGAATGGGCAGAATGGTAGCTTGCACATGGGGCTCAGAGGGTTAGTGAGGGATAGGACACCACCACTGCCCTGGGGGCCTGACCCACGACAGCAAGAGCCCTCCCTCAGCTCCAAAGGCGAGGCCCAGGGGCTGGAACCCAGCTCTGGCTGAGCCCAGAGCCCACCATGAGCTGGAGGTGGAAGGAAGGCCAGGCCACCTGGGCCCCCCAGGCCAGGGCCTGGGGACCTGGGTCTTTCAGGACATCTTGCAGACTGAAACTGGATTTAAAAAAAGAATTCATATTCTATGAAAATCTATTTGGAGTATGCGCTCATTTTTAATAAGTATTTAAGATCCACAATAGCACACCACGTCTGGGAATGTTTGACAGGTTATTTTTAGCAAACATTCTGTGTGATCACCTTTTGAATTAAAAGCTCCCGAACACTCAGCAGCAGAGAAGGGGGGACACAGACAAGAGAGGGCAAGGAGGGGTGTCTCCCTTCTCGAGAGGGTGTGACGAAGGGCACAGCGTCATTTACAGAGCAGCGGACGAACCAGGAAAGGGAGAGTCTGGAGCGGGAAGGGATGTTATCAGTGTGGCTGAAATGTTCCTTGCAGACCTCGCCCCTCGCAGTTCACAGATCTGAGGGTGCTGTTTGTCTTCACTTCTCCTCACCTCTGCTCTGCCAGGCAAGCCTGGCTAGGGGAGGGCAGAGGGTGGGGCTGCTATCTAGTTTACAGCGAGTAAACAGGCACTGGGACCCAGGAAATCCCCCCAAGGTCTCAGGAAATCCCCCCAAGGACAAGGCTGGATGTTTGGGCCTCAGAGTACCTTGGGTTAAGCATTGCCCTCCATGCATACAATAGAAGTGTCACAGAAGACCCTCAACACCAGAGTGACATCACCATGCCATCCAAGAGGGTCAAGGCTGGGAGATTTGAGAGGCTGGAGCACCGTGTCGAAGGAGTTGCCACCCATGATGAGTGTTCTGACAGAACACTGCCTTCTTCCATCTCTCCGAGTGAGCTTCCTCTTCTGTGTGATGCAGGGTGAGTGGGCACCCTCTCTGGGCTCAGCTTCTTCCCTGCAGATTGAGACAGTGGGCCTCGGGGACATGTGTTAGAGTCGGCCATCTGCAGGGAAGTCGGCCCTTCCCCTTTGGGCTGGGGTTAGCCCAGGGTGGGGCAGGCTGCCTCCCTGATAGGCCTCTTCCTGATCTCCACCCCATGTTACACTCCAAAGGCACTTTCGCACGGTGCCTTTGCCTCTATTGTTCCCTCTGCCTCGCGTGCCTTTCCCCTGATGAGCTCTTACTCATCCTTCAAGACACAGCTTGGCCGCCATCTTGTCTGGGAAGCTTTCTCCCTCTCAGGTCCCTGGAACAAATGTGACCCCCGTGCCCCAAGCTCCCACGGCACCTTGTCCTCGCCTCCATTACAACTTTGGCATGTTGGACAGTCATCAACCAGCTTCACACCTGTCTCTCCAGGGGCCCCGTGAGCTCCACTGGTGAGGGCCCACATCTGGTGGGTCTCCCTCCCCACACCCCTGATACAGGCCCCGCACAGAGGAGCCACTCATGAAGGCTCAGGGACCGAATGTGGAAGCCTCCAGTGTGGCCTCCTGGGAGGAGGTGAGATAGCAGGGACGTGGGGTCAGGATGCAGACAGTGTGGACGCCGTGCACACACTGATCTCGTGTCATCCACACCAGACCCCCGGGGCGGGGCCGTTATCTTCATCTCACGCTGCAGATGAGGAAAGCAAGGCTCAGTGAGATGAAAAGACCTGCTCAAGGTCACACCAGGCGGCAGGAGTCACGCCCTCCGTGGACGTAGGATGCCCCACACCCTCTCCTGACCCCACTCCCCAGCACCAAGCTGAGGATAAACTGGACTCACACCTTGACGGAGCTCCGCCGCCCCACCCCCACCCCGCCCCGCTGCAGCCTCTGGTCCCCCTGCAGAAGCTGGTGTGAGCTCGCAGGTACACGCATGCACACATGCGCGTGTTCCCTGGTTCCCCAGTCAATCTCTCCAGCTGTGTCTGCCCACATCCAGGCCCGGGTGTGCGCAGGGCGGGCTGGGTCAGAGTCAGGTCCACGGGCAAGACGGCTGATGGAGCGGAAAGGGCTCAGACTTTGAGCAGGACTTGTGTTGTAGCCCTGTGTCCAGACTCTTGCCAGCAGGAGGTTAAAAACACGGGTGAGGACAACCCCATAAGCAGGGCTGACCCCGCTCCTCTGGGTCTCAGGCAGGACACACCTGCAGGGGTGAGGCTCCGGCTTCCAGTCTAACGCACCTGCTGGAGATGATTGCACTGAGATAGCCAGCTTCAGAGAGGGCCCTGGTCTGTCACTTGCTGAGTCCTGACCCTGGTCACACACTGACTCTGATCCTGGTACACACTGAATCCTGATGTTGGCCACATACTGAGCCCAGATCATATGCTGAGCCCTGACCTGCGTCACACATTGACCCTTGATCATGGTCACAGACTAAGCCCTGATCTCAGTTACACACTGAGCCCTGCTCCTGATCACATACTGAGCCCTGGCTCTGCTCACACACTGAGCCCTGATCCTGGTCACACACTGAGCCCTGATCCTGGTCACACTCTGAGCCCTGATCCTGGTCACAGACCCATTGGCCAGCACCAGTCACATGGTCTGGCCTCAGTTCAGGGGCTGGGCAGGGAGGGAATGCAATCCTTCTGGCCTCTTTTGAGGAGCTAAGCTGGGGCTCAAGCCCATGAGCCCAAGGGTCTGTGTCTGCTGGGAGGAAGTGCCTTTTTCTAATTCACAGGGAGGGGCTGTCAACCTGGAGGGGGGCCCTGATGCAGCGTCCCAAGTGCATATCTTAGTATCCTGTTTGATAAAGGAGCACACTGAGGCTGGCGAGGTGAGGTAACTTGCCCAAGGGCACACAGCTCATTCATGGCGGAGCAGAGTTTGAATCCAGGACTGTGGATCCCAGGAGCAGCCCCCTACCCTCCGTCTCAGCTGCCTGGCTAAACTACTTGATTCAGCCTGCTTTCAGGGGCCTGCTGCTCCCACCAGGATTAGGAGTGGAGGCTCTAAAAATGAATCAGGGTGCTCCCCACCCCATCAGCACATAGGCAAGGTTCCATTCTGCTTCTGCCACCCATGAGCTGGGTGACCTTGGGCAAGTTACCTAACCTCTCTGAGCTGCTGTTTCCTAGTCTGTAAATGGGTTAAGAGGATTTATTTCCTGCATCAATAAGAGATAATGCAAAAAAAAAATTCTCAGAACAAAGCCTGCTACACAGGACACCCTTAATAAGTGTCAGATGCTGGCGGTGTCTCATGAGTGTTTGTTTAACACTGGAAAATCCAGGAGTGTTACAGGATCAAATCAACGTGACCCCAGTGGTGGGGGGTCAGGCACCGTGACAGCATTTGGAGGAAGGGGGAGCCCTACAAAGCCCGTGTCGGGGCCCCTCACTGTCTGGTAGGTCACCAGGAAGCTGGTTAAGGGGATTATGCGGCCCTCAGGAGGGATCTCTCTCTTACTGCCCATCTTACTGGGATTAAGAGCTGCCCTCCACTCAGGAAATTTATAACGGGCTCTCATTTCTGCTCGGCACTGGCCTGAATATCTCCCAGCGTGGCATGCCACCTTCCTGTCCCCCTGACACCTCTGTCCAGAGATTGGCTACGAGCACCACTGTAGCACAATGATCCCCTCTTCCATCGGAGTCTGGATACTGAGAACAGGAGCAGGTGCCGTCCCAGAGCCCACCACTGCCCCTCATCCTGTCCCCAGTCCCCGTTGCTTTGTCCCCATGACCCATCACGCCCGTCTGGGTTTTTGGCTACCAACTAGAGTTCCTGTGTGTAAACCCAGGACCTGCAACCTAAAGGCTGAGCTGGTCTGGCTCTGCAGAGTCCCCACCAGGCAGGCGGCGGCGGGGGGGGGGGCCTTCTCCCCGTTACAGCTGGGGAAAATGAGGCTCAGAGGGTGAAGCGGCTCCCCCAGCCACACAGGCACAGGAGGAAAGTCCCAGGAGGCTCCTTCCCCGTCCCTAAACTTCAACCTGTCTACCTGTGCCCACAGCCCAGCTGCAGCAGGGTCCTCTGAAAGCTTGGCCAGAGCCCCTATCCCCACCCCGAGTCAAACGCTGCTCGTGTGGGCTGAGCAATCACCTCTCCAGTGGGCGGTGGATCCATTCTCCCCCGCTTTCTTTTCCCAAAAGGGCCAGTCTGGCAACAGACAGCTCAGGATAGGGGAATGGAGATGGAATAAAGTGATATATTTGAAATTGGAGGCAAAACTCCCAGTCCCCACGGGTTGGGTCGTGGGGTGAGGCCAGTGGGGAAGGCGGGACGTGGACAGGCCAGGATGCATCAGGGCTCCACCAGCTTCTAGCGGACGGCACGACTCCCCGTGTATGGTATGAATTCTAGAACTAGAGATGGGAGAGCAAGTCCTGGAGGATAAAGCCCATCCCGCCACCCGGCTCTCCCTGCCGCCACAGCCGCCCAGGTCCGGACCCAGACTTCAGCGCCTGCCCGCCTGCACGCACCTGTGCGGGGCGAGCAAATGACGCTCTCCGGTCTCCCCCGACTTAACTCTCCACGAGCTGACACAAGAGTAAGGCGTAGGGAAAGGTCAACGCCGCCTTCATTCCTAAGTCAGCGGGTACTTGGGGGGTGCTCAGGCGCACAGCCACAGTGTGCTCCCTCTCGCTCCTCCCTAGATGCGGGCAAAGGCCAGACCCCCACACGCCCTGCAACTCCGCACCCCGACTTCCAGCGCAAAAGGTGCGCCGCCTGCGGGCAGGGGAGCTCCCGGGGCTGGGCATGCGCACGGCCTCCCCCAGGCCCACCAGTCGGAGCGGGCGGCGGAGCGGGTGGGCGGGGCGGGCGGCCGCCGGAGAGCGCCCTCCACCGACAGGAAGTGGGGCGTCAGCGCCCCCTATCCGGCACACACCAGCCCTCACGGCCAACCTAGCGGAAGGCCCGGCGGTTCTTGCCTCCAGCGTGCCGCAGTCCACTCATGTCTCCCCTTGTCCGCCCTCCAGTTCTGGCCAGCTCACCGCCTCACACTTGCTCCCTCCAAGCCTCTCTCAGGCGCCAGGCTGATCTTTCAGATCAGAACACATCACCCCTGCTTAGTCCCCTTCCACAGGCTCCCGCTGTGCTTGATTGAGAAGACCAACATCCCCAGCCTGCCCCCAGGAGGCTCGCTGGCACAGCCCAGCAGTGGGGCTTCTGCCCCAGGACATTTGTACTTGCTGCCCACACCTTGCTTCCTCACACTTCTTTTAGCTCTCAGTAGTCACTTCCCTGGCCCCCATCCGTCTGCTATTTGCCCTCCTAATGCCAGCCAGGTATCTCTCCAAAGGACTGAAGAGTCACAATTTTGCATTTACCATCCATGTAAGGGGTTAGCGTCTGCTCCCACATTGTCAGCTCTGCGAGGGCGGGGCTTCGTCTCTTTCATTCCCAGCTAAATCCTCAGTGCTTAGCATTCCACCTGGCCTACAGGAGGTGCTCAATAACTACTTGTGGGGGGAGGGAAGGAGAGAGGTGAACACCCCAAGGCAAGGCATTGAGGGCCAGTTGGAGGGCCCTGAGTACTTATTCTGAAGGCAGATGAACGAGGGGCGTGAGTGAGCTCACTCCCAGAGCAGGGAGAGCTCACGTCCTGGGAGCAGAGATCAGCTCAGGGGAGAGGAGCCCGCACAGCAGGCGGGAGGAGTCAGGGCCGAAGCGTTCCTGACGTGGCCACAGATCGCTCTCTCGTGGGGACCACATGCACACACGCGAGCGCACTGAATTCTCTCCCCGCCTGCCGGAGAGGTGTCCCAGGGCCCCACTGCACAGAGGAGCAACTAGAGGCTCCAGGGGGTGAAGGCCCACCCGGCCACACGGCTAGGATGTACTTCTGACCCGGTTGTCTGCTGCCCCGAGTTCCGGGCGGGGCCTGGGCTGGGAGCAGCTGGCCTGCTGCGTGTTGCCTAAGAGCTCTGGCTACCTTGTGGGGGCAACCCTGGTGCACCCCAGCCCCAGGTGCTGTGGGGAGCCCCTCAGGGGCCCCAAACGCTGGCTGCTAGCCCTCCCTGCCCTGGAGGCCCTCGCCTCCTGCAGCTGCTGGGGGCCGCCCTGGCGGAGCGCCCACCAGCGTGTGAAGTGCTTCCCGAGGGAGTCCCCGGGGAACCCCCGGCAGACGCCTGCTGTGGAGTACATCAAGGAGGAGGCCTTCCTTTCCGGCTCATCCGCCAAGGCCGCAGGGTCAGGTCTGGGGTCACCCTCCAGCTGGGACAGGAAGCCTCACATTAGTCTGGCGTGGGGGGTGGGCAGGGGCTGAGAGGCTGACCCAGCAGGCTGGGGACACCAGCTGTCTGGGCTGACACAGACTGGGACAATTCTGCTGCTCTTCACGCGACCTGCCACTGAACACTCGACAGAGCCCAGACCCAGCGCCGCCTTCCGTGTAGGTTGGAACCCATCATTCTGAGTTCCTCCTGGGTCCCCTGCCTGGGCTGGTGTCCAAGGGGCAGCCCAGAGAGGGAGCCCACCACAACTCTCCCCTGGACAGTGGCCTCCCCCCAGCCTCCCTGCCTCCACTCCTGCCCCTACAGCCCATCGTCCACACCTGCGCTGTCCCATACAGCGGCCGTGCGCCTCATGTGGCTCTTGGAGTGCAGCCAGTCGGAACTGAGATGGGCTCTAAGTGTGAAACACACACCCGATTTCGAAGACCTAGTGTGAGGAAAATAATGTAAAACATCTTAATGATTTTTTTTATTAATGACATGCTGAAATAATATTTTGGATATATTAAGTTAAATAAAATATATTATTAAGATAAATTGCACCGATTTCTTTCTTCTTTTTACAACATGACTACTAGAAAATTTAGTTACTTGTGAGGCTGGCATTTGATTTCTATCAGAGAGCACTGTCTACACTCTCTACAAAGACAGAGGGAGTTTTTCAAACTTAGGTCAGACCGGTCCCTCCCTTGCTTAAAGCCTGTCAGTGGCTCCCGCTGCCCTCGGAGAAAGTCCTTCACGCCCAGTGTAGACTTTTCCTATGACTCAGTGTCATTTCTCACCACTAACCCCACCTTCCAGCTGCCCCAACTGTGCCACATCCCCTCCCACCTCCAGGCCCTTGCATAAGCTGTTCCCTCCGTTGGGAATGCCCTTCCCTGATCCCCGCTTCTCCCTTCGTCTGGAGAGTCTCCTCTTCCTCGATGCTCCTCTGACCATGCCCTCTATCCACCACGCAGCCCCTGCCACGGCCGTGCTGGCTTGGGTTCACAGAGGTGGTTATGGGGGTGCCAGGGTCAAGCAGGATGGTGCAGAGTAACCTACCTCTCTTTGCTCATCTGCAAAGTGGGAGCTCTCCGAATGGGGCCTCCTTCACAGGGCCGTGCGTGGTGCAGCTCGAGAGAGAATATGCTGACATGCTCACATGGGGCCGGCACCCAGGAGGTGCCTGGGAGCCCCTGGTTGGAGGCGTGAAAGTGTGGAGGTCACTGAGGTAGCCACCCTCCCAAACGGAGCCCATGAATTTCAAAAGTGTTTCTTGAGCCCGAGTCCTGTGCCAAGCCCCATGGTGACGGAGCAGATCCTGCCTGGTGCCTCCCGGGTGCCAAGAGGTCCCCTCACCTAGGGCAGGGCCTGCAAACGACAGCCACGGGCCAAATCTGGCCAGCCACCTGCTTCTGTACAGACTTTGAGCTAAGAATGGTTTTTACATTTTAAAAGAGTTGAAAAAAGATCTCAAGAGGGCCAATATTTTGTGACACACGAAAACTATATGAAATTCAACTTTCCGTGTCCATGAGTAAAGTTTTATTGGAATACGGCCACACCCTCTCCTTTACATATTGTCTTGGCAGCCTTCAAATGCACCTGCAGAGATGAGTGGTTACAACAGTCAAGGGGGACCTTCCGAGAAGAAAATATTTACTCTCTGGCCTTTTCCGGGATGAATTTGCCGACCCGTGCCCTAGGTAATCCTCACAGCCCCCCGAGTAGGTGCAATCGACTAATGGGCAAACTGAGGCACAGAGGGGTTAAGTCACTCACCCAAGGGCCCTCAGCCATTGTCTGTGCTCCTAACCATCAGGCTACACAGTGCTCCCTCCCCGCCAAGGGCTCAGAGGTAAGCCATCAGCCCTGCTCTTCCCCAGCTCCCAACATGGGGTCTTGGCAGTTGTTTTTTGCTTTGTCGAAAGGGCGGTGTGCTTTTTACTGTTAATGTGGTCACCCACGCTCAGTGGAGGCTCACGGCCGACGGACTTTGGGCTGGGCATTTCATACACATTAATCTAAATGACCTTAACTACCTCCCTGTGTTAGTTTGTTCGGGCTGGTGTAACCAACCCCACAGCCTGGGCGGCTGGGACGGCCGACATCTCTTCTCTCGCGGTGCTAGAGGCCGGAAGTCCGAGATCAAGGTTGGCAGGGTTGGCTCCTCGGAGGCCTCCTTGTAGATGCCATCCGTGTGTTCACACAGCCTTCTCCCTGTGGACCTGGGTCCAAATTTCCCTTCTTATAAGGACCCAGTCAGATCGGAGGAGGGTGGCCTTGTGACCTCATTTACCTGGATCCCCTCTGGAAAGGCCCCATCTCCAAGTAAGTTCCCATTCTCAGGTCCTGGGGGTTAGGACTGGAACATAGGAATTTCAAGGGGCACAATTCAACCCATAACACCCCCCAAAGGGAAGACTCACCACCCCATTTCACAGATGAGGGAAGCCCAGGGGGTTAAGAAGTGGGTCAGGACGCTGCCGGGGCGCAGAGGGGCCGCCGCCTTACCTGGAGGGCGGGAGGCTCTGGAGAAGGCGGATCCCGGCCTGTGGGTGAATCAAGTTCACTAGGGCGACTGTCACAGTCAAATTTCAAAACCTGGGCCCTTGCAACAGCCTCCTCCTCCTTGATTAATTGGGCGCCCAGGGGGGTATCGATGTTTCTTCTCTAGGTCCCGGGTGACGGTTCCCACAGATGGGTGCGGGTCCCACCCTGTCCGGGGAACAACCTTGGCACCTTCCCTCTCGGCGACCCCATCTGGGGCTGGGATGCTGTTTTCCTGCTGGCTGTGCCCTCTTCTCCCTCAGCATGCCCATCTGTAAAATGGGCTGTGATGAGGATGGGGTTAGTGCCCGTGGAGCCCCTGGAACAGGAAACCCTGCAGAAAGTGCCCCAAGGAGCTCTGTGGGGAGTGAGCTGCTGGAAACCCCGCTGCAGAAGTTTGTCTCCGCTCTGCAGAGTCCGGCCGGCCTCTCTAATACTGAGAAAAATCCTGCGGGGGGCCTGACTGGCTCTGTTAGAGATGAGTGGGCTCAGAGAGGGGCCAAGAAAGGCAGAGTGGGGCTGGACCACAGGCCTGGCTGAGCCGACCAGAAGGTTCTCTTCCCCTCTGCCCCTCCCTGTCTCCAATCCCAGCCGTGGAGTCGCGCCCCCAGGGAAGCCTCTCCAGCTGGCCTTCTCAGCACGCGTGTTTTGAGCGGGTCCGAGCATGGTTTTGCTCCTGCTCTGGCATCTCGGCAGTGCTGAGGAAAGCCTTGGTGAGTGAAGGCGCATTTTCCTGTAGTCTGGACGGGGTGGAGAGCGTGGGCAGGGCCGGGTGGCATTCTGGCAGAAGGAACAGTGTGTGCAGTGATTGGGAGTGTGGCTGACCACCGGCCACGGCCCCCGTCTGGGCCCCACAGTGCAGGTGGGGAGCCTTCTGCATCCCACCCCATCCCCACCCACTCCGGCTCCAGCCCTCCCAGGGGGCTGCCCGGCCTTGAGGGGATCTCTAGGCCTCGATATTTTTGCACATGCTGTGTTCCTTCTGCTGGAACTCTTTTCCCCGTCTTGTCCATTGATAGAGACCAGCCCATCCTTACTGCCCAGCTCAAACACTACTCACCCTAGGAGGTCTCCCCGAGCCCTCGTCATAGTAACACAAACAGCAGCAAGCTCTGGCTGCGCCCTGGCCTGTGCACTATGACCCTGCCCCATTTCACAGATGAGGAAACCGAGGCACGGAGAACCACGTCACTCTCAGGTGGCAGCCAAGGGCCCACGTGATCTAAGCCAAGGCCCCACAACCTTCCTCCTTGAATCTTTCACCTCCCGGAGCCCAGATTTTTCATTCACAGATGGGCTAATCCTGCTGGCCCTCCTGCACCCCTGGAAGGGTTGTAGGGTCAGTGGGGCCCATGGGAGTGGAATCCTTGTCAATGGCAGGTCCCACGCCGTGCCACATGAGGCAGGCCATGCTAAGTGAGGCTCAGAGCCAGGCCATGGCAGGCAACAGGGGCCCTGGGCAGCTCACTCAGCCACGGGGCCTCAGCATCTCCTCTGGGAAGGGGGTGGCAGCAGCTCTGTCTCAGGGTGCTACTGGGGATCACACTGGGGGACTAGTGGGACAGTAGGTCGGGCTCAGGACTGGGCTGTTTCTTGCTTCTTACTGGTTCTCCTCCACTCTTCTGGGCTCGACAATGAGGGTCTGCCACGTGCTGCACAAGACCCTGCTCTGCCCCAAAGAGCTTAGAACTGGAGACGGGTGCTGTGGTTACCAAGGGTCTCACTGCAGGGACCCAGCCAGAATGCTCACATTTCCCCATCAGCCTCAAGGAAGTCTGAGAAGCTTCCAGAAGGAGCTCCTGTCTCAGCGGTGCTATGGCCTTGGAGATGAAGAGTTTGTGTCCCATCCCTGCTGCCTCCATCATTGCTTTCCTTTGTCGAGGGCATTTCATGGAAACCACCTCTTACAGGGTGGCCAGATGCCAGCCCACCTCACAGATGGGGAAACGGGCTCAGCCAGGCGAAGGCCAGTAGCCCAGGTCGTGGGTGTGTCCACAGCTCCCCCTATACTGTTGGCAGAGTCCTGGGGAAGGAGCACTGTGTCCTTAAAGGGGCCTCAAGGGACAAGCAGAGGTCTTGTGCAGGTGATCCCAGGACACTTGTCTGATCCCAGAGCTGGCAATGACCCCACCAGGACCAGGAGGACTCACCCCAGGCCCTCGTGGAGTCTCACCGTGTGGCTGGCACTTTACTTGGTCCTCCAGCGGCCCACAGGTGGCTACTGCCAGTGTCCCCATTTTACAGGTGAGGAGACTAAGGCAGAGGGAGCCCAACGTCACACAGTGGTCAGTGTTGGAGCCAGGACTCCAGGTGGCAAAAGGAGTGGGGGGCTGTGAGCCCTCTGCCAAGGAGCAGGCCGGCACCCTGAAAGGAGAGGCCGCCAAAGCCTCCCCCAGGGATCCACAGGGCGCTAGGCGCAGGTGAATGGAACACTGCCCGCCAGCGGGCACTCTGTGGGGTAACAGGTGAAGAATGGGTGGAGGTGACCTCAGCTTGTGGGGACCCCCACGGGTCCCAGGCAGGGGCGGCAGGAAGGAGAGGCCTTGGCCTAGCGCCTGGCTGGTTCCTGTTTCTCTGAAGCTGCCTAAACCCTTGGGCCCAGGGCTGACTCTCAGGAGACGTGAGCTCCAGGAGCAGGCGTCCAGAAAAGGGGCAGGCGACAAAAAGCAAAGCAAAGTGGAAGCCTCCGCCAGCTTCTAGGGGTGCCCGGGGATGAGGGTGTGGCAGATCCGAGAGACTGCGCTTGTAGGAGAGGGAGAGCCGGGCGTGTGTCCGTGTGTGGCGGGAGGCGTTTGGGCTGGATCCATGGGCACGTGTAGGTGAGTGTGCATGGCGGCCGAGTGTGGCATGTGGATGTGCCCACATTTGTGCATGCACCCGTGTCTGAGCATGTTCACCTGTAGGTCTGAGGGCAGAGCATATGCGTGTGGGCACAGATCCCCATCTCGTGTCCTGGGGACCCCCCACTTGTGGGTCCCAAGTCTCTCTCGTTGGCATGAGAGTCGAATGTCCCCAACCATCCGTGCAAGCACGACATGCCACTACACATGGGGACACTGAGGCATGGGGAAGGGAAGCAGGTTGTCTGGCTTCATAGCTAGCAGAGGGTGGAGGGGACTTGAACGTCTGCATCTGATTCCAGCCCATGCCCTTTGACCCCACCCCCAGAACCAGGGGCTGAGCCTTGTGGGGTCCAGGCTATGGGCCTCCACTCAGAACTGTCACTCCATGGACCCCTCCCCAGGCTTTTGTGAGGGGTGTTCATTGTCTAAAGTTGCAGATGTGGAAACTGGGGCCCTGACCGGCAACATGACCTGTCCATGTCACGGACACGGCTGTCTGTGTCCCGAGTGGGGCTCCCCATGCCCACCTGCCTCAGGGTCTGTGCAGCCCTGGGCGGCCGTCGCTGTACACCTGGGCTCACCCGCAAGGCTGGTGGGCTCGAGGCTTTGCCCAGCTCCTCAAACCTGGTGCTCTCCAGAGACTAAGGGGGGTGTCCCAAGGGTCTGCACCCGCCACGGCCACAGTGGACTCTAGAAAGTCCCTCAGTGTGAGCCAGAGAGCTTTGGAGAGAGCCAGTGGGGAGGGCGGCATGGGCGGGCTCCCCAGGCGTGGGGCGCTGGCAGGGCCAAACCAACCCAGCAGGTTGGGCGGGAACTGGGTGGGCCTGCTTCCCTCCCTGCACCCCACCTCTGCAGGATGTGGGCGGCCTTATTCCTGGTCCTGAGGACAGCCTGGGGCAATGGACAGAGGGGTCAGAGCTCTGCTGTCAGCCACAGCAGGGCCAGGCCACCGCTCTCCACCGGGGTTCTGCACGGAGGGGTGGAGAGCGGAGGGCAGTCCTCAGACGGGAGGGTGAAGCCCAGTGAGCAGGGGGAGGGTGAGCACAGAGTAAATGCTCAATGAATTCCAGCTGTCGTTCACTCAGGCTCAAATGACGTTATGTGTACGAGAGTGACAGGCCACCCCAGGGTGAGGCGCCCAAGCAGGAGTGGGGGCAGCAGGCAGGGCCCTCCCCACACTGCCCAGTCGCCTCTGAATTCAGATATGGAGCACCCCCACAGCACCAGTTCCGCCCTCGACGACCCTGACAGCTCTCAGGGTTTGGAGCTCCAGCTCCGGGGCCAGTGGTCTGGAGTCTAGCCCTGGTCCCTCCCAATGGCTGGGTGACTTTGGATGCATCACTTAACTGCTCTGGGCCTCAGTTTCCTCATCTGAGCAAAAAGAATAACGGTAGCACCTGGTCCAGTGAAATGGGCTCCTCGAGGACTGGATGAGCCATTGTGGTTGCGCAGCCCCGGCCCAAGGTACCCCAACCCGCCTGCATCCCCAGCCCTCGCTGCGGATGGGCCCAGAGTTCTCCCTCCACTCGGCCGGTCTGGGAGGGGCCCCCACGTCCTCTGACAGACCCACTGTCACCCCTGGAGCCCTGCCTCTGACCAGGGACTGACTCAGTTGGGGTGGGGGACACATGAGCCAGGCTGTGCAAGTGGCTGGTGGCCGGGCCCAGGAGCTGGGGGCAGGAGAACGGGAAGGGCGTCAAGCAGGGGCAGTTCCCCTGGTCCCATTGTGCTTGAAAAGATGACTCTGGAAACTCTGGAGGTAGGTGTGACGTGGAGGAGGTGGGAGGCCTGGGCCCAGCAGGCCAGGAGCCTCTGCCCAGGACTGCACACTCCTGCTCAGATGGCAGATCATTGGGCCAGGAGGTCCCCAAAGCCAAGATCTGTGAGCTCGAGGCAGGGAGGGGAGGCCTTGAGCCCACGGGGACTTGGCCAGTCGGTCGAGCACCCAGAGATGATGCCCAGCTGGGAGCCCCATCACCAAGTTTCACGTGTGTCCCAGGACCGCCCCCCACCCCCAGCCGTGTGTCCCTTGCTGATGCTGGTCCTCCCAGGGCTGTCTTCACCCCCACTGCCCTGGCCTCCGTCCACAACCTTCCCGCCAGCCATGCTTGTCTTCCTCTCGAGCTCTCATTCCTTCCTATTGTCTGCTCGTTCTGGTCCACCAAGGGTGGGCGGCTTCTGGGGCACAGAGTGCCCACCAAGCAATCACTCTGTCACCTAGTGGGAACTGGCTGGGGCTGCCTCTGAGCCCGTGGCAAGCATGGCTTGCTTTTTTCTTTCCTTTTTTTTAGAGATAACATCGGTTTATAACATACAGATTTCTGGTGTACATCATTATAATTCGACTTCTGTATACACTACATCGTGTTCAGCACCAAAAGTCTAGTTTCCATCTGTCACTGTACAAATGACCCCCTTCACTCATCTCGACCTCCCTCTACTCCCCAAGCGTGGCTTCCCGCCCCATGGAGGCCAGCCTGAAATGCACTCTCTGATGACTGAGCCCTGTATGTCCACAGCCGGCCCCCGCCTCCTGACACTGGCCATAGCTCACCTTGGCAACCAGATGCCCTTGCTGTGAGCTGACCCGCCTCCCGGCCTTTGCTGAAGCAGTACCCTCTGCCCAGAATGCCCTCCTGCCCGCTCTCTCAAATGAACCACCCGTCAAAGCCTTCTCCAGGGAGTCTTGAGTCCCTGGGTAGAAATACACCCCTGGTCCTTCCTGGGCCTCTGTGTATCTTGTACAATGGAGACTCGACTGAGCCACAGGGGAGAGGGGAGGTCCTTTAGAGCTGGGACTGCAGCTAAGTGACCCTGGAGTCTGGGGCACCTAGAACAGCGCCTGGCACAGAGGAGATGATTCTTAAATGAAAGAGACAGGAAGATTAATGTGGCTGAACGGTGCAGAGAAAAGAGACCAGTCAACCTTGAGGGTTGTAACAGCCACATCATTTTCACGAGCACCAGTCCCATGCTGAGTCCTGTTGTCAGTCAGACTGAGTCCTGATTTCACTCCAAGACTAGCCCTAATGCTAGTAACAGACTGAGCCCTGATCCACACTGAACTCTGAATCCTAGTGACCCACCTAACTCTGATCCCAGTCACAGGCTGAACTCTGACCTTGCTCATGGACTGAGGATTGACCCTGGTCACACACTGAGCCCTAACCCTGGTCACACTCAGCCCTGATCCTAGTCACACACTGAGCCCTGACCCTTGTCACACACTGAACTCTGATCCTAGTCACAAACTGAGCCCTGACCTTGGTCACATGCTGAGCCCTAACCCTGATCACACTCTGATCCCTGATCTGGTCACACACTGAGCCCTGACCCTTGTCACAAACTAAGCCCTAACCCTCGTCACACACCGAGCCCTGATCCTAGTCACACTCTGAGCCCTGACCCTTGTCACAAACTGAGCCCTGATCCTGGTCATATACTGAACCCTAACTCTGGTCACACTCTGATCCCTGCTCCTGGTCACACCTTGAGCCCTAATCCTGGTCATACACTGAGCCCTGATCCTTGTTCACATTCTGAGACCTAATCTTGGTCAGACATTGAAGCCCGACCATTATTACACGTTAAGCCTTGATCCTGATCTCAACATATCACTGGCTCTGGCTTTACCCACTGAACTCTGACCCCATGTGCTCCCTGACTGAGCCTAACCCTATTTACTGCCAGGACCCTTTTGCATCTGCTCCACCTCTTCCTCATCAGGCAGCCTGGAGAAGAGGTCTCAGCTCAGGTCCACCCAGCCCCCAGCTCTGAGCCCAGATCAGGGGTGGGCCTGGGCGTGGTTTCCCAGGACTGCAGATTAAGGTGGGCTTGGGCCGCCCACTCCTCTCCAGCTGCCTGCCACCGCCACCCTTCCCAGCTGGCCCAGGGCGGCATGGGCTCAGCCAACCCCACAGCTCCCTCCTGGCCTCCCAGTGTGCTGTCAAGGGGGTGACCCTGGGAACACGGCCCAAACACTCAGAGCTCCTTGGAGCCCGAGGAGCTCAGTAAACATCATGGCAAACACGCCTCCTGGCACCACTGCCCTGGGAAATGGGGTCAGCCCTCTCTGCAGCCTGCCGCTCTTGCTCTGGACTCCAGCCACTCCCCAGCAACTTCTCTTGGGCTCTCCTGCTTCAAGGTCAGACAATGCTGACCCTGCCGCAGGCAGCCACCTAACAGGGCCAGCACCCTTGATCCCAAACAGCCTGCCTCCACTGGATCACTATGGCCCCAGGTCCATTATCAGCACGTCCTTGCCTCTGGGTCCAGCATTGACCTCTCCCACATCCTGATTTTGAGAAAGAAACCACTATCTGTGGAGCACCTAGCACGTGCCGTATCCGGGGCCCAGACCAGCTCCCAGCATCCATGGAGCCTCAGTCAGGCTTCGTCGAACAAACGAGGCTGGCTCCACTCCCACACTCTCCCCGGCTCCTTCTCACCAGAGCCTGGGCAGGGAGGTCCTAGCACCCCACTTTACAGAGAAAGCTGAGGCTGGAGGAGGCTCAGACAAGCTTTTACGGCTAGTAATGACTCTGCTCCCGCATCCCATGGCCTGTCCACAGGTCAGTCCTGTGGCTTCAGCGTTCATCCGGAACCTGCCACTGCTCCCCGGTGCCATCACCGTCACGGCGCTCCCCGCTCCATCACAGGAGCACCCCGTGGTCCCCCGCTCGGCCTCTGCCCCGTGGTCATTTTCCAGGCAGCAGCCTGAAGGACCCTTTAAAACATCTAGGTCGGCGCGTCCCTCCTCTGCCCCGACCCCCCTGACGCCCAGGCCCGCCTGCTGCACACGGCAGCCCCCTCCTGCCCTCCTTCCTCGGCTCTCTTTTTCTCAGTGGTAGGATAACCGTGCGCTCCTCTTGTTTATTTGTTGCTGTGTCTCCCCAGGAGAATGTGAGCCCCTTGAGAGCGAGGACTTAGTCTGTTTGCATCGCACTCGCTCACCGAGATCGCAGACAATCTGGACTACGCGCTGAGTGAACGATTGTGTGAAAGAGTGACCAGGCGGACGTGCGGATGAACCGGAGGGCCACAGCAGCAGCATGCAGCCCCACTTGGGCTAGTTTCTGAAGGGCGTGCTGTTTCCTCCTCTATCACCCCCTGATGCCTGCACCCCAGACAAGGGGCGTCTGGGAGCAGGGCCAGGGCCTGCCGCCTGCCCGCACATTCTCTCTTTTGCTGGTCCTTCGTGCGCTGGCCAGGTGTGGACGCGTGCCAGGCCCAGCCCAGAAGCCAGGCACCCAGGGACCAATGAGGCAGGGTGGGGCCCATCCTGTGTGGCCGAGAGGGTTGCAGGCCAGGCGGCTGGGGCTGGGGTGAGGGCCCGGCAGGCCGGCCAGGGAGATCTGCAGTGAGGGGCCAAAGGAGGCTTCTCCGAGCTTTGGCGGGTAGAGGGAGAGAGGCCTAGCCCCCAGCAGGAGACCAGCTGGCTTCCGGGTGGACACCTTCGGGGCTGTCCCCTCCTCTCCTTCAGGCCTTGTCTGACCCCCCAGCACTCTCCCTCCTTCCTGCTTCTGCACAGCCTCCGTCACCACCTCACTTACTGTTGTTATTTCTTCATCGTCTGTCTCCCACGAGGCTGGGATTCCAGAAGGAGGGGATAGTGCTGGTCTGTTTTCCTTGTCGCTGCTTCCACAGCATCTATGACAGCACCTGGCACAGAGTAGGTGCTCAGTCAACATTTTATTGAATGAATGAATGAATGGAAATCTCGTAGGCCAGCCCTTGGCACCCAGAGAAGTCTCAGTAAGTGTTAACCATTGGTACAAAACTAGACCCCACGTGAGCTGGGGCCCTTCCCTCACCTCTTGGGTCCCCATCTGCAAATGGGGACAAGAACCCCCTGACCCCATAGGGTTCCTGTGAGGCTCCAGCGAGACCATGGATAGGAAGAGTGCCTTGTAAAGTGCAGATTGCTCTGTAAATGATGATTCACGATGTAATTAAAGCCCAGCTTTATTTCTGCTGTGTGCTGGGGGAGGCATGGATTGCCATGTGCTGGAATGGTCTGGGAGGGCTTCCTGGAGGAGGCACACACAGGACAAGCAGACCCAAAGAGGGAGGGCACTGCTGGCAGGGGCAACAGTGTGAGCAAAGGCAGGAGGAGGGAGAGTCCACCCAGAGGGCTGACCGAGCAGGGGTGGGGGTGGGAGTCTGGAGATGGACGCCTGGCTGGGGACTATGACCTGGCCGGAGCACCTCAGGGGCCTGCCCTGCCCTTGTTGATGTCAGCAGGTGGGGCCTGTGCCAGAGGCCCTGGGTGGGGTGGCCCCACAATCACCTGTCTTCACCCTGCATTCTGAGAAGTCTTGCCAGACGCCCCACCCTGCCACCTGCTGAGGGCAGCTGGCTCCCTCCCTTCCCTCCAGGTCACCCTGATCATTTGGTTCACAGCTGGGCTGAAGGGACCCTGTGCCTCCCCTCTCACTGTCCTGAGAAGTAGACTCGAGATACCAAGTGGATGCTGCAGCCCCTCCCCACTCTGACCGTCTGGGAGCCCCTTGCAAGCCTGGCGCCCTTGGGCAGAGGGCCAAGGACTCAGAGCCAGGCAGCCCGGGTTCAAATCCCAGCTCAGCCACTCACTCACTGCGTGATGTCGAGCCTGCCATCTTACCTCTGTGTGCCTCAGTTTCCTCTTCTAGCAGACAGGGACACTAACACACCGAGCACAGGGCTGAGGTGGGTCTGAGGTGACCTTGACCAGGCAGGGCCTGCGTCGGCATTCAGTCCCTCATGGTGCTCGTCCTTTATCATTCCCCGGGCTCAAGAGTCTGAGCATTAGCACTGAATCTGAGCACCCATCTTACAGATGAGAACACTAAGGCACAGAGAAGCAGAGAGACTCGTGCACAGCCAGGAACGGCTACATAATTTTTAGGCCCAGTGCAAAAGGAAAAATTGGGTCCCTGTGTTCACAAGTTATTAGAAATTGCAAAATGGCAAACAGAACGTTAAACCAAGCGTGGGGCCCTGTGTGAAGCCGGCAAGGAAGGGGTAAAGCTGGGGCTGGAAGCCAGGCAGGCCGGCACCCCAGCTGTCCCCACCCTAGGACTCCTGAGTCCCCTTCAAAGAAGGTCCCTGGGCACCAGTGCCCTTTCCTGCCGGCACTCGGGTGTCCCACGCTTGGCAGCTCCTGCCAGTCCTCTTGGGATTCAGAGAGGAGGAAGCCTCTTCACTGGTCATTCTTCATTCCCAGGCCAGAAGGGGACTGAGAGGCTGGCGTTGCAGCCGTGGCGTGCGTGTGTCTGCACCTGTGCATGTGTGTGCGACTGTGTGTGTGCACACGCCAGTGTGTGTGTGCCTGCTTTAAGGCTCTGTGAGCCCTCAGTTGGGCTCTACCACCCCCAAGTAAATTCCTCCCATGACACTCGGCCACTGTGGCTCACGAGCCCTCATCGGCAATGCATTCCTCTGGGGTAAGCATTGCTCTCTTTTTAAGGGGCAAAACCCTGAGGGAGAAGGGGAGAGGAAAAGGCAGCTGGTTGTTCCAAGGCTCTGAGTGGGCCAGGAGGGGCAGGGGCAGAAAAGGATGCACGTGGCCTTTTGGATTACAGGTTGGCAACCAGGGCTGCACACGGGGTCAGGCAGACCCTACTTCTCGGCCCTCCTCTCCCGCCCCCGCCCTGCCCTAGCCCTGCCTCACTCTCTCACCAGCCTGGGACAGCTGCTGCCTCTCTGGGCTCCCCAGTCCCGACCCTGCTGCTTCAAGACCTCCCAAGGCTCCCTCACCCTCAGGAAAGAGGCCAAATTCCCTCCCCGGCACACAGGGCCCCACTACCCTGGCTGAAGCCCGTGTCTTATTTTACCGTTTTATTTATTTGCTCTACATGTTTAATTGTGGAATATAAGACAAATGCAGAAAAAAGCACAGTACAGTGACATCCATGTCGCCACCCCCCCTGGGGGGGAGTCTGCTGTCCCCAGTCCCGACCCGCTCATCTTGTCTGGAAGACGCCTGGTGTTTTCTAGCATGGGGCCTTTCCCAGGCCGCTCCCAGGCTGCCCAGCTCTCTTTTGGGAACCCCCGGGTCTGCTAGGCTGGGCAGGTGAGTGCTGTGGCCACCAGCTGAGCATAGCCTATGTGCCTGTGTGGGCCCCGCACAACCCTTTCCTCCTGTACCCCTCACCATGGCCCTGTGCTCTGCACACAAACTTTCTGTCCACCTCACAGATGAGAAAACCAAGGCTCAGCAGCAGATGGGGCTCACCCAGGACACAGAGGCAGTGGAATGGCCTAGAAGGAGCCTCAGCTTCCAATGAGACCCTCCTGTGACCATACGACCCCAGTGGCTCTGTGACCCCAACTGGCTATATGACCCTGGGTCACTCTATGACCAGGTAGCCATATGACTCCTGGCAATTGAATGACCCTAGGCAATTGTATGACTCCAGGTAGCCACATGACCTAAGAAACCCCATGACCCTGGGAAGTCATACAACCCCAGGTAGCCATATGACCCCAAGTGGCCATACGACCCCAAGTGGCCATATGACCCCAAATGACCATATGACCCCCAGTGGCCATATGGCCCTGGGAGGCCATATGACCCCGGACAGCCTTATGCCCCCAGGTGGCTGTGTGACCCTGGGAAGCTATATGACCTTGGCTGGCTGTATAGCCCTGGGCAGCCTTATGATTCTGGGAAGCCATATGACCCCAGACAGTCTTGTGACCCCCGAGTGGCCATATGACCCTAGGTAGCCTTATGACCTCAGGAAGCCGCCTGAGGTGCCGCCATGGATTTGTCCCTCTTGGTGCTGAAGCTCTGAAGGCCCCTCGCTGCCCAGGACACCTGGGCAGGCATTGTCCTCTCAGGGTCTCAGGTTCCATCATGGGCAATTCGGGGGGCTTGGCCTTGCTTAAGATCTGGGACCTGCAGGGTATGGGCCCGCCTACCCTGCACCCCAGGAGGTCTGTACCCCACCCTCCGGGGGTCCCCCCCTCCCTTTTACCTTGGTGCTCACAGCAATTGGGTATTGTCCCGAGGTCACACAGTGGGAAGTGGCAGAGCTGAATTCTGGCTCTTTGCTCTATGCTTTCTCCACCACCCCTGAGCATGGGGTCCCAAGGGGAGCGAGGAGTGGGGAGAGAGGGAGGCTGTCAGGTAGACACAGCGGAAATCAGTGCTCTGAGAACACGGCCTCCTGTGTCGCCTCCCCAGTGTGGAACCTGGCCTGGCTCAGAGCAGGTGCTCAGAAATACCTGCTGATGAATGAGCATGCTAACTGAGATATTGGGGTTCTGCAAAAATTTTTTAAAAAAGTTTTTGCTGCTTACAAAACAAAGGAGAGATTTGCAAACGAGCAGAGGAGACGTCCACTAAGGGATTGTCCAGTTGGGACACTGTCTCAGCTTCTATGCTCTTTTCCCTCCTCTGCCTCCCCATCCCCACTCCCACTGTGTAGACTGCAGTCTCAGGAGAGGACTCCTCGTCTCACTTCTCCAAAGAGATCCGACAAGGTATGGGAGGGGCCTGGCGCGCAGTAGGCCCTCAATTGGTGAGAGGGTTTATTATTTTTAATCACAGTAAAATCTGAGCCGTCCCAGTCAACCGAGCTCCACGCACATCCCCTCCCTTCCCTTTCCAGCCCCCACTAGTTCAAAGTCATTGCATATCAGACGCGTAGAGGTGCTTGCTCGCAGTTAGGGATACTAACTCGTCCATTTCTCCTAACAGCCCGAGAGGCAGGAACTATCATTCTTCCCTGTTGGAAGCTACAGACACCCACCCAGGTCCAGGGAGCTGAGGCGACCTGCCCAATGTTGGAGAGCCGGTCAGCAGCAGGGCTGGGGTTTCAGCCCAGGCAGGCAGCTCCACGTCTGTGCTCCTGACTGCGCCCTCTCCAGGTAAGGTCCCCTCCATGTCACAGACTGAGGCTCATTTACGTTGAGGTCAAAGTTCAAACCCAGACCCTGTGATGCCCGAGCCTGTTGGCCAGCGGCCCCTCCACTTCCCAACCCCTGATCTGCCCCGAATCTTGCCCCTCCCTCCTGCCTCTCCCAGGCCAGCTCTCCCTCCTCTGCTTGCCTCCCGGCACACAGGGTCAGGGTGCTAAAGGTCGCAGGGGCCCCATGCCTTCTGGGGCAGGTGTCCCGAACCCCATAGGGCCACAAGACAAGATGAAAGTGCTTGAGCCATGAGGGCGCGTGACTGCAGGGAACACACGGGGTGCCGGCCCTCGGCGAGTCCCCAACCAAGGTTGGCTCATGCTGTTTCCGGGGTCTGTGGACCACCCCTCCCCCCACCAGACTCTATCAATGGGCCCTTGTCAAGAAATTCCTTTTCTCTCTCTTTCTCTGTCCCCCTCTCCATCCAAACACGTCTGCAGCCCTGCTGTGGTCAGGCTCCGGGACACAGCAGTGAACCTGACCTGGGACCAGCCCCTTGGACAGGGCTCGTAGACAATTAGGGAGAGAGGCAATGCCCAGTTACAGCTGGGAATGAGGGGGTCTCAGGATCTATGGTGAAGGGAAGAGTGCCTCAGAGCTCACGGGAGGGAGCCACTCATTCCTCTGAGGCAGGAACACTCAGGAGGGCTTCCTGGAGGAAGCAATTCCTGGCAGACCTCTAGAAATGGTCAAGATTAGTTTTACTAGTTCTTAGGTCCTAGGATTTCAGTGATGAGAGGAACACAGCCCTGCTCCAAGAGTCCACCAGTGAGGTGGGGAGAAGGCAAGGTCACACAAGCAGGGATCAAGACATCATCATGCCCCAGGCTCCCCAGAAGCGTCCCGGGAGGTCGATGCGTTTACAGAAGAGCACACAGGATCAGCTCCATAATTTGTGGGGCCCTTGTTAAAAACTATGAAGAATTTAAAGATGGTGAAGTGACAGCAGAGCCATAAACCAGGCATGGAGCTCTTGGGAGCACAGGGCCTGCGTGACTGCCCAGGCTGCACACCTGTGACAGGTAGGTGCCCAGGCATGCCTCGCTTGGGAGCCAGACCAGAGGCAGGTCTTTCTGACTCTGGAGCAAGAGGGCTTCTCATATGTCAAGCTCTCTGCTCACAGGACTGGGGGCCCAGGCATTCAAGGATGGAGTGAGGAGAAGCTGTGTAATGGCCCCATGGGCCCTGTTCCCATGTTGCCCTGGGTAGCTGGATAATGGGGCCACAGACCACAGACACATCTTACCCTTTGTCTTAGTCAGCTGGGGCTGCTATAACAGAATACCAGAGACTGGGCGGCTCAAACAACAAACACTTACTTCTCCCAGTTCTGGAGTCTGGAAATCCGAGACTAGGGTGCCAGCACAGTCAGGTGCAGGGGAGGGCCCTCCTCCTGGTTATGTCCTCACTTGGCCTTCCTTGGTGCGTGTGTGTGGAGACAAAGCAAGCTCTCTCATGTCTCTTCTTATAAGGGCACTAATCCCATGAGTAGGGCTCCACCCTTGTGACCTAATTACTTCCCCAAGGCCCCACCTCCAAATACCTTCTCACTGGGGGTAGGGCTTCACCATGAATTTGAGGGGGACACACACGTGCAGTCCACAACATCCTTCTTGGTGGTGGCAGCTGGATGAGGCCCCGGCTGGCTAGGCCGGGATGGAGTGCTGGCCCAATGCCCCTGGCCTTCATGCACACGTGTGCACACATGCATGTGTATACAGGCACAGGTGCCGTGTTGGGGCACACACACTGGGGCTGTGCTGCTCCTTCCCCTTGCTCTCTGTGTAGTACTCCAGATTACAGAAGGAAATTAATCTGATGTTTCCACATCTCAGGTATAGAAACTGCCTTCTAAATTTCATTCACATGAAACCTTATGCATACACTTTTATACATGCATTTAGTCATTCTTTCAGAAATATTTATGGAGTGCCTACTACGAGTCAGATCCTGTGCTGGCCTCCACGGCTGCAGTGCTAGTGAGCGTACCCTTACCTCTCTGTGTCCCCATTCCACACTGGGATCCTTAAGGAGACAGAGCACATCTTGTTGCCAGCTCTAGTCCCAGAACCTGGCATGGTACACAGCACAGAGTAGGCACTCAGTAGTTGGTTGCTGAATGAATGAAAATGAAAAAGATTCAATAAATATCAGCATTTAGTGTTTAGTGAATAATTAAAGTTATTAAGCTCTTACTCTGTGCTCCTCACTGTAGCAAGTCTTTCTAAAAAGCATTGTTTAATCCTCAAGATGACGTGTGAGCCAGGGGTTCTGAGAAGGCTCATTTAGAGATGAGAGCTCTGAAAGGTTGGGGGAGGTGCCCAAGGTCACGCAGTTGGCACACAGCACAGCTGGGATCGCCTCTGCCTCTATCTTCTGGCAGTAGGAGCCAAAAATCCAGGGGGGGTGTAGACAGACAGTTATGAGCACCCACGACATGTCAGGTGCCGCTTTGGGCTTTTCACGTGTACACCCCTGATGTTCTCAAGAACCCCTGCTTGAAGTATCGCTTACACATCATGAGCATGCAGCTGGAGAAACTTTCACACAGTGAACACACCCCTGTAACCAGCACTCAGATCAAGAAACGGAATCTTACCAGCACCCCAGACACTCCCTATCTGTCCCCTTCCTGGCTCTGGCACCCCTCCCTCTAAGGTTAACACTATCCTGACTTCTACCACCACGTGTACCATGTATATACTTCAGCCAATTTACATACATGGAAACCAATACGCTTTAGAGTCTGGCTTTTTTTTTTGCTCAAAATTGTATGTGCGAGTGTATCTTATTGTTGTGTGCAGTTGTAGATTATTCATTGTCATTACTATCATTCCATTGTGAAAATATCACAATTTATGTATCCATTCTACAGTTGATGGGCATTTGGGTAGTTTGCAATTTTTGGCTACCACAAACAGTGCCGCCATGAACAGCAACATCATCATATAAGGCATGCACGTAGGAGGGGATTGCCGGGTCATAGGGGTTACATAGCATCAAGTACTTTTAAGCAGACCTCCAGGTGGCTGCATCACTTTGAATCCCCATCAGCAGTGCATGAGAGTTCCAGTTGCTCCACTTCCTGGCCAACACTTGATATCGTCAGATTTTCCCATCTGAACTGCTCTGGAGGCTGTGCAGTGCACCCTTGATTTCTAAATCCCTTCAGCAACCCCATGAGATGGATCTTATGATCTCTCTTTTACTGATGAGCACACCCAGGTTCTGAGAGGTGAAGTAATTTATCCAAAGCCACTTAAACCCTGGCGACGGCGCAGGGCTGTCTGACCTCAGCCCATTATATCATCTATTTCCCTGTCAAGCTGCCTCCTCCCACCTTGTCCCTCTGGGTTCCCAGCAGCCTCATCCTAGGATTCTAGCCCTTCTGCTTGCGGGGTGACACCAGATCGGTGCCGTTGGCATGGGTCAGGCCTCAAGTGGGAGGCTCCAGGTCCGGGTCCGGGCTTCTGCCCAGCCCTCTGGGGGGCTCGCCGGCCGGAAGGCGGGCACGCGCAGAGCGCGGGAGACGGGAGGGGAGCGGGGAGGAGAGGTGGCCCGGGGTGAGGTAGGGGGTTTGTGGAGGGAGACCCGGACAGGGAGACCAGGAGAGTGTTTGCTGCGGCACCTGGGGGCGGAGCTCGCCCTGCCGGGGTCCGACCGGGGGCGGGGGGCGATGGGAGGAGGGTGTCGCAGAGGGGCTAGGCTGGTGGGCGGTGACGAGGCTCTCCCGTCCTCTTGGCGAGGAGGGCGTTTGGGGAGGGGGAGGCGCGGGGAGAGCAGGGGAGGGGCGGGGGCTGCACGGCTCTCCCTTCCGCGGCCACCGAGGCCCCGAGGCCGGAGCTCTCGGGGAGGAGCCGGGCGGGGGGCGCACGGGTCGCCCCCCCCCGAGGAGGGAGGCGGGACGCGGGCAGGGGCGGGGCTGCTCCGGGGCGGGGCCTCGGGCGGCGGGGCGGGGCGGCGCGGTGGGCGGGGCGCGCGACGGCCAATGGGCGCGCGCGGCGCAGGCCCCGCCCCCGGCCTCCCGCGGGCTGCTGCATAATCATGAGCGCAGGCCGGCGCTGCGTCAGCGGAAACGGCGCGCGGCGGCTGTTTCCGACCCGATAAAGCGGCGTTGTCCCCGCGCGCCGGCCGCAGCCTCGCAGCGCTCCCTCTGCGCCCGCCTCTCTGGGTGACTGACTGCCCGGCCGGCCGGCCGAGGAGCAGCCGCCGCCGGGCCCCTGCCGCCGCCGCCCCCCCCCCCCGAGCGCCCGGGGCACCGCGCCCCCGCCGCCCGGCCCGGCTCGGCCCGGCCCCCCGCCGCGCCGCCGCCCCCGCGGCCCCGGCTGGAGGAGACAGGTGAGCGGCCGCCCGCCGGCCCAGGCCCCGCCCCTGGGAGCCCGGCACCTGCCGCGTCCCCACCCCCACCTCCGCGCGGCCCGGCCTCGGGCGGGGGTCGCGCTGCCCGCCCGCCCGGGCGTCTCTTCCCCGGGAAGGGGACCCACACGCCCCTGTCCTTGACCCCCCCCTTCCCTCCCGGACTGCACCTGCCCCTCCTCGTCCTGTCCCTGCAGCCTCCTGGAGCATCCCGGGCCCCTCCCCGCGGTGTGCACCTTCCCTCGGCCCCTGCCCCCGTCCACCCCTCAGTATCCCCCACGCCCATTTCCCCGGCTTCTCTACCCGGAGGGAAGCCTGGCGTCTCGGCCTGACACCTCCAACTTCTGAGAGTTCAGCCTCAGCCCCCTGTGCCTGGACCCCTCCTCCCCCAGCACACACGCTAGTGTTCCACACCTTGGGCTTGGAGCTGCCCCCTGGGCTTGCCTGTGTTTTTTTTTTATCTTATCTGCACTGTCCTCCAGTCTCTCCCTTTGAAGACCCCTTTATTTCCTGCGGCAAGCTTGTGCCAGGAGGAGAGGGGCCAGGGCATCCGTGAATCCAGGGCCGGAGCCCTTGCCCTGCAGAAGTACCCGCACATCTTATCTGTGTCTCAGCACCGCTTTCCCTTTCCCGAGCACCTCGGCCTCCTAGAGCTCTTGAGCTTAACCCATTCCTGCCCAAGGTGTGTGGTTCTTGACTGGGGTCTTTGGAAGCACATTCCAGCTGAGGGCTTTTCCAGGGGAGGTATGTCAAGATGCGGTGGTTTGAAAAAAGCACAGCCTCCTGGTTAGCTATTTACAGTGATTCTAGAAGGTGGAGGGGGATGCTAGAGAGGAGTGGGAAGGGGGGCTTGATCAAGGGAGTTTTGTTTTTCCAGTGCCCCACTGAGCCCAGTCCCATTGGGATACCTCAGCTGACTTCAGCAAAAGGGGCCTTGTAGCTCCTGGGTTTGGAGATGTCTCCTAGCCTAGGGCCTGGGAAGGGAGGAGGGTTCAGAAGATGAATATTGAAGCAATTTTGGGGTCAAATGATTGTCAGAATCAAAGCCTGTTTCTACGGGGAAAACTCGAGGCGATCTTGCCAGCATTATGTGTGTGCCCTGCACTTCCTTCTCCACACCATCCCACCCCATTTCTCTCGTCAGCGACAGACAGGTAGGGTGTGGGGGCATCTTTCCTCTCTTCTATTTTGTGCTGGTAGTAGGGAAAAAAAAGAATAAAAAGCCAGAGGATTGGTTTACTGATTAAGAAGAGGAACACATGGCTGGGTGTCAGAAACAGTAACCCCTAGCTTCCTTTAAAAAATGTAATTTCCACGCTTTTCTGCTGTATCTGAATTACATGTTAAAAGAAAGACTAAGAGTTTAATGCTTGGGAGAGATTCTGCAGAATCTGCTTGAAGATGAGGAGAGGCTCCGACTGGGGCCAGGGCTATGCAGGCCTAGGTGGAAAGAGCCTGACAGGATAAAGAACTCCAGTGCTTCTGGTGAGAGGGTGGGGAAATAGGTTGTCTTAAGAATCAAGAATTTCAGTCCCATTCCAGCTAATTGTTTTTATGGGCAGCAGCTGTAAAGGAAAGAAGTGGCTCATTTGAGATGCATTTGAAATGCATATTAGGTGTGTGAGGTGGGTTTGTGTGGCCCGGGTTTCACCCTGGGGAGGCTGCCCCGGGGCCGGCTCTGGGGCCGGTGAGGGAGCCTGCTTCCCTTGCAGAGATGTGTGCTGCAGCCTTGGCCCACGTCGCATCGTGAACGCAGAGCAGAGATTGGACTGGGTGATCTCCAAGGTAGCTTGCAGCTTTTAACATCCTGGGGCTCTCTCTGCCCTCTAACTTTGCTTATTGGGTGGGGGGGTGGGCGGGGTGGAGAGGTGGGAAGGGGCGGGAGGAGCCTGGGACCAGGACCCTGCCCTCTCAGAGCCAGGAGATCCCGCCCTGCTGGTCTGCAGGGGAGGAGGGGCTGCGGCACCAGTGGCTCCCCCATCTCCAGTGGAGGAAAGGAGCCCCAGAAGGTATTTTAGCCAGCGTCTCGGTTCTTGATGTTGGATTGGTTTCCTCCGTGTTGTCAGAGGGACAGTGGGGAGGAGGGCGGAGGGCCAGGCTGGGGCCCAGGCTGCGCTGTCGTTTTCCTCCTGTGGTGCCTGTTTGTCCCCGTCTGCACCCTCTGCCCTCTCCCGCTTGTCTTGCGGGCCCCGAAGCCCGGCCCTGTGTAGCCAGCAGGGGTGGTTTGTGACTAACAGCCTCGCGGCCTGGCACGGAGCAAGGGCGACTGGCGAGCGCTGTAGGTGGCAGACAACCCCAAATTGCCAGTGCTCTCCTCAGGAACACCCCTGGCAGAGCCTTGTCTATAATTTGTGGAGCTGGAATGTGCTGGAAGCCGTGTTCCTTCTGAGGATGGGTGAGGATGCTGCCCCACGCTCGCTTCCTCTGGTTCCCCAGATTGTTTTGATCACAGCATAATTCCGCTGATGAAGGGGCACTCAGTGAAACACCATCAGGAGGGTGGCCTCGACTCTGAGCCAGGAAACATGAGAGCGTTTTAGCTTTGCTGAGTGGAAATCTGACCAGAGGGAAAAGCCTCCCAGATGAAGAGCAGCCATATAGAAGGGAAGGGTGGGAGCCGCCGCTGTCTGCAGGGGGCTCCCAGGCGAGGCTGGCCTGCGGCACCTCCCCCACCCGCGCCCAGACAAGGTCCCCTTGTTTAGATTAGCTTAATTACCCCACCGAGATCAATGAACAAGGGTCTTTTGAAATGTGGAACTTTCAAAATGTGCCTGAGCGCCACCGCCCCCCCCCCGCCTTTTTTTAAGGTGTCAGGTGCTAAGCCCTTGTGAAATAAGGCGCTTGAAGGGAACTGGGAGATTGTGGACCTTTTTACTGTGTGTGCGAAGGAAGCTTCCTTGCCTTAAGTCAGAAGGAAGCTTGCCAGAAGTCAGGCTCCACCGGTCTACACAAGAGTCGTTTTCAGCCCGCTGCCACTCGGGTAGCGGTGACATTGGAAACATTTAGTGGGACCTAATAGTGTTTATGAACTTGCTTCCTTGGCAAGTGACTTTTAGAGGAGGCATTTTAAGAAGATTAAAAAATCCACGAACTTCGATGGCAACAGCATAATCCACTTACTGTTTTCCTGTCCCTAATAGTTTTCCTTTTAAACTTGCGTGTCCGCGGCGGCCCCTCCGAAGCAGCGCCTGGACTGCTGTTGTTGTCACCTTAGCTAACGGGGACGCTCGGGCAGTTGGTGTGGGTCCTTTGTTGACTGTGTTAATCTTGAGTTAAGCACACGATGAGTTTTTTGAGAGAGATTATGGGAAATGAAACAAAACCCTGAAGTTGGAGAGAAGGGCTCTGAGTTCTGTTTGGCTGGTTTGGAACCTTAGGCTAGACAGAGGTCACACAAGGTCAGTGGCAGAGTCTATAAGGAACCCCCAACGAGGGGGCACGTTATGCTAGGCATTGCCCCGCAGTGCAGGAATGGGAGCGCTCGCCGTCCGAGGTGGGATCCTCTCGAAGCTGAAGGGATTCGCTGAGCCTTTTCAAGATGTGAAGCGAGGCTGCCTTGCCCTTCCACCTGCTTGGCCCAGAGCCCGGGTGAGGGAAGCGTTGTTCAGACCTGGGTCCTTGGTGTTTTCATCCTCCCAAACCTGTTGAAGGATTCTGCTGGCAGTGAGAGGAGCACTGCATTCCTGAACTGGTGCCCACCAGAGAGGTGCTCTATTTTGCTGCTTCTAGAAAGTACCTTCCGATGGGGTTCTGGGGTGCAGCTCGGTTTGAGTTTTTGGAGTTTGCTGGAGGGTCTCTCCTGGGGTTCTGCCTTTGAATCCCAGAGCCAGCTGAATTGCTTGGCGACCAGATTCTCCCCATTTCAAAGAAAGGAAAGTCTTGAGTGCAAAATACGTAGCAAACCCTTAAAGCAGATGGAGAGGGGAGTTGGAACAGGGCGCTTGTCTGGTTCAGAGGTCGTGGTCGCTGTGCTTGTACATACAGATCTCGTTGCACTATTTTAAGCAACCACTTGGACATTGCAAGGCCAGAAGACAATATATAAGCTCCTCATTGCCAACTTGTAGTCATCGTTGTAGAAAAATGTATTTAAGAGTGTGATTTTTGGCTTGGAGTGGGAAGGGAATGTTTTTCCATCAATAATTTTGAGGGGAGGGGTTTTGACATCTTAACACCAGAGATGAACTTGTTTATGCAGAGTGCATTGGGCGTCGGGGGGAGCGCCAGCTTAGGGGGTAGGAGGCAGTGCTGTCGTCATCGTCATCGTGACTGGTTACATGATGACTGTTGCCGAGTTGCATTGCCTTATAGCGGCGATCTGCAGATTTTTGCTCATGTTCTGCAAAATAACTTTGAAAAACTATGGGCACATTTTTAAATTGACATCTGAACTTTTTCATGCTAATTTTAAAGAGCTATAGATGTAATTTCTAATATATTGTAAATGTGGACATTTAAAATAACTATTATTGCTCTCAAAAGTAACCAATGTTAAATACTCTAATGGCTGATAGCCACCGTTGTCCTTTAAAACCGTGAGCAAACCACTAGTGGCTATAGTGTGTACATTCTCCGTACATTCTCCTCTTCGTGAACTTGTGTGCGGGCTCCATTTTCCTTCATGGAATTTATTCTAATATTACACGCTTTTGTACTTGAAAGTCTTATTGATCGTTCTTCACACTTCTCTGTGACAAAAGTATAAACTGCAATGTAAAGCGTTTCTGTGGTAGGGCTGGGTGAACTCAATCCAGAAGAATTTTGTGTCATTGTGATGATCAGTACAGAATTGATCACAGAAGCATAAATGTATTATTTGTCTTGATAAATAATTACTAAATGCACAGAATAAAAAGACTACATTGGAAGGGCATGTTTTAAAGAGCTGGGTGAGGTCCACTTAAGATGCCTCAATTAAAGGAATTATTGAACTGCCATTGGTGCCAACTATGCCCTTGCCACTGGAACATTCCATGAGAGGTGTGCCTTCCTTTTGTCGAGGAGGAAGGGAGAGTGTGAAGGGGACCTTGGGTGGGGGGCCCACCAGGGGCTGGGACTTCTGCCGCTAGCGACCTCTCAGGCAGTTCAGTTTTAGGAACAAGTTTATGGGGACGTTGAGGATCTCTAAATTCAGTCTCTCCAAGTCACCCACGCCTGGGACCTGCCGAGGCTGTCCTTGCATGTGCACACGTGCCATCAGGTGCTTCTGCTGTGTGGTGCCCCAGTGCTCGGTGGATGCAGGCGTGAAGCATCGGCCATTGCGTTAAATTGCGACATCAGTGGTGCTCCGCGTCTACTTCAGTATTCAATTGCGTGTTTTCTGGTTGTGCTGTGTTAAAGGGCGAAAGATGCTACATCTCATAAATGTGTGTGTTTCAGTTAGTGGCAATGCGTTTTTCCTTGGTTGGATTAAAATTTAAACCTATGGAATTGTGCCTTGAGTTAAATTTTAATTTTTGACAAAGATGTGTTAGAAGCAGAAAAGACAGCCTGGCTGGGCTTTGGATTCCGAAGAGGGTCTCACCCTGCAGGAATCCAGGAAGCCTGCTCTGCTGGTTTTCCTTCTCCAGGCAACAGTGAGCCTCTGCTGGGAAGAGGAGAGTGTTGTCTGCTTGTCTCCAGGGAGAGGCCTGCAGGTTGACTAGAAGCTCCTGAGGGTGCAGAGGAGCCTCACTGGTGGGGTGGGGGAAGGTGGGCCTCTCTCCCTGAGGAGCCAGGATGAGGTGGTGTCAGTTCCTGAGAACTTCCTGAGATCTCTTTGAAGGTCCTGGGCTGGTCCTCTGTTAGTTAAGCAGGAGATGCTCTCAAAGTATAAACATTTACTGTTTTTACCCTAAAAGCCAATTGAAGTTTGATATGAAAATAAGTTTAGTAATTAAAAAACAACAAGAAATTCCTCTACCTTCACACCCAGAAACAGAAAATGCTTTGGCTTGAGAGCTGTGGAACTTAGTCTCACGTGACACTTTTATGGCATACGCAGAGATTCCAAGTAGGGGGTCTCTTGGTGTCATCCATTTCGTGGGGGACGCAAGCCAAACCACTGGCGCAGCTCTTGGGACTTTGGGAATGTGGGTCAGCTTGAAGTTTTAGCTGTCTTCTGTCCTCAGGGCTGGCCATTAAGAGTCCACTTAAGAGTGCTTCCCCACCAATTTGGACTTGTAACTATTTGGGTACAAGATGCGTCCTGAGATTGTGAGGCAGTCCCTTTGTTCCTGGGGATAAAGTGAGGATAGGAGCTGGTTCCAGGTTCGTGTTCGAGGAATCCTGTGGTTTATCTAGATAGTGAAGAGTGGAACTGGGCAGGGCGGCGCAGCCCCTACCCACCCCGTAGGAGGACAGGGTGACATGGCCCCGAAGATGCAGCCTCTGCTGGTCTCTGGAGCATGAATCCTTACTTACACTTTCTCGGCATTTTGGGCCTTGATGCTGAAGTCAAGGTTCAAGGCTCCTAAAACAAAGGCTTAGAGAAAGGCATGAGCTGCTGAAGGAGAGACAAGCACCTAGGTGACCCTGCCTGCAGAGTTCAGTTGTTCTAGAAACTCGGGCCCTCACCTGGTGCTTGACTCCAGTACGCAGATCTACTCCCAGCCCATTGTGCTGCGTGAAACTGGAATACAGGAATAACCGTTAGTGGTTTTTTCATATCACTTTTGTGAAAAACCATTTGCATTAAAAGCTTGGAGTACGAAATCCTCCCTGTCAGGCCCTGCGCACCACTACCCTCTGCTGGATGGAGCCAGATCTTCGGGGTTGGCCCAGCTGCCGCTCTGTCGCGCTCAGTGTGCCCGTTTGAAGGCAGCTCTGATTGGTGCTGGAGCTGGATTGTAGAGTTGAAGCTGTCTTGCTCTTTTATTTGCCAGCATGGGCTCAGCGAGCCTGGCTGACGGGAAGCTGAGGGGAAGCTCAGGGCTGTTGAAGACATGTCTAGCTCATCCTTGATTATTCAGATGTGTAAAGTGTTTTTACTTCTTAGGGTAGGGAGGGGCCCTGTGCCTTGTCTTCTGCAGCAGAAACATTGTAGAGCAGGGCGTTGTGCAGGGAGCAGTTACGTCCCAGGCTGGGCCATCCCTGGCTTCGTGACCTTGGCCCAGAAGCTGCCCACTGACTGCTCTGAGCTTCAACTTCTGTTATAACCCGGGGAGCATAATACGTATTTCTTCCTGGCACTTAGTGTAGGACTCAAGAAATAACATAGACAGCTGGGCTCTCAGTCACATTCTTTCCCTAACAGAACCTGCTAAGGGCTGTGCTATATTACCTCATTTTACAGGGAGGAAGAGGAGGCACAGAGAGGTTAAATAACTTGTCCAAAGCCACACAGTAAGTGGTCGAGCCTGGGAGTGAGCCCTGGAGCCCACCCACCGGGTGCTGGGCCCAGGCCTCTGGTCTCCTGGGTAGCACTGTGAGCCCATGGGGGTGCGTGATGCCTCTACTCACCTGAAAAGCTGGGTTTGCAGGTACATCGAGAATATACGTAGTTTTGCAGTTTGGGGTATCTTGTTTTTCTCTTTAATACTGTGACTGTGTGTATGAAAAATATTGGTAACTTTTCACAACATGAAATGATGTTTAACACAAATGTAAAATAAAATCGGGACCTTTTTTTGAACAAGTGAGCTAGCTGGTGGCAGTTATACTAATAATTCAAAACGGTGTGAGACGGGCCAAGCATTCTGCAGTGTCGTAGAAGGTCCCGGTGAACGGAGGTGTCCACAGGGTGGGTTCCCAGTGGCACTGTCCCGGGCTGGTTATCGTGCTTGGTTAATTCGTGGCGGTTGGAGCAGCTTGAGCGGGGAGGCTGTGCCGATAAGGGTCCCAGGGTGATGTCGGTTTGTGGTTGTAAAGCTCAGATAGGTTTTGATGAAGTCTTGTGGGTCTGTGGCAGAGTCTGGAAGCCAAGAGAATGCAGGCCGTGGTTTCTGCTGGTTATGATACGGTTTTGGAAGAGAGTTTCTAACCATTTTCATGTGGGTTTCCTCAGGCTGCCTTCAGAACCTTGTCCGTCTGGGGATTTGTTCCTGCCCACACAGTTCTGTCTCGGCCAGGAGCCCTGCAGACCGGGACTGGGGTCCCAGCCCGCCTCCGCCGGAGCTCCACTGGCTCCCCCGCTGGACGGGGCTCACCGAGGCTCTGCGATGCCCCTTCCCTTTCGGAGGAGTCCTGGGTGCACTGACTCGGGTCACCCAGGGAGAGGGACGGGGACAGCTGTCATGTTCATGCTCTCGAAAGCATTAAATGGACCATACGGACGGGATCCGAAGGGAACAGTGTCTGAGGTTCTTGCCGAGGCCGTTGCTGTGAGCTGAGCGGATTTCCAGGAGAGTGTGAACCCAGGGCTCTCGTGGTTGGTTCTGGTGAACTGAGTCACCGGTAGAAGCTGGTGGCGTTGCACTTTGAGTGTTGGTGTGCCGGGGCGTCACCCCACCTCTCTGAGTATTTACAGTGTCCTCACAGCCCCAGGGACTCCCACGGACGCCTTTGTCTTCAGCGGGCACCTCTGAGTACCTGCTGGGGGCCAGGTCCTGTGTGAACTGCCACCTAGATCCCGAGTTAACTCTGAACTTCGACTGCTCTGCACGGAAGTGGTAGTATCCCCATTTCATAGATGAGGAAACTGAGGCCCAGAGACATCAAGGAATTCATCTGGAATTCTGTCTCCTGGTTGACTGTCTCTGCTGGAAAATGTCCTAGGGACAGTGGGAGGTGGAAAAGCAGTATTAGCCTGAGCAGAGAAGCGACACTGAAGAGCAATGATGCGGTGCTCGTCGAGCACACAGGAGGATCATTACCACCTTCAGGGGAGGCTGTTCAGGGAGACTTCTTGGAAGTGGAGGCTCTTATAACCGGCTTAGGAAGAAGCAAAGCCTGACTGTCAGGGCCTGAGGGCGTGGTTGCTGCTCTGGACAGTGGAGGTGGGGTGCACCTTCAGTTGCATCTGATGTAGTGAGTGACTACCCCGCCTGGTTGTCACCAGTGATTTGGCCAGGAAACAGGCCCCACTGAGCTTGGATGGTGGCCTTGTCAGAGACTGACCACCTGGACTGTCGGGAGGGGCAAGGGCTCTGCACCAGAGCCAGGGAGACAGGGCGGGACCGAGATGGACCCCAGATGCACCGCTGGCAGGTGCGGAGCCCTTGAACTTCTCTCAGAGCCTTTCAACTTAGGGGGAGTGGTCTGCACCCAGTGCCTGGGCTGCTCTGTGAGCGGCGTCTGTGTGACCGCCCTGCCACCTGCGGTTTGATCAATGGGAAAAGGCGCTGTCTTCAGCACTGCGTACATCGAGGGACAATCTTTTTGGTGTGACCTCAGTGCGTTTGCAGATGAACTGACTGCTCCCCTGCCCCGATCAGTGTGTGGCCCTCTCCGTGCCACCCAGCTGCTTTCCTGGCCTGGTTTCCCTGTCTCCTGTCTGCAGGGTCTCCCAGGGCAGCTGCTTGGCTGAAGCCTGCTCTGTCCCTTCTTTTCTGAGCAGCCCTGGGTGTTACCGAGGGAAGATGGGGGCTGCAGACTAGCTCCTTCGTCTGGGATTCCATGGCGAGACAGCAGGTGGGAGGGACCAGAGAAAGCAGTCCCTCGCCCCTGCCCGTCTGTGAGAGCCGGTGGTCTACACTCACAGCTTCAGATAACATGTGAGCTTAAAACAGCCCTGTGAGGAGTTAGTATCCCCATTTTTAAAATGAGGTATCCTGATCTTTATTGGTGAGGTCAAGAGGCTGTCACGGGTCACCTCATTGGAAAGTGGTGACGCGGAGAATCCCGGCCCTGCACCCTTGGGCCACGTCCACCAGCTGATTGCAGGTGAGGAGGCTGAGGTCAGGAGACCCTTCGGAGACTGGACCCCACTGCCTCCCTTAGGGACTCTGTGACTTGGGACCCGCTGCTTAACCTCTGTGAGCCCCAGGGCCCCCGCCCAGAAACAGCCGTGATGGTCATGGGCCTGCACCATGGGCTGCTGGGGGCTGAGGGAGCTCGGGAGTGTCCGTAAGCCCAGAGAGCACCTGCACACCCTCTGCAGCCAGGCCACCCTCCCCCACCAAGCCTTCTGAGTGCTGTCCCTCTGCTGTCTTCTGTGTCTCTCCTGCAGCCCGACCTGTGGCTCCCGTACCAGCCAGGGGCTTCTCTCCTGGACACTGTATTGTGGTGTATTCCTGCTTCCCGCCCTGGGACGCCAGCCGCCTTGGCCAACAGAAGACAGACCTCTAGGCTTGGCTTCTCCTGAAGCCCACATGGAAAGACTCGGTGTGGAGCCTGGGAGAGCTGCTGCCCCTGCTCTGTGGGGTGACCTGGGTCACCTGCCCTTTCCTGGCTCATTTCCTCACCTGTGAACCCAGGCAGCTGGCAGTGCCCTGGAGGATCAAGCGAAGAAGGCCTGGGTGGCCCACCTGGGAGGTGCTCCCCAGACGGCAGCCTAGGAGTTGACACTGGTGCAGTGCTGCCCGCCTCGGGGAGCATCTGGCGCCCGCAGGTTCCTGGGCGCCTTGGGGCCTGTGCAGGGGGCCCACTCGGGGCTCTTGAGCAGCGTTGCTTGCCACGCCTATCTGTCCTCTCTGAGTCGGGGCCTTGGGCAGCCCCCTGTCCTGACCTGTGCTGCCGGCTGCCTGTTGTCCTGCCATTGGGGCCATAGCTAACTGGCTCACATGCAGTAAGCGCTCACTGCGAGGGGCGAGGAGTGCCAGGGCACGCTCACGGCTGTCCCCATGGCGTGAGTTCTAGTCACTGCTGGTCACCACGAGGACCAGTGCCAATGAGCCCTTGGCTGGAGAAGCCCTGCAGGGCTCCGAGAGTCCTGGCAGCCGTGTGTCAGGCTGAGCCCCATTCCCACTCTCCCTCTGTTGCCCCTCGGGACCAGGTATTTCAGGACTGGCACTGGTTGGTGCCACTTCTCCCTGCTCTGCCCTCTTCTCTGGGCATCTGTGCATGCCTCTGAGCCGCCTCCTCAGCATCAGCGAGCTCTCACTGTGTGCAGGCACTGGGCAGGCATGGGAGACAACAGCAAGCGGAAGCAGACAGGTCCCTGCTCTTGTGAAGGGCAGGCAGACTTGTGTCCAGCGACCCCTGACCGCTCTCTGTCGGTTTTGGAGTGTGGAGTGTCTTTCGAGCCCAGGCAGGTCCCTCCCAGTTGCCCCTGGTGGGACACCATGCTAATGGCAGGGTGCAGTGGAGGGGGCCGCGACCCCGAGACCCTGGCCTGTGGGCTCAGGATCCTCCTGGTCAGAGTTCAGCCTGGCCCGATTCTCTGCCACAAGTTGGTCTTAAGCCCCAAACCAGGATTTCTCAACCTTTTTATTTTTTTTTATTGATTTTTTAATAGTTTATAACATTGTGAAATTGTGGGTTGTACATTTTTGTTTGTTCATCACCATATATATGTCTCCCTTCACCCCTTGTGCCCACCCCCATTGCCCCTGGTAACCACAATACAGTTTTCTCTGTCCATGTGTTGGTTTATATTCCACATATGAGTGAGATCATACAGTGTTTGTCTTTCTCTTTTTGGCTTATTTGGCTTAACATAATATCCTTCAGGCCCATCCATGTTGTTGCAAATGGGACGATTCTGTGTTTTTTTTTTTTTTTTGGCTGAGTAGTATTCTGTTGTATATATATACCACATCTTCTTGATCCAGTCATCAGTCCAGGGACATTTAGGTTGTTTCCACTTCTTGGCTATAGTGAATAATGCTGCAATGAACATAGGGGTGCATAAGCCTCTTTGGATTGTTGATTTCAGGGTCGTTGGATAGTAATGGGATAGCTGGATCACAGGGTATTTCTGTTTTTAATTCTTTGAGGAATCTCCATACTGTTTTCCATAGAGGCTGCACGAGTTTGCATTCCTACCAGCTGTGTATGAGGGTTCCTGTTTCTCCACATCCTCTCCAACATTTGTAGTTTTTTGTCTTGGTGATTATAGCCATTCTAACGGGCATGAGGAGGTATCTTAGTGTTGTTTTAATTTGCATTTCCCTGATGATTAGTGATGTTGAACATGTTTTCATGTGCGTATTGGCTCTCAACCTTTTTTTTAAACCATTCTTTCTTACTTTTTCTTTTGCACATTTTCGCATCAGGAAGATCTTGTCTAGATTGATATATTTTTTAATTGTAAAACTATTTTATAGATGCAGTATTCATTTCCAAACATAACTGCCCCCTCCCCAGCACTCTAAGCTAAGCCCAAAGGCAACACCTTAAACCGTCAGCAGTGGAGCCTCTGTGGTCACATTTTAGACTTCACAAGGACGGTCTGCATTTTTCCCCCCTTTGACTGTAGGTGTGATGTAAGTAGGTTGCCATCTTTACAGTGAATTGTTGATTTACATTAACTAGGGCCTGCATATCCAGTTTATGTGGAATTCCCTTTAAGTTCCATTTTCTTTGCACTGACCTGAGTGCCGACACTGATTTGGGAGTGTGATACCATCTTTGATGCCTCCCGTGCAGTTGGGGCCTTAGTACACGTGGCCTCTTGCTGAGTGTCGCGCAGTCTGGAATCCGCTCGCACGTCCTCCTGTCTTGCACCTGAGCATCAGTTTCAAGGCTGCTGGTTCCAGACTTGATTTGGTAACAGACTGATCGAGAACTTCATAGAATCAGTCCTTCACAGCTGCGTCAAGGTCGAGTTGTTCTCACTGACAGCCTCAGCGCCCCATGGTGACCGTGCGTGTGTGTGTGTTGGTGTCGGTTAGGATGTTCTCAGTGGATCTGTTGTGTCCTGCTGTTGCCAGGAAGCAGATGGCGTCCACAAGTAGCTCGAGGAGAGTGAGAACGGGCCACACAGAGGGGTGGGCAGGGTTGAGGGACACTGGCAAGGAGGAGCCTGGCCGCAGCTGGACCGTCACCCCTAGGCCCAGGGGCAGCGGAGAGGAGCAATTGCCAGAAGCACCCAAGAGACGGGGGCTGTGGGAGAGGGGGTGGCTTTCCGTGCAGGGGCCGGGTCAACTGGTGGTGACCTGTCAGGGCAGGAGCCTGGGAGACCAGTGCCAGGCCTTCACCGTCCCTGTCCTCCTCTCTCCTCGGCTCCCTGGGGTGGAGTGTGCGTGTGTGTGTGACTAGCCTGTTGGCCTTCCGGTCGCCTGGCGTGGTTCTCTGGTTGGAGCTGATGGCTCTAGGTTTTTGGTAACTTGGGGTCTTGGAGAGATGGCAGAGGGAAGGAACTGCGTTGGGCAGCCCAACTGCGTTGGGCTGAGAAACTCAGACTGAAGGGGCTTGGTGGGTCCAGGGCGAGCTGTGACTGTGCTCAGGATGTGTCAGGCCTCACGTGTGTGTGCCACTTTCTCCTTTCCTAGGGTTACAGGTGGGCTTCCATTGTCTCCTGGGCGGCCTTGAAGCAACTTGAGGGCAGTCTGAAGCCTTCAGCCCATAATACGTGCATGGTAGGAATCCAGTGCGAGGTTGGACGAGGAGGGAGAGCCTTGCGTAGATCAGTGTCCTAACCATGATGCCTCTGCCCTGCACCGGGCAGCCAGGGGCAGCCAGCTCTCGAGCCAGGCACGGTGGAAAGAGCATGACTGTTCTTGGATCTGAGGGAGAGAGCTGACTGCTGGACCCCTTCTTCAAACGCAGTGTGCAGATTGGATTAAGGTTTTATCTAGAGTGTGGCTCGTGTTTTGGTTATGAAACTCGAGACCAGCGTTTCGCTGATCTGTTTTTTTCTTGCTCAGTCTTTCCCCAGCTCGGTCTGTCCTGGGTTACTTTTCAGAACGAATGAGCTAAAACCGTGTACAAAACGTGCAGAACAAGCTCATTATTGTGCTGGGGAGCCGGGTCAGTACCATCCATCCAGGGCTCGACCCGGACGCCGTCACCTGCCTGCCTGACTTGACTTTATTTGACAGAGTGATAGTCGTTTTACTTGTGGTTGTTCATACTTTTGCCCAGTCCTTTAGGATCAGTTCTAGAAATTGTGGTTTGAGCTTTACTTTCTGATGTCACTGTGACTTTGTTTGATGAGCTCCAGAAAATTCTCAGCTCTGTGATAATGTGGGCTGGCCCTTATAGTTTTTCCTAAATTTAGAATGTATCTTTCTGTTTTTCTTTGTCTCTGTCCCCCCCCCCCTTTTTTTTTTTGGTGTGAACCTAAATTGCTCAACTAAGTGCTAAAGGAAACTACAAAAGGAAGGACTGACTTTTAAAAATTATGAAAAGATTATGTAATAATCATATCACAGCAAAAATCCCTTTAACCAGCTGAGTGACCATATTTACTTCCTCCTTCCCCATTTCTCTAACTGGGATAGTTCTTAAACTTTTTTGGGTCTTGGAGCCGTTTGAAAATCTGGTGAAAGCTATGGATCTCTTTCCCACAAAAATGCAAAAAGACACCATTTTGTGTATACTTTAAGGAGTGCTTATGGGTCCTCCTAACACCCACCCAGGGACGGTCCTCCCCAGCTCCCCTGTCTCTGGGCCCCAGCAGAGGACCCTCTGTTCTGGAGCCGAGGCCGCGAACGCTGCAGGATGGGCGCCTGGGCTGTCTCTGGAATCCTGAGGACGGGGTGCCGGGCCTGGGAGCCACGTGAACCCGTGCGTCCAGCAGCGCCGGAAGCAGGCCGGTGCTGGGCTGGCGCTGGCCTGGGGCCAGTCTCTCCCTGTGAGGAGTGTGTCAGAGATAACCCCGAGGATCATGGTCGATTGTGTTTCCTTGTTGTTGTGACCACGATTAGCAGTGACCACCCATCAGACTTGGGACATGTGTCTCAGGCACTAGCGAGTCTGAAAACCTGGACCGCAGAATGCCATCTAGAGGGACTGTTGGCATGCTGTCGTGATGGTGACATTGGGGTGCTCCAGTTTACTTTGTGGGGAAATGTAAGGTGGCTAAAATTAGCAGTGAGTGCCGTGGAGAGTGGCCTTGTCCAGAAGAATTAAGCAGTGTCACATTGAGATAAGACTATTGGAGTGGCAGGATGGAGTTCTTGACCCTGAGCTGAGCTGAGCCGAGGTGGCCGGGTCAGGCGGGGCACTCAGGTGGCCGAGGTGGCCAGGTCAGGCTGGGAGCTGCAGCACGTGGGACCTTGGTGTCAGCACCAGAGAGTCCCGGAAGAGGGGCCACCAGGTTACAGCTCTGCATGTGCACCTGTAGTTAATCCCATAGCCAGATATGTACCACGGCATGAGAGCGCCCTGGACTTATAAATATATTCATATATGATGTAGTATTATATTGCAATAAATTGTATATTATAACATTACATATATATTATACACATTTTATTTAGCTATATAGTGTAATATATGTAATACACACGTCATTATACATATATAATGTTTGTGTATAATGTATTATATAGTATATAATAACATATATTTCATTTATTTAAAATTCTTTGGGGGGATGTCTAGCTGTCAGGGTTTGAGTTCTCCGCTAGCTCATGTTCACTGATGAAGTGAGGCATGATGTGTTTCGTAGGAGACTGTGCCTGCGGGTCTGAAGCTGCAGTGCCAGGAGTCCCCCGAGCCGCCTCTGCATCCTGGGCCCGCAGGCAGAGAAGGTGCTTGACTGACTCCTGATTCAGAGGAGCTGGGAGGTGAGTGAGGGGCCTGCTTTGCCCAGAGTCTGTTTCCCTGGCTGGCCTGGAGGACCCGGGGCTGCTGGCTTTCTCCAGCATTCACCGCGGGCCTCCCTCGAGGTCCCCTCTGCAGAGGCCACAGCCACCAGGGACCCTGCAGGTCTCTGGCATGTGGCTACTTAGTTGCGCTCAAGACAGGACGTGTGATCCTTTCCAGCCTGGCTTCTCCGGACGTTGGCAGCCAGCTTCTTGGCAGGCCAGCCCAGCTCTTCTAAGCTGGGAAAACCCGGAGTCCCACCCGTTTATAAAATCACCTCTTCGTCCTCTTCAAATAAAGAGAACACAGCTTTAGTATGAACAGTTACTGATAATGCTCAGCAGTCTTACCCCATCTGCTGCCCTAAAGATAGGAATCCTTATCGTAATGGGAAGCCATGAGTCAAATAACATCTTTGTGACTCGATGCTTTACACTAATGGTTATCTATAAAGTATGGAAAGAGAAGTAAAGGACTTTTAAACTGAGATTCTGCTCAGGCCAGGTTTTAACTTCTTCCAGCAAAAGCACAAGCACAGCCCTCCCCTCTCTTGCTCCACCCCGCCCCGCCGGCAGCCTCCTCTTGAGACCCTGTGTGTGTGCAGGTACTGTTTCTCTATCCCCTGGCTCTGCCCACCGCTGTCAGCTTCTCCAGATTCCTGACTCAGATCTCGAACGCAGCCCGGACCGAGCCTCGAAGTTCTAGGAGCCTCTGTCAGCATCTTCCTGACATCCGCGTCTGGAGCAGGAGGATTCCCACAGAAAAGCAAGGCCAGAATGGGGCTCGAGCCAGCGCTGGGAGGAGGCACTGCCCAGGGCTGCTGTCCCAGTCCTGCTCTGTGCCCAGCGGTTCTAATCCTGCATCTTCCGGGCAAGGGCTTGGCCCTTTGTGCCTCAGTTTCCTCATCTGTGAATTGGTGCTAATAACCGTATTCCCCGCACTGGACTCCTGCGAGCATTGGTTACGAAATATAAAGCGTCTAGAATAGTGGTTGGCTTGTAGAAGTGCTTTCAGAGTTTCAGGTGCAGTTACGCACCCACACGGAGCAGTTGAGGATGTCGTTAGATCAGCGGCTATGCAGTTCTCAGGAGCGAGGGGGTGAGGTCCAGTCGGGGAGCGCGGAGGACTTTCTGTCTTGGCTGTTGGCGCGCATGCCTTGATTGACGGCGGGGCAGAGCCGACATTCCAAACCGCAGGGATGGCGCGGCCACTTAGAGGAGGAAGCAGCGGCCGAGCTGGGCTGGAGCACAGGGAGGCCGAGCTGGAGGAGGCTAGAGGGCGACCGACCGCCAGGCTGGAGGGCTGCTTGTCCTGGCAGATGCTGTGGAATCCAGAAGGATTGTGAAGAGAATGAAACAGTGAGAGCAGGTGGTTCTGTTGGACGTCGTCTCTGCGTGCTGGTTCCTCGTGTGCGCAAGCTGGATCCCCGGGGCTGTGTGGGGACTAGCTTTGGGGGGTGTAGTGAATGACTGGCTTGCCTGCAAGAGGAGGTTGCGATCCGGGTTGGGAGAGTTGGGATCCTGGGAGCAGGGTGGGAGGGCTGGCCTGGGCGTGACCCACAAGTAGGCAGAAGAAGGTAGGAGAAAGGGGGGAGTTGAGGGTCCTGCACCTCTTCTCGCCATGCACCCTGCCCAGGGGCCCTTGTGCGTGTGCCCTGGGAGGCCCGAGAGCGCCGCTCTGCTGCTGCCAGAGATGCTGTCAGTCCCACCTGGCCGCAGTCTGAGCACCGGGCCCTGGACACTCCTGGCTGAGAGGCTGTTGGCCTGGCAGCGAGCCTGCTGCCCCGAGGCAGCACTTGAGGAGGGTGGTGGGCTGACCCTTGGCGCATTGACCCTTTTATGGCCTAAAGTTTTTTCTTGATAGACTTGTCAGATCCCCAAAAGAATAACCTCTTTAACCAAATTCATAAATAATTTTCGTATTTGTAGTTAACTGCCTTTAATTGGCTGTTCAACCAACTAGTCCGGAAGGAGTTTGGAAATCCAGATGCACCGTGAAGGGTTAATGAGGGGCCGGCCCGGGGCTCCGAGGGCCTTGGAGGTGGGAGGCCAGCGAAGGTGGTCCCAGTTGGGAGGGGCCGTTGGGAGGTGCACAGCCTGCTCTCCTTGCCCTGTGTGTAGGTTGTTCCCTTGTGAAGACACCATTAGGCATCCAGGTGACCTCACCTATTAGGCTGTCAGGGCAGCTGAGTCATGATGCTGTAAATTATATCCGCAAGGAAAGGTTTGTTAGCTGCGGTTATGTCTTCTCTCTGTTAAAATTAGTCTTGAAGAAAGAGTGAGGTGTGTGGAGTTTATAGCGTGTCTGTCACAGGCTTTCTGCTGGCCCTGCAGGCCTTTCTGCTGTGATGGTTATGCCCTCGGTGTGCGGTTCAAAGTTGTAGCATCAAAGCCTGTGGACGGGGAAGAGCAGGGAGCGTGCTCTGCTCACACCCTGCCGTTTTGCTCATGGCCTGGGGAGGTGAGCCACTCACTCAGGGCCCTGCAGTGGCCGTGGCGTCCTGCCCTGCTGCTTGTGCCTGTCTGAGTTCTTAGTGCGCAGGGATGAATCCTAACTGAAGGTGTGAGCCCTCCGGCAGACCCGAAGAGCCCCCCTCAGCTGGCGTGGAGCAGTCACTTTGTTTACTGGCTTCACTGTGGGTCTGCGTGGTCTGTAAAGCACGGCTACTTGTTTTCTCCAGTAGTCTTGAACTTACGGGGGAAGGCGTGGATGCGATAGACAGTGGGATCAAGGCAAGGGCCACTAGTAAGTGGACAGACAGGAGCGTCTCCTGGTAAACTGCAGGAGGGGTCATGTGCTGTGGGCCAGGCTTCTGGGGACAGCAGGGCCTGGATCCGGGCCAGGCGCAGAGAGATGCGGTTCGCTGTTCTCAGTGTGCCTCCATGGGGAAACGCGCTTTTGAACTAAACCTGTTACTCTGCTTCTACTTGCTTTATTCTGGGAAGGATTTAAAGTGGTTTAAGTAGAGAACGTGCTACTTAAAAGGTGCTTTTAAAAGCACAAGTAAGATCCGTTTGCAGGCTGGCCTGCTTATCTCGCTCCGCCTTGGTCTGTTTCTAGTGAGTGTACGTGCGAGGCTTCCTCCAGACTGAGCTTCCTGGGGGCGCAGCGGGAGGGGCTCGGGAGGCTGGTGACACATGTGCCATAGCCACCGCAGGTCCTCCTTTTCTGTTCCCAAGCCCCTGTTCCAGCAGGGAGCTGGGGGGGAAGAGGGATCATGAGTTCAGAGCCCTGCTTCCCAGGGGCTGGGTGGGGGCACAGGCGGAGATTCGGGTCCCGGTGCAGGGGCCCCTCAGGGGCTGGATCCGGGCCTGTCTCCCTCGTGCCTTTTGGAGGCAGCTGTCACCCAGGAGCTCCCAGGAGAGGGTATTTGATTGGGGTTCCCCCGTGGGCAGCAGCTCGCCCAAGCCAGTGCGTGGCCTCCCCACGCTGTGTGTGTAGTCAGTGACAGAGGGGAGCCACCAGGGACTCCGCGTACGCTGCTCCTGCCCAGAGTGACGCCCCCCGCCCGCCCTCCACGTGCCCCCTGCCCCCACTTCATGCTGACGGCCTCGGTTGTTTCCTGAGAAGCAGTGTCCACCCAGCTTGTGGACTGACATCAAAGGGTGAAAAGCACCGTCACTGGTTCTAGAAGCGTTGGGTGTTCCATCTGCAATCACTGCTAAACCTCACTATTTAGCATTGTTAGAGATTCTCTGGGGAAAGACTAAAATCTCCTGTTTGCAAACATCCTGACGTGGAAAGCCGTTGCAGTGCGGGTGTGTGTCGGGAAGCGTACAGATCCGAGCGTATAGCGGCTCCTTCCTCTGCTGCTTCAGTGTTTTGGACTCACTTCACGGGCTTTCTGCCGTGCGTCCTGTTTCTGCCTCTCCGTCATGTTTTGTTGGTCCTTGACTTCGGGGACAGTATCTTCCCAACTGGGGTGTGCACGTCCTCAGGAAATATCTTAATGAAGATGGACATGGATGTGCGTTGACGAGAATGCAGGCCTCACAGGAGTTGGACAGACAAGTCTGTGTGAGGCAGTCCACTTTGGTGGACTTTATACGCCGGGAGTGTGGGTCCTGCTGCAGAAAATGGCCCATGCTCTGGCCTGGGCGGAGCACGAGGCCTGTCCCCCTGGAGTGGGGATTCAGTGATGGTTTAGTGAAGGTTGAGCCGACGTGTGTAGCGGGGAAGAAACATGGGGAGCTGCCTATATCCAGCCAAGGCAGGGGCCGGCGTGAGGTCGTGGACTCTGAGCTTGGAATATTAGGTGAGTGGAAGCCTTTGAGGTGTCATGACCCCTGGCCTGGCTGGTGTTGAGTGTGGTCGCTGTTCCTGTGGCCGCCCTTACGGAAGACGCCCTTACGGAAGACGTCTGGCCGAGGACCACGTGGTGAAGGCGGGATCTGACTTGCACTCACTGGGCCGCTGAAAGTGATGAGGCGCGGGGAGGCCATAGAGGGAGCCGGCCTGGTGATGGGGGGAAGAAGCCCGTTTTGGAGCTGGGAGGACCCTGAGCCCACTTTCAGCCCTGGATCTGGTTCTGCGCCGGCCTTTGCAGGTCCCCCATTCTCTGCTGTCAGCCTCGCTGGGCAGCTGGGGCGGGGCCCCCGTGGATGCCTGAGGGAGACACAGCTGAGCGGGCGGTTCTGTTCTTCCATGGTGAGGCTCCAGTGGAGACAGCACCTGGGCCGGGGCGGCAACACCTGGAGGACCTACCTGAGGGAGCAGAAAGCTTCCTGCATCTCGGCCATCTTTGCGGGCCTTACACAGACCGGCCCACTGGGGTTGGATTAGGATTTTTATCCCCAGGGAGAGTTCCGCTGTAACTACATAAACCGAATAGAATTGCCTTGGGCCACTGGCCAGATGAGAAGTGTTTTGGATCTGGTGACTTGTTTCTTTGGGTGGCTGTTCACTGTAGAAGGTTTTGGCCTGTGTTCCGTTTCAGAATGGGAAGAGCAGCTCGTTTTCAGGTGGCAAATGAGGAAGAGGATGAAGGTGTCCTGGAGTCTCTGTCTCAGAGTTTCCCCTGAGAGGAACATTTGTACAGACACCAGACATCCTCGCCAGCTCCAGCCAGCTTTCCATCCTGACACGATGGGGGTGTGGCGCCGGCTGGCCCCTCCCCGCCCGAGCTGCCGGCTGGCGCCGGGCCCTTAGGCAGTGCCCTTCCCGCTCCTGCAGCAGCACCTGCCCCTCTGGTCCTGAGGCTGCCTGTCCCTCCTCATCTAAGCCGCAAACTCTACCCGCCCAGCTTCCCCTGTGACTGCGCACTCCCTCTGGGACTCTTCCTTCTCAGATCACAAACCTCAGCATTTTCACAAGTGAGTTGCAGAAGGTCACTGTCGTCGTTGAATTTCAGGGTAAAGCAAAGTGCTTATACGCGTAGTTAAAGCCAGTGAAGAAAGGGTTTCTTCTGCCGTCGTTACAATGTGTCCGTACTCTTAGGATCAACATAAGAACACTCGGTGTCTGGTGTTTTCCATCTTTTAAGTGACCCGTGCTCCCGAGGAGCGTGTTGTGATTTATACCGTGGAGACGCTGCAGGACTTAGAGACAGAGGGGCAGGCTTGGGCTTTGGAAACACCTTGTGGCACTTGGAGTTGTCACTTTGCACCGTCCACCCGTACTCCATCGCTCTGCCGTCGGGTCTCTAGATAGGAGTGTCAGCGGGACCTGGCCTGTGTCCGTGTTGCCGCCTGTCTTCTGTGCCTTCGAGCTGCAGGGGAACAGCAGCAGCATTCCTGAAGCTTTGCGTTTGTGTAGCCAAAAGCTGACCAACTGCAGCCCCTTTGGCGCTCTTTGTCTGGTGGACCCCCTGGGACCACCCTAGAAGTGTAGGCAGAGTTGGAGCTGATATCGATGCCTGGGATTTCTGGAAAAGCTGAGACGTGCCAGGCTGCAGTGTCAAGAGCGTCCTCATTTGTCTTCCATTCTGCCCTCCTCTCCCACCTGTCCCGGGGCACTGGACTGGAAGCTGTAGGTGGGCCTAGGACTTGCAGGCTGAGCGGGGATCTTTCCTCCACCATAGGCATGGCCCTGCGTGGAGGTAGGCCACTGCCTGCGCGTGGAGAGAGGCGCTCAGTGCCCGCAGCTTCTCCAGTGCAGAGGCTTCTGGCATCCTTGGGGTGTCTTAGGCTCGGCTTTCGCCTTGATGGGGTCTGTGTAAGCTCAGGATGTGGGTGTAGTTTGGTGGTGAGGTTGTGGGGTAGGAATTATGTGGCTTATGACAGGTTTCGGATACAACGAACCATGAAATAACAGACATTCCAGGGGTGGTTCGGGTGGCTTATCGATGCTTCCCTGTATGGCGTGCAGCCTTGGCCAGAAACACCTGCTGGCCACCTGGACTAGGCCTACGGTGGAGGCAGGCTGGCAGATCTGCTGAGTCTCCCTGTGCCAGCGCCCCCCGCTGGACTGGGTGTGAGGCCATGCTAAATCCTGCAGGCCCTAGGCTGCCGCCTCGAGTTCTGGTCTCGTCCAGCTTGTCCCACTTCCCGGACGCCCAGGTGAGAAGTAGCCTTGGAGCTTCAGGAGGAAAGGAGACTCGCTCAGGCCCCCAGACTGTGGCTGCTTGTCCCAGCACCAAGGGGACACAGCAGACTCATGCAACATTGTCCCAAATCTCAAAGGCATTGCTGCCTCCATGGGGAGGGTGGCTGACTTCTCAGGGGTCGTCTGCTGTTTGTAGCCGGGGCCTTGGACGATGACTAGTGCAAATTTGTTATTTTGGAGGGGTGAGGAAGGTGAAAGCAGGGGAATAGCAGACGGAAGGTATGAGGGTTGGGGTGGCGGGAGGGGCCGAGCTGAGCACAGAATGTCCTGCGTGTCCCTCGTATCCTGGCCAGGCCTCGTGCGGGGGACAGAGCAGCAAGGGGCCTCGAAAGTCAGAGAGAGGAGTGAGGGATGGAGACTAGTTCAGGGAGACGCTGCCAGTGGGGCAGGACTTCAGGACGGGGGAGGTGGGGACATCTAGAGAGTGGTGAGGGACCCCAGGCCACGGGGATCTGAGTTGCAGTCAAAGATGCGCAGTAAGGGGCACATTTGTAATTCTTCTGGTCAGGACGGGAGCATGCAGCACAGGCTGCTTACGAGTTTTCGGGGCCTCCTTCAGAACAGACATCCAGCTTTCAGAAACTTGGAGGCAACCCTAGCCGGGGGGTACTTGAGAGGGCAGGAGGAGTCGGTGTTGGGGTCAGCTCAGTGTCACTGTCGTTGCTGGGAGCCCCTGGCCTCCCGGGCCCGTTTCTCCTCTGAGGTTCTGGTGGGGCAGGACCTTGTCTGAGCTCTTCTGGCCTCGATGGTCTTTGACCTGGAGCGTGATAATTGCGAGACACTTGTCCCCCTTCTGAAGGAGTTTCCTTTTGGTTCTTACGTTTGCCTCAGGCTCCTGGAAGCCCCACGGCTGACCTGGGTCAAGTCCGAGCCCCTGCCCCCACCTTTGCACTGGTGGCCCCCACCACCCTCGGTGCTACAGAACTCCTGGACAGCACCTCTTCCTGCCCCTGGGCTGTGCTGGCCCGCGTCCACCGTGCTGTCCACCATGGGTGTCTCCACAAAGGGGCAGGGCGGGTCCTGCCATCCCCGTCGCCAGAAGGTGCCTGGCACACCCCTGGCCACGGTGAAGTGAGCCAGCTGCCCTGCTCCTGTTGACCATCGAGTCCAAAACCTCTGTGCTCCGTCCCCGGCAGGACGCCTGGGCCTCAGTGCAGCCGCCTCCTTAGTCGTCCCGGCCTGCCCACCGCCCTCCGTCGTCGGAGAAGGGGACTCCCCCCGCCCCCTCTGACACCCCGGCCTTGGGGCAGCTGTCACGGGCTGGCTGTGCGTTTAGGGAGAGGTTTTCCTCTCACTTCCACCTCCACTCGTAGGCGCCTTAACGGAAGGGGCCGTGTCCTGGACTGCCACGTGGTCGGTGTCCAGGTGTCCACCCCTCCACAGGTGGCCAGGGAGGTAGCCCTGCTCCCCGCCACCGTCCTGCTCGCCAGCACTCCTGTTTACCCAGCCGACCTCCCTCCTGGCTGGTCAGCATTCCTAGGGGCCGGGAAGGTCCTGTGCGAGGCGACACGGAGGTCCGTGGTGATATGGGTAAGCGTGCTCCGGACCGTCTGCAGTGAAGCAGCAGGCTACACCTGGCTTCTGGTAACTGCATAGAAACAGAATTTTCCAACAAAAATTTACCCCTTTTAGTGACGACTCTGGGTTAATATTCTCATAAGACCGATGGTATCTTCATTATTAGATGACTCATGCTTCTGGACCATCCAAACAGAAGTTAGACTGTGTTTAGTAAGTTAAATTCTGTTAGGTGGTTCTCTGTTCTTTTTTGTTATTTGTCTCTTTCAGTGCTAAGTACCTGAACACCGCATCCTCCGTGATGGAGTTGGACAGAGGCTTTGCTTGTGCCAGGCAGTTTTCCGCACCATCCTATCTGAGTGTTGTCAGAGGTGGCCGCTGTCCTGCTCCCCAGCTTCAGGACTGTGACAGCAGCAGCTCCCTTTCTTGAGACCCTGCTGCGTTGAGGACCGCATAGTCATCTGCGTTGTTGCATCCTCAGAACAGAGTGTAGGTGTCGTCCCCATTTACAGACAGGGGAGCTGATCCCCGGGTGTCCCAGTCACAGCTCTCGTGAGAGCCTGTGTGTGTGAGTCAGACCTGGCAGTCCGTTTCTCTGCACCATTTCCTGCAGTCACGTTAGGAAGCCTCACTTGTTTCGAGTGCGTCACAGGTTAACTCCGGAGACGCTGGGAGAATCTTCCTCATGCCGCTTTGTTTTAGAAGGAGCTTTGGGAGGAGCATAATGAAATCAGAGCGTGGCATCGGAAGAATGAGGATGTGCAAGCCGGGGTCCGTGGGTCGGCCTTGTGGGCCCCTGGCTGACCCTTTCGGAGCCTGACGTCCCCACCTGTGACGCACGAGGCCGTGCTCTCTGAGGTCCCTTAGCGCACCTGGTTCAGGAGAGCCTGCTCCTGGTGGTCGCACTGAGTGGGTGCCTTGTTGGGGAAGGCTTCCACATCACCTGTGCTGCGGCTGGCTCTGTTCTGAGTTTGCTTCCAAGCTAGTGTATAACTGGAAGAACATCCCCTCAGGTGAAGTGAGGGGTAGGTCCCATCTGGCGTCAGTCGTGGGGATTGGCGGCATGGCTGCCGTGGCAGGGTCCCTGCGGCCTGGGCGATGGGCCTGTTCTCCCTGTGCTGTTCTGCATTTGGTCATCCCGGCTACTTAACTGTCTTGCAAGAAATTCAGTTTAAATCAAATTTAAGCGTAATGCTCCTTGTTCTCTTTCATCCCAACAGTTATCTTAAAATCTCTCCTTTTAATTAACTCCATTTTCCGTTTTTTTCTGTTTGCCAGGGTGGTTTTGGTTTTTGAGTGCCTGGCTCCGTGCCCCGCATCAGGAGACGGAGCTGCAGCGCTGGGCCGGGTGGCCAGAGGGCGTGTGGGGCCCGGCCCGGGCGCGAGTGCTGTCTCCTGGCCGCGGCAGGGTGGGCCGGGCCCGGGCGCGAGTGCTGTCTCCTGGCCGGGGCAGGGTGGGCCGGGCCCGGGCGCGAGTGCTGTCTCCTGGCCGGGGCAGGGTGGGCCGGGCCCGGGCGCGAGTGCTGTCTCCTGGCCGGGGCAGGGTGGGCCGGGCCCGGGCGCGAGTGCTGTCTCCTGGCCGGGGCAGGGTGGGCCGGGCCCGGGCGCGAGTGCTGTCTCCTGGCCGCGGCAGGGTGGGCCGGGCCCGGGCGCGAGTGCTGTCTCCTGGCCGCGGCAGGGTGGGCCGGGCCCGGGCGCGAGTGCTGTCTCCTGGCCGCGGCAGGGTGGGCCCGGGCCCGGGCGCGAGTGCTGTCTCCTGGCCGGGGCAGGGTGGGCCGGGCCCGGGCGCGAGTGCTGTCTCCTGGCCGCGGCAGGGTGGGCCGGGCCCGGGCGCGAGTGCTGTCTCCTGGCCGGGGCAGGGTGGGCCCGGCCCGGGCGCGAGTGCTGTCTGCTGGCCGGGAGTGGGCCGGGCCCGGGCGCGAGTGCTGTCTCCTGGCCGGGGCAGGGTGGGCCGGGCCCGGGCGCGAGTGCTGTCTCCTGGCCGCGGCAGGGTGGGCCGGGCCCGGGCGCGAGTGCTGTCTCCTGGCCGGGGCAGGGTGGGCCGGGCCCGGGCGCGAGTGCTGTCTGCTGGCCGGGGCAGGGTGGGCCGGGCCCGGGCGCGAGTGCTGTCTCCTGGCCGGGGCAGGGTGGGCCGGGCCCGGGCGCGAGTGCTGTCTCCTGGCCGGGGCAGGGTGGGCCGGGCCCGGGCGCGAGTGCTGTCTCCTGGCCGGGGCAGGGTGGGCCGGGCCCGGGCGCGAGTGCTGTCTGCTGGCCGGGGCAGGGTGGGCCGGGCCCGGGCGCGAGTGCTGTCTCCTGGCCGGGGCAGGGTGGGCCGGGCCCGGGCGCGAGTGCTGTCTCCTGGCCGGGGCAGGGTGGGCCGGGCCCGGGCGCGAGTGCTGTCTCCTGGCCGGGGCAGGGTGGGCCGGGCCCGGGCGCGAGTGCTGTCTGCTGGCCGGGGCAGGGTGGGCCGGGCCCGGGCGCGAGTGCTGTCTCCTGGCCGGGGCAGGGTGGGCCGGGCCCGGGCGCGAGTGCTGTCTCCTGGCCGGGGCAGGGTGGGCCGGGCCCGGGCGCGAGTGCTGTCTCCTGGCCGCGGCAGGGTGGGCCCGGCCCAGCGCTGGCTGCCCTCTGGCCGCTGCTCCTCTTTGTTTTCTTTTTAAAAGTGCTGCTTTGGCAGCTCTCACTTCTCACGTAGGCACGTCTCAAGCTAATGTTTATCCTGCAAAGTATCTTAAAAATGCTGGAGAGCTGAGTATTTGCAGAGAACGTGATCAGTCTTTGAAAGAGAGGCATTGTTACGTTGATAAACTGAGGCGGTTTACAATAGCCAGATTGTGTTTGAACTTGCAGCCTTTAATTCAGCAGTTAGTTTCTGCTAACAGATGGAATTGTTTTGGCTGTTCTTGTAAAGAGGTCTTTATCCATGTGGTTTTTGTTTGTTGCTGGCAAGCGTTTGGCATGTGCTGGGGGAGGGGAGGCCTGGCACGTGGGGCTTGTTCTGTAATACATTCAGGTGTTACTCACTTTATGATTGGCAGGCTTTTCAGGAATGTGGACTTTTACTTGGAGCTGTAACTTTTTATGAATTGTCCCTGTAAACCTGGAGGTACCTCCTTCCAGAGGAAAAACTGGCCTCACCAGGAAAGAAAAAGTGATAGAAATAACAAGAATGTGGGGTAGATGGTATTACTTACGTGTGGTCAGGTCTAAAGGAAAGCACACTGATGGTGAACTTATTGTTCCTTAAAAACAAATCAAGTACAGCTCTCTCCTGAGGGTGTTACTTTTCAGTAAAAGGAGCCACTTCCTGGATCTTCTTCAGCATCTGTTTCCTGTACCTGGCAGCCCTCGGTGCTCTCGCCTGGGCGGGTTGGAGGTGTGGCAATGCCTCCTTGTGGGGACAGAGCCAAGGGGCCCGGCGCCGACAAGTGCTCCTCCGTTCGCTAGCCCCTGCCTCGTGCCAGGCACGTCGCGGAACAAGTGGTGGGGGGCGGGCATGGGCGGGAGGAGACGAGAACTGTGCCAGCAAAGTCCAGGTATGGATATGAAAAAACAAAATTAAACCAAGTGAGTGTGAAGACCTAATTGGCTTTATTAAGCGGTTCGTGGATCGGACAGCATCCCATTGCAGCCAGAAGGGTGCTCCGAGGACTCGTGCAAAATAGAAGGCTTTTATAGGCAGAAGGAGGGTAGGGTAGGGAGTTACTAGCAGAGAAGAGAAGACACTGTTTCGGGCCTGGGCGTCTTCCATCTGGCACCTTCCCTCGCCCATGCGGATCAGGGCGTTTCAGAAGGTCGTAAAGGTCACTTCTGGGATAGGCTGCAACTGCAGTTAAGTCTTGGTTTGCTGTCATGGCGGCAAATGACTATTTTGGGCCTCTGTCTTTTTTAACATGGGGTCCTGCGGAATGTGTGCAGGGACAGTCACGGTGATTCGTGTGTGGCCGGGGTGGGGTGGCGAGAACTGGAGAGGGAGCTCTGGAAACAGTTGAACTTCACCAGGGGCTGGGGAAGCCTGGGTAAGGGTGTTAGGCGGGCAGGGCCCTTGTGTCTGGCCTTTGGGGGTGCAGAGAGGGGCTGAGACGGGCTGCCCTAGGGGCTGGAGGCCGGGAAATGTGCACTCACCAAACAGGTCAGAGTGGCCCTGCCCGAGCATGGGCACCCACTCCCGGCAAGACCCGGGCTGGCTCTCGGCGCCTGTGCAGCTGTGTTTGTGCCCTTTCGGGACCTTAGTCAGGGGCCAGGCACTTCCTCCTGGGTCAGCTGACTCCCCCTGTCCTGCTGTCTTGCTGTTCCTCCTCTGTCGCTGTCTGTCTCTCACTCGTGTCTCTGTGTCTCCCTCCTTCCCGACTTCCCTGAGCTGCACTCTGAGCTGCTGCCAGTCGCAGTGGGGCTGGGCAGTGTGTGTCCAGCGTCTTCCTGCTGTCTCCACGCTGCCACAGAGGTTTTTATCCCTGTCTGTACCCCAGTGTCCTTGTGGGTTTCAAAATCCGTGTTTAAAAGATTGGTGGTTGGCTGAATTGTTTGGGGATGCACTGAGTTTCTACAAAGGGGGAAAACCCCATTTCTTGCTAAATGACTTTCCGGGTCATGTCTAGATATGTCTCTCATATTATATTTATTTACTTTTTATTATGGTAAAATCTACCTAACATAAAATTTACCATTTAACCATTTTAAGGGTACAGTTCAGTGGCGTTAAGTATACGTTCACAATCTTGTGCAGCATCACCACCATCCTTCCCCAGAACTTTTTCATCTTCCCAAACGGAAACTCTGTCCGCCTTACATTTATTTTTTTTATTTTTTATAATTTTATTTATTTATTTTCCCCCAAAGCCCCAGTAGATAGTTGTATGTCATAGTTGCACATCCTTCTAGTTGCTGTATGTGGGACGCGGCCTCAGCATGGCCAGCGAAGTGGTGCGTTGGTGCGCGCCGGGGATCCGAACCCCGGGCCGCCAGCAGCGGAGTGCATGCACTTAACCGCTAAGCCACAGGGCTGGCCCTCCCTAACATTTATTTTTAATGCATCTGAAAATCCATCATAAGCAGTAAGGCCCCATGGTTAGTGCTGTGTGTTCATATATTTGACACCTGTTGCCAAGATGTTGAAAGCACTCGCTGTCTGGTGCGAGGACTGTTGGAACGTGAGCCGCCCGTGCCAGGGCGAGCTGGGGGAGATGCAGAGGTGTGTACAGGCACGGAGTGTGACTGACTCTTGGATGGAAAGTGCCGTATCTGAAATCGGTGACTTATGTGAATTAGCATTTATTTCCAGTGGAGGTAAAATCCAGCCTGTCTTAATCCCGTTCGTTTTAGCACCTGTGACGTCTGTGTGTGATAGCACGTCCGGGTCATCCTGTCATGTTGAGTTTACATAAAGTAAATAGAGTATATTTACGTCCTTGAGGACTCCAATGTGCCCAGAATAGCTTGATTTTAATTATTTTCCCAGGTTTTAAAGACTCTTATGCTTCAGTTTCATGAACTCTTGTCCAGCTTAGTGGCCAGACGTTACTCCTCAGGGAAAATCAGTGGTCCCTCTTTGTATTTATGGTGTTCCCTGCGGCCTCCTGATCATATTGACCTCTCGGTCATTATGTGACTTGCGTCAGCATTGGGCATCCCGATGAGGCGAGGTTGATGGAGGTTGCTAGTCTCCCAAGATGGTGAAGGGAAGGTTATGACCACATTGGGTTGGCTGTATGTGCATTTGCACCATTTGGTGTGGGTATCAATTTGTAGGAGGCGGTTATGTACTTCTCACCCTCGTGTTAGGCATACTTAGAACAGTCTAGCGCTTCCACCAGCGCTCGCCTGGGTGGCAGGTGCATAGGAATTCTGGGCCTCCTTTCCAGCTCAGGCTCTCTTTCCTGTTGCTGCGTTCTCAGCACTGGCTGGAGGCAGCATTCTGCTGCTGGCTCACAGACGGTAATCCGATCCTGGAGGGCAGTGCTTAGGCTGGGGGACGACAGCACCCACGGATTAATGAGTTGGAAAGGTGCCTGTTGGTGTTTTCAGCCAAGAAACCCAAATGAGGCCTTTGGCCTTGAGAGCCCAGCACTGTCTGGGCTGGAGGCAGGGAAGGATACGCTGTGCATCACCTGGACGCGAGGTCGAGTTTGTTAATCCCACAGAGACCTGTCTTAGACCTTGGTGCAGAGCTTCTTGGTCTTGTCTCTTTTGGTCTGGAGAGAAGAGAAAAGAGTGGTCGACTCCTCTTTCTCCCTGATGGGCACGTGCCTGGTCGTCAAGGCTGACTGTAAGTACCCCTGAGTGCAGTGCATCATGGGAGAATCAGGATGAACAAAGGAAGCGGTGGTGCAGCTGGGGGTGGGTGCTTGACTAGTCCAGTGGGGAGAAGCTTAAATAAAGCCGAGCGAAATCTGAGCTGCAGGAGGGTGAGGGCTGCTGTTGAAGGAGAAGCCCTGTGACTGTGCTTGGAAACTGGACTAGCCGCTGGGTGAAGTGCCCCGCCAGGGATACAGTAGGAGTGAAGAGCCTGCGTGGACCGGGACACTCAGGAGAGGTCTGCTGCTTTCCTGGGTAAGGTTACAGAATAGTCTGTCACTTTAATGCTGATGTCGGATCAGGGAAGGCTTCTGAGGTGGTTCTTGGTAATCAGCTCTGAGTCTGAACCAGCTAAGTGGACCTGCCAGTGGCTCAGTGAGTTCACAGGCGGCGTGTCAGACCTGCTGCCCCCTCCACTCCCCCATCTACCCCTCTTAGGGGCTGCTTGTCATCGCAAGCCTGTGTTGGCACTGCCTAGGCCATTTGAGATTCAGCTTCGTCATCGTAAGACACTCCTGAATGTCATACCACAGATCACGATCTTATATGATGTTTGGGTGGAGCAACCAGAAATCTATTTTTAAAGGTAATTTACTGGGTTCTTTTTCATTAAAAATAAATTTTAGGTCATATAGAAGCAGAAAGAATATAATTACAAATCACTCAGAGATAAGACCATTTTTTCTGCATCCGTACCATTTTAAAAAATGTGATGTGATCATAGTATGTACTTGATTTATAACCTGCTTCTCGTACTTAATATTAGGTACGGTTCCATGTCAACAAGTAGTCACACAGCATGATTTTGTGTACGGACATGCCATACTTTATTTAACCCATCTTGTTTGGATACTTCAGGTTTCTTAGTGGTGTGGTGAGCAGCCTGTGGCTCTGTGTTCCACGATGAGTTCCGAAGAGTGGGACTGCAGGATCAAAGGGGATGCGCGTTTTAGGGCTTTTGACGCATCTTGAGAGGACTCCAGTTTGTAGTTCATCTTTGAGGCCCCAGGACTGGCAGCATGAGTCCTGCAGGTGGTATGATGCTTGTACTGCGCACGTGAGCTGTCCGTAATCCCGCAGCAGTGCTGCTCCTGCACAGTGACTTTTCCAGACAGCAGAAGGATTAGTAATTTGGGTACCAAACTGGGTTTCTTCATCACAGAGAATCAGGGGGCCTCCAGGTTAAGGGGCTATTCATCTCTGTAGAGGTGGAGGAGAGATTCTGTGGGTTTATGATCTGATTTACTCCACCAGGGAACCTCGAGCAGGCTCCATCTCTGTCTCCTGCCCCCCAAGAATCGTCCTCTCTGCTGCTTCCAGCCATTTCTCTGAGCTGAGACGATGGGGCAGAGGAAGCGGCTGCCCTGCCCTCTCTCCTCCGTCCCACGCCTTCAGTGGGCCTCCCGACTGGGGCCCGAGGAGGAACACGGGGGCTCCCCGACAAGACTGTCCCGGGACCCCCTTTTCCTTGCAGTGAAACCCACTGTAAGTGACGTAAGGGGTCCATGAGACAGAGCAGGGGTTTAGGAAGGGCGTGGAGACTTCTTTAGACCACGTTTCTAGTGCTCAGCTGTGCCACGCTGCCTTGTACAAGGTGCAGACGGGACGCATCCTGGTTCTAGATAGCTCACCCTCCAGCCCGAGCTTCAGGAGTGTAAGGAGGGCGACTGAAGAGCACTGGGTTTTGTCGTTGTTCTTCTTATGGTCTTAGAAAGTAAGAATAAATTTAACCAGGGGCCGGCCCGGTGGTGCAGCCGTTAAGTGCGCGCACTGACGCACTGCTTGCTGGGCCATGCTGTGGCGGCGTCCCATATAAAGTAGAGGAGGATGGGCACGGATGTTAGCCCAGGGCCAGTCTTCCTCAAGAAAAAAGGGGGAGGATTGGCATCGGATGTTAGCTCAGGACTAGTCCTCCTCACACACACAAAAAAATGAATAAATTTAACCAAAGCCATATGTAAGTTCTCTTCATTCACCAAAACTTTACCTAGTTTTGATTTTAACATTTCTCAAATATATTTCATACTTCCCCTCTTTAAAAACATTGACATTTTGTGTTAACCTGACACATGGACCATAATTCACATGATTCCGCGTTGGTAGTCCGGTGGTTTCCAGTTTTTCTGTTCTTTCCGCTGCATCCTTTTCTGCCTCGGGATAAATTCAGAATGTGGAAGCTGCTTTGATTGGATTTTACCTTTAAGTGCTGTCGAAAGCTTTCATTATCTTGGCAGTCTTTAGCGCTATTCCTTAATTATGCCCCTGTCTGTGATGTCAGTTCTTGATTAATGTATGTAATGTGAGGAATTTTTATTTTTATTTCTTAATACCATTTAGTTGTAATGAGTGTCTTTAGGCAGCTTGCGACCTGCCTCTCTTTTCATATCGTGCGTCGCAGAGACTGGGTTTATTGGTACCTGGCCTTGCTCCTAGATGGAGTAATTAGAAGTTCCGAGAAATACCATTGGCAGTGGGTGCTGCTTTGGCCTTTCAGGTTGATCCTGAAGCTTAGTTTTCCTGGGCTAGCTGGCATTCCGGAGCTGCGCACTTTAAAAGCTTGCTGCTGTTGCCATGGTAGCCAAAGCGTCGTTCTGACTTGAGGGGCTTAAACTAGCAAACCGATGGGAGGAACATTTAGAAGAAGAGGGGAAAAAAAAACCGTCGCTGCTTTTTAATTAAAGAGCAAAAACTCTCCTGTTCAGCAGATTGTGCAGATCAAGGACAACTATATAAAGGTCAGGGTAAAAAGTTTTAAGTGAGCAAGTTTTCTGTATTTTACAAAAGGTACATGTTGCAGAGAATACCGCGCTTCTTCTGGGGCAGTTCGTCCTTGTCTCGGCGTGATTTCCTCCTGGTTGAACCGTGTCCCCTGCTTCCTGGGTGTTGGCTGCTTCGTCACGTTCTCCTTCCCTTGTAGGTAACTGTTTGTTTTAGAAAAGGAAGATGGATTCTGTTTAAAAGGTGCTTGATTTCAACCCTAATGCTGTGCCCCCTAAATTTCAAGAAGTGGAATAATAGGAATTTTGATTTGATCAATATTAAAAACGTTTCCTTGTCGTGCAAACTGTCGCTAGAGTTGGCGGCTTTAGCTTCGGCGTACCCTTCCTTGTTTTGATCTGGTGCTGTGCTTGTAGGCCGTCCAGAGCCGCAGCGCCCTGCAGGAGAGGGCAGGGCGGGTGGAGTCCTGCTGGAGCGCGGTGCCGTCTGCACTGTATCCGGCCTGCGGACCGCGGGCTCGCGCACAGCCAGCGTCAGAGCTGACCAAGGCTCTGCCCGGCGGTTGGTGGGGGTTGTGGCCGTGTCTGGTGGAGAGAAGCTGGGTTTTCCAAACCCCGGCTTCTTCTGGAGTGGGGTCAGGAAGGGAGTTCACCTGGGGCTTGCTGTTTGCTCCCATGTAATTCGCCAAACAGCCCTCTGAGGCGGGGCTGCACCCCACTGTCCCGCCGTATGTTGCCTTTCTGAGAGATGTGGTTCTCGGATGTCCAGGCAAGTCTTGGACCACAAGGAACCTGCAGCCGTGCCCTGTCCTGATGGCCCTAGGAATTCCTGGTAAGATCCTGTGGCTCTCTTGACAATTCTGATGTTTTCCTTTGCTGATGGAAAAGTAGCTCTGGAATTGGGTGTGCTAGCAGGGAAGATCCAGGATCCTGCGGGTGGATAGCATTAATGTCTGCGTGGCAGCCTTTTCGTCAGCATCTTGCACTTGGCCTGTTGTTTCAGTGACTGGAAGGTCACTGTTCCTGGAAGCCTCTGGGTGCCCTTCCGGGAAGGCTCTGCTCCTGATGCATTTCCCTGCTGTATGTCCTGGCGGGGGCAGTGGGAACAAGAGGTGGTCCCCTTGCTGTCATGGGGGCACCAGGAAGCCCCTGGGCTGGGGAAAGGCCTTTTGGTGTCAACATTTACCACTGAGAAAGCAGGCCACCCAGCTGGTCTGGGACCAGTCTGCTAAGACTGCATTGGTGTCAAACACAAGGCAGCGAGACCCCCGACAGGCAGGCGGGTGATGATTTGGAGGATGCCGCGGGTAAAAGGTGACTGCACAGTGTCTCATGCTCCAGGAGCCAGATCACACCCTGAGAGCCACTGGACTCATGCTCTGTTTCATTGGAGTTTGGTAATTCCTGAGAAATTCCACATAGGGGTGAAGTTGTGAGCTGCTGTGATTCATCTGGAGGGTGTGGCGACTTTTGAAAAATAGTTCTTAAAGTAGTGTGTGTATTTTAAAGTTTACTTAAATTGCAGTATGCCAGTTTTAAGGCATTAAAAAGACCATGTCTACCATTCAGTAGTGTTGACACACTGGTTTCTGCTTCCTGTTCAGAAGAGAAATGGATTTTCTTTGAGCTCTGTGATTATCTTGCTCTTGTCTCTAGAAGGGAAGGATTTCTAAAAAGTGGTTTTCTTTTTTTAATGGCGTAGTTGTGGGTTAGCCTGGCCCCCTGCCTTCAGTGCTTATGAATTCGTTTCTGTTAAAGCCACCTGGTGCCTGCGCTGGCGAGGTGCTGGATGCTCAGCCGTGATCCGAGCGCGTCCTGCTCTCGGGCATGTGCAGTCAGGGAGGGCCAGAGTGGGGTGTTCTTGTGTGCGCCGGCCGGCCTAGGCCCAGTTGCCTCCCTTCACCGGGATGTCAGGGTGTGAAAAAGGTGCAGATGCTGCTGTTGGGTGCCCCCTGGTCTGATGGGGCCTGAAGGAAAAGCGGAGGAGCCAGGCCACCTCAGAGGCACCCGAGTGGATGGGGGAGTGGGAGAGCGGGAGCCACGTCCCCGCCTCTGGGAGCTCACGGGGGGTGTGGGCGGGTGATGGTGAGCTGTCACATGTTCTGCAGTGAGCGCTGTGACCGGGCCTCCTGTGAGAATAAGCAGGCTGGCCCAGGCTGGGGTGCCATCTGGTTGAGACCTGAGTCTGTGAGCTGGTGTGTAAGGGGCGTGTAAGGGGCCAGGGGAGGAGGCCCTGGGCGCTGTCCAGCGGGAGGGAGCAGGGTGCAGGGCTGGGCTGTGTAGTCAACAGAAATCCAGGGTAAGGAGCTCTGGAGGTCCAGGGGACTTGGCCGGGCCACTCCTGCTTGTTGCTGGGCTAGGAATCCATTGAGAAATACTGTAATTAGACTGACTTGTTACAGTGTAGCAATATTTTCATCCCTTAGCTCCCTGGGGCCCCTTTCCAGATTTCCTTTGATTCAGTCTCCTAATACTCAGAATATTTCATAGACACAAACACCCTCTCTTTCTTAGAACACAGATGCACACACAGTCACAGATAACAGACTCCCCCCACCGCCGATACCAAGTTCACAGCAAACTGATCAAAAGGAGTGCAAATAAAAAGGGACATCAGGTCTGATGCATGTCATGTTTGGTTTCTGAAGGATCCTTGACTATGTCTTGTGACAGAAAGCGCTGAAAGGCTGGGTTGTTAAAAGATTTAAGTCATAAGTTATGGGCCAGCCTGGTGGCATAGTGGTTAACTTGATGCGCTCAGCTTCGGCAGCCCGAGTTTCGTGGGCTCGGATCCCGGGTGTGGATATACACCGCTCATCAAGCCATGCTGTGGTGGCATCCCACATGCAAAATAGAGGAAGACTGGCACGATGTTAGCTCAGGGACAGTCTTCCTCAAGCAAAAATAAAATAAAATAAGCCTTTGGTCATTTGTATCTGGAGTGGCAGTGTGCTATCCAAACTGGGACACTTCTGAGAGAGAAAAGGGGGCAAGGTTAATAATCACACCAAGGTCACACTTCATTTGAGATCGTCCCCTGAATCCAGGACGTGTGGCTGTCGTACGTGCAGCATCTCACGCTTGGCTGTGGCGTGGGAGCGGGTTGCAGTGCAGGTTCTTGGGCCCTTCCCCCAAGATCTGGTTCAGTGGACTGGGGTGGAGCCCACTGGGCTGTCCTGATTCAGCCTGACTCACAACATCTCAGTCCATGCCGGCTACCAAAACAATACTGTAGACCGGGGACTTATAACCCACAGACGCTTGTTTCTCACAGTTCTGGAGGTTGGGAAGTCCAAAATCAAGGGGCCGGCAGGTTCACGGGTTTTCTGTCTTAGGGGGCCTGCTTCCTGCTTCCTAGATGTCTTCTTGCTGTGTCCTCACGTGGCGAAGGCGCCAGAGAGGTGCCAGAGCTCTGAGGTCTATCGTAAGAGCACTGATCCCATTCACGAGGGCTCCGCCCGGGTGACCTTATCACCACCCACAGGCCCTGCCTGCTATCCATCACCTTTGGGGTTAGGATTCAGCATATGAGTTTTGGGGGCCACAAACATTCAGACCATAGCACACACTAATCCACATGGGTGTTGAGGAGCTGTGTCTTTTGGGGATAGCACAAAGTCACACGGCTAGTTTATGTTGTTAATCTTGTATTTCTTGAGCCCACATGTCTAGACTAGATGCACATTGAGTGATCAGAGGAAACCAACCTGGGTTTCCGCAGGTGACACACGGAATACCTAGAGGTAGATAAATTCATGAGCGGATAATTTCAGACGTGAGATAGTATCCCAAGTAGGTAACATTCAGTGTGACCATGGCTTAATTTCTTTCTTGTCAGGTGTTTTTCATTGCATCTTTTATTTTGTTAATGTAAGGACACAACACTGGTTTTTTTTTTTTTTAATTAATAAACTTGATTTTTTAGAACAGTTTTCGGTCCACAATTGAGCATAAGGTACGGAGTTCCCATATAGCCTTGCCCTTGCACACGCACAGCCTCCCCCATTGTTAACATCCCCCACCAGGTTGGGACATTTGTTACCCTTGCTGACTCTACACGGACACACTGTAGTCACCCGAAGTCCATTGTTTACCTAGGGTTCATTTTTGGTGTTGTGCATTCTGGGGGTTTGGACAAATGTATAATGACAAGTATCCATCATTACAGTGTCATACAGAGTAGGTTCACTGCCCTAAAAATCCCCTGTGCTCCACCTCTTCATCTCTCCCCCCATGTATGCTCCTGGCAACCACTCATCTTTTTACTGCTTTCATAGTTTTGTCTTTTCCAGGATGTCATATAGTTGGAATCATACAGTATGTTGCCTTTTCAGACTGGCTTCTTTCACTTAGTGATATGCACTTAAGGTTCCTCCATGTCTTTTTATGGCTTGATGGCTCATTTCTGTTTAGTACTGAATAATATGCCATTGTCTGGATGTACCACAGTCTATTAATCCATTCACCTCCTGAAGGACGTCTTGGTTGCTTCCAAGTTTTGGCAATTGTGAATAAAGCTGCTATAAACATCTGTGTGAAGGTTTTTGTGTGGACATAAGTTTTCAGCTCCTTTGGGTAAATACCAAGGAGCGTGACTGATGGGTCGTATGGTAAGACTATGTTTAGGTTTGTAGGAAACCACCACCCTGTCTTCCAGTGTCTGAACTGTTCTTCATTCCACCAGCAGTGGACGGGAGTTCCTGTTTCTCCACGTCCTCTCCAGCGTTTCATGTTGTCGGTGTTCCGGATTTTGGCCGTTCTATTAGGTGTGTAGTTGTATCTCCTTTTAATTTGCATTTCCCTGATGACACATGATGTGGAGCATCTTTTCATATGCTTATTTGCTGTATATCTTCTTTGGTGAGGTGTCTGTTCAGGTTTTTTGCCCAATTTTTAATCAAGTTGTTTATTTTCTCTTTGTTGAGTTTTTGGTATATTTTGGATAACAGTCCTTTTTCAGGTCTGTCTTTTGCAACTAGTTTCTCCCAGTCTGCAGCTCATCTTCTCATTCTCTTGACGCAACATTGTTCTTATGTTGGAAATTGATGAGATTTGTTAAATCTTTTCAGGAAATAGCCTTATAAACAGATTTGCCAGAATGCTTTTCTTCATTCTTATCAAAGATGCTGTGACCTTGCTTGGTTCAATTCTCCATCTTTTATACTCTTGTCCAAACGCTGATCTTCTGTGTTGCATGCTGCAGTTTGTCTGGTTTCCCTGGCTTCTGTGTTGTCTGTAAGGTAGTGTTCTTTGCAGTGGTCGTCTGGAGAGAGAGGGGCATGCTGATGTTAGTGGAGAGGACTGTACTAGTAAATATTAGGTAGGTTCATCTGAGGTGAACAGTTGATGTTTTAGAAAAATGTTAGTAGTTACAGTGGATTTTTCAAGGATAGGGTGCCTGCTTTTAATGGTGGGCGTACAAAACAAACAGCTGTCGCCACAAACCAGCCACCATAAAGCGTTCGCTGCACACCTACAGTGCCCATAACTGTGTGTGCGTGCACGCGTGCATGTGTAGGGGGCCATGAAAGGAGTAGGACGTGTTTAAGTCGCAGCACAAACCTGTGTTAACTCCTCCTGAACCATTTTCTGGGAAGCATCGATGACTGAATTTTGTCATCATATCACTGTCGAGTATTGTGACCATTACGCAGAGTCTCAAGCTTGAACCGAAGCTTGGGGTGCCTGTCAGAAAATCAGTCTGCAGTTAACTTTTTGATGACATTAGGTTTACAGCCAGCTTTTCCACACAGCAAATTGTAGGAAGTCACGTGTTTTGGCATCCCTCACCCTGAAATTAGAAACAGGACAATAGAGGAAGTTGTTGATTGGAACAATTGTAGTTTCACTTGTCTGAGTGCATCTGCAAATCATAACCAAGTTATCATCACTGATGCTGGATGGTCGCTGGAGCAGGCTCCACGGGAAACGTTTCCTTCTGTGCTGGGGAAAACCTGTCTTAAAGTGTTTTTTTTTGTCTTTTGAATAGAAGATACTGGAATAGGTCACAACTTAAACTTCTCTACACTTTTCCACAACTCCGGAGGAGGCTCTTAGGAATACAGTCTTGCCTGTGCTTTCTGGAAGGAGCCATCTAATCTTTCTGGAATTGCTTCAGTGTGTTGTCGTGCTGTAGCTTGGGCATTTTAAATTAGGTACTTTGGAAGAAAACATTTTAATGTTTTTAGATATTATAGTTAATACTCTAGCATTTATATAAAGTAGCTTCCTTAAAAAACACACTTTGCATGCTGTGCGAAGATTACGTCATGGATCTCATTTTATGGGCAGTAAACCAGACTTCGTGGTATCCCAGGGTTCTCTAGACGTGATGACACACCCGGCCGCCCAGGGGCTTGGCTACTGGGAGAGCAGCCATGTGGCTCCGCCCTGCGCGCTCCTTCCTTTTCTGCTCAAAGCTTCTTTCCTTTCCTTTTCTGTGGGGCCCTGGAAATAGAGTAAGTGGGGGAGGCTATAAAGAGAAGAATTTCAAATTTTTTCAGTCTTTGTGCCCAGGAACGGTGCAGCCATGTGCCACATGGGTCCTTGTTTCGCGCCCCTGAGCCAGTGCTGTGGTGTAGATAAATTCAGACTGAGAGGGACCCCGAGTTCCGTCTCGAGGAGGATGAGCAAGTTCCAGACAATGTACATGTGAGCTTTGGGACAGACTCCTCCTCTAAGCTGGGTTGGGAACTGTGTGTATTTTCATAATGGGTTGTAGATTTGTTGTTAATTTGGTTATAGTCTTCTTTTTGTCCATTCTCACTCGGACAGTTAAGGAATTAGATTATCAAATTAAAATATAAAAACCAATAGCCTTAATTGGATGGGAAGGGACACATGGGGACTTTGCAGGGTGTTAGAAATGCTCTGTGTCTTGATATAAATTTGTCAACACTGACTGAATGGTGCGTTTTCGCTGCATGTAAATTACACCTGAGGAAATACACCAACACTTAGTGGCCTTCCTGTGTGCAGACCAGCCAGGCGGAAAATAGAAGAGAAGAGAAAATCCCATTTATAGTGCCCACAAAAAAGATAAACGAATTAGGAAAGAATGTAAGAAAGTGCAAAACCTGTTGAAATTCTCCCAAAGGGCTCTGGGGTGGGCTCGGACACGTGGAGAGACCACCTCCTCGGACAGGGTGACGCGGCAGCTGAGGATGGCACTTCTTCCTCAGCTAATTTATAAAGTTAATGGAATTTCAATAAAAATACCAACAAAGGTTGTTTTTTTTTTACCCAGAGCTCGTCAAGCTCTTAAAGTTCATGTGCTCCTAAAGTTCTTGCAAATAAACATGCAAGAATATGTCAGAAAACGCTGAGAGACGCAGCAGTGAGTGGGAGCTACCTCAGCAGGGATCAGAACATACTAAAAGCCGTTTTTTTTACAGGGCTGTGTTGTTGGACATGGGCAGATGGGCACGCTCGTAGAACAGAATAGAAAACTGAGCACTAGACCCAAGTACAGTTGGAAGTTTGATATACAGTGCAGGAGAGATCTCAGAGTTCCGGGAATGGACTTATAAACATAAATCATGTTGAGACAACTGGATGGCCACTGGGAAGAGATGAGGGAGGCTCCTGACCTCACCCCGTATCGAGAACATGGGAACTAATGGCCGCCTCGAACATTCTGCAGCCTTTGTGCACAGCCTGACCCAGAGTCATGTCAGAATGTGCCGGTACATTTCCCATGTCCTGTGGACCCAGGAACCCACCTTTCAGCTGTGGCTCTTTAGTGGGAATGGTCGCACTGGTTCTTCTGGCATTAACCCTTAGACCTCTGGCTCTTCTTTTGGCATGGCTGGTGTGCAGGCTGGATCACTGTGGTCCTCTCTGTTCTCTCTCCCTTCTTAGCCCCACGATTTAGGTCATTAGGCACCGAATTCACTCCTTGACAAGGTGTTATGACCCTTATTTCTAAGGTATGATGCTTAAATTTTATTTTGAAGTAGTCTGGTGATATCCCCTAAAATGCTGATAAAATCCGCAGGGCTTTGCAGAACAGGAGCATTTGGAAACAGTGGCTATGCCAAGTGAGATCCTGCTGAGAGCCGTTGTAAACCGGGTTAGTCATACCAATGCGTAATCTTTGAAGAAATCCAGAGTTCACTAATAGGAGTTGATTTTTAGTTAGTCAGTTTAGCCTTATTTAAAATTACTGTTTGCTAAGTTGCCTCAACGCTTTTAAAAAGCTTAGCTTGCTCTCGAGAGTTTTGCTACCCGGTGTGGTGTTATCACCGTAGCTTGCGACTTCTGTACTTGCTGCTGCTTGAAAACCAAACTAATGGACAATGCTAACGGCATTTGTTATTTTCATCAATATAGATGACAGTGAAGGTACCCACGTAAAATCTGTTCCCTCTACCACTGCGTTTTTGCACTGTTGAGGAAGGGGAGCCAGCGTGCTAATGCCTAGACTACTTGAGTAACAGGTAAACCCCACACCACGCTCACACCATTTCATGAGGACGCCCATGAGGCCTGACCCTGGCCGCTGGCCACCCGATCACCTGGGTGGGGGGTGGCTTTCCAGTGCAGACAGTCCCTAGTAAGTACTGGTTAGCTGGTTATCATCATTCATTCGTTCATTCATTCGTTCAGTAGCCTTGCCAGGCTCCTGCTGTGTGGCCAGGCACAGTGGGGGATGTGAGAGCAGATGACAGTGGGGGGTGGGGTCTCCCCTGGGAGCTTCTCGCTGCCTAGGGCAAGACTGTTACCCATGCACAGTTGCTGTGAGAGCCCTTGGCACGAGGGGGACATCAGTTCTGTAGGCCAGGGCTGAGCTTTGAGAAGAGTCCTCAGGGACTGTGTGGCTTGAGCTGAAGAGGGGAGAAGCAAGGGGTGGAATGAGAGGCAGGGCTGGGAGAGCTGGTGGGGCCAGATGAAGGGCCGTGAGCCATAGGCAGGCTGGGCTTAGTGGTGTGAGCGCTGGGAGAGAGATTGAAGGGCACAGCGAGAGGGAGGCAGGTGTCGGGAGAGAGGGAGAATTTCCCTCTGCCCTTTTCCTTAAGGTTCTTATGGCTGGCCAAATAATGAACAAGACAGGTTAGCAGGAGAAAATAATACCAAGTTTAATAACATGTATACATGGGAGAAAGCAGGGACACTGAGTTTCTCAACACAATAGCAGAAATTCTCATCTTAAATACCATGTTCAGCCAATGACAAAGGAGGATGTTGCGGGGGGAGTCAGTTACAGGAGATTACCACTAAAGCACAGTAAACAAGAGTAAGGTTTATTATGCAGCCCCAAGGCCTCACCTTCCACATTGATAAGTCTCTAGAAATGACGTCATCCCCCCTCTTCCCAAAACAGAGAGGGAGATACCTTTACAAATGGAGATTTCCCTCATAAATGTAAATGTTTGTCTGGCAGCTCCTTGCAGGGCCATCCAAAGAATGTGGCCAGAGAGCCGTAAGATGGGCTTGTTGATGCCTTTTCTATTGTAACATCTATTTTACATTATATTACAGCCATCAGATAGAAGATGTGTTCCAGGAAGGAGTTACTATGTCAAATTCTTTAGGCAGTTAGTGGGGGAGGTCAAATGTTCTCAGAGAAAACAACCAAGGTAAAGAGATAGATTTCAGGGTGGCCAAATCTTGATCTTCCACACAGGCATCCTGCCCTGAAGGATGATTCCTTCCCTCTGCCACCCAGACATAGTGTCAGGACAGGAACTAGACTGCGAACTGAGTCCACAACAGGTCACAGCACTGCCCCAGCCCATGGGAGGTTCCCCTCTTTGAGAAGACCACTCACCGGGCCCGGGTTGAAATGCAGATTCCCTGGGCCATTAGACTAACTCAGCAGCACTCTAGGTGTGGAACAGACTCTGCTAACGAGGTAGACAGCTGTGATCAGCAGTTCAGTAGCTGCTGGCCCCTGACCGAGCATGTGGGAGACAGACAGAAGATGGGACACTCCCGGCCCTGGAGAAGTCCAGTGAGCGTGGACCGTCCAGCTGTCTGTCTCCCTCCTCTTCACTATCTCTTCCCAAGGCCAATTTTGGACCATTTTTAGAAATTTGGTAGGGAACTCCAAACATTTAAGAGTAACTCAGATGTGGTAACTTGCTCTCTCTGTCAGCATGTAACTTCGCTCCGAGTGTTCAGTTCCCTACGCTCCTCAGCTTTTCCCTGGTAAAATAAAGACATCTTGCTAGGACTCCATAGCCGATTCCTCAGATATTTCAGCTGGTACAGCCGTAGGCCTGTGGCTGGAGCCCAGAGTCTGGACAAACATGCGGGAGGCCACGACGGTGTGCTGGGGCTTTCTTTACGGCTCCTCAGCGATTCTTACAAGAAATGCCGCTCCCCGTGGAGTAGGTGGGTGGACTGGAGAGGGAATAGCTCACGCCCTTCTCCTCTTACAGACGTGACCCTGGAGCCCACCCCCTCCTCCTCAGGGGCCTGTGGCTTGAGCTCTCCTGCATTTTCCAGTTCTGCTTTGAACAAAGATGAGAGGTTTAGTAAAACAAAGGTAGTAGTGAAGTTGAGTTTGCGATGTTTGGTCTAGTTGATTGATGCAAAATGTAGTAATGAAGGGTTTCAGCGTTTTTTAAGAAAACTTTTTTCCTATTTAATAATAACCTTAGAACAGAGTTTCTAAACCTTGGCACGGTTGACATATTGGGCCGGATCATCCTCTGCCGTGGGGGCTGTCCTGTGCACTGTAGGATGCTGAGCAGCATCTGTGGCCTCCCCCCACGAGATGCAGTAACACCCCCCACCCAAGTTGTGACAACCAAGAATGTCTCCAGACATTGCCTGCTGTCCCCGGGGGCGCAGAATTGTCCCCAGTTGAGAGCCACTGCCTTAAGATAATTCGAGTATACTTATCACAGAGCTTTATTGCCTCGTTTTTAGCTGTTGCTGAAATGACTCTTAGCAGAGACTGCTTTATTTCAGACATGAGTCTCAGGATGGATACAGCAGTGGGACAGAACTGAAAAGTTTGATGTTCATAATGAAGTCATTAGGATTTCTTAGAAAACTGATTACTATTGTTCCCACCAAAAGCCCAGCTGATCAATTTAGACTTTTTTTTGTGTGTGAGGAAGATCAGCTGTGAGCTAACATCCGTGCTAATCCTCCTCTTTTTGCTGAGGAAGACTGGCTCTGAGCTAACATCTATTGCCAATCCTCCTCCTTTCCCCCCACCCCCCCCAAAGCCCCAGTAGATAGTTGTATGTCATAGTTGCACGTCCTTCTAGTTGCTGTATGTGGGACACGGCCTCAGCATGGCTGGAGAAGCGGTGTGTCGGTGCGCGCCCGGGATCCGAACCCAGGCTGCCAGTAGCGGAGCGCGCGCACTTAACTGCTAAGCCACGGGGCCGGCCCCAATTTAGACTTTTAAAGCCTGTCTGGATACACTTTCTTCACGTAAAAATCATCCATTTTATCTGGTGGAAAAATGCGTTTAAAATCATTGACCCTGTTTTGGTGACAGAAAGGAAGATGATGATATATTTGTCTTAAGACAGAAATCCCTTGAAAGGTAGGGATGCAATAAGAGCAGCAGAATGTTGGGAATTTAATGCTGGGTGATTTTTTGTTTTAATACTATTTTGTTTACTTTGTATATATTAGAAATAGTTTCATAGTCTTTTAAAAAGATTGTAGGAGGGTGACAGCTTGGAAGCGCTGGTTTTAATTGAGATGTTAATTATATGATAGAGGACCCTTGGTAAATTTCAGAGAAATCTCAGGTAAGGGCTGCAGCGTGGGATTGTAGTGAAATTTGGGGGACAGAAGCAGCACATGTATAGGTAGGAGTCCTTGGACTGCGATTCCCAGGGAAGATTCAGTTGCAGCTGGAGAGAGAGTGTGAGAAGGCACTGGAATGCTGGAATAGCGGAGGGGCCTCTGGGGACCTCTGAGGGGGAGCAGCTCCAGCTCTGCCCAGCAGCCAAGCTCTGGGACCCTCCACCGCTCCCAGGCTCCTGAGGGGGGGGGACCAAGTGAAGGCTGTCCCCAATTTCTGGTCCCTTCTGGGGAGAAAGAGAGAAGGGGCTAATGAAGATCGTCTTTGGTTAAGTGAATATTAACTAGAAATATTTTTATTTAAACCAGTTGTGGAAAAATTTTGGTAAGATATCAGGTCACAAACCTACCTTAATGTAAAATGTGAACACCATTTTGCGTGATTTCAGGGTCACCTATTTTAATGCACGTCTGGAGGCCCAAGTCTAGAAGGGGCAGCTTTGCAGCTGCATCTGAATCTTGCCTCACATGGGGGAGAGGGACCTCATTTTCCTAAAACCTTTCTAAAGGGGCATTTCTAGTTAAGATTCTCAGCATTCGATGCTTTACTGTGGTGTGTTCATCCAGGTAGAGAACATGTCACAAAGCCAGGTCACAGGGACCAGGACGGTGGAAACACAGGACTAGGGGCCAGGGTCCCACAGCCCCCTGGGAATGCTGTGTGTGGGTTGGGAGTCCCTGGGCCCCTAGACATGGTGTTCCGAGTTTGGCACGCATGTGCGTTTTATTCTGGAGAGGGGCTGTGACTTGCATTTGATTATCAAAAGGTTGTACAACCTAAAGAGGTCAAACACTGTAGACAGCTCTCAACCCGAATCCTGCCACCTTGGGGTGGACCTCAGACTCCCCTCTTCAGGTGGCGCATCGCCCCATTCTTGCTCCGCCCAGCCTGCCACTTTGCATTTTCCTCTGCCACGTCTGCAGGCAGCATCCCCTTTCCTTTTTCAGTCTTTCTCCCGCCTCCCCAGCCCCTCCACCCTCACTCCCCGTCCTGAGGTTTGCAGACCTTGGGTGGCCGGACGCCTTCCCTGTGCGGTGTCCTCGCAGCCCGTCCCCGAGCCCGCCGAGGGGAACTGGGGAGAGCAGGAACCTTGAGCTCTGTTTCTCTGTCTACTCGCTTTCCCTGGTGCGGTTTCCCTTTGCTGTCGCTGTCTTTGTCCTGCCCCTGAATTAAATTCCATACAAGAAAATGTTGTTTCTCTAGAAATTAAGGTTTGTTTTTTCCACAGATGACTCAGAATAAGCACAGAACTGAGGCGGTCAGAGGTCCGTGGTCTGCTAAGTGACCGCCGACCAGTCCCGCGGGGCGCCCGGACTGCTAGGGGGTGGGAGGCCACATGGTGGCCGCCCCCGTCTGACTCTCCGGTGGCGTTGTTTTCCTCTTTTGCAGATCAGCCAGTCACTCGATGGGGAGCAACGGTGGACCACCTTTTTGTGTCACCTTCCCACCTCTCTGTAGCAAGAAAAATAACTTCAGCACCTCTTCAGTAATAATGATGAAACTGGTATTAACTGAATGGCAATTATGGATTTTTAACTCTAATTCACAGTAAACCAGCAAGCCATATGTTTCAAATCCAACCAAAAATCGCTTTGTTTTGCTGCGTGTCTCATCCGATTGTGAGAAGTTGTGAGATCTCTGTTTGTACAAAGAGGAATATAAGTATTACTTGCCGGAGAAACACAACCGAAGCAGAAAGAGAAGACGTCTTAATTTATCCTTAAAGATATATAATAGAATTATTTATATAGATAGAGCAAATATATATATATTTTTGGTGGTAATGAAAATGGCTCCGCAGAATGCCGACTCAGAATCTATGCAAGTTCAAGAGTCCCCTGTGCCCCTGCCGGCCCTGCAGACCCCCGGAAGCACGGCGGCGGAGCCCCGAGAGGAGACCGGCAGTGAGGGCTCCATAGACCGCGTGCCCGTGCGCCGGTGGGTCATGCACGGGGCCGTGATGTTTGGCAGGGAGTTCTGTTACGCCATGGAGACGGCGTTGGTCACGCCGATCCTGTTGCAGATTGGTAAGTCGGCCCCCGCCTGCGTAGGCCTTAGCACGGAGCCTCGGCGTGGGCGGTTGGAACACACGGGCGAACATCGGCGCGTGGAGCACGTACCGGGCTGGAAAGTGTCAGGAGCCCTGGGAACCAGCGTCCTGGTCTTCTCTCCCTGCAGCCACTCTGACCGTTTCCTCCTCTTGTGAACGGGGCGGGAGAGGGGCTGGTCCTCGGATGCTGACATGGAATTCCGAGTCTTGGCAAAGTGGTGATTGAGTGTTTGGGTGTGTGCAGTCAGCACTGATAAGTTCTAACTCTGCAAGCGTCCTTCTCCCTCGAGGTACCTGCCGCCGTGCCCCAGCCCTCCTGGACGTGGTCACCAGGTGTGTCATCCTGGGGGAGCCGGTGAATCTCCCTGCATCTCACTCAGCTCCTTCTCCTAAAGTGAGGGTAATCGCAGAGCAGCCCCTGTGGGGTACGAGGCTTAGAACAGTGCCTGGCTGTAGAAAACACGGAATAACTCTATTTTCTTTATTATCTTATTGTCATTGTTATTGTCGACTTAAATCTGAGTTTATTGTGGACTTTAGGTGGCTGAATGACGGATATGCCGAGAAATACTGTAATTCACAGAGTCACACTCAGGTTAGCATTACCAAGCCCGGTATGCAAGAACGCTGGTGTCCCTTCCAAATAACCACCCGGGGTGCCCTAGGCCCTAAGAATTTTGTCAGTGTTTTAATTTTCCCTGTTGTCTAAGGAAGTTTAAAACTCTGTAATTTTCCAGCTTATGAGAGATCTGCGTAAAGGGCCAAGCTATGTAAAAGCATCAGTTTCATTCTAGAATTCTACGTGTGCATAGTAAAATATTTTAAAAATCTACTTGCTTTGGTTCTAGGAATGTTTCTTCAAACATAATAAAGTGTTTCTTATTTAGTGGGCGCTAACTAGGCCCCACTGTCTGCATCAGTCAGTTAAGTGCGTGGATCTGGAAATTGTGGCGCTTCCTGCAGTTAGAAGCGGGCACAGTGGTTGGGGAGCACAGACCTCCTCTCACGGCGGCGGTGGCAGGTGTCTGGAAATACCGCTTATGCTCGTGGCCGTTTCACGTCCCGTAGTTCCCGCACCCACGCCTGCATCTTGTCACCTAACACGCTAATGAAGGAGCGTGCGTATTGCTCTGTCAAGATTTAGGCGGTTGTATTTCAACATGTTTTTCCCTGTGTAATCCTGTGTGTTTTATTTTCCATCTTTAAAAATGTTGTCCCGAGAAGGCTTCACGAGGCCCCAGGCAGGGTTAAGAACCTTTTCTGGAGAGTTGGAGATTGTGGAGTGTGAGTGACGTAGGTCCCTCTTCTGTTCTTCATCTCTGTATTTGTCATCTCTGCAGTTCTGCTCACGTTCCGGGGTGCCCACTGTACGCCAGGGCACTTCAGGCGGACAGGACGCCACGTCTGTCCTCGTGTGGCTGGCTTCTGACGGTGGAGGGGCTGGGCCACTTTCACAGTGCTGTGAGGGAGAGGAACGGGCGGGGGGGGGGGGGACGCACACCCTTGGAGGGAGTTACATCCGCCTCATCCAGGCTGGTTGGGAAGGCCTCACATAGCAGGTGGCTCAGGGGTGCAGTATGGAGAGTAGAGAGAGGGCACCCCAGGAGAGAAAGGCTTGGTATGTTCCAGAAACTGGGCCAGACCCCAGGGATGGAGAAGTCCAGTGGAAGTTAACTTTACGTAGGTTTATTTTGTCCCTTCGATGTCTAAGGACTTGGGTTTGGCCCTGTAGTGAGGTCATTACAAAAGCAGTTGTAACTAAGCCAAGGTGGTTAGAATAGGGTCCCATTGTTCTGTTTCTGGATCACCTTTTATGGTGACGGTGACAAATACAAAATGCAGAATCTCTGGTTACTGAGAAATAAATTGATACCATAAATAGAGATTTGGGAGCTCTTGTTCCCGAATTTTCTTTGTGATCGGTTGTGTGTATCATGGCTTAAAACCTCAGCACTAACATAGCTCCTTGGAGTTTTCACACTGTAAGGTTGTGAGTCTCAATTTCCATACAGCTTAGCACGTTTCATTGTTTACTTTTGAGTATTTAATGTGTTACATGAGACTTGTATTGATTTTAGATAATTTGGGATCATATATATTACATATTTTACTATAATATAATACATATGCTGTATATTAAAGGTAGTTTTTGAAAGTCATAGGTACTTTGTTCCATATAAACTTCCAGAAATGATGACTGAAAATGGGAGATTTGTAGTAAATAGGTGACTATGGCAGGCTGACCTAAAGGGGATAAAAGTGACTCTTATTGACCCTAAACACTGCACAGCCTGTGTTCAGCCTGAGAGCCGGACTGGTGGGTGGAGGGTGTTTTATAGGTTAAAGAGGACGGCACTCAAGGAGAGTTGTTTCTAGATGGGCTTTCATTGAGTCCAGACGACAAAGGCCCGACATATGTCTCAAGGTTGCACTTTAATTACACTTAGAGGGGCAACATAGTGATGAGAATTTTCTCTGATTTAAGTCAGAGTTTCTTAAGTGTCTAGAGGGGCTGGCCCAGTGGCTTAGTGGTTAGGTTCACACGCTTCCACTTCGGTGTCCTGGGGTTCGCAGATTCGGATCCCAGGCGCAGACCTATGCACCACTCATCAAGCCATGCTGTGGCGGCATCCCACACACAAAATAGAGGAAGGTGGGCACAGATGTTAGCCCAGCAACAGTCTTCCTCAGCAAAAACAGGAAGATCGGCAATAGATGTGAGCTCAGGGCTAATCTTCCTCACCAAAAAAAAAAAAAATGTCTACCATACCCCGATGTACAGTGTTTATTATTGGATTTTGTGTATTAATAATTATCGAAGCCGGTGTTGAAACAGTAACATTCTCCCACTCTAAGAGGACAGTTTGAGCTGCTTGATAGATGTCTGTAGTAGTCCAGCAGCCGCCACGATTAAGGCCAGGAATATATATATATATATATTTTTTTTTTTTTTTCTGCTGAGGAAGATTGGCCCTGAGCTAACATCTGTGCCAGTCTTCCTCTATTTTGTACGTGCGTCGCCGCCACCCAAGCATGGCTGCCAACAAGTGGTGTATGTAGGTCTGCGCCTGGGAACCGAACCCCAGTTGCCAAAGTGGAGTGTGCCGAACTTAACCACTAGGCCATGGGGCCAGCCCCCAAGGCCAGGAATATTTTCATCACTGGAAAGGCTTCCTAGTGGCCCCTCACATCAGCCTGCCTCTGTCATAGTCTTGCCATTTCTGGAATTCCGTATAAATGGAATCACACATATGTGGTCTGTTCTCGCTGACTTAACGTTTCTTTTGTGGTTGATTCATCCATCTTACTGCATGAATCAGTACTTCGTTCCTTTTTAATGATGACTTGTGGTCCTCTGAATGGACACATCCCTCTTCTCTCTCCACTCATCCACTGATGGACATCTGGTGGTTTCCGTTTGGGGGCTGTTATAAATAAAGCTGCTCTGAGCATTCACCTGCAAGTCTTTGTGTGGACATGTGTCTCATTTCTCCTGAGTAGATGCCTAGGAGTGGGATTGCTGGTCACACGGTAAGTACAGGTTTCCTTACATATGAAAACAGACCGTTCCCTCCAGCAACTGTTTCTCCTGTATCCTTGACAACGTTTACATTTCCCCAATGAATACTGATGTTAAGCATCTTTTCATGTGCTTATTGGGCATTAGTATATTTTCTTAGGTGATGTGTGGGTTCAGAACTTTTGCTATGCAAGTTATTATTGCGTTGCAAGTGTTATTTATACATTCTTGATAAAAGTCCTTTATCAGATACATGTTTGCATGTATCCACTGAGTCTGTGGTTTCCCTTTTATTATCTTAATGGTATCTTAAAAGCAAAAGTTTTTAATTTAGGTGAAATTTGGTACCTCAGTTTTTTTCTTTTATTCTTTTTTGCTTTAGCTAAGATATCTTTGCCTGACCCAGGGTCATAATGATTTTCTCTTGTTTTCTTCTAGGTGTTTTATAGTTTGAACTCTCAAATTTAGAATAAATTTTTATGTGCAGTAAGAGTTGAAGGGTCCTCCTTCGCGTTGACATGGAAATCCAGTTGTTCCAGCACCATTTGTAAAGACTGTCCTTTCTCATTGAATTCCATGGCATCTTTGTTGACAGTTAACTGACCACATATATGTGAGTCTGTTTCTAGAGTATTCCTTTCCAGTGATGTATTCATCTGTCCTCAGTACCACAATGGCTTAGTTACTGTAGCTTTATAGTGCATCTTGAAATTAGGAAATATAGGTTCTTGGACTTCATTTTACCTTTTAAAACTTGTTTTGGTTCTTTTAGGTCCTTCACCTTTCCATATAAATTTTAGAATTATCAATTTCTACCAAAAAAAAAAAAAAAGCCTGTTGGGTTTTTATTGTGATTGCATTGAATGTATAGATTAATTTAGAGAGAATTGACATCTTAGTATTGAGTCCTCCAATCCGTGAACATGGTATATCGTCTCCATACATTTAGATCTTTAATTTCTCCTAGGAATGTTTTGTAATTTTCGGTATGTAGGTCTCACACATATTTTGTTAAGTTTATCCCTAAGTGTTTAATGGTATTATGCTATTGTACTGTTTTAACTTCAGTTTCTGATTGTAAATCACTATATATGAAAATATAAAAGTATTTTTATATGTTAACCTTGTATTCTGCCATCTTGCTAAACTCACTTATTAGTCTTAGTAGCTTTTAATGTCTGTAAAGTCTGTAGTGATGCTTCCACTTTCCTGATCTTGGTAATTTATATCATCTCTCTATTTCTTTATCAGTCTGGTTAAAGACTTACCAATTTTATTGATCTTTTCAAAGACTCAGCTTTTTATTTCATTCTCTGTTGTTTATCCATTTCCTATTTCATTAATTTTATGTTCATTTTTTTTCTTCTGCCTACTTTGGTTTTAATTTGATCTTTTTCTAGTTTCTAAAGGTCAAGCTTAGATCATTGTTTTTTAGATTTCCCCTCCCTAATAAAATCATTTATTGGAAATTATTTTATTTCTAGTAAATAAAAGTGCTGTTACCCAGGGGGGTCAGGGAGGAGTATAAATGGGACCCCAGAGACCCCGGAGTCCCTGCCGTGGTCAGCAGCCTCTGAGGTGCCCCAGAGACCCCGGAGTCCCTGCCGTGGTCAGCAGCCTCTGAGGTGCCCCAGAGACCCTGGAGTCCCTGCTGTGGTCAGCAGCCTCTGAGGTGCCCCAGAGCCCCTGGGGTCCCTGCTGTGGTCAGCAGCCTCTGAGGTGCCCCAGAGACCCTGGGGTCCCTGCCGTGGTCGGCAGCCTCTCAGGTGCCCCCAGATACCCCCGGGTCCCTGCTGTGGTCAGCCTCTCAGGTACCCCGGTGACCCCCGGGGTCTCTGCCGTGGTCAGCAGCCTCTGAGGTGCCCCGGGTTCCATGCCGTGGTCAGCAGCCTCTTAGGTGCCCCAGAGACCCTGGGATCCCTGCCGTGGTCAGCAGCCTCTGAGGTGCCCTAGAGACCCCGGGGTCCCTGCCGTGGTCAGCCTCTGAGGTACCCCAGTGACCCAGGGGGTCTCTGCCATGGTCAGCAGCCTCTGAGGTGCCCCGGTGACCCCCGGGGTCTCTGCCGTGGTCAGCAGCCTCTGAGGTGCCCCGGGTTCCCTGCCGTGGTCAGCAGCCTCCGAGGTGCCCCAGAGACCCTGGGGTTCCTGCCGTGGTCAGCAGCCTCCGAGATGCCCCAGAGACCCCTGGGGTCCCTGCCGTAGTCAGCAGCCTCCAAGATGCCCCAGAGACCCCTGGGGTCCCTGCCGTGGTCAGCCTCTCAGGTGCCCCAGAGACCCCAGGGTCCCTGCCGTGGTCAGCCTCTGAGGTGCCCCAGTGATCCCGGGGGTCTCTGCCATGGTCAGCAGCCTCTGAGGTGCCCCGGTGACCCCCGGGGTCTCTGCCGTGGTCAGCAGCCTCTCAGGTGTCCCCGACACCCCGGCTCCCTGCCGTGGTCAGCAGCCTCCAAGATGCCCCAGAGACCCCCGGGGTCCCTGCCGTGGTCAGCAGCCTCTGAGGTGCCCCGGGGTCTCTGCCGTGGTCAGCAGCCTCTGAGGCGCCCTGGTGACCCCCGAGGTCCCTGCCGTGGTCAGCAGCCTCTGAGGTGCCCCAGGGTCTCTGCCATGGTCAGCAGCCTCTGAGGTGCCCTGGTGACCCCTGGGGTCCCTGCCGTGGTCAGCAGCCTCTGAGATACCCCAGTGATCCCTTTCTCCTTGTGTGATGCCCTCCTGTGAGTATTTTCTTTTAACTAACAATATGTCAACAATGAGAGGAGGTGGCTTCTGTGACTAGGTTACTAAAGATCGTGACTTCAGTCTGGTCAGAAGGTGCTTTCTTGCCTTCTTGGCTTGTACACTCTCGTGAATCAAGCTGCATTCCTGGAGAGACTCCTGTGGCCCGAAACTGAGGGAGGCCTCCAGCCAACAGCCCGCGAGGGCCTGAGGCTCTGAGTCGAGGAGCCTGTGGGAAACCGAATCCTTCATCAGTTAAGCAGTGAGCCTGGCAGCAGGTCTTCCCCTTGCTGAGCCTTGAGAGGCCCTGAGCCAGACCACCCAGTTGAGGCCGGACTCCTGACCTATATAAACTTCCAGAAATGGTGACTGAAAATAGGAAATTTATAGTAAATGGTTGGCTGTGGCAGACTGACCCGAAGGGGATAAAAGTGACCCTTGTTGACCCTAAACACTGCACAGCCCATGTTCAGTGGACTGGTGGGTGGAGGGTATTTTATAGGTTAAAGGGATGGCACTCGATGAGAGTTGTTCCTGGATGGGCTTTCATTGTGTCCAGACGACAAAGGCCCAATATATGTCTCAATTGGACTTCAATTACACTCATAGGGGCAACACACTGATCAGAATTTTCTCTGATTTGGGTAGGAGTTGCTTAGACATTAAGCAGTGGATAACTAATACACATGCTCTTTGTTAAAGTGTTTGCACTGTTTTCCCATTTATAGTTTAGAACATTTTGTATTTTTCCCATTACCTAAATATTTATCATGTTAGAAGAGGGTGTGAAAGTGCTTTAGAAGAAACATATTTGTGTTGATAAATATCTCAGCATAAAACCTTACGTTATAAAGTGGTTGTGTTTTGAAATATCAAACAATACCAGATTTGCCCTTTCTCTTTTGAAAGATCGATTCCCTAAAGAAGACTTTCCCATAGGAAACAAATAAACTGGAAACTGTGAGAAGTAAATAAGGTCAAACTCTGCCATCATAAGTTACCAGAAAAGTTGTTTTTAATCCAAGACTAGCCAGCTAATTGACAATGTGCATGACATTTAGCTTTGACAGTTTTCTAAAGTTATTAAACTGGTACCATCCTATTACGAGTGTGTTTATACCAATCAGTGTGTTGTCTTCTCTTAAGATGTAAGTGACTGGCCTGATTGAACATGAACCCCACTGTGTGGCACAGATGCAGCTGCAGTGCCTGTAGCTTCACTTCATAGCAAAGAAGTCCCTTCTGCTCGCCGCCCATCATTTTGTGGCCGTCCTGGGGTTTAGTGGCCATTGACAGCTAGCTCACAGACCGAGCTCCTCTGCCTGGGAAGGCCCTCTATGCCTACTGGCTCTTTGGTGTCCTGAACATCGGGGTTGGGCTGCTGGGCCTCAGGCTGGGTCTCAGGGCCCCTTTGTTCCCTCTGCCCTTCCTCCGCGATAGCCTCCCCGGTGCTCCTTGCAAGGTGCTCTGGAAGCTGTGCTGTTGCTTTGTAAAACCCCAGCTTGGGATAGATGAGGGTCTGGGCTCCCGTCTGGCCCTCAGGGCCCAGCACCCTCTGAGCCGTCGGCCTCAGGTGCCTTCAGTGTGCTCCAGATGCTGAGCCTGGCTTGGAGATGCTCGGGGTTCGGAGGCCACCTCCTGTGCCAGCCCGTGGGAAGGGGGAAGGGGGGGCTCAGGGAAGCTGGGTCTAGACAAAGGCTGTGGGGGTGGGGCCGTCTAGCAGCTCTTTGGTTTCTCGATGGACCAACATTTGTGGTGAATTATAACCCTTGTCTTTATGATGATTCAAGGTCTGTTTCTGGTTTCTCTCATTTGCATTATTTGTTCAAGTGGCACAGATTCCCCTCCCTTCCCCCCACCATGGTGTTGGGAGGGGGCGGCCTCCCACCCAAATGTTGGTTCTTGGTTCCAATCCTACCACCTACCATTTTACATCTTGCTAGCCTTATTTATCTCTGTGTATACCAGCATCTCTTTTTTCTGAAAATGCCTACAGAGCTTCTATGTATGAAGTGTTTGGAAGTTTATACAGAAGGGCTTACTACCCGGCCTGCGCTCATCATGTACATGCCCGTCCTGAGCCCCTTCAGTGTCCAGCTCTGTCTGCTGGATGACCCCGTCGTGCTGGATGACTCCCATGTCTGTCATACTCAGTCACTTCTAAAGTGGGTGGCAGTTTAGATGTGATGAAATACGGCCCATCTGCAGGCCAGGCTGGTGAAGCCAGCCGCTTAGAGTCCATGTCTGCTGAGGCCGCCCAGTTGTGCTCAGACTCGAGTGGTCAGCTCTTGCACGTCCCCTCAGCTCCCAGGACGCTCCTGGGAGCACCTGTAGCTTGTCTTCCCGTCACTTGTTCCTGCAGCCCCCCTCCACCTTAGGTTGTGAATCCATCCGGGGCAGGTTCGGACTTACTCACCTTTGAACCCTGTGCCATCGTGGAGCTGGGCACCTGGGAGAGCTCTGAGCTTGCTGAAGGAGTGAATGGTGACTTGATGAAGGGGCAGGTGATGCCCTCAGACACCTGATAGTCCCACATGCTCTTGTCAAAGCCTGGAAACGTGATTATCACCTCCTTGAGGAGGTCCAGGACAGCGCTGCTCCCACCCCAGGCGTGGCGAGTCCTCTCGGACCTGCTCGCTTGTACAACGCACGGGAGAAACTGTTGAGTTCCTCAGGGAAAAGGCCTTTAAAAACCAGGTGTTACTATCTAGCACCTTACCCTAACAGAACCTCCTCGTGGCCCTAGCATGGCCTGGGTACACCTGACTCCATCGGAGCCCACCCCAATGAAGTAGGGCCTGAAAGTCTCTCAAGTAGCTGAGTTGACCTGTTGGGGAGGGAAATATATGGGGTATGTTTAGATCTCGGGCAGTGTCGGGCAAATGTTTCCATTTTAGCATACTTGGTGTGAGCTCTCTTGTTTTTCTGCAGTGGAGGTAGTAGGTTTTGCTGTGTGTTATAGCCCTTCCCAGTTTGTGGTCCTGAAAGCCGTCCATTCACACAGAGGCCCCTTCTTTCTGTTTGCTGTGGTGGTTGGGCTATGCGCCACGGAGCTTATAGATCTTGGGTGGTTTCAGCTTAAATCCCCAGCCCTCTGCGTGGGTCTCTGAACTGTGAGTCCTGCGCCTCCCTCCATCTGGTCTTTCAGGTCAGCTGCATTGGAGGACCTATGGCATCAAAGGGCTGGTGTCTTGGGACACAGAGAAGGAAGACGTGACGCCCTCCACCCCACAGCCGCCCAGCAGGGGGGACGGACGTGGGAAGGGTTGCTGCAAGGTGGTGCTCAGAGGAGGAAGTAAGTGTGCAGGGAGCCGCTTGGGGGAATAATGATCCTGATTCCCATAGTAGTTGTCTTGTGGTCCTCAAAAAGTATTGAGATGGGAGGCCTGTCCCCTCCCTGCTGGCTGTCCACTGCCGAGGAATCAGTGTCAGTAGACACTGAGAGTTCTGGAGTCTTTCTCGGGGAGATGAAGCATAGGCTGTAGTCAGGAGTTAAGTACCACGTGGTCTTGGTTCTGAGATGGCACTGTTAACTTGAAAAACCTCAAAACGAGTTTATTTGGGAATAGCCAAAAGAATTGCAATTTGGGATGTGCACGCTATGGCAAACCATAGACAAATCCAGAGAACAGAGGAGGGAAGCTGCTTTATAGAGAAAAGGGGGCATAGAGAGGGGCTGTTCTAAAGGAAAGTCCATAGGGGGAGGTAACAGTTCAGGGCAGCAACAGCTTCTTGTTGGCTGAGCTACAGCATTTCTGATTTGCTGGGCTGTTTCCCGGTGGGGAGAGAAATCTTCCTTCAGTAGTCGAGTAGTGTTACTTCCTGTGGGAGATGCAAGTCGGTCTCTTCCTGTTTGGTGTAATTGATGATGTGCATGGGGCATGAGAGCTCCCCTACAGCCTTCTGCACTCCAGTTTAGTTAAGGTTTTTCTAGGTTCTACAGCACAGACGAGAAGGAGCGAGCCATGGAGTTCTTAGGGGCTTTGGGGTGCCGAGCCCTACCAAAGGGGCCCCAGACCATGCCTCACCAGCTGGTGGTTGTCCCTATTCACTGAGTGCTAACACTTCACCTTCTTGTAAGGTGCCACCACATGCTCATCGGGGTTCTCCCTAGTCTCAGCGTCCCGACATGGCGCGCTCTGTTGCCGGCACTCAGGCCCTGGGCTTTCCCGAGTCTTTTAGGATTGACGTGATATTTTGGTGGCATGCTGAAGAGTAGTGGCTTTCCTTTCCATCTGTATCTTCTGTGTAGTTGAAATAATTCTTTTCGTAGTTGAGTGTGTCACGAGGGTCTAAGCAGCTCTTCTGGGAGTCAGTGCACATGTTTGGCAGATGCCAGGAGCTTAAGGAGGCTGTCTCACGGGGCCCTTGGTTAGCTCTGAAACCCCAGCATCTCTTGCGAGAGTCACGTTGCCTGGCCTGGGACCCAGGCAGCCTACTGTGTACCCTCGAACTTTGTAGCCATGTTTTAAGATACATTAAGTGATGGCAGGTGGGATCCATATTTAAATTAAAATTCAACTTCCTGTGGTATTTGTGCGTAAACTCAGACCAGGGGCTGGTCCGGTAGAGGTATGTGGAGCACAGCCTCTGGGCACGTGCTTGGGCTCTGCAGACGCTCCTGGGAGGCCAGAGCATTATTCCAACAGCCCCGTGGGCCAGGGCGGGAGAGGCTAAACAGATCTACAGATGAGTGAACCTGGACTGGGCCGAGTGCCCTGTTACCTGGGGCTCTTGCCACCGTACCATGGAGCTCCAGCGGGGCCAAAGCAAGTGGCTTTTATTCTCGTGAGAATCTCAAGTTCTTCTACCAAACCAACCTCTATTCCCAGTTCCTGATATGGTGGAGTGTGGTGGTCTTTTTTTTCATGCTGGATCCTACATTTTTAATTGGAACATTTTTTTCTTGTGCAAAACATCCTTTGTAAGGAAATAATGTGGAAATGTCATAACCATAGCCAAGCCCATTCCTGGTATGGTATGGAAGTCAACTGGGCCTGGCCTGTTGCATTCCTAGGTTTGGGAAATTAAAAAAAAAAAATTCTACTACTTGTTTTGTTTTATTCTTTAAATTGTTTGTCACCTGAGCTGGATTATTTAGAAGAATCTGGGCCTTTCAGTAGTCATCCTGGTTGTAAGGATTTTGTTTGTTTGTTTTCTTTCACAGTAAACTTCAGTCTTGGGGTTTTATATTTTTGGCTGCAAGTTGGCCCCTGTGATCCTGTAAATGCTCAGCCTGTGACCCAGCTAAATGCACATGTGGTGACACATGCACTTGGCAGGACTTGTCTGTTTCCATGCTCTGGGGATGCCGGAGCTGTTCTGTTTTCATATCGTTCCATCAGGGAGGTTAAAGGGCAGGGTCTGGGCGCCTGGGGTGCCTGCCTTTTGTCTTCTCTCCCTGACCCTGGAGCTGAGATGGGGCTGGACTCGCCAACTGTTCGTGGCTGTTGTCTCTTTGTCTCGGGCAGTTGCTCTAGGGGATCTCTGATAGGGAGTTAAATTGCCATGCTTTTCCCTAAAGAGGTGACTCATTTTGGTGCCAGTTTAAATCCAAACACTCGAAACTGTGTGTGTGCGCGTTTCTGCCGTGTAAAGTGTGCGCTCCCTGACGCTCGCAGATATGTGAGGAACACCGCAGCGCTCTCGTCTTACTCCTCACGGCGAGCTCTGCCATGGAAAAGTCGTCCCCATTTTACCTGGCTGGGTTGGGACCTGAACTCAGGTCTCTCGATTCCGAATGACCTCCTTTTTTTCTGAAAGGGGCCTCTAGACTAGTAGCAAGTGTCATTCCTCGGTGCTAGAAAGGATGCTGCGGAATTGCTGAGCTGAGGAGGAAAGAAGGCTCGTGAGATGGCAAAGGAGGAGATGGGTATAACGTTAAGACAGTGGAGGGGATCGTGGTGGGGCCGTCCCTCCCTTCCTGGTCCTACATGCCCCAGACCTCTCTGGCTGCAGAGAGGGGACAGAACGTTGGCACGAAAGGACCGTCCACCTTTCCCTGGACGGCGCCAGTCAGCAGTCCCGTGGGCGCTGTCCCGTGGGCATGGAAAGAACGGTCGCAGTGGCTCAGCTTGGCCCACAGACCGTGCCCACCGCTGTTCTGAATCCTCACTCACAGGGGAGGCTGTCTTTAAATAAAGTCAAATTCTACTTTCTTGAATCGATAGCATTTTCACCAAGGTCAGAATTCGAAATTCACGATAGTGTAGACAGTGAGATTTCTGTCCCAGTCCTGTCCCCAGACACCTTCTGTCCCTGAGCAGCAGGTTTCTGGCCTCCTTCCAGGGCCTTCCTGCACCTATGACACAAGACAGGTAGCTTTGTGTCTTGTCACTGTCCCCAGCAGCGGCTCTTGGAGAACATCCAAAGCAGATAAAGCATCCAGTTCCAGGTCAAAGCAGGAGGCCTGTCTGTTTCTCTCCAGGCCATCCCGCTCTGTCTGCCTAGGGAGGGGGCCCCCTCCCTGGCTCTTGTGGGAGCTTCCCAGCTGATCTTGCCCTGTGTCCCATGTGCCTTTAGATCACCGTCATCGGGCCGGCCCCGTGGCTTAGCAGTTAAGTGCTCGCGCTCCGCTGCTGGCGGCCCGGGTTCGGATCCCGGGCGCGCACCAACGCACCGCTTCTCCAGCCATGCTGAGGCCACATCCCACATACAGCAACTAGAAGGATGTGCAGCTATGACATACAACTATCTACTGGGGCTTTGGGGGGCAGAAAGGAGGAGGATTGGCAATAGACGTTAGCTCAGAGCCGGTCTTCCTCAGCAAAAAGAGGAGGATTAGCATGGATGTGAGCTCAGGGCTAATCTTCCTCTCACACACACACACACACACACACAAAGAATCACCGTCATGTCTTCCTCCCCTGAGAGGCTGAATTTGTCGCGTGCTAGATTCCCACACCATTTATTGAACAAGTCAGCTTTTGGAGGGGATGTCTGAAAATATGTATGTTCCTAGGCCCAAGACTCAAAGATTCAAATACGGGAGATCAGAGAAGCATCTGACGTTCGGGGTTTTGGTTTCTGTTTTGTTCGCATGAAGGTGGGTTCTGATAGCAGACCCACAACCCTGCCTCGAAGAAGAGGATGAGGATGAGGGTGTGGCCCTCCACTGAGGCCCAAACGTGTGCCCGCTTCCTGCAGAGCTGGTGGCTCCCCGGGCCCTCGCATCCGGGGCGGTCTGAGCACGGAGGAGGGGCTGCCTGTGAACTGCTGCTGGTGCCGGGCACCGCAGGTGAGGTGCTAGCCACGTACACGTCTGGCGTGTGTGAGAGCAGCTGATGAATCTGGCTTCTCAGAGTTAGAATCAAGTGGGGATGTGGGATCACTCTTAATGGAAAGTCTCAGAAACACTGCCCCAGAGCCCTGGGACAGGCCTTCCCAAAGAGCAGGTGCCCCCCGGGCCTGTCCCTCCTGCTGGTGTGGTCTGTTCCCTCACTGCATTTTCCCTTGGGAAGAAGTCTGCCCCCCCCCCCCCCCACACACACACGCTTATTGTTTTCCTCTTGGTTCAGGAAGTATCTTTGAGGGAAAAGGAAAGTCATATAAAAGAAAAAACGGTGGCTAGTTGTGGTCTGGCAGTTTGACTAATGAATTAGAACTGGGTTAACGTGGTGAGATCCTGATTGCTCTCCTGCTTGATGAAAGTCTTGAATACTGTGGCATCTGAGAATGAACAAGCGATGGCTGCAGGTTTATTTATGTGGAAAGTCAGATTTAATCTTGTCTGTCTCATTTGGTGTGGGGGGTAAAGCTTATGTTCATTTTGTATATGTCTTTTTATTTAAAAAAAACACCAGACTTTTCCACTTTCCATTGTAGCTTAATGTGAATCAGGATTCCTAGGATATGATTTGTTGGGACTCAAGGCTCCCCTTTCTTCCTGTGGGAAAAGCCTACCCTTTAAAAGCCTGCCTTCAAGAGAACATTAGAAGTTTAAGTGCCTTAAGTGGTAGTCATTTTCCTCCACTCCCTGGATTGTGTAAGGAAATTGACATTGGAGGCCGCGCTGGCAAGAGCAGGAGTGGGAACGTGACCCGGCTCGCAGCCCCGTGCTGACTCATCTGTGGGATCAACACCCTCCTGAAACCCTGGCTCGGCCTCTCACCCTCCTAGAAGTTCAGGGCTGCAGGGCTACAGCCAGCCCTCGTAGGGACTCTGTGCCCAGTCTCGAAAGCCGCCTGCCTTCTTGTGCGGCTGACTCTTAGTTTCACGTTTGAAATCCACAGGGCAGTGCCCATGAACACAAGTCTTTGGCGAGAATTGAGAAACACGGGTTCACGCTGTATCCAAAGTGAAAGCGCATCTCATTATTCTGTGCGTGTGCGTGCATGTGTGTGTGTAGAAATATGCTTAAATGGACTTGAGAGGTGTCGTAACTGAGCGCGTGTGCATCTGCAGCCTCCTCGAGTGAGTGTGGACATTGCTGCACAGGTGGCCTGTTGTGAGGACGAGTTACCTTTCTTACTCTACGATTCGTCTAACTTGTATGTGTAAACTCGGGAGCCACTGTCGTCCAGTGTCGTCGTGACTCCCTGGCCTGGGCGGTAGCAGGTTATTTTAATGGTTTGCTTCCGCAGTTCGAACACGCTCTCAGCCTTCTGCGTTTCTAGGAATTCCCTTTGTGTGTGAGGACCCCTTGACAAGGGTCTGGTGAAGCCTGCTGTGTTTGTTTGGAGCCCTGGCACCCCCAGGGCCTTCTGCAGGGAGCGCTCTTGGTTTGTTTTCCTGTTTTGAAAAAGCAGACCCAGCAGCTAGGTACCCACAAGCAATTTCCTTTGTGCAGGAGGAATTACTAAGGCACACCTGCCTGGCACATGGCACCACTTTGTCTCAGCAGGCGTCTGTAGTGCTGAAATGGGCCCCACAGAGATCCACCGGTACGCCCACTTACTTCGTGCCCTCCACTCACCTCATGCCCCAGAGATGTGGGGTGGCAGCGCCCACGCTGGTCTGGACTCTTGCTTCTGCCAAGTTGTGGGCACCCTGGTGGGTGGGAAGGAAGCTGTGTCAATTAAGGAATATTTCAAAGGATGGAGACCTCATTCCCGAACACCTGGAAAATGGGCCGGTGGCGGAGGCGTGAGCTGAGGCTCTGGGGACCAGAGCCCAGGAGCGGAAGACAGGTTGCCCAGCTGACCACTGACTACGACCATTACCCAAGCTGAGGTGAGGCCTACAGGGCTAGAAGTGCCGAGAAGGAGGGAATGGTAAATGGCTAAAATCGGATGGGCCCTTGAAGACATTAGTCTAAATGAAACGATCCAGACACAGCAGGACAATATTGTATGATTCCACTTAATGAGGTGCCTAGACTAGTGAAATTCATGGAGACAGAAAGGAGCACGGTGGTGCCGGGGGCTGGGGGAGGGGGATGGGGAGCTGGTGTTTAATGGGGCAGAGTTCCAGTTTTGCAAGATGAAAGAGTTCTGTGGGTGGATGGTGGTGATGGTTGCACAACGGTGTGAATGTACTTAATGCCACCAAACTGTATACTTTAAGTGGTTAAAATGGTAAATTTTATGTTATGTACATTTTACTACAACTTTAAAAAAATGTAAAAAATAATTGCATGGGCCCTACAGAAAATCCAACTAGAAGCTGGATTTCCTGCTGCCTAGAGACTAAGGAAACCTGAAGGGTGACACATGGCCCGGGCTTGGCGATGGCAGACTGCCTGCTGGCCCAGAGGAAGCTTGTTGTCCGTGCCTGGGAGTCCTGTCGGTAGAGCCCACCCGGCTCGGGGCCCGCGTGCACCTCCAGACGCAGTCAGGATGGACATGGAAAACAAGCTGCATAATTGAGGCAGGAGTTTGTCAAAATCGCCTGAATTTTGACCAAAATAATTGAAAAACTTCTGTGCAAGGCTTTGTTTGGATTGGGAGGTCTGGATTTCCTTGTGTTTCGGATCATTGTATTTTAGAAACAATGAAATGTCAACTAGAGTCATTTTTCCCAAGGAGTTACATGCCTGTTATTCTTTCATCAAACACTCATTGAGTACCCACCTGCCAGGTGCGGGGCATGGAGCCAGGTGCCGGCAATGGTCTGGGGCAGCCTGAGGTTTATAGTTCAGATGGAGATGTGAACTCAGGACCACAACAAGGGGTTCGGTGAGGTGGGAGGTTTGGGAGTAAATGTGTGAATACTGGAGCCCCATTCCAGAGATCGATGGTTCCAGATCAGGGAGGGCCTGGAGGGGGCTCTCTCTTCAACCGGGTGTTCCGCCAGCCTGGAGTGCAGGTTGTGATTGATGGTCTTGGAGAAGCAAGATCAGGAGGGACGCTTAGATTACCAGCCATTGCCTGTTCCGTTGAAGGCGAGCACGGAGGACAGCGGGAACAGGGTGGAAGGCTACCCGACTAGACGCAGAAAGAGGGGGCGGGAAGTGGGGAGGCTGAGTAGAGGAGGTGGGGGTGGGCCTCTGTGTTGCAAAGAGTAAGTAGTGGTCAGTGAGTGAAGCAAGGCTGAGTCGGCATATTCTAGGCTGTGGCAGAGAGGAAAGTGTGCTGTGTGAGGGATGCTGTGACAAGTACAGCACGGCAGAAGTGCCTGAGCCTGGTGTGGAGTGGTATGCGAGATCTGGCCCCTGGTAGGTCATATAAGGCCACTCCAAGGAGGTGATTTACAGAGAAACCTGAGCGATTCTGCCCCTTTCCGATATTGCACACATGAGCACTGGTAAAGCAACGGTAGTTTTAGAAACCTTAATAGTAAGCAGTATATTATAGCAGTTTCCAAACTTACTAGATCATTATAATTTTCAGAATTAAAGTGACAGACCATGAACCATATACACACTTGGATTAAACAAAACAGGAAAAATTCTATCAGTTACTTTGCAGAAAATGATCATTTAAATTTATAATGAAAGTCAAAAATAAGTTAAATTTTAACAAAACATTACAAATGTGTGTTGAAATGATAAGGCAAGATACCAGCTCACCCAGAGACGGGGGTTTGGGGTGACCTGTGTGCTCGCCCAGTGGGTCACACGCGTCTTCCTCATGTTGGCATAGTCCAGTGGCTTCTGGGCTATCTTGGGAAGGGCATGCTCTTTCTCGAGGCAGAGTTCTTAAGGAAATCACTCTGTAAATGTTTAATATTTTTCTTAAACACATATCAAAAATAAAATTAGAATCATGAAGTTGTTTTTTTTTAACGGTAAATTTTAGAACAAATACCGTCTTAAATTTCCTCTTAAAAACCAATTAGTATAGAATGTGTCCATCCGCAAAGTATTTCCCAGATGGTGGTAATTTTGTCATGAAAAAATTAACTACAGTCATGCGCCGTGCAGCGACGTTTTGGTCAATGACGGGCCGCGTATATGACAGTGGTCCCATAAGATTAGTGCCATGCAGCCTAGGTGTGTGGTAGGCTGTGCCATCTAGGTGTGTGTAAGTACACTCTGTCGTGTTCCACAACAACAGAATCGCCTCACGACACATTTCTCAGAATGCACCCCCGTAGTCAAGTGACAGGTCTGTACTGTCTTACACAAAACCCTGCACTTCTAAGTTATGTCAGTAGGATTCGTCTTTGGGTGCAGTGTAGGTCATTTGCCCCCCTTTTAAATGAAGGGTGCATGGGGATTATCTTCTGGCTTGTAAACTGTTTGGGGAACATTACAGAAAGAAACTTCAACCTAATGTGTTGAGTTGGAAGTAACTCTGCTGGAGGCACTTTATCTGCAGACCTGCGTGGAGGTGTATCACCGAGTAGAAAATGGGGGGAAACAGGAAGTTTGCGTTTCAGTTGGAGGAGGTCAGGGCTGGATGAGAGGGAAGGTCCAAGGGACTCTCCAGACGCCTGCGGGGTGGATTAAGCATGGCTTGGGAAAGACCCTGTGCCTGGCTGTGAACTTCCCAGCTGAGGAGGTGGAGACAGAGTCACCAGAGCCTCCAGGAGTCCAGGGTCGAGGGTCACAGGCTCCCTCTGAGCTGGGGGGATTGGGAGTTGGGGGGCTGAGTGTAGGGAGAGCTTATAACGCTTCATCACTATCAACCAAGTTCTGTTCTACTTGAAATCCCTTTTAGACTCACACACACATTTTGCCATTTTGCCATGGTTTTGAACCTTGTCTCATGAGCATCGCTGCTGTCTCGAGGGTCATGCTTTTGGTCTGCAGCGTCCCACACGCTTCCTCTTCTCCACCCCCAGGAGAACCTGAGCCGCCAGCACTTCCCCTTTCTCGCTGCCAGGCCTGAGCTGGCCTGTTGCCCAATGCTTATCGTTCGTCCGTTCTTATCAACAGTCCTTGTTTGTTTTTTAATTTAATGTATTATTTATTTTTTTGAAGGTCTAATTGGCTATGTTCAGTGATTCATGAGTCAGGCAGCGTCCCATCCAGCAAATAGATCGGAGCCTCCTGTAAACGGTCCTTCAGAGCCGTCGCAGGGTAGCGGAAGGAAGGCTTTTGTTCCCCGTGTTCTCCGCAATGTGGAGATGTCCTCATTTTCCTCACCTTGATTCTCACTAGGTTGTGACAGCAAAGCACAATTTAACCACAGCCGAACCGGAAACACGGTCATGTGGACACAGCGGCAGTGTTCTGGGTCTGCAGTGTGCTCTGGGTGCCAGTGTGATCTGGCGCTCGTGGTTTGTGAAGGGGCCTCCCGCACGTCTCCTGAATCTTAGTCCTTTCACCTCAGTGAGGGAAGGAGAGGCCCCGGAGCAAGCGGATGTGTCTCGCTGTGGATTTCTATCGCTTGGTACTCAGCAGTGCCGCTGTGGTCAGGGTTTCTCTTGGGTGACGCCAGGACACACCCAGCCCTGGCCTCTGCGGCTCTGGTGAGCAGGGTCACTGGAGAGTCCAGGCCCAAGCATTTCACCTTTACAGGGAGGTGAGATGACACGTACTGGGGCACCAAGAACGATGACACAGGCCCTGTCCTCGGGGGGGCAGACCAGCATTTAGAGGAGGGACACACTTCACAGCCGGTTCCATGGTCACCAGGCAGGACGGCCACTCCAGGCCAGGGCACAGAAGCCCTGAGATGCTGGCTGCTGGGAGGGAGGAGCAGAGCTGGCCAGGAGTGCTGGCCCTCCTGTGTCATCAGGTCTGGGGCAGCGTGGAGGCCACACTGGGGCCAGTGGTCATCTCAGGGGCAGAGTATGATGAGGGCCCTAGCCGTGCTGGTGTGGAGAGTACTCTAGAGGCAAGCTGTGAGTTTGATGAGGACCCTGGGTTAGGATAGAGCTGGCACATTCCCAGACCACCCCTGGAGCCCTCTTCTGGTGGGCACTAGGTGCTGGTGGGGCCCCCGGGCCGCCTGGGACCCTGTTTGGATGGAGAGACGGTAAAAGTCATAACAGAAGGTAAATGTCAAAGTGGAGAGCTGAGTAGGTTCAGTGACAGGGCTGCGGGAGCCTCACAAGAAAAACACACCTGCCCTGCTGTTCCCGATGGTCCTGGGCGTGGCTGAGCTGTGCGTGAGGGCATTGGAGCTCAGGAAGGCAAATGACTTGCCCAGGGGTCTGTGGCCAGAAGACATTGGCTTGGCATTGGCGCTGCTGCTGCTCTTAAAACCAGGCTGCGTTCCCTGCGCTGCACCAGGCCTGAGGCTGCAGCGGGCGGCGAGAGGGAGCCCGCAGGGATGGAGAATTCGCAGGTTAATGATGGCAGTTCCCCACTCCTGCAAATTAAATATGCGCCCCCAGTAATCATTGTTTATTAATGGTTTGCGTCAGCAGCGAGCTGTTCCAGATGACTTAATTCTTATAAAAATCAGGAGATAGTGGTATTTTACAGATTTTTGCAGGTAAGGAAATAGATGCTCACAGAGCCAGTGAGTGGGGGAGCTGGGATTCAAACTCAGAACGCAGCCTCCCTCTTAGGCGCCCGGCCGTCATGCTGTCCCCGGCCCCGTCAAGGGGCTGCGTCAGGGAAAACAGAGAGCAGGGTGCTGCCCACCCAGCACACACTTCTGAGAGCCTGCTGCCCTTGGCAGAGGTATCGTGAAGGGAGGGGTGGTCGTGGCTGTTTTTAAATACTCAAGATCTTTATTGATAAAGTGTAATAGCAACCTGTAGTAAGAAGTTATTTTTTTTCTTAATTTCTAAGCACTTGCTAGTTTTAATAGTGTTTTGGAGCCACCTCCAGTCTACTTTGTGGCGGGAGGCAGGATATAATTAATGCTCCCTGAAGTTTCCAGCTGCCCACAGCCCCGGGTGTGCTGAGACCGGCTCACACTGCCTCGTGAGGGCCGGCTATGAAATTTTCAGGGCTTTGGTGAGCCAGTGGGTAAGTGGATCCATTATTAAAGGTTAAATTGCATACTTACAGTTGAGTTATGCTGACAACAAAGGTGATAAATACTCGTCCCTTTGTAACTTTGGCTGCACTTGACTCTTGTCTGTGCTCGTGAGGTTATTTCCTCGTGTTGTGTCTGAAATGTGGAGAGAGGCCCGGCTCTGCCCAGCTCCCCACTCACTGGCTCACTGAGGTCGCCTGGGTAGTGGGAGGTGGGCCACGGGCAGGGGGGGACACCTACCCCACAGAAGTGGGCCAGTGCGCAGGGAGACTCCCCGTCTGAGACCCCCAGCTGTGAGTGTTTACCAGCACCCCTTCAGTGCACGTGTTTCTCATTGTGGGGGCGACAGATACTCCATGTGTCAACATAGAGACTCTGCTTACCTGCTCCCCGCTTGAGCATTTGGGGTGTTTCTGGCCACCTGTTCTTACTAAAATCAGAGCTGTGAACAAGAGCATATAGCGTGGCTGTTGGGTTCCTTTCCCCCTGAGCCTGATTCACACTGGGGACTCTTGGAGTTGGAGAGACCTTGACTCTCATGGGGTCCTCCCCCCCCCCCCAGCCTGTAAGAGCACAGGACCTTGGGCAGACTGTGCCATCTTCTGGAAGCTCAGCTCCCTCACCTGAAAGCCCCCTTCTGAAAGGCAGGCAGGTGTGTGAGCACTGGGCATGCGGTGTTGGCCTGCGTTTCCCTCGGCCGAGCATTGACCTGACCTTGGCCTTGGCGACCTGACTTTGGCCTGGGTGACCTGGGCTCTACTTTCCAGCTCATGTGAGGGAGGAGAAACTCCTTCCTTGAAGCCTTGTGGCAAAGCTGTCATCTGCAGATTCTCGGGCCATTTGCCCTTGTCAGACGGTGTTCAGAGCTGACAGCACTTGTGTCCCCGCAAACTAGAGGTTCACAAACGAGAGTAAAGGCTCGTTAGTGGTAACCTGCGCGTGCGGTCGGTGGCTCAGTCCCACGTCTTTCATGAGCGCTTCCTCTCTCTGCCGCTGGGTGTAGCACCCTGCCTGCGCACACTGGTGCTTTCTCTCTGCGAGAGGCCGGGGGACCAGGTAACCCCAGCAGTCACGGTCTCCCCTTGAGCCCCACAGCTCAGGGTGGAGGTCCCATGCTGCCGGTGTCTGCCAGCCTTTTGGCACCATGGGCGTTTCCCAGTGTGACGTCCAGCTTGGTAGCTCTGAGAGTGGCCCCCCTGACCATGCTCCGTTTATTTAGTTGACCTCATGATTCAGCTTACCTGGCCTTTGACCTTGGAGTCACGCTATTCCTCGGTCCGGGTGGTAGTAAGCCCTATGAATTGGCCTTCCTGCCTCGCTGTGCACTCTTTGTACTTTGATCTTGTTGACCCCTCTCCCAGACCTAAACCCCTGAGCCTTCCTGCTGCCCCCGGGCAGGCTCAGCTTCCTTATCCTGACTCGAGCCTTGTCCGGCCAGGGCCACACCTGCCTCGTGTCCACTCCTCCTGTCTGCTAGTGGCCGTGGCACTTTGGCCTCCTTTCTTTGTTTGCTGCCCCCCGCCTCCCACAGGGTACTCTGCCAGGACGCGTCCTTCCTCTTGCCCTCTCCACCGTCCCAGGAGACCCTGCTTGGACCTTCCTCTCCTGAGGGCCGTCAGCCCTAGATGTGAAAGTGCAGCTTATCCTTCAGGAAGGCAGCATGGCGTATCTAGAAGTGAAGGTAGAAGCTGAGAGAACCAGCTCAGACTTTACGTCGAGATAGGAATCGCCTCTTGCTGGGCTCTGTGCCCCACACGGTCACTCGTTGTGCAGGTCACTTGGAGTGTGGCACACGCTGCCTGCAGCTGCTAGGAACAGGAGACCGTCTCGGCTGGAAGTCTGTCTTACACAGTGTGGGTCCTGCATGGCACTGTAGATGGGTGTTGACGGGAATCCATCTGGAAGGCTGCCCCTTCCTTCACTTCGGACCCCAGGAAGAGGTTGGCAGGCGAGGACACTTGAGGCTTCCTTGCTCGGGTCCCAGGGTGCTGGCAGAAACCACAAGCGAAGGCCAGGCTGTGCTTCATGCTCTTCCCTCATGTCTCATGCTGTTCCCTTGCCTGGGAGCCTTTCCTGCCCCTGCACCCCCACCGCCAGAGTGAGACCAGCTGCTGTCATTGCTGTCGCCAGTGGGTGGGAGCTCTTCTTTCCTGCTCTGTGTCCCTGTCCCAGGGGCTCCTTGACCTCGGGTACCCCCGCCAGATGAGGCAGCAGTGACCCACCCACACGGGCGTCCCACCCACTCACCCTGGGCTGGGCACTCCCCGTCTGCTCTCCTGCCTCAGACGGGCGGGTGCAGGTGCAGCCCACAGGACGGTGGCTCTGGGGGCGCTGTGCTGCTGTGCTGTGGAGGCCACGGGGGCAGCAGGGCCATGGACCATTGGCCCCTTTTGGAAGCCTGGTGACTCAGAGGTGCTTCTCAGGCTCCTTTGAGCCTCAGTTTCCACATATATTTATTTATTCTTTTCACTATTTTTTGTCAGAATATCCCGTATGTTGGACTCCAGGCACTTCTCATGGTCGATTTCATTCAGTCCTCAGAGGGGCACGTGTTTTCTCCGTCTTATAGATGAGAAAAGTGAGGCTCTGGGAAGTAGTGGAAATGCTTCCCTGGGTGGTTAGACGCTGTGCCAGGCAGTGGCAATGGCAGCTGCCAGCACAGCGTCGTCCCTGGAGCAGGAGGTGCCCTCCCACATGCAAGCTTGTCGGTGTGGGGCAGGCCTGGTTCCAAGTCACTCATCCTGTCGTCAGCATAACGTGTCCAGTTTTCAGTCAGGGAAAACGTGGTCACCAGGTCACGTGTCCTTCTGTGGAGCATCGTTCTTCAGTCATTTTCTTCCAGGATATAAGGAAAATGTCAATGTTTATATTACCTGGGCATGAGACTTGTTAGGTATCTGATTTCACAGGAAAATATTAGGTGCGTGGGGCCCCAGTGAGGCGACGGCGGTGGTCTGTGATAGGAGTGGTCTGTGCTGGAGTGTTTCTGAGCTGCTCAGTGGGGAGGGGCTTGGAGGTGGGGGCTTGGCTTCAGCCCTGCAGCTGCCAGCCCCACCCCCCCGCCCACGGCCTTTCTCACCACCATTGTTCACCTCCTCTGGGCGCTGGGGCCACCTGGAGCCTCAGACCTCTGCCAGGTGATCAGAGCCACCGTTTCCGGGACCCCCTCACAGCTACGTCTGTCTGATATGTGGGTATGTGGAGCCCCGCCCAGCGTGTGCTCGGGGTCCTCGGACACCCAGGGGTCTTTCCAGGGGACCCTCCCTCGGGACAGAAGCTGCTTCCCTGTGTTCCATTCTGCGGGCCTTGTGAGTGGCGGCTGGGTGCTCTGGGGGTGGCCCATGGTCGTTGGAGATGCGTTCCTCAGAGCAGCTGTAGCCTAGAGGAGCTCTCGGGTCTGGGGCTGTGCCCCAGTGGCTCTTAGACTTGAGGATGCAGAAGTCAAGGGCTCTCTTCATCCCCTCCTGGGGAGACTGATTGCAGAATCAGCCTGTGGACCTGTGGTGTGCAGGGCAGTGGCCTCTCCCTGTAACCCCTTTCCTGAGGGCAGATGGTCTCCCGGAGAACTTTCTTACGAACAGCAGTTGAGCTGTTGGACTGTCCTTCCAGCATTTTGAACTCGCTGCCCGTTGGAATTGCGATGGCACTGCAGCCCCAGAAACAGAGGGAGGCTCGTGTCCGGGGAGCGTCCCGCGTGCCAGACGCCGAGGTGCGTTTGTATGTTTTCTTGTTTAAGCTTCAGAACGTCTGCCTTTATCCGTGTGTCCACTTTACACAAGGGATCAGGATGTTCAAGGCCAAGTCTGCTTCCAAAGCCGCGCAGCAGGTAGTGGACAGATGCTTCTGCCTGCAGAGCGCGTGCGTCCCTCTGGCGCCAACGGGCCTGGCTGTGAAGGGGAGGACTAGTGGGTAGACCTCTGGGACATCTGGGCCTGGCTCTGTCTCCGGGCTCCGGAAGCTGCTTCCACGTTCACCCGAGGGGTCTGTCGTCAGGCCCACTCTCCGTGTGCGGAAAGGCTGCCGTGGTCTCAGCCGTGGGGTCATGGTCTGGCGGGAGCCATGCTGACCAGACGTTCTTCTCTCCACCAGCGTTTGTGGGGAGCCTCTACAACACGACAGTGGACGAGGCCTGCTGTCCAGACGCTGACCCTCAGACAGACAGAGACAAGTGAGCGAGACATGTCAGGATGGCGGTGGGTGTCGTGGCGGGGACATCTGAACGACAAGGGAGCCGCCTGCAGAGGGGGAAGGGGGCTTCCGTGCAGAGACGGTGGCCTTGGCGGGGTCCCGAGCTGCGTGTGGGCGCAGAGTTGTCTAGGAATAGGAGGTGGAGCCGGCGGCTGCAGCCTAGTGAGGGGAGAGGGCAGCTCTGGCTCGGGACGGGCTCGGCCAGTGGGCAGGGTAGGGCCTTGCAGGACGCTGGGAGCCATGGGAGCGTGTGAGAAGTCCAGGGACATCATTCATTTAGGGTGTAGAAGATCACTCTGGCTGTGAGCTGGTGGGTGGTGGAGAGACAAGGGGGAAGCCAGGGGCCAGTTGGAAGCCCTTTGTGCTCAAATAAAACTCTGCGTATAAAAATGCAGCTCTTCAGGGGTACAAAGGAGTTAGGTGGCGTCGGGAACAAGAGGGGAAGGCAGAGTGTTTGGGCATGAGGAACTGGCAGGAGACAAGTGCTGGGGTGGGGCGGGGGGCACGGAGCACTCTGCTCTGGTGGCTGGGGCATGGGAGGGGCCTCCTGGGCTTCTGCCAGCGTGGCTGGGTGGACAGAGCTGTCTTCTCTCTGGTGAGGGGACTCCGGAGGGGGTCCAGATTCGGAGTGGCAGATCAAGAGCTAGGTTCTGGACATGCTGAAGTTGAAGATCCTCTATCCCCTTCTTCAAGGTCTCAGAAAAAGCTCTCCGCGTCAAGGGGGCTGTTGGCTTCTGGGACTGACAAAGCCATGTAGCTGTGGGAGGCAGCAGGGACTTGAAACTAACCTTGACCTGTGAGTTTAGTCGGGGGCTGCAGGACATGCTGTGCATTTTGTGCACTCCAGGAAGCTTCTGGAGTCTCAAGCTGAGAGCCATGCAGTTGCTTGTACAGCTAAGGTAATATTGCTTTGTCATCATTAAGATGTTTGCTTATTGCAACATCTGGTTTAAGGAACAGTGGGATGGGTGGTTGTCTTGATAGTCGGGCAGAGAGCAGCCGGTGCTCCAGCTTGCAGTGGGCCATGCTCCTGAGGAGCTGCTGGGAAGGAAAGACCCCCGTGGCTGGGCCCCAGAGGAGCAGGAGGCGTGCTCCCCCTGGCTTTCAAGAGGGTCAGTGTCCTGGTTGCGTCTGGTCAAGTTCATCCAGCTGGGCTGCTAGGCCCCTCGTTTAAAAATAGGACCCATACCCCATCACCGACTTGTTGGGAAGCCCCCAGGGCCGGGCTGGCGGTGGCTGGGCACGTTTATTCTCTGGAAACAAAGTCCCGCCTCTGGGCCAACATAAGGGGCTGGAGAATGTTTATTTTACCAGAAGAAAGACATTCTGAGTCTACTGGAATTTAATTAATGGAGCCTTCTGTAGGTTTCAATGGCACCGTTTCTAACCTGTTGCCTCCATCCAAAATAACTCATTCTAAAATGGCGCAGTAAGCCCCAAAGAACCTGTCCGGCTGTCTTCACCACAGTCAACCCGCCGGGAGCACGGAATGAATAAGCTGAATGAACCTGGCCACTTGGGTTACATCTGCATCACACAGCTCTCCCCTCCGCCCTGCTGTCGCCTCTGCCTGACATCAAGGTGACCTGCTCCCCTCGGCCCAGGTCTGGGGACCAGCACCTTCTGGGGAGCTGTGAGGAACAGTGATGTGGGGGGGCTCGGGGGTGTTGTGCAGCACGAGGCCAGACGTCTGGGTTTTAATTCTTCTGTTCCTGGGCCATCCCAGGCACAGGGACTTTGTGGACCCTGAGAAGGGCTTTGGGGCCCCACGCTCACGAGCCCAGCAGACCCTCACAGGTCCCGTTCCTTCTCACGTAAAAACACCAGGAGGCACTGCTCCACGTGGAGCCCCGGAAGAACCAACTGAGCTTTCTTCCCTTTCTTTATTATCCCTCCTCCATGCCTTCCCGTGGCTCCGGGATTCTGGAATGTTCCTTGCAGCTCTACAGCCCTCCCTCCAGCTGGGGGAGGTGCTTGGCCTCTGTCTTGGCCCCGTGCAGACCCTCCCTGCTCATGGGGGCCCTTTCCTCGGGGCCGGGCACTGGATGCCACAGGGCCTGTGGCATCTCTGGAGGGCAGGGACCCTTCTCTTTCACATCTGTGGCCCTCAGTGGCCACTTGGTGATGGGTTCCCCTCAGGGTTCCGTGACTCAAATTCCTCAGAGGTCACTCAGGGCTGCTAGGCGATTCCCACAGAGAGCTGGTTCTCAGGAGTCTAATGTTATCGTGAGATTTTGTCTCAAAACACAAACATGTCTCGATGTGGAAGGCTTTGTCTATTGAAGAAAGAATGTAAGTTCCTATTCCCATTTCAGATCTTTTGTTAAACGCTTATAGGCAACTTTCCCGTTCCCCTGGCCCCCTCCCCCGAAAGTACCCGTTTATCAAAAAGACATTTTACTGAATGGAAGTGGTGCGCGTGACCGAGCGTGGCTGCCGTCGCCTGTGACCTCACAGCGCCCTCGGACAAGCGGTGACACACTGAGCGTTTCCTGTGAACGGGGAGCCTTCCTGGTCCCACCATTGTTGTTCAGCTTTGCCTGGAAGAAAACAAAAATTATTTACTGGGGCCGGTGTTGTGTTTGTTTAGAGCCTGGCTGGGAAATGCCCTGGCCGAGGCGTCCCAGCAGCAGCCTCGCAGGGACCGGGACACTGTTCTCACTACCTCGGGGGCGGCCAGAGTGGCTGGCTCACGCTGGCGGGGCTGCTTGGGGGACATGGTGGGGAATGTTTCATTTTCTTGCCAACATGCTGAAACAGAAAGCTGCCACCCAGCGTCCCTGCCACCCAGCGTCCCTGTGCCGATCTCACGGTGCCCGGCTCTGGGTGCCCACCAGGGGCTGGGGCCTCGCCCCTAGCTGTCCCCATAACCCTGACCACTGAGCTCAGGTGCAGACAACTTCCTGGTAGGCTTGCAGCTTCTGTGGAGCCTAGGATTTACTTTCAGGAGAAAAGAACAAGAGAGAAGTAGGCCCTGTTTGCTTCTCCTGGGCTCCCCCACCTCCCTTGGCCTGATCCCCTCTTAGTCTCTGCAGCCTCCACTCTGTGGCCCTCTCCACGGGAGGCCTCCCTGGATTTGGGGGTGACTGCAGAGTGTGAGGGAGGGAGCAGTTCAGGGCGGTGGGGGGAGGATGAGCCACCCTGCAGGGAGGAGGTCTGGGAAGGGTGAGGAGCCCAGGCCAGGTGGTGCTGGGGCTCGGCCCTGCCGCCCAGTGACGTCTTCATCCAGCACATGGTTTTGGCGCCGGCTGCGTGCCGGGCACAATGCCAGGTGAGCCGGCACCTGTGCCAGCACACTCTGCCCTCTTGGGGTTTTCAGCCAACTCGAATAAATGAGGCCCAGCTGGGTTGGCAGGTAGCCAGCACTGGTGACCTCTGAGAGGGCAGTTTCAAGGGGCACTGGGGGGAAGCCAGACTGCAGTAGGTGGAGGGGTGAGTGGGAGGTGAGGAAGGGGAGCAGTGTGTGTGGGGGAGGGGAGAGCAATAATGGCACCATGACTAGAGGAAGATACCCCCCTGGCCTGTCATGGCAGCAGTTAGTTTTGAACAGGCTGGAGCAGGAGGGGACAGGACAGCGTGCCGGGGTCCCGGAGGGCTCTGGAGGGGCTGGCGGGCAAAGGAGGAGAGCAGGTGGGCTGGGCATGCTGACTCCTGGGCCAGGTGGCTCACCGCTAGCGCCATCTCCCTTTGTCCCTCGGGGTTAGAGCCTCGCTGTGAGCTGGTGCAGGCTGCCCCGGTGCCAGGGACCTCCCCAGCAGGCGCTCTGTGTACCTGCAGCGCCTCCACCCCCGAGGCCGGCCGGCACTCCAGCACGTGATGTTTGCTGAGGGTCGTGTTTCCAGGCGAGCAGGACACAGATTTGGGGTGCCCCACTTGACAAATTTCCTAACGTGTTTCTGAGATTCGGGTTTACATTGCCTGTGTTTATTGCTGTTACGTGCCTATTGTCAGAAAGGAATGACAGCGCTTCCCAGTCGTGGCTGTGAGCCCTGGGCCCAGGAGCCAGGCCCGTACCGCCACAGGCCGGAGGGCATCTCTGCGTCTAAGGGACGCGCCCACAGCACAGGCTCCCCAGCAGCCCCCGGGTGTGCCCCAACGTTCTTGCCGGGAAAGGCCACCTTTCGCCAGCTTAGCCCGGGGAGTAGCTCAGGGAAGAGAAGCCGCTGGGCGCGGGCGGGCTGTTACAGTCTGTGCGGAGGGTCACAGAGCAGCGGCTCGGGGAGCGCTGAGCTTGAACCTCAGACGCCTGGCGTGTTGGGGTGAATGCGCGGATCTCACCCGTGCAGCCGTCTCCGCTGCTCCCTGGGCGCGGTAGTGCTCTAGGAACAACAGCAGCTCCTCGGGCAGGTCACATGACCGCCAGCATGACCAGAACCCCCAGGAATATGAACGCCACTTCCCGCATTGAAATCATCATCCCATGTGTCCTCAGGTGGCAGTGAGGGGCGACACGGGCTGAGGCGTGAGCTGTGACATGAAGACACCTTTGGGCCCAGTCACCACCACCAGTGGTGTTTGTTGGGCACAGGGGTGGCCCAACAGTACTGCGGGGTGGCATTTTGCACTGTGCAGTCAGTCTTCAGAGACTCCCCCCTCGCACGCCATGTGCCTCTTAGGAGCTTACGGGATGTTCACATCAGCTAAAGAGGGGACGGTTATGGACAGCTCTTGTGTGGCCAGGCCCTGTGGCCTTCCAGCGCTTGGGCATGACTGTAGTGATGACTGACCGTGGCCAGAAGGAAGGGCTTGGCCACGATTTGTGCCTCTCCAGCTGAGAGGCCGAATCTTCGAGGAGCTTAATCTCTGCAGTTTCCTCCCTGCCTGTAATTAGCGAGGCAGAAGTGGGGTCTGGAGGCTGATGCCAGCGCGTGTGGTAAACCCATTGTTAAAGACAGCGTTCTGTGGGGCGTGCGGGCGTGCCATCCTGAGTCCCTAGGTGGCTGCGTCTTAGTGCCCAGAGGGTGGTACCCGTCATCACACATGTGTGCCGGAGCTCTGCACCTGTCCTTCTGGCTCCAGCCTGCCCTCAGTCTACCCCAGCTACCCTGCCTTCTTCCCCTGAACCCCAGCTTCCGGCTCTGAGGCCCACTCCGTGCAAGTGCCCAGGGCCCCCACCCTGCAGGGTACAGCGTTGCTGAGGCGTTGTGGGGGACTTGATGGCACCATCCTCAGACCCAGCCCCGGAGCTGCTGCTGGCCCTCTGGTTGGCTCTGGGCCCGGTAGCAGAGACAAGCCCGAACCAGAAGCTGGATGCACCTCGTGGGGTCTTCACTGTGGTACAGCAGCAGGAGGAGGGCTCTGGCAGCAGAACACCAGGTTCAGGCCGTGGGGGTGTTCCTCCCCATCTGGGTGAGCAAGTCTCTTCTCTGAGCCTCCGTTGCTCACCAGTAGAATGGGCACGGTAATGCAGACCACACTGTGTACCTGTGGGGATAAGTACGGTGTGCCCATGCTCTAAATTGTATCACAAGATTGTCATCATCAGTGGGACATCGAGAAACTGGAAAATGAGGTGGTCTGGTGAGCTCAGCACATTGGGAGCTGCCCCCTCCACCAGCTAGCTCCAGCCTCCCATCTGGACTGTGCTGGTGACGGCAGCTTGCCCTGCTTGCCCATCACTTGCCGTGTGGTCCGTGGGCCCATGGGCCCGCTGCCCTCCTGCACGGTTAGCCCCATCTCACAGTTGGGGGCATGGGGTGTAGACCAAGCTGGCAATTGCTGAATGACACACTTTGGTTCAGTAGGTAGTTATTGAGCACCTGCTGGAGATACAGCGGAACGTAAGGAACACGTCCCTTTCTTCACAGAGCTTACATATAACAAGCAGGGCAGACGCAAGGTTATCATAGCATGGGGTGCAATAAAGCCAGTAATACTGGCCTCACAGAGCTGTTACAAGGATTAGCTGAAATAATAGCACTCAACATTACTCACTTGTAAAACCAAGCAGAAGGTATGGCAGAGGAGCTCCTGTCAGAACAACCTTTCTGCAGTTAAGAGTTAGGAATTCTGGACAGAATGTAAAACAACTATCTGAGGACACTGGAGCGCATCCAACAACAGGAGAAGAGAGCGGCACTGGGTGGGTTTCTCGTTGTCTGCTTGTTCTTAGCCCAAGGATTGCCCTCATTTGATGCCACACAGGGTGGCTAAAACTTCACAAGGCACCTGCACATTTAGTGTCTTGAAGAACCTGAGGACAGAGTTTAGGGCAGAGTTAGGGCAGGGACCCCGCATCCTGTGTGTCATCTCTGCTCACATTTCTTGCTGATTCCTGAAATGGGAGTTCATGGGACAAACTTCAAGCAGCTCAGCTCAAGCTGACAGAACGGAGCGGAGGTTTCTGCTGCCCCAGTTGAGGGGGGAGAGTTTGAGTTTGAGTCCAGCCAGGCTAATCTTTACAACAAAAATATCCACGCTCTTCAAAAGACTATAACAGAGTGTGGTCTTTACAACACATCACTCACAATGTTTAGGATGCAACTCACTGTTACTAGACACGTGGACAAGAAGATGTGACGGTTCCTCAGGAGAAAAGGCAGCGGTGGAGGCTGCCCCCAGGTGATGCCTCGTGTGGGAATTACCAGATAAGCATGTGTAACTGTGCTCAGGGGCATAGAGGAAAACATGCTCATAAGGAAAAGTAGTAAATCTCACCAGAGAAATAGAAGCTGTTAAAAGGAAAAAAAAAAACAAATGGAAATTTTAGAACTGAAAAATGCAATATCCGAAATAAAAATGAGCCAGATGGGGTTGAGACCAGGTTGGAGACGACAGCAGAAAAGTTCAGTGGACTGCAAGACTGGTCAGTAGAAGTGATCTGATGTGGAGAACAGAGAACAGAGTGATAAAGGGAGTGAGCAGAGCCTCAGGCAGCAGTGGGCAACGTCGGAAGGTCTGATGTACCTGTGATTGCAGCCCCAGAAGAGAGGAAATAGAGAACGGGGTTAAAAAATTTGAAGAAATAACTGAAAAATTTCTAAATATGTTAGGAGACTGAAATGTACAGATTCATGAGGCTCGGTGAACCCCAAACAGGATAAATGTAAAGAAAACCTTGCTTAGGCTCGTCATAGTCAAACTGCTGAAAGCCAGCGATGCAGAGGGAAATGAGAACACCCCGAGGAAAGGAAGACACGTTGCATATATACAATCCCATGGGATACCACGGCCTTCCCTTCAGAAGGAGTGAGGCCAGGAGACAGTGGAGTGACATCTTCAAAGTTCTGGGGGAGAAGAGTTCACACCGAATTCTGTATCCAGCAAAAATATCCTTTCAGAATAAAAATGAAATAGAGTTTAGATACAATCTAAGAGCTTTTGTCATGAGCAGATCTGCTCTGAAAGAAATGCTGGGGAAACTAAAGATGGTTCTTGAGGCTGAAGGGAAGCGATAGCAGATGGACAGTCATCTTCAGGAAGGAAGGGCTGAATGGGAAAATACAGGGCGAGTTTTCTCTTCACTCCTTTACAGTAGATATGACTGTTAGAGCAAAAATCCTAGTAGAGTGTGGGGTTGACAGTGTCTGTAGACGTGGTCTCGGTGCCAACTACAGCAGAAAGGGGGCAGCAGGAGGGACAGAGCTGGCTGCCAGGTCCTTCTGTGATGTGTAACAGTCACCACGTAGACTGAAAAGTCGACATATAATGTCATCCCTAGAGCAGCCACTACAAGATGATGCCAAAAAGCCAATGTGTAAAGTAAAATAGAATGCGCAAAGATAGTTAACCCAAAAAAGGTAAGAACGGAGGAACAGAAACAAGGAGAGAACAGAAAGAAGGAGTGGGGCCCTGCCGTCAGCCACGGCAGTAACTGCACCAGGTGCCGGTGGACTGGACATGCGGGAGGAGAGCTGGGCAGGACGGAGGATACAGGATCTGCCAATGTGCTGTTTAAGAGAGATGCTCTTAGAATATTATGACACGGATGGGTTGAAAGTAAAGAGAGGGATAAAGATCTGCTGTGCCCATAGGAAGCCTGCGTCGGCCGGGGTGAGTGCATTCATATCAGATGAAGTGGACTCAGATAAGAGGTATTGCCAGCGATAAAGGGAGCAGGCAGCCCAGGGAGAAAGGGTCGGTTCAACACTGAGACGTAGCCATCATCAGTGTGTGTGCTCCTAATAAACAGAGCTTTAAGATACAGAAAGCCCAAGTGGACAGAATTGAAGGCTGAAATGCACGGTTTTGCAGTCGTCGCTGGGAACTTGAACACCCTTCCTTCAGCCCAAGAGGACAGCTAAACACAGAAGGGGAAGACAAACCGCACAACAGAAAACGCCGCCCGCGTCCCTCAGCAGGCTCAGCAGACTCTTGCAGTCAAGGGCCAAAGGGGTCTTCTGCCCTGTGGGCCAGCCGGTCCCTGTCGCCGCTGCTCAGCTCTGCCGTCAGAGCTGGAGCAGCACAGACAGTACATAAACGGACGAGTGTGGCTCTGCTCCAGTAAAACTTTATGTGTGGACACTGAAGTTGGAATGTCATCAACTTTTTACATGTCAGGAAATATTCGTATTTTGATCTTTTTCAACCATTTAAAAAAGTGGCAACCATTCTTAAGGTGCAGGCTACACAGAAACAGGTGGCAGAGTCTGTCAGCCCGTGTGGCAGAGCCTTGACCTTGAGGAGGAGAGGAGTCTGGTGCACACGTCAGTTCCTCCAAGTAGCAAGGGGACAACAGCTGGAACCCTCTGGTCCCCCAGCTGGGCACCCCTCCCAGGGCAGCCTCCTGCCAGTCACGCCCCTGGAGGGTGCCAGGAGGACGTGCTCACCGGGCTCTGGACCCTGTCCTGACGCCCTGAAGTCCAGGCAAGTGTGCGTGGGGCCCCACGACCACCAGCCCTTGTCCCCCCATGAGAGACCCGCCAGGGTCCCCAGGCCTGCGGATCTAAAGCCTGCCCCTTCGTCTCGCCAGGGCTGCCTGTCTCCTGGTCTGTAAGGATGTGGAAGCTCATGGTCACGGCCCCTGCACAGCCAGATGAATGCCCACCGCTGCTTTCCCCCTGCCTGCAGCACCCTGTCTGCCTATCTCCATCAGACCTTGGCATGAGGGTGCTGCCTTCCCGACCTGGCCAGTCCCCAGCACCATGGGTCGCCCTGGTGAGCTTGCTCATGCCAGTCCCTCCCCAGGACTGGAAGCCATGGGAAGCCAGGGACCAGGTCTGGTTCTGGCCGCCACACTGCCCGGGCAAGCACAGGGGTCACAGGTATGCTGTGTGTGCTCATCTGCCTGCACCTGGACCAGCGTCGAGTGCGTTGCCAGAACCAGGTGCCAAGAGCTGTGATGCTAGAGGGGCATGCACGTGTGGCGGGGTGGCAGAGGAGCGTGGGAGCTGCACGCTCGGTTAGATGGGGCGCTTTGCACCTCGCTGGAGAGAGTGGGCTTGTTGGGAATCTGGTGGCTTGGAAGGGGCTTGGTAACTTGGGGCAGACTGCAGGCCAGGTGGGTGAGGTGCTCCAGGGAGGGGGTAGGCCAGCCACAACCCAAGGACTGGACCAGACCGGCTTAGCAGGGGCCAGCCAGCAGCAGGGGCCGGGGGTCAAGGGTTGGGCTCTCCAGGGGTGGAGGGGCCTGGGGGTCAAGTGTTGGCCTCTCCAGGGGTGGAGAGGGCTGGGGGTGCAGGGGGCTTCCAGCTGGCCCTGCAGGTGGTGTTTCAGAAAAGGAGCCAGTAGGGAGGTGAAGATCGACAGACAGAGACAGACTGGCAGTCACTGGGCAGCGCATCTGGGGCTTTCTCTCCAGCAGCTCAAGGTTTGGTTGAGTTCAACAAACATGAGCACCTCCTGTGGGTCACATCTGGGGAGGGACGAATAACCCAGTCCCCGCCCTCAGGGCTGTCTGGTCTCTTGAGAATGCATACATGTGGTTCAGAAGGTGTGGAAATACAGTGGTGTGCCTGGGTGAGTGGGAGCTGTGGGCGAGGCGGGAAGCTTCCTGGGTGGGTGACCTCAGAATTCTAACAGGAGCCAGGCAGGGACGTGAGGATCAGCAAGGGGTGTGCAGGAGACCCAGGGGCTTCCATGTGCCTGAGGCCGGAAGGCCAGGACCCGAGGAGAGAAGACCCGTGGGTGCATGTGTGTGTGTGTGTGTGTGCATGTGTGTGTGCGCGAGCATGTGCTGCAGCTCTGCAAGGAGCTGCCTGTCACCAGGCACATTAGAGTTCATCAGTAAAATTGTAACGTGTTTACAAATCCCAACAGAAGAGGCTGTGTACGTTGGGATGGGAAAGCTGTCTGCTCTTTCTGAAGTCCTGACTCCGTTTCACGGTCTGCATGCATTTGTCAGGGATCACTTCTGAGCAACACGAGGCTGGACAACGTGTGTCATTGAATGTGGGCCGTGTCAGCACGGCCGGGCAGCTGGTACTTCCCCTCCGCCTAATTTGATGATGAAAGACGAGGAACCAGGCCTGCCTTATGAACACACTCAGCAAGCCTCGAGTTTCCTGAAACAGTACATTCTGCTGACTTGAAACAGGAGCAGAATTCACCCTTCCTACAGTGCTGTGTGCGTAGAGGTCAGAACAGACGCCTTGCATTCTAGCCTGAACGCATCAATATTTTCACTGGCATGTTAGCGATAATTCTGAAAGGTGCTTCCCTCCTCCTTTGAACATGGTTTCCTCCTCCTACACGAGTTTGTTTTTCTTGGTAGTTCAGGACAATATCATCATTCAGTGTCTTTGGCGAGGTAAAACATTAGCCAGAGGAGTCGCTGGCAGGCTGGAGCACCATTTATTGTTTAAGTCAACGTTTTACTGAAGCATAACATAGAGAAGTGCATGACCGAAGCCTGCAGCTGGGTGGTTTCTCACCAGGGACCACCGTCCAGATCAGGGGCAGGGCATACCAGCCCCGAAGCCCTTGCCCTCCCGAGGGCAGCCACCCTGGCTGCTGCCGGCAGAGCCTCTTTTAGCCATTGTGGATGTCGGATAAATGGAACCCACAGCGTGTCTCCTCCGCATCCAGCATTGTGTGCCAGGTTCAGCTGTGTTGTTGCGAGAAGCTGCAGCTGGTTCATTCCAGTTGCTGCACAGCGCTCCAGCATACAAATGTGCCAGACCCATTTTGCCGTTCCGCCGTCGATGGGCATTGGGTTTGTGTGACAGGGTGCAGCATATGGGGGTGGGGGACACATGGACTTTGGAATCGGGCAGCCCTGGTGTTAAGTCCTGGGGCTCCCACTTTCTAGCTGTGTGACCTGGGGCAGATTAGCTAATCTCTCTGAGCTTCAGATTCCCCTTCTGTAAAATGGGCACAATAATCCCTACCTCTCTGGGCAGTTAGGAGGACTCAGTGAGAGGGGATATCCAGCGCCAGATACACCCCTTGGTTCTAGCTGGACACTGAGGCTCCTCCCCCTGCTACCCCTAAGCGGCCTCCTGCTGGGGGCGTCCAGCACATCAGTGGCTGCATGGCCCCGCCTCGGGACCCTGGTGACAGATTCCAGCCATGAGGCCCAGGATGCAGGCAGGGGGTCCTCACCGCCTCTCCCAAGCTGCAGTCCCCACTCCGCCCTTGTCCTGGGCTGACTAGGCTCAGTGCCTGGTGCCCCTGAGGTAACATTGAGCAGCCCCCGAGACCAAGGCTGGGTCAGCACCAGTGGTATGCGAGGGTCTCGGCCTCTTGCCACCCATGGGCACCTGCTGTGTGTGGGCCCTGGCGTGGCACTCGCATGTGTGTGCATGGCTGTTCCATGCTCCGCTGCGACTAATGTTTGCTGCTTGTTACACTTTGTGCCCGGCGGCCGGGTGCACCTGCGGGCACATCCCAGGGTGCCCACTCCAAGGCCCAGGGCTGACCTCTGACTGCCTGGTGCTTCCCAGTGAGGCTTCAGTTGGTTTCCAATCGCCCAGCCTCGCGGGTGGGAACCTCTACCCCGAAGAGTCTCTAACCAGCGGGGATGTGCATTCAGTGGCACCTGTCCCCATGCTTTGTGAGCAGAGTCCGCCTGGGGTGAGCGGGTGGGCCTGTGTGAGCGTGTCCCCATGCGTGCCGTGTGTGTGACGGCCCGCGTGTCTGCTGCAGGCCTTCCGGAGCAGTATTACAGTCTCACCTGGTTCCTGAGCCCCGTCCTTGGCCTCATCTTCACGCCCCTCATCGGCTCGGCGAGCGACCGGTGCACCCTGAGCTGGGGCCGCCGCCGGCCTTTCATCCTGGCCCTCTGCGTGGGCGTGCTCTTCGGCGTGGCGCTTTTCCTGAACGGCTCTGCCATCGGTGAGTGTCCTCTGCCACCTATGCCTCCTAAAACCTGTGGCTGAGTCCTGACTGGGAGTAGCTTTCCATTCAGTGCAATATGTGGTGTTAGATAACTCCGAGTGGCGGCCGTGGGACGGCGTGGCCTCCTGGGCGAGCCCTGCCCCCTTTGGGTCCCTGAGCAGCGCGACTGTGCTGGGCCCTCTGCCGCCCGGGCGGTGGCCGCACTTGGCGGCGCTGGATCCGGGCCCACGTGGGAAAGCTGTAGGAACCTGTTCACAGGGAAGCGTTTCCTGTTGTGACCCATTTGTTTTTAATGCGTATCTGACACCACATCCTGTTTCCAGCATTATTTCAGAAATTATCTTTTCTTTTTTTCTCCTTTTCTTAGACTTGGTGTTGAAAGTGTCCAGGCCTAGTTGGATGCTTGCTTTTTGGTTTCGTGTGCTCACGCTTTGTTCTGCTGCTTGCTGTGTTTGTGTTTTTGGTTAAAGCACCTCTATGTGGGAGCATAGCTTTTGCCTTGAGGGTGCCCGTCAATGCTGCCAAAGACAAAGCCATGTTTTCTGGCAACCACTTTTTAAGATGGAGGCTTACTCTGTGTTCTGACATTCACAAACTTACCCCGAGTCTGCATCAGCTCAGATGGAAGTCAGGGATGCCGGAACGCTCAGGAGGAGAGACCGCAGGAAGCCTTTTGCTGTAGCGAGAGCCTCACTGGCTTCTCAGAGGCCTGTGTGGGGGCAGGCTGGGGGCACCCCTGAGCTACACCCCTTATGTGAGGCCTTCTCCAGCTGGGGTGTCTCCCAATCAGAAGTCCAGGGGTGCCGCTTTCCTGGCCCCTGCGGGCACTATGCTGTGGGCTCTCTCAGGCTGTCACCCTCACCCTGGGGAGCAGCGGCCTCTGCCCCACACTCACCCAGAGAGAACCATGGGCCTTCTCAAGGCTGTGTCCATGGGGTGGTCCCGCCTAAATGTGGCCCAAATGCGGTGAGTTGGGGGCTCTGGCCCATGCCTTGGGCACCCTGTCTCTTGCTGTGCCTGTGTTTCTTCGGGCACCACAGGGTTGGGGTAGCCAGCAGGGACCTCCTAGTCAGAAACCCCTTTCCCTGCCCGCATGCAGGGCGGGTTGTGCGCCTTCTAACTAACCTGCCGAGCTTTGGAGCTGGGCCTGAGTCCCCGATCACGGGCCCACGGCCACCTCTGCGTCTTCGTGCAAGAGGGCGCTGCTTGTTTTCAGGGGCGGTGAATCCAGTGATCTGGTCTCAGGGTTTAGGGGCAGACTCACCTGAGGCAAGTGAGACGTGGTGTGTGATTATAGCGTCTTCTGGGTGCTTACAGCCCACTTACAGAGGGATTTTGTGAGAGGCAAGGCCATTTGCATCTCTCTCTCCAGAGCTGCATCTTCTCCAACCCAGGCTGCTCAGAGAATTAGCTTGAAAAGCTCCCAGTGGAAGGAATTAGTATTTTCAGTATTATTTCACTTCAGATTATACAATACAATTAGCCTGTAGGTCTGGTTGGCTGCCCTGGATGCAGTGTGACTCGTGAAATATCGGTGTCTGCCTTCGCAGTTAATTCTTTGTAAAGCAAATTGGAAAATAAACACATGCTCACCATGTAGCATCAATAAGACAAATCCAAACAGAGTCTTCCTCTGGAAGGCCCGAGAAACCACAGCGAACGAACGAGGAAGCATCGTTTGGTGGTTATGCCTTCTGTGAGCACCGGCGGAGCGTCCCGCAGACCCTGGGCCAGGCAGGCGCACAGGCTCCCCCTCGAGGCCCTGGCCCAGGGGAGCTAACGTCGAACCCCACACGCAGCGCGTGCACAGAGGCGTGAGGGACCTGGTGTGTCACACGTCATCCTTTCTCGCTGACACAATTGGTGCTCTCAGCACGGCCCCCCAGTGAAGGTTGAGTAGGAAGGACCACTTTCCCCTTTTTAGTTACAAAATGTAAAAGTCACGTAAGCTCTTTGAGGTTCACCAAACAGCTGATGTGAACGGGGAGAAAAAAATCCTGTAAATGACAGAAATGGAGACAACAAAGCCCCCTTCCATACCGAGTCTGTGCCCAGAAACATGCCCCTTTCTGGTCGGAGTGGAAGTGTCGCTGCTGCCCCTTGGAGATGACCGTCGGCATTGGGAGCTGAGATCTGACTGCCCCATGTACTCTGTCAGGTCTGTCCCTCGGTGATGTCCCCAGCCGGCAGCCCATTGGCATCGTCCTCACAGTGCTGGGGGTGGTGGTCCTGGATTTCAGCGCTGATGCAACCGAGGGGCCCATCCGCGCCTACCTGCTGGACGTGGTGGACAGCGAGGAGCAGGACATGGCCCTCAATATCCACGCCTTCTCTGCCGGTGAGCATGTACTCCTGCTCCCCACCCTCCCCCCTTCACCCCCAGCCCCCCACTTCCTGCCTGGCGCTGAGGACCATGGGAGTGGAGGAGGCTGCTCCCGAGACCAGCACCCCCACTTAGGGGTGGGCTTCCACTGCCCGGGCGCAGCTGCACCTCAGATGCCGACAGGCAAGGCAGTGAGCAGGGACCCCCAGCCCCGCGGGGCCAAGTGACTGTGGGGCTGGGATGGGGGTGACGAGCTGGCCAGGTGACCGTGGCCCAGGGCCCTGTGCTGACTGCTCCTTGTAGTCGGGCAGCTTTCACGTCCGACAGGGCCTGTCGACTTTCTGAGCCTAGGGGGTGGTGGTTTGTGCCGAGCGGAGTCCCGGGATAGCCGCTCGTTTCCCTCCTGACAGTCGTCTGCTCCTCATTTATGGGCAGGAATCTGTTAGGTCAGAATTCCAAACCCAGGGTCAACTGTAGTTTCTTGTTTTCTTTTCCCTACCGTTTCTCACTCTATGTCCCAAAAACTTATGTCCTGATTTGTGACATAACTGTGAGTGGCAGCCCTGGCCCCCGATTGAGGTTGAAAGCCCTTCTAGATCTTTCCAGCCTGCCTGTGTCCTCTGGGGGGTCAAAGTGCCCTGCACCACTCACTGGCCGCTCTGTCTCCTCCCCCTGCTCAGGCCTCGGTGGGGCCATCGGCTATGTGCTGGGCGGGCTGGACTGGACCCAGACCTTCCTGGGCGCCTGGTTCCGAACACAGAACCAAGTGCTCTTCTTCTTCGCGGCCATCATCTTCACGGTGTCGGTGGCCTTGCACCTCTTCAGCATCGAGGAGGAGCAGTACAGCCCCCAGCAGGAGCGGAGCCCGGAGGCGGCCGACGCCCTGCCCCCTGCCGCCCGCCCCAGCGTCCCGGACGGCAGCGCCGGCCTGTTTCCAGACGAGGTGCAGTCGGAGCACGAGCTCGCCCTGGACTACCTGGACGTGGACATGGTGCGGAGCAAGAGCGACTCGGTGCTGCACGTGCCAGACGCCGCGCTGGACCTGGAGCCCCAGCTGCTCTTTCTGCATGACATCGAGCCCTCCATCTTCCACGACGCCTCCTACCCCAGCACCCCCCGCAGCAACAGCCAGGAGCTCGCCAAGACCAGGCCGCCCTGCCTGCCCTCACTGCTCAGGGAAACCGCGAAGGAGGATGAGACGCTGCTCGACAGTCACTCGAACGAAGCCCAAGTCCCAAACGGAAGTGGCTCCCCCCCAAAAGACGGCCTCAGTGGCTACACCAGGGTGGACGGGAAGCCCTCGACCACATCAGCCTCCATGAGGCGGCGCCGGCACATGTTCCGCCGGCAGGCCTCCAGCACCTTCTCCTACTACGGCAAGATTGGGGCCCACCGCTACCGCTACCGGCGCGCCAATGCCGTGGTCCTGATCAAGCCATCACGCAGCATGAGCGACTTGTACGACCTGCAGAAGCGGCAACGGCAGCGGTGCCGGCACCGGAACCCGAGCGGGGCCACCACCTCCAGCGGGGACACGGAGAGCGAGGAGGGGGAGGGGGAGACCACTGTGCGGCTGCTGTGGCTGTCCATGCTGAAGATGCCCAGGGAGCTGATGCGGCTCTGCCTCTGCCACCTGCTCACCTGGTTCTCCGTCATCGCCGAGGCCGTGTTCTACACAGACTTCATGGGCCAGGTCATCTTCGAAGGGGACCCCAAGGTGAGCACTTCTGGCACTGGGAGGGGTGGCACTCTCGGGATGGTTGGGAGGGATCGCAGAGATCCAGGAGGAGAGCTGGGAGAGCTTGGCAGGGGTGACAGCTCAGTGCACTGAGCGTGACACGGCCTTGGCCTCGGGGAGGCCACTTCCCAGGCGGCCTCCACTGCCCACCGCCTCCTCGAGCCCCATCATCCACGTGAGTCAGGGAGGGGCGCGGTGCTTCACATGCAGGGGCGGGAGGCGCACAGTGGGCAGCTAGCCAGTGTGCGCCCGTTGTTAGGGTCAGGCGTCATTGTGTGCAAGCCCAGCAGGGTGTTGGCCCCCGGGCCCATGGTCTGCAGGCGGAAATGACAAGGGCTTCCGTGAGGGTGAGGCCGCTGTGGGAGGCTGATGTGAGGCGTTCTCGTTTGTCCGTCTACCAAACTGCCCCAGAGCTCAGTGCCTAGAGTAACCGTCGGGACTCAGCTGGGCACTGCTCCTGTTCCCCGTGGCATCAGCTGGCTCACACTTGTGGCCATGTCACCCAGGGTGGGCCGGGAGGGCCAAGATGGGCTCTACACAGGCTCAGGCCTCCTTGCTGCAGGCCATCCCTCACCTCCGGGTCCATCTGAGCTGCTCTCTGTGGCCCCTGGGCTCTGAGAGGGCAGAGGTGGGGGCTGCACATCCGATCAGCCCAGAGCAGGAGGCGCGAGGCTGGGAGGGATCGCAGAGATCCACTCAGAGCCTGACCTGGACCATGGCTGGCTCTCTTCTTGATGAAGCATTTATCACCTCTTTCAAAATGAACAGCTTGTCTGTAGTTGAGTTGGAAAATAACCTTCTTTGCCCAGAGAGTATGGCACGTGGTCCCTGCCCCCCTGAACCCCAGTCTTGTTTCTGGAACAGGCCCCCTCCAACTCCACCGCCTGGCAGGCCTACAATGCCGGCGTGAAGATGGGCTGCTGGGGCCTGGTCATTTATGCGGCGACCGGCGCCATTTGCTCAGGTAAGTGAGCCGAGAGTGGGGTTACAGTGCACCGGGAGCCTGGGCGATGTCAGTGACTAGAGACGTGGGTGAGGGGTCCTGCTGCACAGGCGCAGGCCCTGGCTTTGACTGAACAGGCTGTCCCTCAGGGACAGGAGCATGGAAACCCATGCATCCTCCTCTCAGGGAAGAGCCCCTATAGCCCGACCCCGGGACCTGGGTGTCCTGAGACCCCGCTGCAGGCTGTCTTCTGACTGGGAGTGGGCTCAGGGTGATTCAGGACTGCAGGCGCGGTGCCCCGAGCCCGGGACAGAGGTCTTGGTGCCTTAGCCAGGAGGACAGGGAGAGGCGGTGCAGGCACAGAAGCAGGGCATCCCAAGTCTCGAGGGCACGCAGTGTGTCTGGGGCCTGCTGGCTCCCTGCCTGGTCTTTGCCCAAACCGTGAAGGAGGCAGCCAGCTTCGTTCAGCCTGACCTAGACTTGAGGATAGTCAAGGTGAATGCCACACCGCAGTGGGAAGCCAGCGTGACAGTCACACAGCACTGCCTACGCTTGATAGAGAAGTTGTCAGGGCAGTGTCTGAGACACTTTCTGGAGGAGGTGCCATGAGCTGCTTGGTCAGGAGGGGTGAGCAGGAGTCCGTCCTTCCAGATCCAGAAGGGTACTCATGAGGAAAACCAGCTAGGACTCAAGTTCCCAAGGCAGGATGGGTGTCAGGTCGGAGAGCACTGCTGAGTGGGCCTGGGTTGATGGGAAGGATCTGGGCCAGGCCGGGCTGGCGTGGCAGGGGAGGGAGGCCCCACGGAGCCGCAGGCCCCAGGATGGGTTCAGGTTATGGGTCCGGGACAAGAGGGCCTAGAGCTCCTGGAAGCGGAGTGCGCAAGGTGAGCTAGCTGCAGGTGTGTTTGGGCGCGTGTCTGGCTGTGCAGCGTGGGCACAGAGGAGGGGTGTGTCTGCCTGTTCTGCCTGTTATGAAGCCAGGCTGAGTTCAGCAGGGGAGGTGGGGCGGCAGGGGGCGAGCGGTGGAGGGAGCCCCACAGGAGTGAAGCGAGCTGAGCCACCCGCTCGGGGGCCACACTTGTCGGTCACCGTCCTGTGGTCGCACTCTCTCTGCAGCCCTGTTACAGAAGTACTTGGACAGCTACGACCTGAGCATCAGGGTCATCTACGTGCTGGGGACGCTGGGCTTCTCCATCGGCACGGCCGTGATGGCCATGTTCGCCAACGTCTATGTCGCCATGATCATGATCAGCACCATGGGCATCGTCTCCATGAGCATCTCCTACTGTCCCTACGCCCTGCTCGGGCAGTACCACGACATCAAGGAGGTGCGTCCTCGCCTTGGGGGCCGCAGCGGCCAGGGTGCTGGGGCACGAGGTCACCAGCGGGACAGATGATCAGATCCATCTGCCCCAGAGCTTGTGCTCGTTTCTCTACGTCTCTAGCCACAGCTCTGCACCTTCCGCTTGTGGCCACTCGAGACACAAACGGTCCCCAGCTTTTCAGTTCTGAATGGCCCCTGAGGGGCTAACAGAGCTGCTAGCTGCCCGGGTCAGTCCAAGCCCCGGCTCCCTGGCCGCAGGTCTCCTTCTTCAGCTGCCCGGCTGCTGGCACCCCGGCCCACCCAGCACCTGCCTGGAGGCTTCAGGTGCATCTCCCAGGGTTGCACTTAGGGGATGGGGAGGCTGCCTGCTGCCTACGGTCCCCTCCCACTCAGGCCCTTGGGAGGGGAGCTTGGGACGAGCACTGTCCCTTCAGGTAGAATGTGGGCCACCTGGGTAGGTTTACACTTCCAGTAGCCACATTTAAAGAGTGAAAAGGTGGGTGAAACCAATTTTAATGCTATATTTTATTTAACCCAGTACTTCCAAAACATCATCATTTCAACACGTACTCAATACGAAAGGTTGAGGTATTTTGCATTTGCACCAAGTCTTTGAAATTCAGTGTTGATTTAACACCTTTCGAGTGCTCAGGAGCCACCGTGCAGGTGGAGCCCAGGTTCTCAGACTTCAATCAGACCCTTCCAAGGGAAAGGAAGAAACCACAGAGAAGCTCATGTCTCTCTCTTCCTAAACCTAAACCGTGTTTAACCTCATCTCGTATACGATTATTAAAGCAAAATAAATGCACTGTGATGAGGTGAATCAATATGGAACTAAGGAAAATCTAAATGATGGCATTTTTTTAAATAAACTTTTTAGTTGAAATTAACATGACTACAGAAAAGTCCGCGCGTTGTAAATGCACAGCTTGATGCGTTTTCGGAAGGGAGAACACAGCTGTGAATCCACTGCAGACCAAGAAGCAGACGTGCAGATACTCATCGTCCTGCCTTCTAACCCATGTGCTCGACTGGCCGGTTTCTGAGCCTGCTGTGGCTGGAGTGTCTGTGATTACCCCCTGCTGCTAACTCCTTTTCCTATACCACCATCTGGCCACAGTTCCTGTATCCGTCCTGCTGTTGGGGGCACTGGGCTCCTCCAGTGGGGGTCACTGCTGACCCTGCCGCAGGGAGCGTTCTTGCCTGTGTCCTCCGTGCGCCTGCACTCTCGATGTGTGCTCTTCCCTGGTAGGTGTGTGTGTGTGGTTTGAAGCAGGGGATGGAGACTGTTAGTTTTCCCACATACAGACGGCCACCTGTCCCAGCGCCACTCATCGTAAAGGCTGCGTGTTCCCCACCCGCACTGCACTGCCGTGTTTGTCCTGGTCAGGTGTCCATCCGGGGGTGTTTCTGGTCTCTGTGCTCTCTCATTGGCCTGTCTGTCCTCAGACAGATGTTACACTATCCTAAGTAGTTTTATAATAAGACCTGAAACCAGATGGTACAAGTCCTTCAACTTTGTTGTTCTTCAAGATTGTCTTAGCTCTTCTTTTTTTAATCATCTTTTTTATAGTAGGCGAAATGCAAGTTTCACAAAGGTATTTTTGTGCCATTCTTTATATTTTTAGGTCTGTTTTATTTTTGTTTTTTTTAATTGTGGTCACGTTGGTTTGCAACGTTGTATCAGGTCAGGTGTGTGTCGTTCCACTTCTCTGTCTGCATGGGTTACACCATGTTCTGTCTTAGCTTTTCTTGGCCGTCTGCTTTTCATCTAAATGTTAGAATCAGCTTCTGGGCTTTTTATTGGAAGCACAATCCTTATATAGATTAATTTGGGGAGAGTGAAAAGCTCTGTAGTACTTTGCCTTTCTATCCATGAATGTGGCACGTTGCTCTCTTCTTACAGCATCTCTCCAGGTTCCTCTGGACTTTCCACACACACAGTCACATCATCCACGTATGACGAGTTTTACTTCTTCCTTCCCCATCCTTACTACGTCTTATTTGTTTTCCTTGCCTATTGCAATGGCCAGAACCTCCAATACAGTGTCGAATAGCAGTGGAACAGGGTGGGGGAGACAGGCTGAGTGGAAGGCAATGATTTGTTTCCAGACTCCTGAGCTAATTTTCAGATGCGAGAATGCTGACTGGCCGGTTTACCTCCGCATGACCCTCACCGTGTGTTCTCCTCTCTTGCAGTACGTGCACCACAGCCCCGGGAACTCCAAGCGCGGCTTCGGCATAGACTGCGCCATCCTCTCCTGCCAGGTCTACATCTCCCAGATCCTGGTGGCGTCTGCCCTCGGGGGCGTGGTCGACGCCGTTGGGACTGTGCGCGTTATCCCCATGGTGGCCTCCGTGGGCTCTTTCCTGGGCTTCCTGACGGCCACGTTCCTGGTGATCTACCCGGAGGTGTCGGAAGAGGCCAAGGAGGAGCAGAAAGGCCTGTCTTCCCAGACGTCGGGGGAAGGCGGGAGCGGCAGCGAGAAGCCCACTGTGCTGAAGCTCTCCCGCAGGGAGGGCCCACAGGGGCCAGTGGTGACGGAGTCGATGGTGTGACCGAGCTCCTGTGCACACATTCCAGAGGGCGGCAGGGAGCGGGGCGCTTGGGCCGGGGCAGAGGCTGCCTCGAAGGCTGGTTGCCGTTGCTTCGGGGCAGCACAGGCAGAGTTCCTTCCCACAGTGGGGTGGTGACTCAGCAGTTGTCGGGTAGGTTTGAGCCACTAGGCAAAAACATCACGCTAATTACTTTTTCCACAATTAAAAAAATCATTTGAAATCTTTTTTTTTAATTGAAAAAGATCTTTTAATTTCAAGTCTATCTTTTTTTCTGCAGGTGTATTATTCTGCATGTTTTTAAATTGTAGACCAGATTTACAATATAGACAAGCAATTTAGAAAAAAATAAGATTTTGCATTTCTAAAGTTATAATTGAAAACCAAAAAATATCTGATGTCCTTTGCTATATCTTATCTGAATCTTCAGATGATAGTCGTGTAGTCAGTGACTAAAACATTTTATCACGTTTTTTTCCTGTGGACGCCTACAGGGATTTGGACCTTGTCAGATCTCATCACATTCTGTTGGTGCTGCAGCTATTGGAGAGTATTTTTCTTTATGATTATTATAGAAAAAAATATTTTTTTCCAAAACTGTGGTTTTCTTAGAAGAACAACATCTCCTCTTTTCCTCAGAGTCTGACAGACCGCGCCCGGGCAGCCCTGCTCGCGGCCACACACCAAAGCTGGGAGGAGGCAGGGCCCCGGGGCCCCTGGGTGTAGAAGGGCCATTTGCAAGGGCCGTTCCAGACGCCCCGACCAGGGGCCTGGGGTGGGACAGCTTCGGAACTGGCGGATTTGCTCCCACTTGCACGTGTGCACCGTGTGCGCGTGTACCCTCCTGTCCCCGACCTGTCGTCTTTGTCCTAAGCTCCCTGGAGAGGTTGTGGACTCTCATTGCACTTTGATTCACCTTGAAACCATTTGTTGGGGAAATTGTGAGGGCAGAACTCCAGGCGTGGCATTGCCTGAGTCCTGCGCCGGGCCTACCTCGGGTGTGTGCGGGCACTTCTGACCTCCTCTGACCTCTCACCTGCTCACTCCACTGGACGCTGGGATCAGAACACCTGCGATGTGAAGAACGTGTCGTCTGGGACAGAAGGTCCACTCCATGGACGGCGCCCTGAGATATTCCTGCTTTCAGCGTATAAACCAAACCTGGACTTCGGGCGAGTGCAGTCGTCAGATGTGCAGCTGTTTGGAACTCTTTTCCAGACCACAATCTCTTTAAAACGAAGCAGTTTCTGCTTTCCTATTTGGAATGGTCGGTCTGAGCTGACTGATCTCAGGAGAAAGAGGGAGGCCTCCTGCACAGGGCCTGGGTAAACTCAGTCGATACTCTGCTGCCTCAAGTTGATGTTTTTTAATAAAGTACTTTAAAGTGCATGAGAATCATGCTGCAATATGATCATCCTAAAGCAAATATATATATATTTCAAGATGAAACTAAGCAGTTTTTAAATAAATTACTTGAATTTTCTGTATATTTAAAGGAGTGACTATGTTTAATGTACCTGACTGGCCCCTGGTCTCGCTGAGTCTCAGCTGTGGTGGCACCTTGTAGGCTGTTTCGTGTCCGAGGACCACGGCGCCCATCCGTAGCAGATGTGTTCCTCGGGCCGAGCGTCCTCCCTCGCAGGCCAGGGTCACGGAGGAGTGACTTGGAGACACGAGTGTGTTCTATGTGTGTTCCAACTTGAAAGTGGCCTTGTGAGTCGTGTGCTTAGATGGGAAGAGTCCTCCCTCCTGCTGAAAGCACTGTTGGCATCCCCGTGCACCCAGTGCCCACGTGAGCCCAGCCCCCCAGCATCCACTCCTTCTCCCCGCCGCCCCAGCCGGGCACCCCTGCGGGTCACTCACCTGCAGTTGAGATCCCCTTAACGGCTTTAAGATTGTAAGTCCTCTTTCCAAGTCGCAGCCTCTGTTCAGCTTGTTTATCCTGTTCCTGGACAGGTCTCCTGACACCTAGAAACAGACAGGAGAGCAGAGAATACAGGTAGGGGTGGAACAGACTTGAATCAAGATCTGAAATGAACCAAACACATGTCCAGCCATGGGGCGCCCACCCTTACCCATGGCCAGTGCTCAGACACCTGTGGTGGGGCTCAGGGCCTGGCTGGGACTGGACTTTTAGGACAAAGAGGGGCTTATGGTGAGGACCACCACCCAAAAAGTGCATTAACCCTTGAGATCCCAGCCTTAAACTTGACCATGATCTGAAATAACAAAGACGTCAAAGCACATTTTGTTGAAGTCCCTGTTAGAAGAAGAACAGCGCTGAGAAGCGAGGCGCTCCTCTGCGCTCTTGGTGAGAGCCGGTGAAGCGTGTGGCTGCTGTCTGTTCCTCGGCGCAGAAGCACGTGGCTGTGCTCCAGTAGATTTGTAGAGATTTTTAAGCCCTTTGGGTGTTGTGACCAAAGTCTGTCTCACTGTGTAGGTCTGGTCAGCGTGCAGGCCGGAAGGAAGGGAGGTGCCTTGTGGTCTGGATCAGAGGACTTGGTGTGAAGCTGGTGTCTGGAGCTGCCTTGCTGGGCCCTCGCTGGGGGGTGAGCTCGGGGAGGACCAAGTAGCTGAATCCTTTAGCCTCAGCCCCATACTTGCAGTGAGATTATTTCAAGATTGTGTTAACTTGAAACTCTCAGCGTGTCATCACCTTGTGTCTTAAGCTGAGGGGAAGGGACTAGCTGTGCAGTGTGGCTGCAGACTGGCTCGGGCGTGTGTGTTTTCTAACGCTGTACCTCAGACACAGTGGGATCGCAGGAGAACTGCCCCGGAGCAGCTCTTCTGCAGCCTGGTGAATGGACAGGCTCTCTGTCTGGTGCCCTAGCTGAGGGGCCTGGTTGGGCTGGGCTCTGTTAGTGCCCACTGGGTGGGCTGGCCGAGTGGCCGATGCTTGAGACAGCCTGGAGTTGGCCTCGTAGAGGCCCTGGGGTTTCTGGGCACAGGTCAGCGGGCCGGTGCCTTCGAGCAGAGGACTGGGAGCATGTGTGGCAGGGATTTGGTTGGTTGCTGTGTAATATAAATGGACTTACTAACAAAATAGGGTAACGTTGGTCTGATTTGCATCTTTTGTTCCCGGGCCGGCTCCGTGGCTTAGCAGTTAAGTGCGTGCGCTCCGCTGCTGGCGGCCCGGGTTCGGATCCCAGGCGCGCACCGACGCACCGCTTCTCCGGCCATGCTGAGGCCATGTCCCACATACAGCAACTAGAAAGATGTGCAGCTATGACATACAACTATCTACTGGGGCTTTGTGGGGGAAAAATAAAATAAAAAAAAAGAAAGTGTGCATCTTTTGTTCCCTATGAAAGTCAACTAAGTAAAGAATCTTTTAAAGAGATGCCTCAGACACGTGCGGCAGAAGCGAGACCGTGCCAGAGTGTGCGCTGGTGGGAAGGGGCAGAGGAGGATTGGCGTTAGGCCAGGCCAGCCTGCCCTGCACCCCTTCTTGCCTGTTCCATGGGCAGAGTGGCATTGTGACATTCCCGGGTGACGAGAGCTGGCAGTAGAGGCAGGTGTCTCAGCCGGAAGCATCCTGCCTGCTGCTGAGTGTGTCCGCTGCTTCCCCAAGAACCGCCCCTGAAAGTCTCGGAGCCCCTATGGGGCCAGGCCAAGGAGAGGCTGAGATCAGCGGTGTCCTCTGGGGGGAAGCAGGACGGCTGGGCCCTCCTCGCTGTGTCAGTGGCTCCACAGCCCTCAGGTGTGTGGAGAAGTAGGTGTCTGACCCCTGAGAACCCCAGAGAGGAACCCGTCTTTGAAGGGCTGCAGGGAGCAGGGGAGGTCAGGAGGACTTATGTAAAGGGCGGCACTCACCCTCCCACCTCCGCGGCAGCCCAGGCCTCCAGGGCCGTGGTGTGTGTGCGGCGTGTTGGAGGAATGCTCTCATACATGCCGACTGTCCCTCCCTTGTGGCTGATGGTTCAGAGCCAGCGACGGCAATGCTGTCACAGACCGAGTCTGTAAAACGTACCCCAGATCCACACTAGACACTAACCAACTTCAGAAAAGACGCACCAACACATGACTTTTCCCAAGCTGCTTGGCTTCTCCCTGAGCTCTGTCCACCTGTGGCCGCCAGAACTGTGAGTGTGCAAGGATGCCTGTGACCGGTCCTCCTCGGAAGGTTGCTGCCAGGAACCGGCAGACATGCCTGTCGTCTTGATGTTACATCTGCGAGCGGCTGCTTCTGAGATGCACCAGCCATCCTTCCGCCTGCGTCCGGGCCTGGGGGCTGCTGGCCTGCCAAGAGGCTGCCTCGAGGGCCCACTTCCTGAGTGCTCCTGGGGCCCAGCTGTTGGGGGGCTCGGCCCAGCACCCACTGGCCGTGGTGTCGATTCAGTATGGCCGTGGACATGCAGCATGTTTGGGGGGCCCAGCCTAAAGCCATCCTCGTCACCTCCTTGTGGGAAGCCAGCCACCACCATCCTGGCCGAACCTCAGCCTGGAGACAGCCCCTTGGCCATCCCATCCTCAGGATCGGGCCAGCTCCGCTGGGACCTCCGGGAAGGCCGAGCCTCCACCCTCACCTGCGGCGTCCCCTGCTCCCCGCCGCTGGGCTGCCGGGGCACATGTCCAGGTGCCGTGGACCGAGACCTTCTGGGAGGCAGAATGACCCATTGGTTGGAAATGTCTCTTGTTACCAGAGAAGCTCCCAGGCGTCTCGAAACAAAACTATTTAGTTCTATTGCGAACTGCCCACAGGACAAATTTTTTTTATCAACTTATTAAGTTGGAGCACTACAATAGCTCTTGCTGATTTTAGCAACGATGTACGTGTGTGTTAAACACACAATGTTTTATGAGGAAAAGGGATTATAAAGAAGAGTACTATCGCCCGTAATTTTTTTATTAGGTGGGCACAAGTGGCCTGGTGGTGGCATCTGTCTGTACGCAGAGCCCTGGTTTCAACGTTCCTTTTCAGGTAGCCCTTGGTTGTGTGACATGCTGTTTGCTTCATCTTTGTTGTGCACACGGCCCTGTCTGTGTAACGCTGTCATCTCCACTGTGCATACACCAATCCGGGCTTGGACCAGGACCTCCCTGTGTCTGATGTGCTCTCTACTGCTCTGCGGTTGAATCTGAATAAACCTTTCCTTATGAGGTGACGATGTGGGTCTGTCTGTGTCACTTCCTCCTTCTGTGGCTGGGCTGTGGGACCTGGCCTGCCCCCTGCTTCCTGGAGCCTGGGTGGGTCCAGTGGCGGGAGGGTAGAGATGGCTGGCTTGGCCAGGCCTCGGGTGGGAGTGGACTAAGTCTGGGCCATTATGTTTCCCCAGGGGTCTCCCAGCTCGCAGACCTGGGGGCCCAAGTCTAAACCCGCAGCACAGGCTGCCTTCAGTCCCAGCCCCTCCAGGGCAGCTCCATCTCCCGGGGGCAGGGGGGTGGGTCTCAGCTCTACCCGCCTCACCTGTCTCAGAAGGGGACTCAGGCTGAGCCAGCTGGGGGTGACACCCACCCAGCACGCTGGCTATGCTGGTGAACTGTCATGGGCTCTTTCAGGCACGACCCAGGGCTAGGGTCCCAGGCCAGGTGAGGCCACAGGTCTGGCAGCCCTTCCTTCTGAAGGGCTGTCCTGGTGGGTGGGCCATGGGGTCCTGATTGCCTGTGGAGAGCGTTTAAGGAAGGGGGAGCTCAGAAACAGGACCCTGGTTACCGCCAGCCAGCACAGCTTGAGCGCTGAAGCTGCCATTGGGCCCGGGTGTGTGTGCCACGGCCTGGGTGGGGCCCTGGCTGGCTGGAAGCAGCTGTCACCCCCAGTTGGCAGCAGAGGAAATGAAGGGGGTTGGGACTTGCCCAAGGTCACATAGCTGGTGAGATTGGAACTCGGATCAGTCGATTTGTTCAAAGGCCCCGCTGACACAGGGTGGGGAGCAGGGGGCCACTGAATCCGGCGCTGAGAGGCCAGGCCTGGGGATGGGCGCTGGGAGGGAGAGGGGTCGGCTTGGATCGCAGGGGAAGGGGCACGAGGTCACTGCCAGGTCCTGGGGTCCAGCTTGAGTGTCAGGGGTCGGACGGAGGCCAGGAGACCCCAGGCCTGGGGCCTGTGCTGTGCCCTGTGGGCAAAACACGGGCGGGGCCTCCTTGTGTCCTGAGGACTCGGGGCCCTCGTTGCCCCTCCTGCTACAGCGCACGTGGACTGCACCCACAGGACAGGGGCACTTGGGGGGGTGGCTGGAGCTGGAAGGGAAGCAGGGAGCCCGGGTCGTGGCCCGCATCCTCGCCCCGGCCCGTGCCAGTGCGCGACTCCCCATTGTGTGCCCTGGAGACACGCTGCGCAAGGCCCAGTGCCACCTCACCTGGCACAGGTGCCCCCCACTGCCTGGGGAGGCCCCCTCCAAGGCGCTGGTCCGAGGACTTACATGCACCCCAGGTGGCCCTGGAGGGGCTACGGGCAGTAAACAGATCAGTGCCCAGACCCCGCCCCAACTCGCATGCCCTCACATCTGTCCCCACGTATGCTAAATTGGAAAACTTTTTTGTTTTTACAAAAATTGGACCACACTGTGTAGAGTTCACAATCTACATTTTTTGTTTAGCAAAATGTTTGATCATCTTTCCTTATTAGCACATGTAGGTCTACTACATTCTTTTAACAGGATGAGCAGAGGATTTTTTGTTTTGGGTTTTGTTTTGTTTTGATTAGAAAATAAGAAAAAACGTTTTATTGATAGCTATCGGCACAAATTTACCTTGTCTTTCTGGGTGATACCGTTTAGGATTTTCCTGGGAAGGGCAGGAGCCCCCAAATAGGACATGTAGACAAGACAAATTTATTAGTGAAAAGAGTTCAATTCTTAGTGAGAAATCTCATGTTTGGCTTCTAACTTCGTCTAGAGAACACGCGGGCTTTATTCTAAGCCTTCTGTTTGGCTGCCATGCGCACAGCTCTTTCACATCATGTTATTTGGTTCTTCCAACAACATGGAGAGGAGAAGACTGTGTTCTAGTTTCTAGATCAGGAGACCAAGCTCAGAGAGATCCCAGGAGGTGGACACAGTGCTCCATTCCAGGCCCTTAGAAATGATAGGAAAGACACACCAAGACAGGAGCCGGAACCTTCCAAGGGGCCCATGAACTGAGGAACCCTGGGGGGATGGAAAGCAGACAGAATCGGACTGAAGAAGGAAGCCCAACCTGAAATGCTCACAGAGCACTGTTGCAGAGGGTCGGAGAGGCCACGCGGAGGTGGAGGATGGTGGGGGGGGCCCTGCGGAGACAGCGAGTCAACCGCATCCCCGTGTGGCGGGAGTGCCGACGTGCCCGGGACAGGACACATGGACTCAGCTGGGTCTACACAGCACACAGCGAGTAGAGATCTGGCGTCGTCTTGTTAATATGAGTACTGTGTAGCAGTCAAGTGTATAATTCAGGATGCATCACGATTTGTTTCTTTTTCTTTCTGATTTCAACTTGTCTTTTGCTTTAAAAATGAGCTTTATTGAGGTATCATCTACATACAATACAATTGACCAATTTGAAGGGTACAATTCAATGAGTTCTGACAGATGTATACAGGGCATAACCACCACTGCAATCATATAGATATAGTTCCTCAACACGTTAAACACACATAGTCACGATATACCCAGCAACCCCACTCCTAGGGACCTACCCAGGAAGATGAAAACACATTCACACAGAACCTTCTCAAACACACGTGCACGGCAGCACATTCCATCACCCCAGACAGTCCCGCGTGCCCCTTCATAGGCACGCCCTCCTCCCACCCCCTACACGTGACAACCACTGACTGGCTTTTTGTCACTGTAGTTCCTGCCTTTTCTCGAGTTTCATATCAAGAGAATCACGCAATATGCAGTCTTTTGTGATTTGTCTCCCTGTTCAGCATACATCTTTGAGATCCATCCGTATTCTCGCAGGCATATCATTCGTTTGTTCCTTTTTATTGTTGATTAGTATTCCATTAAATGAATACACTGCAGTTAGTGTCTCCATTCAACAGCAGATGGACATTGGGGTTGTTGGTAGTTTTGGGTTATGAATAAAACTGCTCTGAACATTTGAGTACAAGACTTTGTGTAAACCTATATCTTCATTTCTCTCCAATAAATACCTAAGAGGACTGCTGAGTGGTATGGTATATACATTCTTAACTTGATGAAAAACTGCCAGGCTGTAGTCCAGCGGGACTCTACCATGGTGCATCCCACAGCAGTGAAGGAAGGTTCTAGTTGCTCCACATCCTTGTCAGCATCCCACTCAGCATAGCTTGTAAAACTTGAGCCACCCGGTGGGTGTGCCGGTATCCCACTGTGCTTTCTGTGTGCGCTTCCTTAAATGTTCAGCATCATTTCTTGTGTTTGTCTTCCATTTGCATATCTTTAGTGAAATAGCTCACCTAATTTTTTGTCCTGGTTTTTAGTTGGTTTGTTTTTCTTATTAGTTTTAAGGATACAAGTCCTTTATCCGATATATATTTTGTAAATATTTTCTCCCTGTCTGTGAGAGAAAGAAGTCTGCCTTGTTCCTGATTTTAGGGCAAAAGCATTGAGTCTTTCACCTGTAAGTATCATGTTTGTTGTGGGGTTTTTGTAGCTTCCGTTGAGGAGGTTTGCTGAGGGCTTTTATCATGAATGGATGCTGAATTATGTCAGAACGCTCTTTCTGAATCTAGTGAGATGAACTTGTGGTTTCTCTTTTTGAGTTTAGGATGGTGAATTACATCAATTGCTCTTGAATGTTAAACCGATCTTGCATTCCTGGGATGAATTTCGCTCGGTAATAAGGTATTATTCTTTTTATGTATTGCTGGATTTGATTTTCTAAAACTTTGTTAGAGATTTTAATGTTTATGAGGGAAATTGGTCTGTACTTTTTTTCTTGGTAATATCTTGTCCGGTTTTGGTAGCGAGGTAATGTTGGTCTCATAAAATGAGATAGGAAGTGTTCACTCTTTTATTTCTATGCAGAAAAATTAGCATAGAATTTGTATTATTTATTCCTTATATGTTTGGAAGAATTCCTCAGTGAATTCTGTATGTCCAGTTTTCTTCATGTGAAGGTTTTACACTGTGGACTAAGTTTGTTGATTGTAGATAAGGCTGTTCAGGTTATCTATTTCTTCTCAAATGAGCTTTGGTTGGTAGTGTCTTTCAAATAATTTTTCCATTCCATATAAGTTGTCAAATTTATTGGCATAAAATTTGAAATATTTTTTCAACAGCTGTAGGATCCATAGTGATTTTTTTTGTTTTTAATTGAGGTGAATTTACCTATAGTAATGTGCACAAGTAGAAGTGCACAATTCCATGAATGTTAACATAGGCATACACCTAAGTAACTAATACTCAGTCTGCATAGAACGTTTCCTTCACTCCAGAGAGTTCTCTCTTGGTGCCTTCCAGTTCCATCCAACCCCACAGAGGTAACCACTGATATGAATTTAGTCACCATGGAGTAGTTTTGTCTGTTTTGAACTTCATATAAATGGAAACATACAGTTTGTAGCCTTTGTGTCTGGCTACTTGCGCTCAGCATAATGCTTTTGAAAGTCATATGCATTGCTGTGTGCATCAGCATTTTAGTTCTTTTTTTTACTGCTGTATAGTATTCCATGGTGAGGCTCTATCACATCCATTTTCCAGTTGATGGGTGTTTCCAGTTTAGGGCTATTACAAATAAAGATGCTATGAACATTCTCATAAAAGTCTCTTTGTGGACATATGTTTTCATTTCTCCTGGGTAAAAAACTAACTGTGGAATTGTAGGGTAGGTATGTGTCTATAAGAAGAAACTGACAAACTGTTCTCCCAAAGTGGTTATGTTATTTTTATCCAGCAGTATATGAGAGTACCATCTGCTCCATATGCTCATCTATGTTTGCTATTGTGAATCTTTAATATTAGCCATTCTAATGAGCATCGAGTGGTATTTCATTATAGTTTAATATGTATTTCCCTGATGACTAATGATTTTAAGCATCTTTTCAAACTGGCCATCCATATATCTTCATTGGTGAAGTATCTTTTGCACATTTTTTAATTGAGCTGTTTGCCTTTTTATTGATTTGTAGGAGCTCTTTATATATTTTGGATACAAGTCTGTGTCAGATATAGCATTGTAAATATTTTCTCCCTGTCTATGGGTTCTTTTTTCACTTTCTTAATAATGTATTTTGATGAAGTCCAATTTATCAATTTTTTCTTTTATATTTAGCATTTGGGGGGGAGGTCCTCTCTAAAAAAAATTTGTCTATACCAAGTTGCAAAGATATTCTCCTTTGCCTGTTTCTAGAACTTACAGTCTTACATTTAGGTGAACCACCTTGAATTACATTTTATGTAGTGAGACACGGGTGGAGCCGCTTCTCTTTTCCATACATTTACCCCGTTGTTGCAGCACTTCCATTGAAAAGACTTGCCGTATTGAATTGTCTTGGAATTTTTGTTGAATATCAACTGACTGTACCCTGATGTGTCCAGACCCTACATTTTGTCCCATTGATCTCTTTATCTATCCTTTTGCCAAATCCCACACTCCTATAGTCTTAATTGCTGTAGCTTCTCACTAAAGCTTTAAATCACATAGTGTGAGTCCTACAGCTTTGACCTTCTTTTTAAAGGTTATCTTTTCTACTTTGCATTTCCATATATATATAAAATCAAATTGTTAATATATTTTTTTAAAAATTGTGTTGGAATTTGGATTGGGATTAAATTGAATCTGTTGGGTTGACTTGGAGAGAACATCTTTACAATATTTAATCTTCCGATCCATGAACATGGTATATCTTTTTATTTAGGTCTTTTAAAGCTTCTCTCAGCAAAGTTTTTGAGTTTTCAGTGTTCAGGTCTAGTACATCTTCCATTAAATTTATTCCTATTTGATGTGTTTTTAATGCTATTGTAAGTAGTATTTTTACATTTCCCAATTGTTTTCTGTTATAACATAGAAATGTAATGATTATTGTATATTGACCTTGTATCCTATGACTTGCTAAATTTGCTTATTCTAGTATTTTTTTAAAAAATAGATTCTTTAGGATTTATGTAAACAGTCATGCTGTCTGTGAATAAAGATAGTTTCACCCCTTCCAGTCCAGTCTTCTCTTTTTCTTGCCTGGTTGCCATGACCGGAACCTCCAGGACAGTGTTGAATAGGAGGGTGGGAGTGAATGTCCTGCCCTTCCCTCTCTTAGAGGGAAAGGAACCAGACTTTCACCATCAAGTGCGATGTCTGCTGCAGGGTTCTGGTGGATGCTCTTTGTCAGTTCAAGGAAGTTCCCCTCTCTTCTTAGTTTGCTGAGATTTTTATCATGAGTATTTTATTTTGTCAGATTTTCCTCTTTTTTGTGTGAGGAAGATTGGCCCTGGGCTAACATCTGTGCCCATTTTCCTCTATTTTGTATGTGGGACACCACCACAGCATGGCTTGATGAGCAGTGTGTAGGTCTGCACCTGGGATCCAAACCTGCAAACCCCGGGCCACCAAAGCAGAGCGAGGGAACTTAACCGCTACGCCACCAGACCGGCCCCCAGATTTTCTTCTGCGTCTATTGAGATGATTGTTGTGGCTTCTCTCCTTTATTCTGCTAACATGCTGAATCACATAGATAGGTTTCCAAATGTTAGAGTCCCCTTGTATTCCTGGAACAAACCCCACTTGGTCGGAGTGTATTATCCTTTTGGAATATTGCTGGATTCAAGTTGCTAATGTTTTGTTCAGGAATTTTGCATCTATGTTCATGAGGGAACTGATCTGTAGTTTTATTTTAAGATCTGTGTCAGATTTTAGTACAGGGTCATACTGGTCGCCTAGAATGAGCTGGGAAGTATTCTCCCCTCCTCTGTTCTCCTGAAAGAGTTTCTGTGGAATTATTATGATTATTGCTATTATTAATATTATTCTATTAGTCCATCCTTAAGAGTTTGTTAGAATTCACTAATGAAATCAACTGGGCCTAGAATTTTCTTTGTGGGAAGGATTTGACTAAAGTCAATTTCCTTAATAGATACAGGACTATTCAGATTTTCTATTTCTTCTTGCATTGGTTTCATAAAGTTGTTTTTCAGGAAATTTGTACATTTCATCTAAGCTGTCAAATGTATTGCTGTAAAGTTGTTCATGATATCCTGTTGATGTCTATAAGGTCTGATCCTCTTTCACGCCTGAGACTGGTCATTTGTGTTTGCTCTATTTTCTCGATCCGTCTTGCTAGAGTTTACCAATTACTTTCAAGAACCAGTTTTTGGTTGTGTTGATTCTGTTTTCCATTTCACTGATTTTTGGTCTTTATTATTTTCCTCCTTATTTTGGATTAAATATGCTTTTATTTTTCTACATTCTTATGATGGAAACTTATTGATTTTAAACTTTTCTTCTAATAGAGGCATTTAAAGCTATTTTTCTTCTAAGCACTGCTTTTGCCGCATCCCACAGATTTTGATATATTGTGTTTTCACTATTATTCAGTTCAAAGTACTTTTTAATTACCCTTGTGATTTTTTTCTTTGACCCATAGCTTATTTGGAAGTATGTTAAAATTTCCAACACGATTTTAATTTAGAGATTTTTTTAGGTAATTGTTGCTGTTGACTTCTAATTTAATTTTGGTTGTCTAAGAACATAATCGGTAAGATTTAAATCTTTTCTAAGATTTTTTTGGATCCAGCTGGATCTTTTTACGGCCCAGCATATCGTCTAGTTGATGAACATGCCATGTGCACTGGAAAGGAATGGCACTGTGCTGTTGTTGGGTATCGTGTTCTAGAATGCCAGGTCACGTCAGCTCAGTGTTGAATCTTCTGTCCTTGCTAATTTTTTGTTTACTTGTTCTGTCAATTACTAAGAGAAGGGTGTTAAAATCTCCACCTCTGAGCATGGATTTGTCTGTTTTCCCCTATAGTTGTCACGTTTGCTTCATGTATCTTGAATCTCTAAATTATTAAGTGCATGTACATACAGGATTAGTATGTCTTCTTGATGAATTGACCTATCATTATGCATATCCCTGTTTGTTTCTTGTAATGTACCCTGAAGTGAAGTCTGTTTTGTCTGATATTAATAGCCGGCCCACCTTCTCATGCTTATTGTTTGCATGGTATATACTTTTTTCATCCTTTACTCTTATCTCATTTGTAGTTTCGTATTTAAAGTGCATCTCTGGTAGATGACAGGTAGTTGGGCCTCTCCCCCGTGTGTGTCCATCTCTGTGTCTTCTCCTCTGCTAAGGACACTTGTCATTGGATGGGTCTACCCTAATCCAGGATGATCTCATCTGGAGATCTTGAACTGAATTATATCTGCAAAGATATTTTTTCCAAATAAATAAGGTCACATTCACAGGTTCTGAGGGTTGGGACATGGATATATCTTTCCAAGGCCACTGTTCACCCATTACAGTAGCTATCGCTTTTTTATTTGCTCACTCTTAATATTTTCACAAGAGCCCAGCAAGCAGTCCAGGATGGAATATTCTCTCAGCTGCTCCCAGGCCCAGCAGTGGAGTGCCCTTCTCAGTCTCCAAACCAGCCCAGTGAGAAAGAACCATCTCCACCTTACAGGGAGTTGGGTCACGTGACCAGGTCTCCAGCTAGGCCTGGATCAGGCCCCGGGGTCCTGTGCACGCTCAAGGTCACGCTGCAGCTGAGCAGGAGCCTGGGCAAGAGAAACCAGCTCTCGAGTGTCTGTGAGCCTCTGCCTCACCTCCTGGGGATCCCTTGGCATCGCCGCAAGAAATACAAACATTTGCAGGCAGAAGAAACAGCGGGGCAACACTGCCTGGTTTTCCAACCATGCCCCCCCAGCCATGTGGAGAAAGCACCCCTTCATCTTCCTAAGGAATCTTCTAGAAACAGACGTAAGTCATGCATTTGTCAGATGTTACAGTCACATCCAATTCCAAGGTTGTCACTGGAAAGCAGCCGACGTAGTCACATCTTCCGAGAACAAATCATAAAAACGTTACCATGTGATCATCTTGACAACTTCTGCAGCAATGAGCGGGAGTGGGGCAAGCTTTTGATCGGCGTTGTGGAGTAAAGCCAGCCCCCAAAAGCAAGCTTTCTTTTCTATTGTCTGAAATACAGCCGGAAAGCTGAAATTATATTAACGTAGATTGGCTTCTAGTTCAAGATAAACACTTTTTTTGCACCAATTTAATTCAGGTTTCTAAAGCCAAAGGAGGGAAGGCGTCATCCTGTTTAATGAGTTCCGGCTCATTCTGGGCCTTCCCGTGACAAATCATTCATCATGGAATCACTCCAAAGCACAGAAGAAACAGCGAAGGCACAAAAGTGCCCTTTGCATTTCAACAGCCCCCACCGCCCCGCAAGATTCTATTTACATAAACACAGAACCCACCCACCCCAGCCCATTTATTCCCCTGTTAACTCCATTGCTCACCTCTGTTTTCTCTTTTATATAAATGACCATTTCCTAAAAGCTTCTGGTTTTTCTGCACTGGTTGTTTCAAATGCAATCACTGTCAGATTAAGATTTTGGGAATTATCACCAAGAATAAAGGAAATGAAAAGTCTGCATTAAAATAACTTGACGGGTGCTTAGAATGAATTAAGAGCAAATCCCAAATGGTCCTGTATTATTTTAAAGATCTCTCCCACTGGTTAATGTTGGCTAAAGTAAGGAAACTGGACAGTAGTGTTTATTAACAAAAGAATTTATTATCGACAGTGTGAAAATACTTGGTTACATGTGGACTGGCATTAAATAATTTATGTGTAATTTTTCATGTGTTTACAAAAGCAGAATTCAACCTTCTGCTCTTTGCTACTGGCTAAGTCTTCCTTCTAGAAGTCAGGGGAACACACCCTCTCTAAGCACCGACTGTGGGGGGCCAGTTAGTCCACCTGGCTGCTCTCTGCACCACACTCCCAGAACGCCCCAAAATGTCAGTCAGCGACCGGGACCTTCCAAGATGTTTGGGTCCTGCAGACCAAGCCAGAGTCCTGGCCAGAGCTGTCATCCTGGAGGCACCGCAGAAGCTTCTGAAGCTTGGCCCCGTTCTGGGGCCTGACAAACGCCCTCAGAGGCTCTCAGGGTGAGCGAGGTCTGGCGTGGTGTCTAAGTCCTGAAAACCCAAGGCAGAGGGTCCAGCAGCCCCTCTGCAGCTGAGCTCACGGTGGGTCCACGGGCCCTCCCACAGTGCTGGCAAGTGGATGTTCCCTCCAGGTCCAGCAACCATGCCAAAACCTCCCCTGCTGGACATGTAGGGAACGAAATCCCAATATTAGAGTAAAAATGTGCAAAAGGTCTTTTTTGCAAGTATTTAGTTATTTACAGCGAATGAGATCATCTTCAGTTAAATAATAAAGCCCTGTCTACATAGCCACAGACGGTGTGCACACAGATGTAAGTGGAGCTGAAACGTGCGTTAATATCTGGTAGGGGAGCTTATGCGGCAGCAACTTGACTGGACAACTACATACATGCTATTTCAGATGGAACTTGTTGTCTGTGATCTTTGGTAGAAAATAATCTCTCTAGGTTTCTTCATTATAAAAATTTTGCATTAAAAAGAAGAAACACAGAGTTTGCCTCAGCTGGCCCAACCCCTGTCCAGACAGTCTTAGCACAGCGTTATCCCCGCCCTAGGCAGGCTGTCACCTGTTCTGATGGGGGACGGCAAGGGCAGCGCAAACCTGTTCAACCACAAAGTGGTCATTTTAAAATATCCTTCTTGTAAGCTTTGCTGGAAACAAGAAGTCAACGTAAGGCTGTAGGGCTCCTGTAAACCTGGTTAATAGGTATTTGTTGAATGAAGGAAGTAGAGGAAAGGCAAACCAGAGACATGAGGGCTGCAGGTCACGTGTGACTTGGCTAAACTGCTTCTGGCTGGCCCCTGGTTGTGGATTCTGGAAATTTCTAGAACTTTCCAGACAACACACAGGGTAACTTCTCAGCAGACTTTATCCCAAATTGGCCCAGCTGCCTGCCTGAGAACTCACCCCCCCAACCTGAAACGCTGTGGGTACAGTTTGAGCAAGAAAGTCGAGAGAGAGCGCGTTACCCTTGGTCTCATAACTGAGGCAGAAAGAGAAACAGGCACCTGCAGGGGACACACGCACCCACCAGGGCCCAGCCTGGCTCTGGACCCTGCCTTCTCTGGGAAAGCTCCAGAAAGCCGGCAAAGGGCACACGGTTCTCAGTCACAGAGCACAGCTCTGCTCAGCACATTGACCCACGTTTATTCGACTTTCCAGATGGCAATCTTGCCCTCCTCCCTGCCTGACCCGCTCAGCACGTATCTGTCCTCGGCCGAGCACAGAGTCTGCACCGTGTCCGTGTGGGCCACCAGCTCCTTTTCCACCGTCTTCCTCTCGGCGTCAATCACGTAGATCTTCCCTTTGGATTTTCCCTGCGACAGGCCCGTGCCGCCCACCCAGATCTGCCAAAAAGAAAGGGGGGGCGTCAGCCGCACACAGCCCGGCCCCGAAATGAGACCCCTGGTGGGTGTACCCTGGGTGGGACGGTGCACCCCAACACCCATGTCCTTCCAGACAGGGCCTCTGCTGGCTGGCCCAGGGCACAGAGCCTTGGGGGACAAGGCCCGGGCAGGACAGCGCCCAGTGCTCTCCAGGGCGGCGTGGGACCTGCCTCACCTGCGTCTTCACCCTGATCATACAGGTGACCTCGGAGCAGTCGTGCAGGTGAATCCTCTCAGGGGGCGCTGCCAGGTCCTTGAGGCTCCAGATGCAGATCTTGTCGTAGCCGGCACACGCCGCCCAGAGCTGCTCCCGCTGAAACAGAAATCACAGTGTGGGCGGTGGCAGCCCCGCGCACGCGCCCGCGGCACTCAGACGCTGCTGGGGTACCTCGGGAAGGAGCTGGAAACCGAGGAAGGACGTGCTGATCTCTCCAAGGCTCTCGTTGATCTTCAGTTCTTGACGAAGAAATCCATTCACTGACACAACCATGATGCTGTTCCCTGTACCTGTAGTAGGAAAGAGCGAGAATGAGCGACAGGCAGAGCAGATCTGCAGCATAAGGGCGAAACAACTGGCCGAGTGACTGGCTCCTTCCACGCGTTCTGGCCGTACAGCCGCCTCTGTAACTGTCCCTGCCACACGGTGCCAGGGGCAGCGCTGGCACATTTTCTCACCAACGCGACTCCCCGCAGCGACGCTCCAGACCGGTAGCCCCATTTTTACTGAAGAGGAAACCACCAGAATCCAGCGCCCTCTCCAGCTTTGTGAAACACGGCGAGGAGACGCAGCAGCTTTGGAATCCTCCCTGCCACGTTATTGTGGGTTTCCTCCCCCTCGAAGCCACAGCCAGCCCTAACCCCGCTGGCGTGTTCGAGTTCACAGACAGGGCCCCGCCTCTGTGGAACATATCTCTGTGTCTACGTGTTTATGTGCTGTGTTTACATAATGTCTCTACGTTACGTGTTTCTGTTAATCACTCAAGGAAAATGTCTTTTCGCAAACCTAGCGTTTCCACGACATAGAGCTCAGATCATCAGAAAGAGGACTGCAGAGAGGACATAACATCAGGTGCACGGGGACGGAGAGTCACCTGTAAAGAGCGGCAGCCATGCTGCCAGGCTGTCCTTTCTTATGTTTTCATCACATGCACCCTGCCCCCACGTGCTAAAGCCACCGTGCCAGCATCGCAGATAAGGGACAGGAAGACACAGCCTGCCCTTGGGGAGCCGTCAGATGTAGAGGGGGGGCGGCCACAGCCAAGATGCCCGAGGAACACCAGCCTGTGGGGCAGGAGGGGCGAGCCCCCACGTGCTGCCCGGCTCCTATGGCAGGTGAGTCGACTGCAGGTTCCCCTCTGGCACTCGGTCTCAGCGGAGAAAGCGCCCCGAGGACTCGGAAGCTCGGCTGGGTTTTCAGTCATGGGAAGCGAGAGCCCGCCACCACATCTCTCCTTCCTGCTTCTAAGCCCAGCTAAATGTGGTTTTTCCCGAGACCTAATGAGCAGAAACTAGCATCCTACAGGAACCCTTTATCCAGATACGCCATCATCCACTTGGACCAATTAACAAGCCCTTCTGGATGCTGCTGCTTGTCAGGAACGCCTGGGCCAGCAGGGAGCCCTCTGGAGAGGTGCTTCTGCCACCCTGGGGCCCTCAGTGGTCCTCTGGCTACTGGGGCCCCTCCTCAGTGCTGGCCAGCAGCTCTCAAACCACTCCGGGCTCTTCATAAGTGCACTTGACCTGCGCGGACACTGCAGGGGCCTGGCCGGCAGAGGGGAGCTGGGGGAGTTCACACACCGACGCTGATGGTACAAACATCTAGGGGAGCCTGCTGTACAGGGAGCAGGGGGTGGGGACGACAGATGTGGCGGGACTGATCACCGTCCCTGAGGCAGGCCACGCACAGAAAGGGAAGGGGTTCGTGGGGCCCCTGCTGTGGGGCAGGAGAAGGATCTGGGGTGGGCTTTGTCCAGGAGGTGATCCCCATGGGATGCCCCCCTCTGCTGCTCCACCGCTCACCCCCCTTTTGGAGGCTTGTCCTGTCCATACCCCTTCTCACCCAGCCAGGTCAGGGTACAGGGGCTTGGGGCCAGCGCTGTCAGGGCCGCTCTCTGGGGTTCCTGTCACCAGCCCCACACTCACCAGCACTCGAAGGCCGACCATGCCTTTGCCTCTAAAGTGTCTCAGCTGTCTGTGTGCTCTCACATGGGAAGGGTGGTAATTCCACCTCACTCTTCAAATGAAGGAACAGTCTCCAAGAGCATGATGGACCTGCCCAAACTGACCGACCGTCCAGTGACAAAGCCTGGATTTGAACCCGAATGCACACAAAGGCCACAGCCTGAAGCACAGGTGCACCAGCAACCTCACAGATGCAAACCTCTGACCACACGGTACAGGGAACAGGCGCCCACTTCCCTCCTAGAAAATGACCCAAGCACGTGTCCTTCTGAGGGGCACTCAGGGGTGGGGTGCCTGCAGCAAGGGTAGCTTCCCATCCAGACTTAGGGGACGAATAGCAGGGTCTGAAATAGTGTGCCTGGACTAGAAAGTGGGGGACTCCCAGGCTCCCCTCGCTGAGGGCCTTGGGAGGACTGAGAGGCGTCGCCCCGCCTGTCCCTCACTCTCTTCCGGGCTCTGCCCCAGTGCCCACAGACGCCTGGATGAACAGAAGACACTGACGTGATCTCCACAGCTGAACTGACAACATCTGAGTGACCAAGACTTCAGCTCGCTGCCCTTGCTTAGACGAAGACTGGGAACAACTCTTCACAGGCAAATGTTCTCTTTCACCTGAAGAAACCTTACTTTCCTCTTGTGCTTTTCTCACTGTCGGGAAATAGGAAAACTATTTACTGTATTCAGTTAACTTGGAACATGAAAGGGATTCTGTCCTTCAGGCAAGGCGACCATGCTCATTCTCATTTGTTATCTCCCTCACTGTATCGAACAGGCACCTCTCCACCCAGGGTCTGGTCAGCTTTTAGTCCAGAATGCATCCATGGGTGGACACACACACACACACACACACACACACACAATGTCTGGAGGTCAGCCAGAGCTGAGGGATGTGATTCTTGGGTGAAAAGAAACCAACTCAGTGAGCTGCACAATTTCCTGCGTTTTCTCTGAGGAATAAAAGTTCTAGCAGTACGTAGCAGTCCAGATTGGTTGACGGTATGGTTTGGGGCTGCCAGTGTGGCCGGAAACAGAGGGGAACTATCTCCAAAATGAGGCAGCCCCAAAATTAACGTATAAATTCTCCTCAAATCCTTGGCTGACTCCTAAACTGTGTATAAACAGCAGAAAGCAGAACTGGAACATTCCAGACCTGAGAAGAGATCTCAGTGCTTCCCACTGAGATAAGAGTTCACAGTCCCAGCTCGTCTAAGTTAGAAAGGCTCAGTATACACCCCGGGCATCCCCTCGAAACCCTGAAAGGGCCAGGCTGTAAGGATGAAGACAACACACTAGAACTAAGGGTCATGCTCTAGGACTAAGGTCAAATTGAAATATACTCACCCTAGAAAAGCCTAAAACCAAGCCTCTACACAAGATCAAGATGATCCACCAGTAATTTAATGACCTTCTAGAACAAAACTTAATGCTCTCGAAAGAAGGCTATAATCCAGGATTATTTGTGTCATCAACAATATCCAGGATGCAATGAAAATTACTCTACATGGGAAGCATTAAGATGTGACTGGAAATCAAGAGGAAAAAATAGTAAACAGAAGCAGACTCACAGATGATCCAATATCCCAGAGACAAGGACTTTAGACCAACAATTACAAATGTATTTTAAAACTTATAGGATGATGGAGAGGATGGATGAAAAGATGAAGAATTTAGGAGAGAAATGGAAGTTCTTTAAAAAAAAAATAAAGTAAATGGAAGTTCTAGAACTAAAATGAAAATCTGCTGGATAGGTTTAACAGCAGACAGGACACCGAAGAAGAAAGGTTCAGATCTTAGCCAAACTGAAGCACAGAGAGAAAAAGAATGAAACAATCATTGCAGTGGTCGAGACCTGTGAGACATTACCAAATGGTCTAACATATGTAATTAGAATCCCAGAAGACAGCAAGAGAGAGAGTGGGCAAAAGAAATATTTGAAGGGATAATGGTTAAACCTTTCCCCCAAATTCATAAAAGTAAACCACAAGGAAGATAAACACAAAGCCTGTCCCACCAGGCATGTGGTAATCCAGCTCATGAAACCAGAGACGAAACCTTAGCTCCAAAAACCAGACACACTATATTCAGCAGAACAATAAGAATGACGGCAGACTTCTCATCAGGAACAAACAAAGCTAGAAGATGATGGAATATTTCTCAAGTGTGGGGAGAAAATAAGAACTATCAGCCTGGAATTTGTTTCCAGCAGACTCAGCTCATAAGAAATGCTAAAGGAAATTCTTAAGGTGAAGGGGAAATGATGCAAGATGGAAACCTGGATTTTCAGAGGGAATGAAGCTCACCAAAAATGGTCAATATCTGGGCAAAAATAAACTTTCTCTTACTTTCTTTGAAAGACCATTGAGTACTTAAGCAAAAATTTTAAAAATATATTATGAGGTTTATCACAATCGTAGAAAGAAAATACTGCATTTAACAAGAGCAGCACAAGGGGCAGAAAGAGATACATGGAATTAAGCTGACTGCTGTGAGCTGCTCACACTACACAGGAAGTGGTGAGATGGGTATCTAGGGAGGCTGTGATAAGTTAAGGTTGCATATCACAACCCTCAGAGCAACCACTAAAAAGTAAAACAAAAAATGTAGAGCTAAAAAGACAATAAAGAAGATTAAAATGAATACTAAAAATACTCAGTCCAAAAGAAGGCAGGAATGGAGAAACAAAAGAAAAAAGAACAGACAGGAAAAATGGAAAAGAAGGCAACAGTAGACTTACACCTAACCACGTCATTAATAGCATTAAAAGTGAATCGTCTGATGGGCAAAGGATCTGAACAGACATTCACCAAAGAAGATACACAAATGGCAAAAAGCACAGGGAAGATGCTCCCCATCATTAGCACCAGGGAAACACAATCACAACCACAGTGAGACACCACGTCACACCCACTAGCATGGTCACGATAAAAAACAGATAAGTTTTGGTGAGGATGTGGGGGAATTGGAACCCTCATACACTGCTGGTGGGAATGTAAGATGGTGCAAGTGCTTTGGAAAGAGTTTGATGGTTTCTCAAATGGTTAAACATGGTTAACCCAATTCCGCCCACAGGAAAACGGATAACAGCACTAGCATAAACTGTAGTATAGTCATACAGTGAAATACTGCTCAGCAATAAAATGCATAAGCTATGGATACTCGGAACATGACAGAGGAATCCTAAAAACATTATGGTGACTGAACAGAGCCAGATAAGAACACATGCTGCAGAGTCCATTTATAGAAAGTTCAGGAACAAGCAGAACAAACCCAGAGTGACAGAATTCAGAACCACCGTTTCCCTCTGAGGGGGTGCTGCCTGGAAAGGAGCACCAAGGAACGTAGCTGTGATGGAAATGCTGTGTCTTGATTGTTGGAGGGTTATGTGGTAGACGCTTTTGTCGAAACAACAAACTGTACACTTAAAACGTTTTATGCATTTTACCACGTGTGAAATATGCTTCAATTAGAAAAAATGTGTTCACACTGTCACCCACGTTATCTGACATATATACGCCAGGGAGAAGTTCAAAGTGCAGACAACATTGGTGCTCTGCAATGCTTGGAAGTGCAGAACATAAGCCACCAGGCACAGCCTCTGCACCCCCCAGTCACGCCCCAGGGCAATGCCCAGCTCAGTTCCACAGACATCCCCGCCCTGGGGTCTACACTGGGAGGGGCAGAGGTGAGCACACAGCATGGTCCTGCCAAGCTTGCCCTCCAGCTAGGGAGATGTGACCTACACACAAATGGCAGGGCCACCGAGGGCTCCCAGAAGGAGCAGTGACAACTCGTGGGGCACCTGGGCTGCGTTCACACTATGAAGGACTCAGCGAGAGCAGAGGGAGGAGGAGAGAGGCTGGCACGTGGAGGAATGCCAGGTGTCTCGGAGGCACGGGGAAGCCCTGGAGAAACAGCGAACTCAGGAGGGATGCAGGGAGCCAGGGAGCACAGAGAAGGAGCCAGAGGTTTAAAATAAAAGCTGAAATGCGTCAAGCAACGAAAGAGGCCTGTAGCTCTCCTTCATTTTCCTCTTCCCAGAGCAGGGGGTTAGGTTCACATTTTGACGGCAGAGGATTGAGGACTTACAGCACCACAGGTGGCCGTCGTGCAGTCTGATGGACGAAAGCCCGCCGCTCGGCAGCTGGAAGCTGCTAGTCACCCGCAGCGTGCTCACGTTCCACGCGAGGACAGTCCCGTCCATGCTGCAGGAATACACCTCCCTGGCAGTGTAAAAACACATTTAATTTTGGCCCTTGAAAACATTGTGGACGTTTCAATCCAGAAAAGAACAAAGTTATCATCCGATCAAGCGTCCACAACACGGGTAACAAGTGACATGGAGACCCACTATTAATGTGGAAAGAACAAGTCTCAGTTAAGATGTAATCGATTCAGCAGGAAAGGGGGCTTTCTGAGGATGCCCAGCATCCCCCGTCACTGTGGGCTGCCGGCCCCTCGAGGTAGTGGTGAACGGAATGTAACGTGACCGTTAACTAAATCTAACCCCTTGCACACGTGCTCTCCGAGTTCCATAACCAGCTCCTCGGGGGTGACTGGCGGCTGCCGGGGAGGGCTTGGCTCTAGACAGTGCAGTGCACAGCCTGTCACCTTCTGATCGTGCTCAGTTTATATCCCCCTGAACAGAAGACAGATGGCACCCCAGAAACTAAAGGGACAAGAAGGTGGGGGAGGCTCACATGGCAAGAAGCAGCAGAAAAGCTTTGGAGCCACAGCCACCCGCACACCTCAGGCACCCACTGAGGCTCTGGCTCCGCCACAGAGGGAAATGGGGACCCCATCCCATTCTCGAGTCTGCCCTGGGCACCTCCTGTATGCCAGGCCCTGTTCCAAGCCTGGGACACACAGCCTCGGGGAGCTGACAATCTCAGTCCGGTAGACAGGAGGAATGAGGTCAACACATCTTAGGGGTTGAATTCTGTCCCCACAAAATGATATATTGGGTCCTAACCCCCCAGTACCTCAGAACACGACCTTATTTGGAAATAAGGCCTTTACAGAAGTATTCAAGTTAAAATGAAGTGAACAGGGTGAAGACAGGACTGGAGTGATGCGGAGGATTGCGGGCAAACCACCAGAAGCCGAGAACAAGGAAAGCTGAGTGCCAGTCGCCACTGAGCGCCACGCTCACCCTGGCACTGGCCCTACAGGAGACACGCATCTCTGGACCCAGGACCCGAGCAGACAAGAACGTCGCCTGACTTCTCCTTCCGACCCGCTTCACTCTGCGTGCCTGGCCGGCCCCTACAGGTGATCGCCCACAGTGACCCTAGGAGCCCTCACCCACCCAGGAGCCAAACGCTCCGTTCTCCCAGCAGAGCCCAGCTTACCTGGGCGCCTCCGTCCCGTCCCGCACAACCAAACCCGTGACACTGGCGCGGTGATCCGTGAGCTGCTTACTGCACGACATGCTGTGGACGTTGATGATGTAGATGACGGAGTCCTCCGAGCCGACCCACACCTGGTTCTGCTCCGCCATCACCATGCAGTTCTAACGGGAGGCCAAGAAAACATTAGGAATGGTCAACTCTCAGTTTCCACGGCAGTTGTGTCAGAGAAATTCACCGCAAACACTGGAGCAGTGAATTCCGAACCGTTGCTCCGAGGGCACATACAGCAAGGATCCTGCAGCCTCTGGTCACCTCTGTCAGCCCCTCAACACATTGCCTTGTTTGGCATGGGTTTCTGTTTACAGGCATCTAATTTTATATACACTGTCGATTCATTAACACTGAACTCACACCAGAGCACTGTAACTCCTGCCTGAACAACGCTCGTCTAACACATGTTCTCTCTGTAGGGCACGTCACAGCCGTCCTGCACTCAGGGACACTAGACAGCACCACGGCTCTACACTAGGGGGCTATTTTAAACAGCAAAATCACCAATAAAAAGCAGAAAAGTGTGGAAAACATGGCACTAAACAGGCCGTGAACAGGACACTTGTCCACAGTATGAGCGGCAACGGGAAAGCAGAGTGTCACCTTGCTCGACCTCAGCTGGGAACACGCGCGTCGGGCAGCGCTCGCTCCTTCCTGCTCTGTGCACGTGCATGGCTGTGGGTAACCATGAGAGCGCTGTATTTTTGGGGGGTTACAAATAAATTTCAGCAAGTAGGCGAATTTGCAAACATGGAATCTGCAAATAATGGGGACCGACCGTCCACTGACAGTGAACAAAACTGCCAGTGCTCTCTACAGCCAGAGCGGGTCCGCAGGGTTTCCGGCTTAGCCAAGTCAACAGCCAGGGATTATTTTTAGACTTTCTGAAATTAGAAATTAAGGATTAAAACACTGAAGAGTTATAAAAGCCACACAAACATGTGACTGCAGCTGTGTCTGCCTGCACGTCTCAGCCAGTCCAGTCACACCCCCGAGAAGCCCTCCCCGCGTCTTCCTCACTTCGAGACTCCCCAAGCTGCCGTCGCACAGACTAGCCAGCCGCTCCGGTGGCTACTTCATGAGCGTCTTTCCTGTCTTCACCCGGGATATGGGCACCGTTTTACTGGTGACTGAACGAGATGTCTCAGATTTTCAAATACAAGTAGGTTTCAAAGAGCAAAAGTTATATCCCATTGGAGGGGTGGAGGCTAGATCCAATACCAGATAGAATCCGTGTTGATGGTGGTGAATTGTACTTCAAGTCACAAGAAAGATCTTACAAAAATTGATAGTTTTAATTTTACCAATAAATTTCCCATAATTTAGAAAAAGATGTTAACTTCCTAATTTCAGAATTAATTATTCATTTTAAAAAAAACATTTCTTTTTAGGCATCTACTTGAGAATTGGTATAATTTTAGTAAAATGTCTTTCTTTAGTGGCCCAAAGATATCTTAAACTACTTTGAATGTCAAATTTCAGAGGAGGCAGCCTTCTCTCGAGATAATTATCCAAGTTTCTTTCTTGTTAAATGGTACAAAATGTCTCTGTGAAACTAGTAGGAAGACATTTTCACATAATTGGGATAACTTATTGCTTTAATTCAATGTTCCCTAGCCTAATTGGGGGACAGGAGAGACTGCTACAAAATGCAGCCTTTTATTTTATTTTAACTAGGATTTTAAACGTTATTCTATTTTTAAAAAGTCTTTGAAATGCTTGTTACTAAGATTGAACACACAAAAAATTAAATTTAGAATAAGAATGATTTCCTTAATTTCTCCTTCTTGTTTTTTGTTTGGTCTATAGCATTATTAGACTTTTGTAAATAGTTTGATTTAATGTATGTTGGACCCTGTTTCTTTATCATCTGAGGCTCATTATTTGAGTGTGGGGGAAAATGATTTAGCAACTTCCTATTTTCTTGCTAATATGTAAAGTCTGCCATTCCGGCATTTAAGAATGATGCCTATCCTCTCAGCAATATGTATGTGAATTCACAATATTTCTGTCTCACAGCAGCTCTGAAAGCATAGCCTGTGCCACCGATTGTCACATTAGTTTCAGATGATGGAACGTGGCCATCAAAATTGATATTAAAAAACTCAACACTTGGGTGTATAAACTTCACTAGATTGTTCTCTTCACATTAAACATGAAAATAAAGATGGTTTCACATTACAGGAGTAGTTATGAGGATTTCCCAGCAAGACCCCGGGGACAGTGGCTTCTTTCACACCCGCAGAGGGTCTTGAACAGGACGGAACCCAGCAGCCAGCAGAAGTGCGAGTATTCTGAAAAGCAGGACGGTATGGCAACCGACGCCCTGCAGTCACTGAGTTCCAAGGTAGCCCCACTCGAGTCGCCGCACCTCCTCTCTGGTCCAAGAGAAACCCACTGCTCGCTCCTCACCTGGAACCCCAGAATTCACGAGGAACGCCCCAAGTGGGGTTCACTTGAGGGCCTTGGTGCAGGGGGGTAATTACGCGTAGTGTGGAACATAAGAAATGCTTTTCAGAGGGCGGTGCTCGGCCTGGAGACGTCTATAAGCAGGGAGAACTGACGGCCAGTGGTCTAAGACGTGACCTTGGATTCTTGGGGGGGAGGCAGGACTGTTTTTGCATGAATTAACATAATCAACTAGTGTTCTGTCATACCCTCTCCTGATGGGGTGTGTAACCTAATAACCAGGTTACTTACATTAATGCCCATTTCCACTACCCACCTTCCTAAGAGTACAGTGATTCAGACCTGGGAGCAAGTCTGACTTATTACACTCTCAGATGCAGTTACAGATTCTCCAGAGGCAGGAAATAAAAGAACCACCCGCTCTGGCCGCCTGGCAGTGAGGGAAGAGGCAGGGACAGTGGACCATCCAGGCCCCACCTCCCACCTGTCACTGTGCCGCCTGCTGCCACCTGCTGGCAGTAAAAGGTTCCAGCCTGAGCCTCCTCCCGGAGCCAGGTGTCTCTGAAGCACCAGCACCTCCTGAAGGAGGGGGCCCTGCCGGGGCCCCTACTAAGCTGTGTGTGCTGGGGCTAGTCAGTCCACCCACAAAAACGGCAACTTCATCCGGCTCCTATAGAGACGCCCGAAACCCGTACGGCCTGACAAACACCAGCCGCTGTTATTGAGGAGAGCTGGATTAAAAAGCAGTCCATCCACTCCCAGATCTGGGTTCTAAGTGCGATTCTCCAGTCTCAGAACCAGGGCCCCGTGGAGAAATGGCTGATTCTAGGGGCAGGGAAACACGAGGGCAGCCTGGAGCTTCTTGCAGTGCCAGGAAACAAGGACACGCTCGAAAACCAATAAGAGGATGGGGCACGCCAAAGGACACGGGCCAACCCGAATGAGCTCCTACGGCTGAAGCAGGAACAAGTTCAGCACCAAATCAGTGAACAGAGAAGAGATGAATTTCTCTTAGAGCAGAATTCCACATGATGTATGCAGATACTTCCCCCGGGGCCTTAACACCCACTCCCACCCTGCTCCCCAGGTGGGCTGCACTTAACGACCCACTTCCCAAGCAGGGCATGGGAGGGGAAAGGGTGCGGGTAAGTGCAGTGGAGGAAGCTGGCAGACGCCAGCCTAACAGTGATAAGGGCCAGCGTCACCCACGATGTCACATGGACGTCTTACACCCCAGATAGGATGGAAGAGAAGGGCACTTTGTTGCTTTAGTATTCTTTCCAGAACCCATAACCCCAGCCTCATCAGCAGAGAGCACCAGACAAACCCAGACTGGGGACATTTTACAGGGTACCATGAGGACTGTCCAGCCATGAAAAACAAAGTCTGAGACACTGTCCCAGACAGAGAGACCTACAGGGACATGATAACTAAACGTCATGTGAACAGAAGAGGACGTTAATGGAGAAACTGGTGGAATTCAAATAAGGTGTGCAGCTTAGTTAACAGTAATGCACCAGTGTTACCATGGTAACAGAAGATGCTAACAATGGGGAGAAATGGGTGCCGGGTGGACTGACTCTCTGTACTGTCTTTGCAACTTTTCTGTAAAACTGAAACTATTTCAATATTAAAACTTTATTTAATTGAAAAGTAATCAGTCTAAAAGCACAAAGAATTAAGGTTTCTCAACCATGAGATGTTTATAATATGCAAATTCGATTTAAGTTGTTCTTAGTTTTCAACCCCAAACATGTTAAAATAATTCCAAGTATCTGCTTTAGATTATTGGAAAAGTAATGTGAGGATATGACACTGCACTTTACATTACTGAAATTCGTTTTCAGATTTCAGAGTGGGGGTGCTTAAAGTCATTATCTGCTCACTTAAATAAGAACATTTGAGTAAAGGATGGAACAAGCTTACGTTTAATCTAAAAACGAGATAAAAATTAAGGACCCCTTACTGACAGAATTGAGTGACGCTGTGGAATAACACGTGTCCTGCCGCTGTGCCCATCCAGGCTGACGTGTTCAATTGTCCAAAATCACAAGTGAAAGCTGTCCGCATTCACTGGCACTTGGCCTACTCACCAGTCTAGACGTGCCCACTTTAAAGCAGTGCTGGTGAATCGTCCACGAGGAAGCATCAAATACGGTCACTTTGCCTTCATTCAGAGCACACCATAATTTAGGGTGAGCATCTTCAACTTTTTCTGCTGGATCAAGATGCCCTAAAAAGGAAGCAGCCCAAAAACATTTAAAGGAAAACCCTTTAATGCATCAGCAGGTGATTCAGGCCATTACTCAGGTACTGCTGGGTACCCACCAAGCCCCAGGTGCCATGCAAGGTGCCCAGGATACAAAGGTGAGCACAGCCAGAACGGCCGCGCCCTCCAGGAGCTTAGAGGCTGTGAGTGAGCTGGCTCTGCCCAGAGAGCCACACAGACAGACAGACAGAATCAGGAGGGCACTGCGGGGCTGGCTTCCCTGAGCCAGCATCTGGAGGATGCACGACAACTCATTAGAGAACAGCGTTTCAGGCGGAGGGAACAGAAGGAGCAGAAGCAGAAAGAAGGAAGGGAGACTGGCTGGAGAGCCTGGCGGGAGTCTGGGCTCTGACAACGCACACTCCCGCCAGGAGCGAGGAGAGTTCCTGCTGCCCCGCGAACCCCGCGTCTTCGCCAGCATTCGGTGCTGTCAGTCTCTTTTTTTTTTTTTTAATTTTATTTATTTATTTTTCCCCCAAAGCCCCAGTAGACAGTTGTACGTCATAGTTGCATGTCCTTCTAGTTGCTGTATGTGGGACGCAGCCTCAGCATGGACAGAGAAGCAGTGCGTCGGTGCGCGCCCGGGATCCGAACCTGGGCCACCAGCAGCGGAGTGCGAGCACTTAACCGCTAAGCCACGGGGCCGGCCGCATATCAGTCTGTTTCATTTTGGCCACTTGAATGCTGTGAGGATTTTGGGTTTTTGTGGTTTATTTGCAGTCCCCTAATTGCGAATGAGGCTGATGGCTTTAATTAGCCCTGTGGACATCCTCTGTTGTGAAGCACTTATGTCTGGTCCATTTTTGAATTGTCTTATTCTCCTTGATTTGTAGTCATTCTGTTTATATCCTTGACATGAGCCCCTGTGGGTTCTGCTGTGCTGCAAATATCCTCTCCCAGGCCATGACTACCATTGTCACTCTCTTTTAAGGGTCTCTTTAAAATCCTTTATTTTAATGTAGTCAAATTCATCAGTCTTTTCCCCTATGGCTAGTATTTTTTATATATGATTTTTTCCTCACCCAAGGTCATGAACATATTCTCCTATGTTATCTTCTAGAAGTTTGTGGGCTTTATTTATTTATTTGTTTATTGCCTTTCACACTTAGATTTCAGTCCCCTTGGAACTGATGGTCGTGTGTGATCTGAGGTGCAGTCGGTCAAGCTTCATTTTTTCCTTACCGATGCACAATGTCCCAACACCATTTATGGTGAAGACTGTCCTTCCCCCACCGCCTGCTCTGTAACCTTTGTCCTAAATCAGGGAAGAGTAAATCTGTCAGTCCTTCTGGGGTGTCCGTTCCCTGGGTTGACTGGCCCCCTGGGGGAGATCTTGCCCGGCTGGGACGCACCCTCCACCCACCAGAGACTGAGCTGCTGGAAGCGGGGCTCCAGGCCTGCGGGCTAGTTCCTTAACTCCTGGGTGAGCCCTGGGGTCCCGACCCACAGCTAGCAGGTGTACCAGTACTCCCCCGCTCAACGGGCCCTGACTCCAGCTTTCGTTCCTCTAACCCCGCAGCACTGGCCAAAGCTCTGCTCACTCTCAGCTCCAGTCACCTCTTCCAGACTCGGCAGCCACTCCACGGGAAAAGGGGCCCCCTATTCTTCATGGTTGTTTTTTATAGTCTGTCTGGCCCTTCTAGATGTTCTCAGAGGGATGGCTGGTCTGAATGACCTGGCCCACCATGATGCGAAGCCCAGATCAAGCCAGTTTTAATTTAAGGGACACTACCTTAGATCTAACAATACTCCTTCATTCAGAGGCCATCATGAAAAATGTCTTATCTGTGGTGTCTAGTGAAGGCAACCAAGAGCCCTGAGTGGATCAGTCAGGTGCATCTCCAGGAGGACGAGGTCTGACTGTGCTCTTCGCTCTCGCACTCCATCTGTTGCTTTACGGGGTCTTCTGGACGTTCAGTGAAGAGAGAAAACTCTCCTCTCCTGCTGCGAAATTGCTTTGCCCCAGAACCTTGACTCGCCCACCTGAAACCATCTGAGATGTACGCTCCATGGCTGTGAACGGTTACTCCATGAGGTCACACACCAGAAGAGGGAAGGAGACACGGAGCGCGCCGTTGATGCTGACTGCTCATTATTCAGACACGAAGGAACCGAAAACACTACCGGGTTTTAAGGCTCTTTTCTGCCTAGAATGAAGTTCCTCTGTTTTCTGACACTATAAACCCTCAGGGACACCCTCCCCGCTGCCATTCTTCACAAGTCAGAATTAAATAAAAGCGTTTTTGATGGTTTTGAACCTGTAACCCAAGGGTGATCTCTGTTTATCCTCAGACCCACGGCAGCACCAATTTCTTTCTCCTTGCATCATCCTAGTGCAACTTGTGGGCAAGCAGAAAATCTCTGCACAGGAGGAGGACTGTACAACGGCACCAGACAAAAAAAGAACCATATCATAATACACAAGCTCAGCCAAGGAAACATGTCCCCGACTGCTAAGACGAGAACCTGAGGGGCAGTCACTTGATCTCAGCGACAACAGGGTCAGAGTAGGTAACCGCCAAGGGAAAGAACGGGGGCACACGCACTTCATGAACCATGAACCGCTGCACGAGTGTACGGGGGGACGGCTCTGGAGCGGGGCTTCCGTGAAGTGTCTCTCCCGTTTCAGTCCCTCAGGGGCTCCCCACGGCTCTGGACTCCACAAGGTGAACTTTACGGAGCAGCTACAACAGTTTCACCTCATTGCTCAGGGTTTTGCCTCAAAAAGTAGAAAACCACGTGGCCCTTCTTCACCCTGTATCAGCCCATCCCCCCTTCACTGCAGGGCTGACCCCCAACACTGAGGCAGACTTGGCAGATCATTGAACACCCAGCAGCAGCAAACAAGAAGACCAGTTTACCTGGAGTGTACAACAAGACGCCAATGGCTTGTGGGCAAGTCTCGCCCGCCGAAGGGTTTATCTTGTGCTTCAGCGTTTCCGAGGTTGTCTTGGGAACTGCCATGGGCACTGAAATGCAAACACCAAGTCTTAGTTTTCCGGACTAGATGAAATCGATGTTCCCAACAGCCTCACGCACTCTGCTTTCTTTAGCATATTAGTTTGGGGTAGAACTTCATAACTTGTGAAGATGAAGCTCTCTCTGAACCAGACAGTAAAGTAAAGCCACGCGTGCCCAGGCCTCCTTTGTCTCGCTGTCTTCGTCATGTAAATAACTGGCAAAAGTGTGAGCATTCATCAGCTGTCTTACACTGCTTTCTGTTGAAACACAGCTCTCTTCTCAGCTAGTAAGCTCTATAATCTGACCACTATCCACACTCAACCATTACGTATTACCTCGCAAAGAGAAGATTTCAAACGTTTCTCAATGAATAAACATTCCGCCCAGCACCGTTTCTCAACCTCGGCACTATGGACACGTTGGGCCATAGCTGTGGCTGCTGTGGGGCCGTCCTGTGCACTGTAGGATGCTTAGCAGCATCCCTGGCCTCACCCAGCAGATGCCAGTAGACCCCCCCCAACACACACACACAACCACAAATATCTCCTGGCATTCCCAAATGCCTCCCCCAAGGAATGGGGTGCAAAATTTTTGACAGTTTAGTTTTTGACCTGCCATTGTGAATTGACCGTAAACTATGAACTTAAGCCCAGGATCATGTATCTTTACGTCATTAAATTTACACACAGGAAAAACGGTTCTTAGTATGTAACAAAGGGTCAGAGACACTGCACTTAGATGAGGCCCCTTTGCCATGTGGAACAAGGTGGGCGACAGTCAAGAGAGCTGTCATCTGTTGGGCGCTGCCATGGCGACTGTGTGAACTGTGTACAGAGGAGTGAGAAGGCTTTTCTATAAACTCTTGACAAAGATTAGGCATGAGCTTGGAGGGATATAAACAGCTCAAGTGTAGTGTTTATTTGATTTTGTTCCTAACTAGGGAAAAAAACAGCAATCAACGTCTGGTTCCAGGACTATTGACATGAACTCCTTCAAGTCACTCCAGTGGGTCTTGTGGCAACCAGAGCATCCGGACTGCTGTGGGAGGGAGAGATTCTGGGGCCAGGAGAGAGGGATCCTGGGGCCTGGAGAGAGGGATTCTGGGGCACAGGAGGGAGGGATTCTGGGGCACAGGAGAGAGGGATTCTAGGGCACAGGAGAGAGGGATGCTGGGACACAGGAGGGAGGGATGCTGGGGCACGGAGAGAGGGATTCTGGGGCCAGGAAGCGTCGGGAATCTCACAGTTAGTGACAGACGTGGCAAAGAGCAAAATGAGCTGAGGTGAATAAACACGTAACTGAGGTTTGTTTTTCCTGCTCCTGGGACAACGCTTTAAAAACCAGTCTCCTAGCTCTATACCCAAGAGAGATGAAAACACGTCCACACAAAAACACGTCCGTGAATGTGCACAGCAGCACTACTTGTAACAGCCAGAAAGTGGGAGCAACCGTGTTCACAGCAGACGGATGGACGAGCAAACTGTGCCACATCCTCACCGTGGAAGCTCCTCTGTCCCTGGAGGGATGAGGTACTGATCCTGCTCCACCATGAACCTGAAGAATCACATACATGGAAGAATCCGGGCACAGAGGACACATGTGTGATTCCATGTCCAGGAAACACCCAGAGCAGGCAAACCCAGGACAGACAAAGGCAGACTGGTGGGTGCCTGGGGGCTGGGGTGGCTGCGGAGTGGTACAGGGTTTCCTTCTGGGGCGATGAGAATGTTCTAGAACCCATTGTGCTGATGGCTGCACAGCTCTAAATATGCTAAAACCACACACCTTCAATGTTATGGCATGTGAATTACATCTCGATAAAGCTGTTATAAATAAAAACAGTGCATACACACAAAAGTAGAGGTCATTTTACAACATCCCTATTGTGTTCACGTGTGGTTCATGAATTAATTTTATATTGTTGGTCTAGTTCAGCCATGTTCATCATGGCAGGTAGTGATGTCAACAGCAGTAAGGGGCCCTCTGTATTCTCCACTTCATGCAAATCACAAGGCAGCTGGGTTTAGGAGAGCACTTAAAAGTTGAAAGCAAATAGAGGTAGCTAAAATGATGCATAAAGTTATTCTTCCCCATTTGTTATTTCCTAGACTTGAAAAATCTTCCAAAAAAAAAAAAAAAAATTGAGCCTACCACCAACCCTGTATGGCTTCCAGAATGTGAGAGCCAGATTTAAATCTACAAGCAGGATATCAGAGAACTCCTGTCTGGGGAAATTGACCAAATCAAGAAAAATGAAAAAGATACGGACATGCAGGGGCCCCTGCTCACTCAGGCAGTGAGCGGTCAACAAGGCCGACCACGTGCAGAGGTTCCTGCAGCTCCCCAGTGGACAAACGTCCGACTGCTGGGGATTCCACAAGCCACTCAACAGCCTTCCACAAATTTCCATTCTGCTTCAACCGGCCAGTGGAAATTCTGTGGTTGGCAAGTAGGAATCATGACAAATACCGTCCAGTGAAAAGTGGAATGGCACCCAGACATTCAAGTTAGGCGGGACCTCAATGTGTCCTGATGAGCAGAGAGCTCCAAGGTATATTGTTAAGTCAGAAAAGGAAAGATCCAGAACAATGTGTGACATATTTAAAAGTACAAAAGAAAAAAATTTGAGAAATGTGGGATCGGTTCTAACTGATAAAACAAATGTCAACGAGAGAAAATCACTTAAGACGTATTCAAGACCCCACGGCTGTGTCAAACACAGGCGTGTCTTACTTTCATTCTTCAACTTATCAAAATAAGATAACTTGGAGGCAGCATAAATGGCGCCGGTCGACTGCAGTGTGCCCACGACGGCGTCCATCAGCAAGACGTGGGTCAGCGCCTGCTGGACGTACTGGGGGTCCTGCGGGAGAAACACGTTCACTTCAACACAGTCACCAGATCCGTCACGGTACAGCTCTGTTATGTTACACAAAACAATACTTTAAAGACGCATGATTTTTCAAAGCAACACGAAGAATTTAAATTTGGATTTCATGTCATGTAATTATTTTCCTCTTAGTTAAGACAAATATTGATCATTTATACCAGGGGTCGGCAAACATTTCCTGTGAAGGGCCAGGGAGTGAATACACACAGTCTCTGTCCCACCTGCTCCGCTCTGCCGCTGCCGCTCGAAAGCCCACGGGCCTCAGTTTGACTGTGCTGGTTTGTGCTAACTAACCCGGCGGACATAAAATCAGACGGCAGGTCCAAAAGTCACAGAACATTGGGATCTTAGACAGGCCCAGGCCCTCTTCCCAGCCCAAACAGAAACACCCCCTCGGCATTGGTGGCCTGCGCTCCCGTCACTAACGCAGCCCCCCCGCCACTGCACAGCGTGCTGTTCCTGACGTGTCCCTGTGGTGGGTGCTGCCCTCCCCGCGTCTCTCATGATCCGTGGGCTGTGCCCCTCTCTCTAACCTTGGAACTGTGCCGTGTGTGAGCTCCCCCTGCACACTCTTTGCCCACCTTGTCATGGGGCTTCCTGTCTTGCCATTTAGAGACTAGAACTATCTTCCCTCATCAGGCCTCCATCTGCTGCCTCTGTCCGTGGTGGGCGGGGAGGGGGGATGAAAGAGCACAGAGCAGCTGCCCCCACACTCCCCACACCGCTCTGCCAGCCCCTGGGTTTGCTCACCACGGCGTCCCCTAACGCCACAAGGCCTTTTACTGGGTCACGCAAACCACAGCACCTTCAACGCCTTCTGACAAGACCCCGTCTAATTCAACCCATTCTGCTCACGGGACGAGCCCGAGTCCCCGAGCTCGAAGGGCTGAGCGTTATTAGAGACACGGGTAGGACGAGGCGAGCCTCGAGCCAGAACACAAGACAGCGGTTCCCAGACCTTGTGGTCATCGGCCAGCTTCTTCCCGGCCCACATCTCCTTCACCATCAGGTGCCACAGGTCACACTCCGTTTTAAGGTTAGCTTCAAAGACTTCTTTCTTGGACGCCATTTTAATTTTTAAAGTGGGTATTCTCAGCACCAGAAAAGCTACCGTGGTACTTCGGACTTCCTAGGGGGCAGAGAGAGAAGAGGACGGTGAGTAGAGTGACACTCGAGAGGAACGCTGGGATTGGTGAGGGCAGGCGGCAACGGCGGGTCTGAAATCCAGGAGCGTGGGCGCGAGACCACTGCTGTCCCTGTCGCACACGCCGAGGGGACCTGCTGGGCGCTCGGCTGACGTCCTGCTGTGAAGGCAGGCCTGGGAGGGCGGGGGGCCACTCGGCAGAGCCCGGACACAGCCCCTGGGGCCGGGCGCAGGGCCGGGGGTGGGGCGCGGGCGTCCCAGCGGGACTCGAGAAGGGGCTCTTAGGGCTCTGAGAGCTCAGCACACCTCCTGGCGGATGGCGGGTTTGCTCTGTGAGCGGCACGTCCACACACCCACACAAATGGACTCGGCCACTGCGTTTAAAGGCGGTTCATTCCTTCACCTCCTTAAATATTTCTCTCTCTTTGGCGTTCTAGGAGGAAGTCTGTCAAAGCAGGTGTGGAGGAAAACAGCGCGAGGTGGGGCCCTCTGGTCCCGCGTTTACCACGGGTTTACTGCCTTTCCTGTCTCTGAATATTCTTTCAGTAGCTGAGTTAACACACCTCCCATGCCTCGTATAAATTTGGGAAAATAAATGTAGGGCATAAGATGAGTCATGATCTTAGTTCAGATTTCCTCAGTGGGGAAAAAGACTCTCTTGAATAGGTGTTTAAAGTTGTTATAAAACAAACAAGTGGGCCAGTGAGGAATCTGCTCAGGAGACGTGAGAGACACCAGCTCACGGCGGCTGCACACAGCAGTTTCTCAACAAATATCTCGTGGATGAATTAATTTCTGTGCTTCTCATGTTTTCTCTAATTAGAAGGTCAGTAAAAGAGCATGCCTGCATCGCTTCTTGCTTTCCTCCCAGACACAAGTCAGCTGTGTTAGAAAATCAGCTACAGGTGAACGCTTACTGCTCTAAGCATGTCACATACTTAACCTATTCAATCCTCAAGCAATCCTATTAGGAAGTCGCCATTATTATTCCATTTCACAGATGAGCAAACTGAGGCAGGAAAGGTGAGTGGCTTGTGGTGGGTCTACAGCGGGCACATGGCACAGCAGGAAGGGTCCAGGCGTCTGCTCCAGTGGGGGGACCTCCTAAGCATGGGCAGATTCCCGGGCCCCTCTTACCTCTATGTTTCTGAAGGTGGAAATCTCCACATAGCCCGGCCTCCCTTCGGTCAGGAGGAACAGGCGCTTCTGGGTCATGGCGATCTTGCCCACACCCCAGTTGGTCTTGACAGAGCTTGACAGCTTGTAAACACACTCGTTTTTATCCAGGTGTTCCATCACTGATGAAGGCAGAATGACCTCTTGGGCCTCTGCTTCTGTCTCCTTCCAGCAGTTGTAGAAATCCTTGAATGTTTCTGGGTCAATCTGTTTCTGCTGTCCTTAGTTGTTTTAAAAAAAAAAAAGCGAGAGATTTCTTACAGCCACACACAACACGTGCGTCAAGAACTTCTGTTATCTTAAGACAGCGCATTACCCCAACCACGCAGCAGGTGGCACCAGTACTCAAGTCTGCCTAGACATAAAACACCTGGGAGGGGTTCTCCACTCGCTTCCAGGCAGCCCCAGGTGCCCAGGGTGGGCACTCGATCTAGGCCCAGCCCATCCACCCTCTCTAGCCCCTAACCCGGGGATGGGATCGCAGTGTGACTTAAGCCAGGTAGTCACAGTAACTCTTTGGACACCAGGTGGGAACACTGGGACAACACTCTTTTCTTATGGTGGCAAAGACCTGTATCACCACTAGAACTGGTGGCAGCCATCTTGGGGCCATGAGGGGAGCTAGTCCTTGGATGAAACTGAGGAGACCAGATCCTTGGTGATATGCCTATGCCATTGGATCAAGCCTTGCCCGAAGCTGGCAAGATCTATCTCTATATTCTTTGGTTCTGTGAGCAAATAAATTACTTGTATTATTTGTAACCAAGATGATCGTAATTGATGCCATAGCCTTTCCAAATGTCCAATATTCATGGGCTCTGGAGTCGGAGCGAGCCCCGAGTCAGAAGGCCAGCTTCACTACAGTTTAGCAGTGTGACTGCAGGCCAGCTGTGGAACGACCCTGCCTCCTTGCCTGTAAAATGGAGATGGGATCCCCACCCCACCCACGCTAAGAAGCCCAGCCCATTCTAATGCCCGAGGTTTCCCTGCCTCTGCTCCTGCCTTGACTCAGGTCTGCCTCCGTTCCGTGCCCCAGATCTGGCTGCTCCTCTCTCTGCCCTCTGTCAGGCAGCAGGCCCCCCTCGCGTTCTGGGGTCCCTGCCTGTAGAGCGGCCCCGCTCATAGCCTGCGTCACTCGGCGCCCAGAATGACTTTCTAAGATGCAAGTAGGAGCTCCCGCTCCCCGTTCAAACACTTCAAGGCCCCTCGTCTACACCAGGCCCCACATTCCTCCAGGATCAGGCCCCTCCTCCCTTCACACCCCCACGTTCCCATCATACCAAGTACATTCTGAAACAGGCCATGTCGTCCATGCCTCTGCACACACTGGTCCAGAGTGCTTGGCCCAGAAAACTCCTACTCATCCTTCAAGACCCAGATAAAACAGCTCATGTGCAGCCTTCCCTGACAAGGCAGTCCTCCTGGCCACACGGCCGCCGAGCTGCATATGCATTTCCCTTACTGCCTTCAATGACACCTGCTATGCTCCACTCTACACAGGGTCCCACTTAATCCTCCCAGCCACCTCAGGAGGCAGGCACTACTATCAGGGAAACTGAGGCATAGAGAGGCAAGCCCTTGCTGGCAGGTGCGTTAAGTGCAGAGCTGGGCCCTGAGGCCAAGCAGACAGCCTCATACCCATGCTGTACCGCTCTGCAGGTTCGTGTCTGCCTTCCTTGCAGATGCCAGGCTCGAGAGGGCAGGGACCACATCCTCCCTGTCCCCAGCCTGGCTGGAGGCCAGATGTGAAATGGCCAAATGACGCTCTGAAGTCCCGGTGTGGCCATGTCCCTGCTCTGGTTCCATAACACAGTGTCAAGGTGACAGTTATCTGAGGAATTTGAAATCACGGCCACAACTGAGTCTGGCTCAGCTGAGCAGTCACGGCTGCCGTCTGTGAATGGGAGGGCGCTGTGACAGGCAGGACGGGAGGCCTTCCAGGCCGTGACATTCGCTTCTACATAAGAATGGCTGAGATGGTCGGAATTAAGACTTGAACCAGCAAGTCAGGCCTCATCACCACCACAAGGTGCAGGCACCAAATACTCAGGAGAAAGCCTCCACAGGTGCAGGATTGGAGTCGCTTCTGTCCCACTCCCGCCCACCTGTATTTCTAATGTTGACAATGGGTGTCAACTATTTATAGATTTGTGTCAAGTTTTAAAGTCACTGGATCCAAACAGGGAAGAAACACACAACAGTGGGGTATTCATATGTCCTTGCGTAATTTTTTATAAATAAGTCACTGAAGAAGATGAAGCACAAGGGCACCGACGTGAGCTCCGGTGGACGGGACTGGCGTCCCCCGCAATGGGCGGCAGGGCACCAGAGCGCGTGTGGGTTGTGCCCCTGACCCCACAGAAGGGTTTGCAGAGCCCCTGTGCCATTTTAGAAACGCTGCTCAGAGCAGCTGCCTCTGACTGGGGCACCTCAGTCTACACTTCCCAGTGGTTCTGAGCCATCGTGTTTTAATCCGAAGCATTTGCTATTTTAGTTGGACCTCACATAAGAAGACGTTTAGTCTAAACATCTGAGCAAGGAAAGCCCAAGAAATGGGAAACAAGAGAAGGGAAGTGAGAGAGAAAGGCGAAGCCTTTACTGAATGAGAGCTGGAGCCAAAAGACCATGACGGCAGAGCCTGGAGCCAAGTGGCCTGTCTCTGCCGTCACTCCGGACAAAGCCCCTGCTGTCCAGGCCCCGCGGAGTTACTGGGGCCGTGCAGAGCAGAGTGCGAGACACCAGAACCCGACACAGCTTCCTCTCACAGACACGTGGCGCCAGGCCTCGGATGTGAGGCAGGCTCGTGGGCTCCAGCGGGCCCCAACCAGGGGATGGCAGAGACCAGGGGCACCCTGTGGTGGGAAGCGGCACGTACTCAGCTCCGGCCGGCCTGTGGACACCACACCTGCCAGGGCTGCAGCAGGACTGGACAGCTCACACCTGAGCCTGCTGTGCACACCTGCAGCCACTGTGCACATCCATGAACTCCATGCACACACAGCCACCACACACACCAACTGCCACTGTGTGCATCCTTGGCACCCATGCACACCTGTGGCCATTGTGCACACGTCCATGCACATCCACAGCCATTGCACACGTCTACACGGACAGAACAGCCATTCTTCATTTGTCTCCAATTCTGCACAAAAATGCCAACTGTTCACTCCTGTACCGTCACCCACACACCTCCAACACGGCCCATCCAGCTCGTCTGCGGGTGGAGGCAGCACCACAGGAGCCCGACTCCCACACGGCCAGGCTGTCGGCAGCACACGTCAGCCTCCCTCCCTCCCTGGGCCCACCTTGGGAGCAGCTGCATGTGGAAATCACTGGTCCTGCCCTGTGAATATCGGACTTTGAAACGTGTGACTGTTAAAATGTGTAATGATGAAACGGTGACGATGATTTTTTGAATAAACCCTCTGATGTATTCTTACACGACGTCAGTTCATTCGAGAATGGTGACACTCAGCTATGACTTCACACTGCTTTTTTAACACACGGCCGTTAGGCGAGAACGTACCCTTGGTGCTGCGTTACAGCGGCTCACACACCCCAGAATCACGATCGATAACTGACCTACTTTGTAATTACAGGGCCAAAGTGACAACAGGGCCGTCAATGGCACGATCGTCGTGGGTCAAGTCTGCTGATGCCCTCCCGGGATGTCCTCTCCATGTCTCTACTAGCATACGTCTGGGACTGCTGGACAGTGTCCACATGTCCAGCCACAAAACCACGCTTTCCAGGCTCCCCTGCAGCCGGGTGCCATGGGACCCACTCCTGCCCAACAAGAGGTGAGAGTGGGGGGATGGACCCTCTGCTTCCTGAGGGGAAAACAGGGATGCCCAGAGCCATCAGCCATCTGGGACTGGGAAGCAACAAGGCCGTGGGAGGGAGCGAAGGGGACTGAAGGGGCCTGGTGCACGGTGGCTGAGGAGCCACCACACATGCTCTGAACGTCCTGTGACACAACAATCCCAGTGGCTTTACGCTGCTGTATGTCAGGCCCTGCAGCTGACCTGGAGGGCGCTCGTGTCCTCATAAAGGTCCCCGGAAGGGAGGGGGCAGGGCCTTCTTCAAGAGGGGCTGAGCCCCGAGGCACCCGCACTCCCACTTCCTGGCAGCCCCTGAGCGTGGTTCCTCAGGCATCTCTGTGAGCACCTCTGTGTCCCCTCGGACACAGCCCATCCTCCCGCAGCGTCCCGACCCCCGGGCATCTCCTGGGTGGCGCCGATCGCCCGTCAGATGCCCAGTGAGACAACCCCCACTGTGCCCTGTGTGGCCAAGGTGGAGTCGTTTCTTCTCAGCATTTCCAAAGTGCAGCACGTAGAGGTGACCAGTGATCTGGACCGGCCTGCACCTCGGTCAGACCAACTAACTGGGACCTGTGAACAAATGATCCGATTCCTGCACCCAGAGGAAGACAGACAGCACGTGCACGCGTACAGAAACTGGCACGCACTGCCACGTCTGCCACGGAGGCCACCGACAAGAACCCAAACGGAAGCCATGCTCTGCAGTCTCCGTGTGGTAAGTAGGGAGAGATGCTGTCATGTCTCTCATCAGCATAGGATGACCTTTCTAGAGGACAGGAGAGCTCCTACACGTCAGAAGGGAAACGGAAATATCCCAATATAAAAATGGGCAAAGACTATGGAAAGGCAGTTCAGAGGAAGAAACCAGCATGGCTCAGAGCACGTGAGCTGCCGTTCGGTGAGAACAGCAGGGAGGGCATCTCATGCTCATCACCGCGTGCGGCCCAGGAGGTGGGACACGGATCTCCCAGGAGGCACCGCCCTGTGGGCATCGGGCAGTCTGCAGTCAAGATCACAGTACTCACATCCAAAGATGAGCTTCTTGGCCCAAATCCTCGAGAAACCAATCCACGCGCACTCCCGGAAACAGGCAGCGCAATACCATGTCAGCATTAGAAAAGGCACAATCCCGGGACAGCCCCGATGGTGAACAGGTAACTCACGCACTCCCACTGTCAGCAGTGGAGTAAATGAGAGCTATGTGAACCAACACAGACAAAGTCAGAAAACACAGCGCCGAATAAAATAGTCAGTGCGGACCGACACGCATGATGTGACACAATTCCCCGAAGCTTAAAAACACAGACCCAGGTACTGCTGTCGGATCCATCCGCCCGCAGTAAATGCATATAAACGTGGTCACGTGGTCGGAAGGGAAAGCTTGAGTTGGGGAGAGTGGTCCCTTTGAGGAGGGAGGGGTGGGAAGGGTACCAAACCAACAAGACAGGAAAGGTGAGGAAACGCAGCATTCCTGAAACGAGGGGAGGCTCTGGCGTTTGTCATGCTGTCTGTGCCGGTAGGTGTGTCTGGAGTATTCCACGGACAGCATGGTCCCGCATATGCGAGGAAGGGATCGTCACACGATGAGCGGATCCCAAGAGACAGGGGAGACCTGCAGAGGCTTCCTGGTCTCCCACCCACCTTCCCTAGACCCTTCCCACACCCCAAAGAGCCGGAGTCAGGAGAGCAGCCTGGGTGCGTGTGCACTGTTGGAAATCGGGGGAGAGGAAGGCCGCCCTGAGGCTCAGCCAGCCCCTCCCATTCCTTAACTGCGCAGAGTGGTGGCAGACCCCTCACACCCCAGGGGTCTTCCCAAACCCCCAGCTGGCTTGCCTTAAGCACATAAATCACTCGCTCTTGGCATCTGCCCTCTTACCTACGGTCAAGGCCTCAAACAGTCGATGTATGGTGCTGATGTCCTTCACGATGCCCGACTCCTGAACCCTCCTCACGAAATCGCCCAGTTGCATGTGCTGCTTCGGCAGCTCGAAGTGCTTCACACGGTCGTCCGCCTTGGGGGCCTCCCTGGCCTTGTCCATGACCTCGCTGATGAGCCGCCTCAGCTCGGGGGTCCCCTCGGCCTGGGCGCGCTCGGGGGCCGACATGGACTCCACCGTCCTCTTAACGAGATCCGCAGGAAAGATCCTCACGTCAGTTTTGTAGAGACTTTGGAAATCTAAGAGGGCATCCAGCAGTTGCCCCTGCATCAGATGAACGAGTCCGCGGAGGTAGAAGTATCTCGCCAGGAGCGCGGAGTTCTCCGGGGCCAGACAGCTCATGGCTTTGCTCAGCAGGCTGACGCAGTCGGAGTAATAGGCCTGGACACACTGGCTCACCAGGGGAAAGTGGATTTCCGGTATCTTGAACGTATACGTCGTTTTAGGGGTCACATTCAGAACTGAAGAATTAAAGGAAAAGAAGCAGATAGCACAGAACTTAAAAATAAACACGTGTTCCCATCCAATCATTTTGTCTAGGTCAGTGTTTCTGTGCCTTTGGTGCAACTCAAGGCAAGAACCCGTGTGCCTCTTCCAGAAAGCTCCAGGGACCCCCACGCAGAACGAGGGGCCCCTCACTTTGCTTCCACGGCACCCTGAGAATATCGAATAATTTTATTTGCTAAAACTATTAACGCTAAACTGAAACATTTGGTAGTGAGTCTATTGGAGGATTAAGCTAATAACCTAAGCCAAGATGTACTTGCTGGGCAGGGCTAAGCCCTGTAAGAGAATCGTTTCATTCACCTTCACAGCACATCTGTGAAATGGGCATTGTTATTGTTCCCATATTACAGATGTGGAAATGGAGGCTTCCACTTGTCCCAGGTACACGGCTCCTAGGCGCCAGAGCCACACCTGAACCAGGCTTGTCTCACACCAGTTCCTCCAACAAACATCACCTAAGGGCCTCCCAGGTAGGGCCGGTGCTCCTCCTCTCCCAGAGCTCCAGGGACCACCACAAGGCCAGCCCTGCAGGGAGGCAGCTCACCCCAGGGAGCTGGGTCTCAGCGACGAAGCCTGGAGGAGGGAGGAGCCTGGGAGGGGCGGGGGGCTCCAGGGGAAGGCTTAGAGAGCAGAGAGAGAACATGTGCCCACAGTGGAGTGAGCACATCGAGGAGTGAAAGGTGTCACTGGGTTTTACAGAAGAGGAACTGTAGACCCAGAGAGGTGAAGTGACCTGCCCAGGGTCACACAGCCAGGAAGCAGCTGTGCAGGGGACTCAGACCCAGCAGTCGCCTCAAGATGCTTGCTCTGTCATTAAGGTCTTTTCATTTAAACACAGGGCCCCTCCTGGTGTCAGTGGGGTGCGTTCCTCATTCAGCCTCCAGCTCTCCCACGTTCATCAGGAGGCACCAATTGATACCTGGTGCCTTAGACCCAGACAGCGGCCACCAGGGGGCCCACGCGGCTCACGGTGCCTGGCCTCCCACCATTTCTCCCGTCCACCATGGACGGAGTGTGATTCCATCCTGCAACTGCACGGAGAGGGGCCCTGAGCATAAATAACCGACATCACACACGACGCGCTGTGCTGCGCTTACACGGAAACAAGACATGGGCTCACGTAGGTCCAATCAGGCTTTACAGCAATTTACACGCTGAGGAAACTCCAAGCCGACATCGGGAGCAGCACACCGCTTTGCTTCAGAGGCGTGGCTGCTGCATCTCACAACGCTAAGGGGCTGCTGCTGTCCACCCCCCACGGACACGCCTCCCCCAGTGCCCACCTGGCTCTGCCTCTCCATTCATTCTCATCGCTGCTGAAACGTCACTCCTGCACTCCGAGCCCTGCCCCTTGCCGTCCCTGATCCCGCCTCCTCCAGGTCAGGACACTCAATGCCCCGGGGTGACGTATCTATCTGTTCATCACCTGCCTTCACCTCCGGAACTCCGTGAGGGCTGGGGCACTGGGTTCCTTGCACCCCCAGGATCTAGAAAGAGGTTGGCGCTAGTCATTGTCTCCCATTAGAGACTGACATATGTAGACATGTATTTGACATGTACACGTACACACACACACAGACATGCACGTATGTGTACATGCGAAAGACACCAGACCTGTGTGTGGCTGTTATCTTTAGCAGTGAGACTGGGTGATGGGAAAGACAGACGAGAAATAATTATCTATAACCAACAGAGTTTGCAAAATGAATATTCTAAAAATATTTCAAATAATTAAACTGCTAAAAAACCCAAAACCTATTCCCTTCCACTAAAACAAGCTGCGGTCTCTTTCGATGACTTGCAACGTCAGAATCGAGTCACTGAGGACAGCGCCACACGAGGGCAGTGACGGTCACCTGTGCTGCTGCTCCCCCAGTCCGCGGCCTCCACTTTCCGCAGCGACGCGTTCCGGAGCGGCACCTCGGGAGTGGTGATGTCCTGCAGGTTGGGCATGCTGACCACCATGCGCCTGTGAGCCCCGTGCAGGGCCGAGGACTTCCGCGAGGCCATCTTCTCAATGGTCGGTCTTCGTGGACTGACAAGCATCCCACTAATTCTGGGGCAGAAAAAAGCAGGGCTTTACTTTGCAGATACAATATCGATTGAAGGATAAGCCTCAACTAAGCGTTTTCTTCTGCGCGGTGACAGTGTCCTGTATTCTTGCCCACATGTGGGAACAGCGGAGCTGCATGTCTGAACCTCCCCATGTGTTTAACTAAAGGCCGAAGGACAGACCGTGTCCCCCAAAGAGACCACAACACAGAGAATGTTCGAGGATTTCAGGAAAAGCATCTAGTGAGAGGTGGAAAACAGGCTTTGGGGATGGGTGAGCGTGGGAAAGAAAGAGAAAGAAGATGGGACAGAAATGGCATGAACGCGGACCCGGAGGTGCGCAGGGAACACGCGAGCGTCAAGCGCGTTCAGAGACCCCTGCTAGAAGAGAAATACACGGAGAGGAGCCTGACTACCCAATTCATCATGAATTTCTAAAGGTGAGACTTTGCCACTTGAATGTATCGTTCATCCATCCAAATAAAACTACGCCACTTGAGCATCTGGATCCCCAGAGTCGTGCACCCCAAACGTGATGACGAAGGTACCTGTCCTCTTCGGACTGCGTGTTAAGGTCCATCTGAGCAAAGGCGTCCATCCTCCTGCTGAGCCGGGCTTTAAGAAAAGAATGAAACATGTAGGTCTCCAAAACCTGAAAGAGGCGGTGAGAGCGAGTTACCGCGACGTGCGCTCACACGGTCCTTTCTTCTCTGCGTACCCAGAGCACCTGTGGCAGCTGCTTGAGTGTCCCCTCTCCGACCCACTGAGGCCTCACTAACATCCCGCTCCTTCGGACAAAGTTCCTAAACGTGGGTAGCTTTCTTAATGTATCATAATCTACCAAGACTATCCCTCAGTTTCTCACCAGCTGATGGGAAAGAATCTGCCACTCTTTGCATTTGAAAAGTCACGAAAAGTTCAAAAGCCCAAACCCCCTTGCCCCCCACGACAGCAACAGCCGCAGCCTCTGGGTTCTGGGGTCTCCTGGGCACGGTGGCTCTGCCCTGACTCCGCGCCTCACGGCCAGCGCACCTGCCTGGCCTCCACTTGCTACCCTCACGCCTCTGCTCGGTTCCCATCAGCCACAGCTGCTGGTTCTCGTTTTAGAAGGTGAACCTCCAACAGCCGGGTCTTTGTGTCCCCCGTGATCCCTGCTCTGCTGACCGGGGGCATGTGGGCCAGTGGCCTGGAGAGGACGAGGCTCGAGGATCTGCAGGCCGCCGCACACCCCAGGCGAGGAGAGGAGGGCAGAGCGCCCAGAGCCACGCAGGGGTACTGGGGCTCAAAGAGGAGGGGCTGGAACACCCCGCATGCAAAACGCCCGCAGGAAAATGAAGGAAGGGAATGAGGCCTGCAGAAGGTGGGGTGTGGGGCTCCTTCCTGTGGGGGGACTCAGAGATGGGAGCCGGGGTCTCAATGAAAGACCAGAAGAGGATGCTAAGGAAGGAAGGCAGGGCCACCAGAGGGAGGAGGCAGGGACGCAGGACGCTCAGGGCGGCTCCGCTGGACCCCCAGCAGGCCATCACAATTTTGAAACAGCCATGAGCTGAGTTCTGGGCTTTTCTCCGGCCCCGGCTTCCACCTCTGACGGGGCCCTGTGCTCCTCTGCTGCGCTTTTCCTCCAGTGGGTCCTGTGTCAGCAGCAGCTCGAGGTTCACACACGGCAGGCTCTGTCCACCGGGGAGTGTGTGCAGTGTGCCAGCAGGTTTCAAGAGTCCTCAGAGCGGCCCTTGACAAACATCCAAACATCGGTGTGACCACACGGAGCCACGTGAACAGGCAGGAATATGGAGCCCACAGGGCAAAGCAGGAATAAAGGAAGCAAGTGGAGGGAGGGAGCCAGGGCAAGAGAACGGCAGAACAGTGACAGCTGTTCAGCTTTACTAATTAGTTACCAACTTGCATAATGAAAAGAAGCAGACTCGCACTTCAGGCCACAGCTCAGCAGGCAAGGCTCGGCCATCCCCTCCCGCGGGGGGCAGCCAGGGCTGTGATTCCTGCCGGAGGGGCGCTCAGGGTGTGTGGGGGGGACCCCCAGGGTGGGGAAGGGACCTTGGAGGCACAGGGGCCGGGCTGAGTGGACACAGACTGTGGCTCATGGAGGCCGAGTTCCAGAGGGGAGGGAGTTCTGCAGAAAGAGAGTTCTGGAAGTCTGCACACGGGCCCTCTGAAGCCTTTGCTGAGCACTGAGGTCTCACACTAGGGTGAAAGGCACAAAACGAGGCACAGAGCAACCAGGAAGATGTAAGCAAAACATCCTCCGAGCGCACCAAGCGCGGGGACGCGGAGCTGGAGCAGCGGCAGGGAGCGCGGAGCCCAGGGTCCCGCATCACTTAGTGAAGGGCTGCCCTCCCCCAGGGAAGAGGCCGCGCTCGCCCACCCCGAAGTGTGAGACCAGCCCCGCAGGAGCAGGAGACCCGCACATGGGGGAATGGGGGACCGCTGCCACAACAAAGCCCCCAGTATTCCTTTTCATGACAGACAAGAATGGAAACAACCAAATGCTCAGGCGCAGGCGGACGGAAAAACACAGGGCACTACATCCAACACTGGAGTACCCTCGAGAAAAGGGACACACCGCCCACACAGCAGCGCGGTCACCCTCACAGTCAGCGTGAGAGAAGCAGACGGGGCAGCCGGGAAACTCCTCCACGGACGGGGACGGGGACGGCGCAGCCCAGGGCCTGGGAAGGGGGGTGACTGGGAAGAGGGGTGTCTGGGAAGAGGGGGGTGACTGGGAAGGCGGATGGGATGACTGGGAAGGGGGAGGCAGTGACTGGGAAGGGAGTGACTGGGAAGGGGTGTGGGTAACTGGGAAGGGAGAGGGGGTGACTGGGAAGGGGGAAGGGGTGACTGGGGAGGTGGTAACTGGGAAGGGGGGGGTGACCGGGAAGGGGGGTGACCGGGAAGGGGGGGTGACCAGGAAGGGGGGTGACCTGGAAGGTGGGTGACCGGGAAGGGGGGTGACCAGGAAAGGGAAGACAGTGACTGAGAAGGGGGGTGACCGGGAAGGGGGGTGACCAGGAAGGGAGGTGACCTGGAAGGTGGGTGACCGGGAAGGGGGGTGACCAGGAAAGGGAAGACAGTGACTGGGAAGGGGGGTGACCGGGAAGGGGGGTGACCAGGAAGGGGGGTGACCTGGAAGGGGGTGACTGGGAAGGGGGTGACTGGGAAGGGCACCGGCATGGTTTGGGATGATGAGAAGGCTCTAGATCCAGACGGAGGACGTGGTTGCCCAGGTGCAAACATCTGTCAACACTCACCTCACTCCACCCTTAGCACAATAGCATTCTGTGATATGTAAATTATACTCTAAAGAGCTGATTAAAAACATAAGAGATGGCCAGTGGATCAGAAGGAACCATGCTCAAATAAACTTTTGGAAAAGCTAATGCAGGTAATAAAATATTAACAGATGCTGAGAAACTTATTCTGAACAATGTTTTAAATACAGTGAAGAAAAAAAGACGGAACATACACAGACAAATACACACCCCACACACCTCTTACCTGTTTATAAAACTGCTGGTCCCCTGGGGCTCTTGTCTTGAGGAACTCTTCACTATTAAATACTCGATGTTCATAATTTAAGTGATTCTTCACTTCCCTGACCAAGAGAAAGACAGTCCAAGTGTTGAAATATTTTTAAATACATAAAAAACACATCACTGTTAGAAGCAGAAAAACCATGACAAGAACACGCTTTGCAAAGCCCTGTTCTGCAGATTACTCTGACTCCCATAATGACACGGTCTGGATGCCTCTGGTGGTCGAGCTGTTGCGTTCCTTCACGCACAGCTTTTCTCGCCACCTGGCATGCAGCTCCAGGAGGGAGGTCCTCGTCTCCTCCCTCAAGCCCCCCAGTTCCTTATGCAAAGGAAGATGCAAGAACCAATACTTGTTCCTACAAGTAAAATTGAGTTCCGAGTGGTGACAGGGGCAGGGCAGCCAGACTGAGTACTAACTCAGCCCGGCCGTCAGCCTGACCCCACAGGCCACTTCGCCTTTGTGCCCCATTTCCTCGTCTATAAATCCATGGGGACTTTAGCAGATGACCTCCCAGATCTAGAGCAATATTCCACAAATAGAATCAATAACCTTACAAGGTACATTCAGCACATAGTGTGTTCAGTGTTTTCCCTCCATCAGGAGGGAAAATATTATTTCATCTAGGGGAAATAGAATTTAATAATCTGGAATCATATTTTCTGCTTTTCATGAACTCACCAAGCTGGCAAAGTGTTAAAAAAAAAAAATCTTGTTCATGAAAGATTTCACCTTAAAATAACAAAAGGAAAACAACATATCTATGACCACACCAATTATACTGCTTTGAGCAAAGAGATACTACAACCTGTTCATAATACGCGGTCCCATTTTTCCTAATAAGTTATTTGCTTTATGCAAATATATACATCAAAATAATATGGCCATTAACATGCCGGTTTTGAAATAATCACACAGAGTGTCGTCACGTCTGTAAGCTCTGGTCTAGACCCCACCCAGATGGAGGGTCCCTGCAGCCGCCTTCCCTCGCTCCAGGCCCCGGGAGAGAGGAGAGGAGAGACAGAAGGCTGCAAAGAGGGGAAGAGAGAAAAGGCCCAGAGGCTTTTCCAGTAAAAATAACTCCTTCACAAAGTTGTGAAATAATTTTAGAAATAACTTGATCCACATTCCTTAAATGACCGCACATTTAGGCCACAAATAGCGACCCAACCCCTGGACCATATCACGCTGAAATAAACACACTTTACTAGTCTACAGAACCAATATTCTAGCTCAAGTACTAGTTCCCAGCAGCAGGCAAGAGACAGCTTGACGATAATTACAGGAATGAAGAAAACTTCCCAATGGGGGCAAATCCTGAGTGCTCCAGCCTGGCAGCTCTCCTTTGGTGGGCTTCACTCCCGAAATGATCCGTCTGCCCCCCACCCTGGCCCGACCCTGACCCTCTGCCAGCACAATCATCCACAGATGGTCATCTGCAGGAGAGACTGAGGGGGCAGGGGCCTCGCTCATTTCTCCATCACGGATTTCAGTCATTCAAGCTTCGGGGGCCGCTGCCATCACGGAACTGCGAGCTGACACTTCACAGACACTGGAAATGTTCTTTCGATACCTGAAGATGCTGACGAGCAGCTGCAGGGTGATCTGCTGGATCTGGCGGTTGAGTGTTTGCTGCCAGGCCCGCCTGCAGTCTCGCCCCTCGTTCAGGTCTGTGCTGGAGCCAAGGTGGGCAAGGGCCAACTCGTAATGCAGCTGAAGGCTCTGGACCCTGGAAAGGAGCAGAAGGCTACTGACGACAGCTCGTGCTTCCTTCCGTGACCGCTGCTCACTGGCACTGGAGAACTCGCCCCGAAGGGGGCTTGCTCTCGCCAGGTACGTTAACACTTTCAGGATGCTGAGAATACCTGTCAGTAACTTTTAGGGGGGGTCATTAAAAACACATCCCTGGAAGAGTTTATTCACCTCCCAACATAAACAGCTAATTAGTGCAGAACTCACGAAGACCTTGACTTTGGACCATGCACATTTTTATCTAAGCGGAATCAGCCCGGCCCCCATGCTCTGCTTGGTGAGGGCACATGCTCCCCTTCCAGGACGGCCAAAGGGTTTCCAGCTCAGGCCCCCTCTTGACTGGCGGGTCAGGGCTGCCTGGGAGGGACAGCGCAGCAACTGGGCAGCTTCTCATCCCCACCCCCTGCCTGGGCAGGCCCGGACACCCCAAATGTCCTATGTGTCACCGCTCCTGGCACACCAGGGGACAGCCACTTACTCGTCTGGAGGTACCCAGGGCTCTCACAGCTATCTCTGTAACCGTGAGCTGCCATCAAACGCGATCCCAGCCTCCCCAACACGACCCAAGGCTGCACTTTCAGATGTGACTTTGGAAACCAACAGAAACGGACTGTGAGCCAGGCACCGTGGATCGCCGGTGGACACAGGCAGTCCTGGTGTGGGGCTTACATTCAGGTGGGAAGAAACAGGAAACCACATAAAGGCACCACAAAATGTGAGGTAACGGGGACGTGGGGCAGGGAATCCAAATAGAGCGATGGCCAGGAAGTGGCCAGATTGGGTGGCTGGAGAAGACCTCTCTGAGGGCCTTGGACCTGAAAGGTGAGAGGCCGTGAGTAGATGGGGAGCACCTAGCCGCCTAAGGCCCCACACAGGTGCAGCTGGGCCTGCTGAGTCCAGCGTGTCTCCAGCAGGGGACTGGGGAGGTGAGCCGAGGTCCCCTGGTCAGCAGGGACCGGGACAGGCTTGACCCCACAGGTGACGAGAGGCTGCTTCTGGAGATGGGATATCTCAGCCCTGGCTGACCCAGCTGGTCAGTTCAGGTCACCACCCCACCGAGACAGAGGGTGAGCAAATACAGTGGTGCTGTTCGTGGGCGCCAAGCTGGCCGTTCACCCAGTAGATGTAGGACGCGGCGGGGAAAGGAATTGCACAGACTTTTCCTGCATAAAAACTCCACTGTGCTGCCTGCAGCAGCAACCTCTTCCTGTCTTCTCTGCAGGGACAGTCCCTCGCAGGAAAAGGCTGTCCCCTGCCCCTGGAGCCCTCCTTCCTTCTCTCCCAGGCACTCAGCCAGCACAGCCCTGAGCTGCCCGTCCGCCCGAGAGAGCTGGGGATCTGTGTTCCTGCCCCTCAGGGGGTCAGGTGAGGCAGGGAGGATGTGGCAAACACACACTTCTGATCAAGGTGAAGAAGACAGTGGCGGGGCAGAGAGGTGACTAGAAGCGGGCATCTCGGGGGTGAAGGGCGGCTGCCTCTTGCGCCTCCCGGGCAAACACCGCGTGTGGACACACTGGCACTCCAGAACCCCGTGGGGAGACTTACTGCCACCGACAGGTTCACAGTCTCAGAGCCTTTACAGACGTGCCACCCACTGCACACGGGTTAGTTCACATTTACAAAACACAGTGTCCTACGGTGAGACTGTAAGCCACACCACATCCCACTGTTTTGGAGTCCTGGAATCCAACCCTCGGGGTATATTCTAGAATTCTAACAATAACACGTGGACAGAGGCGAGAATCCCATCTTACTGGGGATACTTTACCAAAGTGAACACGTGAGCAGCGCCACCAAATGCTAGCAAACATCAGCCCAGAGAGTCAGGGGAAAGCGGCTTTGGCTTATCAGAAAGTAAACAGACAGTTAGGAATGTAGGTTTCGCCTTCCAAGTTCACGCAGAGAGACATTCCCCGCAGAACCCTGAGCACAAACCAGCCGGCTGGCCACAGGGGAGAGCCCTTGTGGACGCCACGCCCACAGTCACAGCAGGACAGACAGTCCACATGGCTGGCTGTGGGCCTCATAAGAGTTTTTAAGATGGAAGGAACAACGATAAAGGTGGCACTCCCATATATTTTGCAGAAACCATCCAGGTAGAAGGAATAATTGATACCAAGTGTTATGGGCTGAATTGTGCCCCCCAAAACTTATATGTTAGAGTCCTAACCCCCAGTTCCTCAGTATGTGACTGTATTAGGAGAGAGGGCCTTTAAAGAGGTGATTAAGGTAAATGAGGTCACTGGGGAGGCCCTGATCCAATCTGACTGGTGTCCTTATAAGAGGAGTTCAGGACACAGACACACAGAGAGACGACCACGTGAGGACACAGGGAGGAGACGGCCGTCTACACGCCAAGGAGAGAGGCCTCAAGAGGAACCAGCTCTGCCCACACCTTGATCTCAGACTTCCAGCCTCCAGGACTAGGAGACAATAAATGTCTGTTGCTTGAGTAGTATTTGTTACCGCAGATCGAGCTGACTAATACACAGATAAGAAATGAGAAAAGCCGAGTTGAGGAGGCCAAGACACAAACCATTCCTCCCAGGCTCCAGCTCGTCCCTCATCTGACCTCCCAACAAACAGACAAAATAAAGGGGAAACCAGTCAGCACTGATTTCACATAAACTGCATCCCAGGCTTCCCCCAGACACAGCACAGCCAGGCGACCTGCAAAGAAGCCACAGAGCAGCTGCTACGCTGACTCCCTGTCCCCTCCACCAGCACCTGTCACTCATTGAGTCTCATGCGAGGTCTGACTCAGTCCATCCTGCAGGGTTCGAGGACTAACAGCAGGATCTCTCCCACTACCATTTTATTAGATTCCAAAGGAAAAACAAATGCTCTGCAGAACAACCCAAGGGAGCCCCAGCATTGCTCCACCAGCGTCCGCCCCATCCTGTCCTGTGTGTCCCCCCAGGATGGCCGGATGCCCCAGGACGCACCTTCGTCCTGGTATAATTAGTAATCACACCCCATCCACTCTCCCCAGAAGAAGCACAGCTGAGAGAGGCCCCGCCAAGCCTCTCCCCACCACAACAGAGGCCGCAGGGCCTGCAAAGCCTAAAATATTTATGATCTGGCCCTTTTTAGAAGAAGTTTGCTGATGCCTGATCTAGGCCAATGACGTTTAGTAGTAGAGACGGAAAAAACCATCAACAGCTATGAAACAGTGCCACAGGACAGGGCCACGTCTGTTTTGCTCAACAGTACACATGCCCTGCCAACGTGAGGCCTATAATGGGGACTGGATACATATCGAGGGAGGGAATGAGTGAGCGAGTGAACGAATGAATGAAAAATGAACAAGAGGGAACCTCCAAGACCACAGACACAGGACCCTGGGGCACAGGAGAGAGGGTCAGCGAGGTTTCCCGAGGGACGTGAACTGTCACCTGACTCTGGAGGGCCACAATGACTATTTAGGCAAGATCGGAATAAAGACAAATGACTTTTATTTTAAAATATTCATAAATAATTTCCAAACTATAAATATATAAAACATCTATCAATAATATAAGATTGGAAAAGATACTCAGAATTGACAAGCACGGAACCTGAACAGAGATGTTTTCAAATACACACTATTCCCAGCTTTACCTCTGAATAAACGTCTGCGCCGCCAGGAGAGGGATGTCGGGGACGTCAATGTCCTCGTCACTAGAGTAGGTGATGCTCCCGTTATCGATGTTTATCAGAATTAAACCATCAGCCTCCTATAAAATAAGTTGTAAAGATTCACGTAAGATTCTGAATCTGCATACATCTTTGAAAACAAAAACACACATTTTGCATTCACTACATGTCATCATTAATTAAATTACCCTATTTAATGTGTACACAGGGCCTTATATTACCTCTACCAAAAAAAGCGGTATATACCAGGAGTTATGTCAACGAGCTAAATTTAATTCAATGTGCCTCTGTCTTTGAGCGAAGATTCCAATACATGTTTCAGGCTCTCACCTACCCTTGTACAAACAAACACTGCTTGTACTACTTCAAGGAGCCTGGAGAGAACATTCCAGAACCAATGAGAGCAACACTGACGTTCAACACCCAATGTGTTGGTTTAGCTGCCCAGCCAGCCCACCCTCTGCCACCCAGAACCAGAGTGTGGGTGGAGTCCTGGGCTCGGTGACCACACACACTTAGAATTTTTGAAATATGTATATGGCTTACTTGGAAAGTCTTATCTGCAGCAAAATACACAAATAATGAGTCACGCGTGCATTAGAGCTCTGCAATTCAGCAGTCCCCAGGAGGTGACGGCGAGTCTCTCAGAAGGTCCCCACTCCCCAGCTCTCACACCGGCTCTGACCTCACATGAACTCTGCACAGACCAGTCTTCAGGGCAAACGTACAGAGCACCAACCCGGCGGGTGAACAGCCTCCCCCTCTGCAAGCACTAATGCCGCACATCTGCATGTCATGGTGCGGATGAGCTACAGGAGCGCTTCCGAGCCCCCAGCATCGCCGACAACAACATCCAAACCCCAAAGCACTTTCAGGGAAGACCCGAAATCTTCCAGAATAGGTAAATCACTAAAAGGCGTTCCTCCATGACTGCTGACTGGAATTGTTGAGTAAACACGCCAAAATGTTTCCGTTCAGGGTCTGAAAGAAGATGCTTTTTCCCTAATGACTAAAAAAAGAAACATAACTTTAAACCTCAGAGCATGGCCTCTTTTTTTCTCCTTTGCAAGGCGGACTGAGTGACGTTTTTCCCTTCCTTCCATGAAGGTCTGAATGGCCTTTTCCCAAAGTGTGTTTGTCCTCTGGTGAGTCACTCGCTTTGGCAAGAACACAGAGACACCCGGCTCCTCCCCAGGAGGGGCCCTTGGCCCGGCACAGCGCCTACTGCCTTCCCAGATTTGCTCTAAAACGCTCCAGGGAAAAACAGGGCAGCGGGGCCACACCAGACGACTGCTGAAGCCAGAGGCGTACACGGCATCCATTCTACTCCTCTCTCTGTTTTTGTGCCCACTTACAAATTTTCAAAATAAACAGTTAAATGAAAACCTACCCTGTACCAACTGCCACTAAGCACACGAAAAGGTGCTCAACATCATCAGTCACCGGGGAACTGCACATCGAAACCACAATAAGATCCCACTTGACACCCACCAGGATGGCTAGCATCAAAAAGATAGATAACAACAAGTGCTGGCAAGGAGGTGGCGAGACCGAAACTCTCCTACGAGGTGAGTGGGAATGTAAATGGTGCAGCAACCACAGAAAACAGTCTGGCCGTTCCTCAAGTGGTTAAACATAGAGTTACCATCTGACCCAGCCATTCCACTCCTAGGAACCTACTACCCAAGGTAAATGAAAACACATGTCCACACACAAACTTGAAAGTGAATGTTCACAGCACATTACTCGTAAAAGTCAAAAGGCAGAAAAAACTCAAAAGTCCATCAACTGAAGAACAGATAAACAAACCGTGGTATAGTCACACAATGGCATCCAATTCATCCATAAAAATAAAGCCCTGCTACACACTACAACATGGATGAACCTCAGAAAATGTTATGCTGAGTGAAAGAAGCCAGACACAAAAGACCATATACTGGATGACTCCATTTACATAAATCCACATATATGGACCAGGCAAATCCATAGAGACAGAAGGTAGATAACGGCTGCCAGGGGCTGCAGTAGGGCAGAACGAGGGTGACTGCTAATGCACTCAGGGTTTCTTTGTGGGGTGATGAAAATGTGTTCTAAAATTAGTTGGCACTACTCTATAAAGTTACTAAAAGCCACTGACTTGTACATTTTAATCTGACAAACTTTGTGGGATATAAATTGTATCTGAGTGAAGCTGTTTTAAAAACCAAACCCATTCTGCCTACTGGCAACATCACCGTATTTATCACAAACTCATGATGTTAGCTCACCAGCCAAATGTATGCCATCTCCAGTCAACAGTAAAAACAGCTACCACTGACTGAGCACCTGCTGTATGCAGGCACCGTTGCACTGACTCCTTGGATCCCCACCATAACAACGAGATCAGCATGCACACTGGCCTTGTGTGACTGGGACACCAAAGAGTTCAACACCCTGTCACAGGTCAGCCACGCAGCGAGCAAACGGCCACTGAATTCAGTAAGGCCCAGGAACCCCACGGACACTGAGCCGCACACTGCATGTACGCGCACTTTCTAGGTCCACGGTATCAGTGAACAACAGAAGCTTCACCAAAAAAAGGAAAATATGGAGCAATAACAATGGCGGCTACCGTCTACCAAGCCCCAGTCATGTGCAGGGGGCTGGGTGGGGTGCGGGCTATTCCTGAGCCAGAACCCTGCCCCTGAGGACGTGTCCTTGCCCCACTTCACAGACGAGGAAACTGAGGCTTAGCAAAGGCAAGTGACTCACTCAAGGTCACAGAACTAGTAAGCCGCAGAGTTTAGACATAAAATCGGGTACCGACGACTCTAACCCTGCGCTCTCCTCACTGAAAAATCCACAAGGAGCCACGTGAGCTGCCGTGCAGTAGATTGAGGAGTGACATAAGACACTCAGAACGCCGTGGGCTTGAACACGCCCCGAGGTCCGCAGGGGGATGGTGCAAGGACAAATGAGACAGCACACCATGAGTGTGTGGCGCCCGCAGCACAAGAGCTTAATGACGGAAGTGATCGCGATCTCTCTGTGGCCCAGTGTGCCTGGCCCTCACTTCAGGGCACTTTCAAAGCAACTTCCCATTAGTCATCACAATGGACTCACAAGAATTTTATTGTTCTAAATCAAATGATCGACAAATACCCAGAAGTGGAGTAGCTGGATCATGTGGTATTTCTATTTTTAATTTTTTGAGAAATCTCCATACTGTTTTCCATAGTGGCTGCACCAATTTACATGCCCACCAGCAGTGTATGAGGGTTCCTTTTTCTCCACATCCTCTCCAAAGAATGTGAAAACACTACTTTGAAAAGATACATGCACCCTTATGTTCATTGCGGCATTATTCACAATAGCCAAGACTTGGAAGCAACCTAAGTGCCCATCAACAGATGAATGGATACAGAAGATGTGGTATATACACAATGGAATACTACTCAGCCATAAAGAAAGACAAAATGGTGCCATTTGTGACAACATGGATGGGCCTTGAGGATTTTATGCTAAGAAAAGTAAGTCAGATGGAGAAAGACAATTATTGTATGACTTCACTCATGTGGAAGATAAACAAACACACAGATACAGAGAACAGATTGGTGGTTACCAGAGGGGAAGGGGGTGGGGGAGGGTGAAAGGGGTAAAGAGGCATAGTGTATAGTGATGGATGGCAAGTGGACTTTTGGTGGTGACCACGATGCAGTCTATACTAGTCAAAACAATGATGTATACCTGAAAGTTACATAATGTTATAAACCAATGTGACCTCAAAAAAATAAATTAAAAAAACAAAATAGTCATATCAAAAAGTGAGAATGGTAGCAGAAATCTAAAAACAGCCTCCCAAGATTCCACACCCCCTAGTCCCTGGACTCTGTGAACGAGATGAGGTGTCACCCCCATGATTATGTTGTGTCACATGGCACAGTTGCTCTTAAAAGAGGGAGATCATCCAGGTAGGTCTAACGTAACCACATGAGCCCTTAAAAGCAGAGAACTTTCTCTGGCTAGTGGCAGAAGAGGAAGCCAGAGAGATTTGAAGCACAAGGGTGATTCAACGTGCCACCTCTGGCCACGTGAGAAAAAATGTGGGCAGCCTCTAGGAGCAGAGAGCAGAGCCCAGCTAGCAGCCAGTAAGGAAACAGGGACCTCACATCTACAGCCATAGGGAATTAGATTCTAAAACCTAAATGAGCGTGAAAGTGGATTCTTGCCCCGAGCCTGGCCAACATTTTGATTTACTGAGATAATAAACGAGTGTTGTTTCAAGCCACTAAGTTTCTGGGAATGTCTTACACGGCAGTAGAAAACGAGTACAGTGGGAAAATAAACATACCAGGGAAACATATTTCAATCAATCGATCAATCAAATGGTCGACACCTAACCTTGCTGACTTCTGCAAAGTGGTTGAGGTGGCAGCCCATGAGAAAGGATGTGGGAGCCATGACAAAATCCAGCATCTGGCCCGACAGGATGGGCACGAACGTGTGCTGCCACTGCAGGGGGTGGAGGTAGGCCAAGAAGCACTCGGCGACAAGCGTCAGCAGAGCCCAGTTGGAGGAGAAGAACACGATCCGCTGCTCCGTGAGAAGGCAGGTCAGGATCTGGGGGAACCGACAATACCGTGTCACGCTCCCAACCGGGCACAGTCAACTTCAAACACCGTAAACACGCCGCCCAACAAAACCGGATGGAGTGTAGTTTACCCTGGTTTCCTGCTCCATTTGTCAAAACAAAAGCCACTCTGACCCCGCAAAAATGCTATTTGCAAACAGCGTGCACTGTAGTGAACGTTGGTTTTAAGCAAAAAAAAAAAAAATTTCAAGTACACTGGTGCTGTGCGCTGTGGAACACACTTGTACTTAATCAGCTCTGATACAACTGCAGTTTTAACGCCCCATGAAGCCGATTAGCACAGACGCGCTCAGGTTTGCAAGGACACATACCTGCAGCACCTTCTCAGGTCTGAAGCACAGCAAGGGCAGGTGAAGGTCCAGGTCGATGACTAGGCTTTCGGGGTCCGCTCGTGAGGGGAACACAATCTGTAGTGGTTTCATGTTAAATATCTGTGACGACAAATTTCCATAATTAGTTCGGAGAGCTGCTCCCAGCAGAGGCTGAAATGCACTAAAATTCACTATTTCGGTGCAGAAAGCATCTGAGTTAGGAAACATTTTTGAAGACTCACGCTGTCACCTTCTACGTCACAGAATAACAAAACAGTCTAGAGAGATACAGAACTATGATAACCGTTCATACATAAACTGGGTACTTAATGCCTTTTTCAGCCAAACTTCCTTTAAACTCTTTCATTAATTAGCAAACTGTTCATTGACAAAACAAAGATAAACTGCCACTCAGATATCTGTCCCAGTTAGCACAAATTCTAAATCAAACATGTCTAAATTATTCTTAGCTATTACACATTATTCTGAGTTACTACATATTATGTATTCTCTTAGTATTTTCAACTTAATAGTCAAGGCTCCTTAAAGACATATACTTCAAAAAAATTTTAAGACACTTTATTTTTCAAAATATTATTATTTTAAAATAAGACTTCAATTCCAGCTCTACGTTCACAGAATGCCTATCATGTGAAAGGTCGGCGTGGACAGGAAGGAGGAAGATTTGGTCCCCTCCACTTAGAGGCCCACAGACTGCCCGGGGAGATGGAGCCGGGCACGGCAAGTTCACACCCCAAGGTGTGAGCCACACAGGAGGCCTGCCCCGCCCCTGAGACCCCTTTAAATGAGCAGAGGGAACGCTCTGAGTACAAGAAAAGCACTGGAGAAACAGAAAGGAAAGAATAGTCAGCACTGACACTGGAGAGGCTTCCTCAAGGGAAAACGTGGGAGGAGGGAAATCGAGAGAAGCAGAGTATGTGGTCGAGAAAAAAGGCCACAGAATAAAATATTCATTATTCATACTTTCTTACAGTCACCTTAGCCACTATTCTAAGTATATTTCATGCAAAAAAAAAAAAAAAAAAACGAACAAAAAACCCTGAAAACAAGAAAGGACTGTAATGTCTGATAGCCAGGACATTTGCCCGTGCACCATAACAACACTTGGGGCCTCTTTGCTTTCTTGCTCCCAGTTTGTCTACAGAAGCAAGACACATTAACACACAGCAGGGGCCGGCCTGCTGCCGTAGTGGTTAAGTTCGCACACTCCACTTCGGCGCCCGAGGGGTTAGCAGGTTCAAATCCTGGGCGCAGACCTACGCACTGCTCATCAAGCCATGTATGGCAGCATCCCACATATAAAATAGAGGAAGATGGGCATGGATGTTAGCTTAGCGTTAATCTTCCTCAGCAAAAAGAAGAGGAGGATTGGCAACAAGTGTTAGCTCAGGGCCAACCTTCCTCACACACACACACACACACACACACACAAACATAGCAGATTGACTTATGTGACCAATAATCTCCTTTTTACTTAAAACAAAATAAAATAAAGCAGTGTTAAATACTCCAAGTTGTGATGTATTATTAATAATTGTAAAATTTATATGAAAAATTCTCCTCAACATTTCAAAAGATGAATGTGTCAACCAGCCACTCAATTAAACATAAAAACCAGATGCACGCGCTGGTCATTCTATCAGGGACGTTGTTCAGCCCCTGGGACCTCTCAGGTGCAGTGACAGCGATTTTACAGCATGGAAGACTCACACGCTCGGGGGTGGGGGGGGCGTCTGTTATTCTACCCACTTTACAGATGAAGAAACTGAGGAGGGAGAGAGATTTTAGGTAAATACTTTCCAAATTTCAACTTGATTGGAGCCCCAGAAAAATAATAGGTTTCACGTACAAAGCAACACAGAAAGTGACTCAGGTAGAGTAAGAGGAAAAAGATACATGTTTCATTGTGCACACGCAATTGTGCCCAGGACTTGAAAAGCAAGTAAAATCAGACCCACTAGTGGGCAGAGAAAAAGCAGAGCGGGCCGAGGGACGTGGGGTGCTCCTAACGTATTTGCTCTGCTCGGGCTGGTGCTCCAGCACTTTGCAAGAGTGCTGAACCGGGATGGGGACTAGGCTGGGTCCTCCTCACCTCCCCACTCCTGGGCTTGGGCCTCCTACCTTCTCCTGTCAGCACAGATCAGAGACAACCCTGCCCAGAAGTAACGGAAACTGCAGCCCAGCACACACACACACCATTCAAAACACAAGAACTGCAGCCCAGGACTGCTATCTATGACAGCCTCTAAAGTGACATTAGTTTGCAGTGGATTCTGGAAGATACTGCTGAATTGGCTCCTATATCAAATGAAATTGGCCTAAATTGACCTCTCAGATTTCTTCAAAAGAATGAACAGCCACTATTATATGACATTCCCTGAAACAGATGATGACCATTGTATCAACTTGGACCCAGTAGCTAATTAGAGTTGTTAATGGAGGATCACAGTGACAAGCTTGACCCAAACTAACTCAGCTCATTCAGACTAATGCATGAGACCCAAGATGCAGATCCGATTTAAGGAACACTACTGGCTAATACTGAAACACAGTTCATTCTTTATTCATTCACTCAACAGTGATCTGTGGAGCAGCTAGTGCCGGGCATGGCAGTAAGCCCTGGACACGCAGTTCTGAACGTGGCCTCTGTCCTCATGCAGCTCAGAGTCAGATGCGGAAGACAGACATTAAATAAAAAACACACGCACACAAGCCCTAATTGCAGACTGTGCTGAGCTCTGCAGGAAGAAAGCTGGGTACCGTGAGAGAGATGGGGTGGGAGACAGCTCAGAACTGACATCTGAGCCATGACCTGAGAGATGAGCAGGAACTGGCCATGAGAAAGTGGAGAGAGTGGTACTTCCGGGAACAGCTGGTGCAAGAGCCCTGTGGCAGCACCTTCGAGGGACTGATGGAAGTCCAGTGTAGCTGGGGAACAGTGAGAAAAGGGGTGAGTGACCTAAGACAGAGCTGGACAGCGACACAGGGGCCAGGGATGCAGGACTGGTGCAGGCACACAGAGAGAAACCACCGTGGGGTCCAATTTACAGATTTTAATGATCTCTCCAGCCACTGTGCAAAGGATAAACTGGACGAAGGTCCAGAATGGAAGTGGACAGACCAGTGGTTCCTCAAGTTGTGTAGGTGGGAGAAGCTAGAGGCCCAGGATAGGGTGGTGGCAGTAGAAGTGGGCAAACTGGAAAGAAAGGTTGGAGGCTGGCTGGTCAGGGGTGACAGAGTGAATGAGTGGATGAAGAGGTGTCACAAACAACGCCCAGTAACCTTCTCACTGGGGTTGGAAGAAATGGAGGGACCAAATATTAATTAATCCAAGAGTCTACGGTACAGAAAATCGGTACTGTGTATACATTCCATATGTTCAAAGGTAGAACACAGGAAACTACAGTTAACCCTAAAACTGTTCTCAACTCAGAGTTTTGCTCACTGCTGAAGCAGGTCCTCAATGACTACTTGTTGAGTTTACAGAACAAGAACATAAACTTTGATGATTTCACTGCACAACAAAAAAATACCAATTATCCACACAATCAAGATGAGTGCCTTGCACAAAACAAGTACCCAATCAATGTTCCCTCCCAGGTTTCTGGGAGTGGAACCAAGGTAGACAGGCAGCTGCTCTGTCTCTGGAATGCACTGGCGGGATTTTCCCCCAGCAGACTGCTGGGTTTAGGGTAATATTAAATATACACATTTGAAGTTCATCACCACATGTCTCCTGATAAATAAAATGAATTTTTCAACTGTCAATAATAATCAAAATGTAGAAAACCAAGATTTATATGTATAATCTTCCAGAAGGGACTATCAGGGTGAAATTGACTTGACATTTACTATACCTTTCAAGATGTTTATTTAAGAGGTGTCTGTTTTTAAAAAAGGAAGCACCTTATGGTTAAATTAGCTTGGAAAACGCTGAGTCGAACTGGTTTCATCACATAGCTTGGCTGTCTAATGTGTTACTCAACAAAAGAGGAATGTGGTCTGCCTTTCTCCTACTTCCCCACACACTGAAACCCTTGTGTCATGAAATAGCCAATAACATCTCAGAACTAGTGTTCCATGGAACCTAGTTTGGGAAATGCTTGTCTATTAATTAAATAACACGGTGCTACTGTGAATAACAAACAAAATAAAACCAGTTACTTTTCATTAATCACATCTGACAGGAGAAAACATTAACAAATTAAATACTCAATATTCTAGACAAACAAAAGTGAAATTTGTAATTTAAGTAAATTTTAGTGTTTTCTGCACAGCAAGTAATGAAGTAACATGTTAACTACTAAAGATTCCTATTACTAGCTCAATATCTATTTATCATGAGCCACTGAGCAAAACTCAAGCGTAAATATTTGACTTTAAAACAAAATTTTATTTCTAAATTTTTAGAAAATAATTTTTTTTTTTTTGTTTTTTTTGTGAGGAAGATCAGCCCTGAGCTAACATCCATGCTAATCCTCCTCTTTTTGCTGAGGAAGACCGGCTCTGAGCTAACGTCTATTGTCAATCCTTCTCCTTTTTTTTTTTTTTCCCCAAAGCCCCAGTAGATAGTTGTGTGTCATAGTTGCACATCCTTCCAGCTGCTGTATGTGGGACACGGCCTCAGCATGGCCGGAGAAGCGGTGCAGCGGTGCGTGCCCGGGATCCGAACCCGGGCCGCCAGTAGCGGAGCACGCGCACTTAACCGCTAAGCCACGGGGCCGGCCCTAAAAAATAAATTTCTAATTTACTTCTAATTTTTTGATCTTTAGCAATAGGGTATAAAATGCTTCTGTAAGGAATTGAAGAAGCATAATTTAAACACAGCTAGAACTAAAGAAATCATTTGAAACATTTTAACCATCTTTATCATATTATTTTTACTATTTGCAAAGGAAAAACATAAGATAATTCCAGATTCAATTACCAAATGGAGAGGTCCGGGCGGTGGGCTTGGTATTAAAGATAGTTTTGCAGCAAAATCTTTTATGTGGTTGTCAACTTCAAAATCTTTACAGAGCTTCAGATGAGTCAATAAACTGAAATAAAAAAAATAAGAATCAAAATCACAAATACGAGAACCCATTTTCATCCTTAGCATTTCCAATCACAGCTGAGCTCTCTGTCAGGGTCCGCATCAGCAATTCTAGGACTCTTCATAAACAGGGAACAACGTAGGTATTACACTACAGGAGCGTAGCTTCCCTAGGTGGTGGAAGCGCCTGGAAGGGGGCACGAAGAGAGTTTGGGGGCTTGGGAGGGCGGACGCTGGCCGTGTTCTGTTTCTTGATCTGGGTGCTGGTTACATGAGTGTCGTTCAGTTTGTAAAAAGTCACTGGAACGTGTGCATTTTTCTGTGTGTGTGTCACACTTCAGTAAGGAATAAACATCTCCAAGGAAAGTGGTTGAGAAAGTTTGTTTCCAAAATGCATTCTGACTTGTGAAGTCTATGATTTACAAATACAATAGGTAAGTGGCTGCCTGGGGGCAGAGGGACAGAATTGACCATAAAGGGGCGTCAACTTTTGGAGGTGATGAAAATGTTCTATGTCTTAATTGCGGTGGTGGTTACCTGGGTGTTCACATTTGGCAAAACAGCCAGCTGTATACTCAAAATGGGTGGGTTTTATTTTATGTCTTTTAGAACTTTAAATGTGAAAGTATACATTAATGTGGACACATGCATAAAATGGATAATCTCTGAGGATGTTGGTTTCCTAAAAATTACAAAGACGGATAGTCTAATGTGTGTTGTAATAGACAAACTCATTTGTTCACTCATTCGCTGTATTCATTCACTCGACAAATAACTTCTGACGATTTGCTACGTGGCAGGCCCTGGGCTGGCCCCGGGGCCAGTGACCCTGGAGGTCAAAGAGAAGCAGCTCAGCCCTCAGGAGGGGGTCCTGATGGGAGGGAGGATGAGCCCAGCTAGGGAACCACATGAGGGAGGACGCACCACTATGCCAGCCCAGAGGTGGCCGTGGAACCCAGAGAAGGCCCAGTGGGGTCCCACCTGATCAAGCTGTCACAGAGGCTGCCTCAGGACACCCCGCCTTTCCTCCTCCCCTGACGACACCCCCACCACAGCACGAGATGCATGCTTCGACATGCCTGGCAACCAACGCGCCGATGTTTTAACTTTAAATAACACTTAATTATTCACGGAGCCAGTGTCAGGATTTGGAGATAATTCAATATTCCTCCATATTTGTATTTATTCTAAATATATAAAAGCATTAAGGTGAAGTTTCAAAGAACAAAAACTGCCCATAATCTCATTCCCCAAACACAACTCAATTCATTTTCTCCCAAATTTTGTCCACATGGAGGCATGGTTTACACAGTATCACTATAGCAGAAAAACAGATTTTAAAAAATATATAAAGTCATGTTTATATACTGCCTTTGGAATTTCTGTCACTTGTTCTTCTCTAGCTATATTTTCTAGTTCTGATCATTTAGCAATGACCACTAAAAGAGACAGAGAAAACTCGAGAAACACGAACAATGAACACCCTTTTCAAGTCAAATACACGTTTGCATTAAACTCTAGCAGGAGTTTGCATTAAACTCTAGCAGGAAGACGTCTGTCACCAATCACACTACAGAAGGTCGACTGCTGAGTAAACACGGGTCACAAAGCTGGGAGGGCGGGCGAGGCGCTGCCTCAGGCTGTTTGGCCTCACCCATTCGCTTCATTTAATAAAAGGTGGGAATAACCACCCCATTCTACAGAGGAGGAAACTGAAGATTAGTTTAAAAAGCTGTTTACCTTCAAGTACTGAAGATTCTCAGTTAATACATACAATGGCATCACGTCCTAATTTATATCCTATTGCTTTCTGTGCCCTGGCAGACATAAGCTGAATAAACGCGCATACGCTCAATTCACTATTTATTCACTCAATTTACTCGTTGAATAAAACAAAGTCAGCTCTCTGTTCTACGGGATATTTTATGTCTATGGCAGTCAAACGCAGGCTATGTCCAAAGACCAGCCTTGTTTTAAAAAATAAAACATTAACATGCTGGAATTTGAATCACGAAGGTCGTTAGTTTGAACAGTAAGGATTCCTACTCGGGCAACATGTCGATCTGCTCATCCCTCTGATCAAGGCGTCAGTCTGAAATGACTGTCCTTGACGAGAAACTCAGAGGAGATTGCCATGGATTGTTCTTCAGTAGTATAACATAAAAAGAACCCTTGTCAACCGCATTTTTCTCAGTCTGCAATCAAACAACAACAAATTCTAAGAATATAACTTAGGGAGAATCAAAAGACAGTGGTGCCACAGTGCCTGCATGCCCAGTGGGATGGAATCAAGGCTGCACTGGGGCCTCCACACGTGACATTCACATCCCCTGGCAACGGGAGTCGATCAGGTTCAAAGCAATGCTCTCCTGATTTTTCAAAAATTCTCTACATCCTCAGGCTTTCTACTCAATATCAGCATTAAGACAATTACAGACTCTACCCAAAAGAGGTCATTTTTAAAATGTTAATAAAGCTCATCAGAACTAATAGCAGCCTCCTGATTTTCTCAGACAGCCAGAAGAAGTTTTTCCTAATATATGTCTCTTTAGAAAAACAAAAATGAAATCCTCTGTACTAATTTTACTTCCACTAGTTTGGCTTTATCTTCCTTTTTCTGTCATACCGTTCCCATATGTTATCCTTTCCAGAAGAATCTGGGTTTTCACAAGAGCTCCTGTGGCCAAACCTGAACCCGCGAATGCTCATCAGTTTTAGGCGGAGGCGTTACAGTCAGGGGGGAGCACGGGGGCGGCTCACCAGGACAGGCAGTCCTTGAGGGCGTTGTAATAGGGGAACCTGGAGACCACGCACACCGCGAACGGCACGAAGCAGCCAGCTGCACCCACGGACAGCCTGGACGACTCCCAGCGTGCTTTGCCGTTGTAGAAACAGTACTCATCCTAGAGAAAAAGCAACAGTGACATGTCACCTCCCGACTCTGGCCCCCCAGTGTCACCACTGTCCCAGAGACAACAGCCTGCACGTATGGCTGCGCAGTGGACCTCCCTGTGCTGCTCTCAGCACGTCGTGGAAGACAACCCAGGCAGAACTCTGTGCATTCAGAGTGCAGAGCAGCGAGCTGTGCTCCTGCACATTCCTAGGGGCATTTGGGCGAGCCCCTCCTACTCCACAAGCAAGAGGGGCAGAATCCATCTGGTTACATCTCATGCCTCCCCACACTTAGAGTAATGTATGTAAGGAGACTTTTACCAAAAACTAAAAATAACTGCCCCAGCCTCTGAGGGCAGAGGGGAGAGAATAATCCAGGCAGCCGCTTCCCTCTGCCGTGTAGGAGTCACTGACTTCCCTCGATGAAGCACCAGGGCATGAAAACCAAGTCCACCGGGTCACCTTTTGCTTCTGGAAACCCTTTGGAAGTAGGCAGCTGATCACTCTGCACCTTCAGGTCCCTCATTTCCCCTACAAGCTCCTCTAGGGCCAGCTGGTTCACACACAGCAGCCCTGCCCAGAAAACACTCCCCAAATGTGTCATGACTGGATTGTGCCCTCAAAACCTAAACCCAGGCACCTTTCATACGCAAGAGGTGGAAACAATCTGAATGTCCATCAGCTGAGGAATGCATAAACAGAACGTGGTTTATACACACTGTGGAATATTACTCTGCCATAAAAAGGAATGAAGCACTGACACAAGCTCCAACATGGATGAACTCTGACAACATTATACTGAGTGAAAGAAGCCAGACACAAACGGACACACCTTGTATGATTCCACTCACATGAAATGGCCGGAATAGGCAAATCCATAGAAGCAGAAAGGGGATGACTGGTGGCAGGGCACTGGAGAGTGACTGCTGACCGGACGGGGTTTCCTTTTGGGGTGATGGACATGTTTTGGAACTAGACAGTAATGGGTGGCTATACAACGTTGTGAATGCACTAAATGCCACTGAATCTTTCACTTGAAAATGGTTAAAATGGTGACTGTTACGTGTATTTGATCACAATTTAAAAATATCTAAACCCAACTCCAGAGGGCAGTCACGGGGGTCACGTACATGCAGGGGTCGGTAGTACTGGGCAACCACGCCGTAGGTCCTGTTCCCACAGACATCAGTCAGCACCAGAAAGTGTACACAATCCTCCTTCGGTTCAGAGGCCACGCACACGCCCCCTGTGGATGGAAAAAGAAGGAAACCTCATGACGGCCACGCAGCATCCACCTTAAGGCCTGGGCTATCCGGGAGCCAACTTGCACGAGAACAGATCATGCCCAGCTCCACCTCCCTCAATCGCTGCATCCCCCTCCCCCTAGGACAGCAATTCCTTTGCCAGCCCTCTGTGCTCTGAAGAATGTGTGAAGGAACACGGGGACAACCAGATAAACCCCTCAGGGTGTCATGAGGCAATGGCTGTCTCCTGGGCACACAGGGGAAGGGGGTGTCCCAGCCCATCCTGGTTTATAATCCCTGAGACCAGCAAACAGCATCAATTTCATGATGGAACCTATCAGACAGGTAATTACGTCAAGTCCTTAGTCTGAGTTTTCGACACCAGCCACTTTAACATTTCTCCAAGACCAGCAAAAAAACGAAGCCCAGAAACACACGCCTGCTGTTCCCAGGAACTGGCCAGTTTGGGGGAAAAACGCAAGCCTGTGTCCTAGGGACCCAGAAAACGAGGCGGGGGGGCAGACGGGAGCATACCGGGGTGGAACCACCACAGGCTAAGTGGACATAGTGTTAACCCACCTGCCAGGCCTCTTTAAGACTAGACTTTACATCAAAGCTGAAAATCCTTTGAAAGCACCACATACAAACCGTGTAGCCTCTCCTCTGGGACTCAGTTTTCCAAAAAATGAGGACTGCACTAACTGATCTAAGCTTCCTTTTAGCTTTGAAACTCCCAAGATTAAGAAAACTCAATCCTGAGATATGACACAAGACACAGTGAGGAGTCCCCAGCTCTGCCCCTAGTCCCACTTTCTTGAGTGAGCTGATTTCTAGAAACAGATCATTGGTGTGGCTAGAAAGCACGGGCCGCCACGCTCCGTCCGCGGGCTCAGGATACCTGGGAAACACAGCTGAGGCAGGGCGAGCAGGTCCACGCCGTTGGGGATACTAACGTCCTCAGAATCCGGTTCTCTAGGGCCACCTGGCAGGCCTCTGGGTTCTGGTTTGGGCTTCTCTCTCTTCTTTCTGAGGGAGCGCCTTCTGGTTTTGCTTAGAAGCGTGCAGTTGGCACCAGCCATCTGACTGTCCTCCCTACTGACAAAAGGAGGCACAAAAACGGACAGCACCTCCGGATCGAGAGACGGAAGCCTTCTGACTCCCTTCTGCTGGGCAACCTAAAACAGGCAGAAATAAGTGTTACCGCAAGGGTGTCGGCTCTTGCTCTGTTCTGCCTTCCATCCAAGTATCTACGCTTCGTTTTCTTTGTCTCCCCTGCAGACCCACAGACACAACACGTGTTTTGCATTGTCGTGTGATGGCTTCTCCCACCAGCGGCTCAGGCAGTAAGGAGCGCCTCGGAAGTCACTTTTAGGAACAACTTGCCCATCTTTCAGGCAAGTCACATAACCTCCCTGAGCCTGGTTCTTCAGCTGTTAACACGGAGAGCAACAACCGGCCCCCTCGGCACAAAGCCCTGCAGTTCAGAGCCCCGTAGGTACCAGGATGGACAGACCTGAGTTCAAATCCCGGCTCTGTCTCGAACTACAGCAGCAAATTACTCGAGCCCTCTGAGCCTCCCTTTCAAGGGGTGAGTGCAAGGAATACAGGAGATGGACACAGCCCCCTTGGGTCCCCAGGAAGCCCCCACGTCCCGTGACACAGGTGGTGGGGAGGGCAAGTGTGGTGAGGGCTCTGTATATTGTAAATCCTATACAAACAAGTTTCCCAACACTGTGCCCTCCGCTCCAGCTGGGCCATGATGCACATTAGCTCTGTCACCACTGATCTGGGAAGATGGAGAGAAGAGAGAGGAAAACGCACTGATGGATACAGAGTGAAGAGACACTTCCTTCCTCCGTCGACCAAATGGTCCATCTATAAAGGGGGTCATTTAGCTCGAATTCTTTTAAACTTTAACTTGGTACAAGATTTTTTTTTAACCTTTTGTCTTTTCATTCTTCCCCAAAATAATATAAAGAACTTGGGCTCCTCCTTCCCTGTCTTTTCTGTCTTACTACAGAGTCAGGACTACCCACATGTTGCTACCAGATTGACTTCAGGTCTTTCAAAGAAGGTACATGAAATGCAGTCTGTGAGAGAGAAGCAAGTGGTTCAGGTGCCAGGCTAGATCAAGACAGAAAAGTCTACAGCAGGATTCTCTGGGTATAAAAGATGTGGAAGGGCAAAGGCAGCCGGGGTGGGGAGTGGCCAATGGAGGGTCTTTGAGGAGCCTTAGAAAGGGCATCAGGAAGGACATCATTGTTGCCAGGAGAAATGTGACCCTGACCGGCAGAAAAGGAACAGCCGACATCAACATTTCAGTCAGAATCAGTGATACCAACAAGGGGATTCTGACACAAAAAGGACTCATACAATGACAGCATTTTCAGTCAGCAAATACACTGGAAATACCAGAAGAAACCAAGACCAAGCATGGGAAATCCAGATTATTGTATAAGTTAAAAACCTTTTGTGTGTCATGCATGAAAGGAACACATTTCTTCAGTTCTATGAAACCCTGTCTAAAACTTTCGTATCAAAATCCAGCAGTTCGGACCTAATTAACTATGAAAATAAGCTCATCTGTTTCTTCATTACATAAAGACTGAGCGATAGGTCACCCACTGTGACACAACTCTTGAGATAAATGAGAGAGGAGCAAATGAGTCTGCTCCAGGCAACACTCAGAGAGCTGACGGGCCCCTTTCCCTGAAACCTCCCCAGCCGCGAGCTGACAGGCCACATTTCCCCCCGAAACCTCGCCAGCCCCTCCCTTCTGCTCTTTTATCTCCGTCTTGACTGCTCCTGCATGGCTCCCTGTGGACCCCTTCTTCCTGGCTGTGACCTCCCAGTGCTGAGTCCTTGGCCCCAGTCTCTCTCCATGCACCTGGCCTGCCCGGCAATCGCAACACTCAGGCGGTTCCGTCCATGCATGGGGACAGTTCCCAGAGTCCTACTCCCAGCTCAGACCTCTTTCCGGTCCCCCACTAAACCAGCTGCCTCCCGCCATACTCAGGTGGGTCTCTTCAAACTTAGTTTGCAAAATTGAGCTCATACTGGTTTCCCCAAAACCTGATCTTCCACCTACATGCCCCTCGCGATGAAGACGACACCACTCGGGTCTTTGGGGCTGGGACTCTGGCGCCGTGGGCCCCTGCCTCCTCAGTCCCCATCTGCAAACGCACACCTCCAGGCCACGGGCCTCAGAAAGCCCTGCTGCTGCCCATATGCACCACATTTGCACACCCAGCACCTGCACACCCCGCGGCTCACAGTCCAGATTCAGCGGGAACTAATCCCTCAACGTCTCTGCCGTGAGAAGAATGACACTGCCCCCTCCCCCTGGCCCAGGTCTCCCCACCTGCATCCATGTCCACTCTCCCAAAGGGGGGCATCCCTGTCTAAAGAGCACACATGACTAGTCACCCACCTGCTCCAACAGGCAGTGGCTGCTGACACTTCGCATTGGCCTCTTGCCCCAGGAGTCCAGGCCCTTCCATGGGCCCAAACCAGCCCCTCAGACCCACCTCTGTCCCTCCACCAGGGGTGTGTTGCTCTACATCGCCATTATTACTATATACACTGTGTGTGTGTCACACGTGTGCACGTGTCACAGGACAGGCCGACAACCCGGATGGTTATGCACCCGAGCAGCAGCCCAGCTTGCTTCTGAGGCCCGGGTGGCCCCAAAGCTGCACACGACTGAACCCCTCAGTCATTTTCCAGACACACGTGACTTTGTCACGATGCCGTGCTTTCCCCTGCTCTCCGCTCTGCCTGACGCGTGTCCAGCCCGCTCCCTGCTCCATCTCCTCACCAGGGACCCTCTCAGCTTCACCCTCACTGGAGGGGGACTTTCCTCACTCTGCAGCCAGGACAACAGGACTGTTCCAGGCCTTCATGCCCCTGGCTCATCATCTCCTAGAACACTTCCCTCCAGCCTCTACTCCCCTCCCTCATCACCTCCTAGAGCTCCTCCTTCCAGCCTCTACTCCCCTCCCTCATCACCTCCTAGAGCATCTCCTAGCAGCCCCCACTCCCCTCCCTCACCACCTCCTAGAGCATCTCCTAGCAGCCCCACTCCCCTCCCTCACCACCTCCTAGAGCATCTCCTTCCAGCCTCTACTCCCCTCCCTCATCACCTCCTAGAGCATCTCCTTCCAGCCCCCACTGCCCTCCCTCATCACCTCCTAGAGCTCCTCCTTCCAGCCCTCACTCCTCTCCCTCATCACCTCCTAGAGCATCTCCTTCCAGCCCTCACTCCCCTCCCTCATCACTTCCTAGAGCATCTCCTTCCAGCCCTCACTCCCCTCCCTCATCACCTCCTAGAGCATCTCCTTCCAGCCCCAACTCCTCTCCCTCATCACCTCCTAGAGCATCTCCTTCCAGCCCCCACTGCCCTCCCTCATCACCTCCTAGAGCATCTCCTTCCAGCCCCCACGCCCCTCCCTCATCACCTCCTAGAGCATCTCCTAGCAGCCCCCACTCCTCTCCCTCATCACCTCCTAGAGCTCCTCCTTCCAGCCCCCACTCCTCTCCTTCATCAACTCCCAGAGCTCCTACTTCCAGCATCCACTCCCCTCCCTCATCACCCCCTAGAGCATCTCCTTCCAGCCTCACTCCCCTCCCTCATCACCTCCTAGAGCTCCTCCTTCCAGCCCTCACTCCTCTCCCTCATCACCTCCTAGAGCATCTCCTTCCAGCCCTCACTCCCCTCCCTCATCACTTCCTAGAGCATCTCCTTCCAGCCCTCACTCCCCTCCCTCATCACCTCCTAGAGCATCTCCTTCCAGCCCCAACTCCTCTCCCTCATCACCTCCTAGAGCATCTCCTTCCAGCCCCCACTGCCCTCCCTCATCACCTCCTAGAGCTCCTCCTTCCAGCCCTCACTCCTCTCCCTCATCACCTCCTAGAGCATCTCCTTCCAGCCCTCACTCCCCTCCCTCATCACTTCCTAGAGCATCTCCTTCCAGCCCTCACTCCCCTCCCTCATCACCTCCTAGAGCATCTCCTTCCAGCCCTCACTCCCCTCCCTCATCACCTCCTAGAGCATCTCCTTCCAGCCCCCACTCCCCTCCCTCATCACCTCCTAGAGCATCTCCTTCCAGCCCTCACTCCTCTCCCTCATCACCTCCTAGAGCACCTCCTTCCAGCCCTCACTCCCCTCCCTCATCACCTCCTAGAGCATCTCCTTCCAGCCCCCACTCCCCTCCTGCATCACCTCCTAGAGCTCCTCCTTCCAGCCCTTACTCCTCTCCCTCATCACCAACTAGAGCTCCTCCTTCCAGCCCCAACTCCCCTCCCTCATCACCTCCTAGAGCACCTCCTTCCAGCCCCAACTCCCCTCCCTCATCACCTCCTAGAGCATCTCCTTCCAGCCCCCACTCCCCTCCCTCATCACCTCCTAGAGCACCTCCTTCCAGCCCCCACTCCTCTCCCTCATCACCTCCTAGAGCATCTCCTTCCAGCCCCCACTCCCCTCCCTCATCACCTCCTAGAGCATCTCCTTCCAGCCCCCACTCCCCTCCCTCATCACCTCCCAGAGCACCTCCTTCCAGCCCCCACTCCCCTCCCTCATCACCTCCCAAGCACCTCCTTCCAGCCCCCACTCCCCTCCCTCATCACCTCCCAGAGCACCTCCTTCCAGCCCTCACTCCCCTCCCTCATCACCTCCCAGAGCACCTCCTTCCAGCCCCCACTCCCCTCCCTCATCACCTCCCAGAGCACCTCCTTTCAGCCCCCACTCCCCTCCCTCATCACCTCCTAGAGCATCTCCTTCCAGCTCCGACTCCCCTCCCTCATCACCCCCTAGAGCATCTCCTTCCAGCCCCCACTCCCCTCCCTCATCACCTCCTAGAGGGACCTCCTTCCATCCTCCACTCCCCTCCCTCATCACCTCCTAGAGCATCTCCTTCCAGCCTCCACTCCCCTCCCTCATCACCTCCTAGAGCATCTCCTTCCAGGCTCCCACCTCCCCTTTCCAATCACCTCCTAGAGCACGGCTGCCCTGGGCTGTGGTACTACATCACCTTCAGGTTTGTGTGGTGGGTGAGGCAAGGACTGTACTCCTTTCCCGTCTGTATCCCCACATTTAGCACACAGATGGCTCTTAGTGGATGTGATTCATCCACCCATACTTGGCACTCGGTGATCCCTTAGAGGCATGCTCAGTCTGGACTGAATATTGCTCATCGTTAAAGCCAATAAACTCACCCTCATTCCCTCTATTCATCTTTAGTCACTTAAAATGATGTGGCCAAATTTAGCCACCTTGGCATTCAGCAGTTCATTACCCATCTGTTTTTTTCTCAAAACGTATATCCTTGCTGTCTTTTCTGATTGGCTAAGTAACATAGTCTCATTAAAAAAGAAAAATAACCACAACATAAAAATAATAAAAGAAATAACAATTGGAAGGGAAGGCCTCCCCTTAATTCCATGACTCAGAGGTAACACACTTTGCAGAGCATGGGATACATTCTTCCCATTTTTTATGTATAAAATATATTTTTTTCATAAATACAGTCATCCTATTTAAACGATTCCATTAGCTTTTTTTTTTTCCATTTAACCATAAGGTGTGGCTGACTTCCCTGTTCACAGCTATACAGTGTCACCCTGTGACAATTCTGTAACGCATTTGCCCAATCCCCCACTGAGGGTCAGCTGGGCTCTTCTCAAGTCTTCATCACACTGAACAACCTGAGCAACGACAGCAATGAATAGTCTCACTGGTACATATTTGCACATGTCCAACTCTTTAATTAGAATAAATCCTCAAAGCACAGTCCCAGAGCCCAGAATGTTACTTTCTTATCCCTGGTGCAACTGCCCCTCACCCACAGGGTAAGACCAGACTCTTGCAACAGTTATCTCCTGCTCTTCTCTCCCAGACACTGACTTACTAACCCCTACCCAATAACCATCATTTTAGTCCAAAAAAAAGCTAATTAAAATGTAAAAACCACAACACCCTAATTCATTTGAGTCATAGATTTATTTCTGTTAGATTATGTCAGTGGCACTGATCTTCACTATAGGATTGGTCATCATTTGTGAAATAGAACAGAAATTAATAGATTTTTTAACCCTCTAGAACTGCGCTGTCCAACACAGTCACCAGTAGCCACAGGTGGCTATTTAAATTTAAATGAATTATAATTAAATGAAATTTACAACCCAGTTCCTCAGTGGCATTAGTACCCAGTAGCTATATGTGGCCAGTGGCTACTGTATTGGACAGCAGAGATAAACAACACTGGTTGTCACCATCCAGAAAGTTCTCTTGGACAGTGCTGCTCTAGACATTGAAAGCCAGGACGCTCTCCACTAAAAACCATAAAAATGTGTCTTCACACACAAGATTTATGCTAGTGACCTAGACTACGAAAAGTGCTCCAAGCACTTTTCCACCACTCTGTGATGGATTTGGGATGGATCCCTTCACACTGCATGCCTGGTCTCCATAGCGACCAAGGAGTGGAGGGAAATGCAACTAAATACAGTAACTCACATGGGGATTGAACTGTATTCTCAAATTGTCACTATCTCATCAAACAAACACCACTCCATCTAAGAAACAAAACAAAAAGTTAGGACACTATACTATCCTAACATTAAGTTGGATATTTCTCATACCTCTGGGCCTCTTTTTCACGTCACCAAATACAAATGCCTGAACCAGAGAGAAATGGTGATTTTAAAAAGTAAAATTAAAAGTTATAAAAAAGCCTTGGACATTTAAAATAGAACTGCTATAAAAATAAAACTAACTAAATACAATCACATGTTTGATTAATTATAACATTAATGTAGTTCTTAAAAGTAGCATCACTCAAGGAAGTGTAATCCATCACCTAACACTCCCTTTATTCCTGCTCCTTCAACTGTTTTTCTCTCCACCCTCTGCCAAACCCCTAACAGAATCAGAGTATAGAATAAAGAGGGTAAAAGTTAAAATGCAGAGTAGTGAACTGCCAGATGGGAAAATGCTGCAGCCTGTTTAGTTCAGGAAAGTACCACTGTAAATATTCCAGTTGATTCATCCTGCTCTCAAAAGACATGTCTCACATCCAGGCAACTAATAGACATGTTGTAATCATCCAAGAAGCAGAGATGCCTAACTGTGGAGAAGACCACAACCGAAACCAGGTCATTTCCTATTTGAAGAAAAAGGAGGAAATGCCATTGGCAAATTAGAGGCAGGGAGACAACTCAATCCACGAGGGTCAGAGGAGACAGAGATCAAAAGGGGACACTGATTATGGGGGTTCAGGGAGTAAGAAAGAGGGAGGGAAATGCAGAAATCATTGAAACCGACTTTGTACTAAAGCGAAGTAGTAGAGACCACCCAGACATTAACAGACATTTGTCTGGTTAATTTCAGCAACATTCAGCTTCTCTTGGTGCCCTCCTTTCCACCCTGGAGCCTTAAATACTCAAACGCCTTTCTCTGCCTTTCATTGCTGTCATCTGGAATGAGATGAAAGGACCTGCCCAAATAACTGGGCGGTAGAGTCGGGGAATCTCTGCACACACTGGGCATCACCACTAACCAGAGGAAAATGACACATACAGTCACGGACACGCTGGGCCAAGAGAAGAGGGCCACAGACCGATTCGAAGAAAGCCAGGGTTCCAGAAGTAAGAAAAAGTGAGAGCACAGAAAAGAAACAAGAAGGAGAATTTCCAAAGCTGCTGCTTTCCTGGAGAAAGGGACATGACTTTGTCACTTTGACTTTGTCACTTTGGCTGCTAGGGCGCGAGACCAAGAAAGGGAGGGGGCAGAAGCAGGGGTTTTACTGTAAGTGAGAAAAGCAGCTAGGTTTCATCCAGATGGCTAAATGAAGAACATGTAAAGGCCGTCCTAAGTCTAAAGCTTAAAATCTCATTAAACTGTGCCTAGAACAGAACCCGCCACCTAGGAGACAGTGAGTCCTTGTGTCATGAATGAAATCATTTAATCGGTGACGGGCAAGGATTGGGTCCTCGAGGCCGTGGAAGTCCAGGCGCAGAGTCCGCGTTAGTCTCGCCCACCCCGCCTTCGCCTTGCCCAGGTGCGCGTCCTGAAGACAGAGGGGCCGACGGGCGCGAGCGCTCCTGAACACAACAGCCGCCGCAGGGCTCCCGCGGGTCCCCACCCAGGAGGGGGCAGGGGAAGTAGCCCCAGGTGGCGGCCACTGGCGACTCCTCCACCTCCGGGAGAACAGCTGCTGTCTGGCACCGCAGGCTGGAGGAAGCCGGGCCGGGCCGGACCTCGGCGCACCGCCTCCCGCCGGCAGACGCTGGGGGTCCCCGCCCCTGGGCTTCCGTGGGCACGGGGTGGCGGGGCCCGGACGCCCAGGCCGGGGGTCGAGGGGCCCGCCGGGCACGGGGCGCCGACTCGGGGTGCGCCGGGTCCTGACCCCGCTCTCCGATCGCCGCCGCCACCAACCTCCGCCCGGCCTGCGCCCGCCTCAGTTTCCCCGCGGGGCCCTCACCTGCTCGGGGCCGCGGAAGCTGTCCCGGGGGGCCCCTAGCAGCGCGCACAGCTCCAGCAGCCCCGAGGGCAGCGCCAGGCGCTGCGGCGCGGCCTCCGCCATGGCTGCTCCACGGCCGCACCCCGCCGGGCGCACCCGCTCGGGCCCCTCGGCCGCGCTTGCCCACCCCGCGCCCGCGCGTCCACAGCTGGCGGGTCCGCGGAGAGCGCCGTCCGTGGGGCGGGGCCGGGGCGGGGCGGGGCCGGGGCGGGGCGGGGCCTGGAGGGACTGACGGGAGGGGCGGGGCCTGAGCGGGCCTGAGCGGCACTTCGCGGGGATGGGGCCTGGAGGGGCGGGGCCTATCTGAAGGGGGCGGGCCTCCCTCGTGGGCCAGGGCGGGCGGGGGCGGAGCCCGAGCGAGGGCGGGGCCTGGAGAGCCTGAGTTGAGGCGGGGGCGTGGCCTTAGCGGGGGCGGGGCCTGGCGGGGTCTCCCTTGGGGGCCGGGACTGGCGGGGCAGGCGCGGGGCCCCGAGCGAGGTCGTCATTTCCGAACCTGCCCGGCGGGTCCCGGCGCGTGCGCTGCATTCGCAAGCGCAGCGCGGTCTGCCGGCCCCGCCCCGCCCCGCCGCAGCCCCTTCCCCTGGGAACGGAGGAAGGAATGGGCGGGGTCCCCAGGTGGCTGGCGAGGGCACCCAGCCCCCAGGGCGAAAGGTGCGAGGATCCCCTGCTCCAGCAAGCGACGGGGCCCACCCTGGAAGGCGTGCGCTAAGGCCAGGCCCTTCGCCTGCCTCTCCAGCCATCTCCAGGAAGCCCTCCTAGGCCCAGGGACGCGGAGTTGGCCAGGCGTGGACAGCCAGAAGGGGTGGCGGTGGAAAGATCCATTCCTGGTTAATAACTCTGCCCGGTTTACCCAAGGCTGGCCATGTGCAGTAAGAGGTTAGAGTAACTCAGCAGGAAACGGGGCGGGGTGAGCCTCGCTGGAATGGAGCCCGGGGAGCGCAGGACCGAGGATGGTCCGAGGCAGGGCAGGGCCCTTCCAGGGCCAGCTCCAGGCCTGGCCTGATCCCGGTGGACCATGGGCCTGCCCCAGCCACAGGCTTGGCCCAGGAGACTAGCTTTGGTGCCTGGTCACTGGACACACCACCTGGAGTCGACCCGAGCCCCAGTCCTAGCTCTGTCTCCCAGCTGACCTTGGCCAAATCTCCTCCCGTCTCTGGACCCTGGCATATGTCAACAAAGCCGAGTGGGAAATGATTCCAACAGAACTTTGCTAGTTCTAATAATCTGTGATTCTTTAAAAAAAACCAAACAAACCTGAAATGCTTAATATTAATGTCATCAGCCCAAGAAGAAAAGGACCAATAACTACAAAGCAATGTGAAAATCAAAAAAGGGTGGGGCAGCCCGGATCTGGAGGTGGAAAGATTCCTTCCTCCTTTCCAGCCTTTCCTACTGGCGAAGCCTGACTCAGGATTTGTTTCACTTATTAAGTCACCTAAGGATCATGAGTCACAGCTGGTTCTCGCTCGGGTCTGGAGGCGCCAGGCACCCGGGGCTTTCACCAGTGAGCCATGACAAGTAGTGACAGTTGCTGACTTCAAAAGAAGAGTGGATTTTGCTCATACTTGTCTGGCTCTCTCCACGTTGTCCCCATTGTTGGTGGTCTCAGCAGAGGGCAGGGCCAAGTCCCTCACCTGGGAATCCTCAGTGCCCAGGAGAGAGGCTCGCAGGTACCAGTTAGAGGCATGAGGCACTCCTGGAAGGTGACAAAGCCTTGGGGTTGCAGGGCCCTGGGCTGGAGTCTGGCTCCTGTGTGACCACCAAGCTCCTCAGTGACCCTAAGTCTCGGCTTCCTGTTTGTGCAGACGCTGCTGGGCGTGGTCAGGCTTCAGGGAGGTAAACACTGGGCAGCTGTCGCCGTGGGGACCCAGTAAGATTCAAGCAGGAGCAAGTGTCCCTTTTCCTCTGGGAGGTGGAAGGGTAAAGGAAGGGAGCTCCAGGTTGGAGGCCAGCTTCAGCTATGGGCGGGGCTGTGCGACTCCACTTCCCTAGGCCTCCCTGTCCTCATCCTTAACCCCACAGAGGGGCCAGAAGACCTCCACGGGGCTTCCAGCTCCTGGCTCTGTGCTTTTTAATAAGTCCCCAGCGCTCGTGCTGCAGAGACTTCCAAAGTGCCTCCAGAAAGCTTAGCCCCATCCTGGGAAAGGGCTAATGAGACTGGAGATAGAAGCGGAGATAACCAGCAGTCAAAATCGTGGTGGACAAGCCATGTAAAGGTCACTTTAGAGGCAAATGATGCAAATAAGAGGGCCCAGAGAAGAAGGGAGGAGAGCCTGGCCACCTGCCCCGAGGTATCACTGCCCCTCGTTGGAGTCAGGGAAAGTCAGGCTCAGACTGGCTAAAGAACTTGCCTGCACAGTGCGGGCTGCAGGATGGACTGTCGCTGTAGGTCACTCCTTCCCCACCTGCCCTTCCTGGGCAGGGGTTTGCTGCTCTGTCTAGCTCTCAGGATTACTGAGAAGATCAAATGAGAAAATAGTTATGAAAATAGTTGTAAACCATAAAATACTGATGCGAAAACGGGGTGAGCACAACATTGTGAACATATTAAATGACGTTAAAGTGTTCACTTTGAAATGGTTAATTTGATGGTATGGAATTTCACCTCCATAAATTATGTTTTTAATGGAGTTTATGAGGACTGCAGTCTCAAACTACAGTGTCAGTATTCCTCTGGGCGTTTTAGCAGGGGTTTATGTGTTAAATAAAATTCTGTTGAAAAAATATAGAAGGTGAGGGAGAAAGTGTGATAACATTGGATTTGGCGATGATTTCTTGCATATGACACCAAAAGCACAGGCAGTGAAAGAAAAAAATAGATGAATTCATTAAAATTAAAAACTTTTTGTGTATCAAAGGGCATTCTCAAAAGAGTGAAAAGGCAACTCACAGAATAGGGGAAAATATTTGCAAATCAGATATCTGATAAGGGATTAATAGCCAGCATGTATAAAGAACTCCTACAGCTCAACAGCAAAAACAACCCAATTGAAAAATGGACAAAGGATTGAATAGACATTTCTCCAAAGAAGATATACAAATGGCCAACAAGCATATGAAAAGATGCTCACCATCACCAATCATTAGGGAAATGCAAATCAAGACCCCAAGGACATACCACCTCACACCCGTGAGGATGGCTACTGTGAAAAAACAGAAGATAACTAGTGTGGCGAGGATGTGGGGAAATTGGAATCCTTGTGCACTGCCGGTGGGAGTGTAAATGGTGCAGCCACTATGGAAAACGGTGTGGCTGTTCCTCAAAAAGTTAAAAATAGAATCACCATATGATCCAGCAACTCCACTTCTGGGTAGATACCCAGAAGAATTGAAAGCAGGGACTTGAACAGGTGTCTGTACACCATGTTCATAGCAGCATTATTCACAATAGCCAAAAGGTGGAAAGGAGGCAAGTGTCGTCAATGCGTGAATGGATAGACAGATATTCTTTTACTTTCAATAGAAACCATGACACCACTCTATTTCATATCTCCCCCAACCGGTTTAGTGCACAGGTGCACAGCGTTCTCAACTCTTTCCTATGCTTCCCCAGAGCCGTATGTGGTACATGATGTGATCTTTAGATGTAGATATAAATAGACAAATGTAACTAGTTTATTGACTTGATGGGCGATGTGAAAGTAAAATGGTCTTATTTCTCCAATTAAAAAAATCTCACAGCAACAATAACAAAAATAGGGGGTGAATGTGTAAGGTGTTCGGCGTTCTGCTCTCTAGAGTGAAGTCACTGTGTCCCTGGGAGAAGGGGAGAAAGGGTTCTGGGGATCGGTGGGAGGGGTCGTGTTCCTATAGCAGCACACGGGCACACAGCAGCCCAGAGCTGACCCCAGCCCATCCTGGTTCCCTTCCTTGGGGCCAGCCGCCCACCACTGGGAGCGTAATCCCAGGTAACTCACCCACCTTACTGATCCTCAGTTTTCTTATGTGCAAAACAGGGGTGATGCCCACCTCACAGGCTGCTGGAAAATGGAATACACCAATGGCTGTGGGAAAGCCACGTGCAGAGAGCAAGGACGTGCCTGGGTAATTACCATAAATGTTTGGACAGACCTGCATTAAAAGTGAAACCTTGGGGGCAGACAAGGCCCTTTGAAGTCTGGTCTCAACTGAGCGCTCCAGCTCCGCCCTCCTGTGCCTCTCCTGCATCCCCAGACTTGCTTAGTGTCCCCCCAACGCTGGTGCTTTCATGCTTGCCTGCCAGCTGCCTAGGACGCACCTTCCCTGCTCCAGCCTGCTCCGGCCTGCTCCAGCCTGCTCCTGCACTGTCCCACCGTCTCCCCCGGTGGGAAGTGGGGGTCCCCCTCTGAACCCCAGAGCCCTCTGCTCTGGATTACAGCCGCTTCGTTTTCAATCGCCTGGTGCAAGTCCTGATGCCAATATTTGCTAAGTATTTGACCTCGGACAAGTAACTTCATCTCTCTGGGCCTTGGATGCATTCATCTGTCAAATGGGGATGAGAGTATCTACTTTGTGGCTGTTCTGAGAGTTCAGTGTCACCCAGACCACAGTTGATGGTCAGGTGCCGTCAGTGTTACCTTCTACGTCATCATCGTTTACGGGACTTGTCTACGGGGCCTGTCCCCGATGATGGTAAGTAGGGACCGGGTCAGGCTGACACATGTAACCCCAGAGTACACAGCGTGAACCTCCACACGCAGCAGGCACGCGATACCAGCTGTCGGAGGCACGCTGCAGCATTCAGATGCCCTTTACCATGTCACCACTAGTTTTAATCATTTAAATTATTTATACCTCACAAAAATTCGGGGGTAGGGGTTAGCTAGTTCTCCATGCAAAAATATAAGCCAAGCTTCACCTTTTCTTGGGAGAGTATCATCACATATCTGTAAGCACAGAAATACATGAGTCCCAACACAGCAGCCGGAGAAGAATGTTCGCCATGCAGAAATCGGACATAAACATGCCCCATAAATCCAAGCCCCTCTTCCTGGCTGTCTGACTAGGAAGTCACTCACCTCCCAGCCTTGGGTTCCTCATTTCTGTTGGGATGTTTATTGAGCACCTATTGTATGCCCGGTCCTGTGATAATAGCTGGGAACACAAAGAATAAAATAAATACAGACCTGACCTCTTCACCCACCACCCCACTCTCTGACCCAGCTGGAGACTCAGGCAAGAGGGAATCCCTGAAACCAACCACGAAGAATGAAGAGGCATTTTCCAGGGAGAAAAGGCCCAGAGGGCACAGCAGGCTAGGCAGAGGGAACAGCATGATGTGTGCAGAGGCCCACGAGCAAACACTTGGGTCCTACAGCCCTGAGAGCTGGTGAGAGATGTCTGTCTCATGCCCACTGCTCTACCCTGGCCCCTGGAACAGTGCCCAGGGCATGGTGGGGCTCTATGCATGCTTAGGAGAGGGGTGAAGACAGCTGGAGAAGGGGAAAGGGCTGGATGGAGGAGGCTCTGGCGCCATGCTCAGGGGGCTGCCATCTGTCCTGAGGATTGTGGCAAGCAGCTGAGGACTTTGACCAGGAAAGAAATGGGGCTGGTTTGGTATTTGAGAGAGCTGACTTGGGCTGCAGGGCAGAGGCGAGAAATTGAATGTGGATTCGGCGATCATCAGGCAGGGGAGGGGGTCTGAATGTGCAGTGGGTGCAGAGCAGGGAGGGCACAGAGGGAGAAACACTCAGGATGCAGGACTGCCAGGACGGGGAGGGGTCACCTGGGCGTGACCCCAGGTTTCTCCTCCCTGGCCCCAGGAATGAGAGCGGGCCCCCAAACCACCTCCCCAGCGTGGACAACACTACGCTCTAGAGGCTCATTGGTCCATCCTCCTCCTGGTCGTTCAGCTCCCTGAGGGCAGGGGCTGGGGCTGAGATGCGCTCTGCTCTGTCTCGAGGACCCACACACAGCCCAGCACAGCAGGCCCTCACTCGTGCAGGAAGACCCCATGAGGACCAGGCAGGCGGCAACAAAGGAGCCTCAGAGGGACAGGGGACCTTGACAGGCCTGTGGACATCGAAATGGGACATCCTGCGGGCTGTGTGCGTGCACATGTGAGCCTTCGTGCGTGTGTGTGCAAGGACGTGTGTGTGCGGGTGTGTTTAGCAACTTGTGTAGGGTCTCGTTTAGGTCCGGGCCTCTTCTTCCCTTTGCTATGGTGGGAAAGTGGGGGAGACTTGTGAGAGAGCCCGAGTGCAGGATAATAGATGGTACATGGGTCTGGGCAATGGGCATCAGGTGACACGCCCGGGCCGTCATCCAGAGAGATGGAAACGTGGTGGTGACACAGCAGGCGGCACAGGTGCTGCTGACATCACTGTAACCACGACTCAGGAGGTGGCCTCCTTGCCAAATGCCCCTGGCCTGCCCAGACAGCCCACTCCTGCCCTAACCAGCTATAACCCCATGTTTAAAAGTTGTTTTCTCTTTAAAAAATTAATAAATAAGAGGAAGCCCTGTGTTGGTAAATGCTAACCACCCGGGTTCCCCTGGGGATTGTGCAGCCTCTGAGCTCAGATTCTCACAGGCTTTTGAAGGGTGCAAATGGTGGCCCTAACACCAGCTGTGAGTTTTGCAGAGCCTCCACCGGGCCCCCCAAGTGGTGGCGGGCAGTGGGTTGGGCTGGGCCAGGCAGCTCGAGTGTCACAGGAACCCCCGGCAATTCTAAGACGCAGCCGGGCTTCGAAACCACTGGGTAATGCTCTACTTTATCAGTTGCAAAACGGAAGTAATATCTCTACCCTCCCCCAAATAAAAACGTTTAGTTCTGCTCAGCAAACATTCATTGAGTGCCTACTGTGTGCTGGCCTCTGTCGTGCCCGACAGTTCTGGCGCATAGTGGGGCTGAGTACATGCCATGGGCCGGCCCAGCGGCCGGGCAGGTGGTCTGCATTCTGTGCTCAGCAGTTCCCAGGGCCTAGCCCTACGTCTGGCACAGAGTAATAGGTGCACATTTTCTTTGATGAATAAAAGAACAAAGACAAAGTTCACTGCCCATTGATTAGGTCCATCTGCACAGTGGGGAACCATTCACCAGCAACTCACCAACCTAATACTGAGTAAAAGAAGGAAGTCAGAGGAAAACACACACTATGACACCATTTTAACAAAGTCCAAATGTGGACAGAACACACGTACGTGAGAAACTAGACAGAAGAGCAAGGGATGGTGACACCAAGACCAGGACGGGAGCGGTGGCCCTCCGCTCCTTCAGCAGGGGGGAAGGGTGTCCGTGTTTTAATGGTTAGACGTGTTTTTTGTAAATATGAAATAATTTATCAGTAAAAATCTATTTCTGGAACACTACTGTGTTCAAAACAACGCGATCACAGTGAAGATGCTTTCCCAACTTCAAAAGCCAAGCAAATGTCCCAGACCCCAACCCCAAGAAAGTGGACTGGATCTGGAAAAGGCTGGCTGAGAGAGAATAACCATGATGATGAAACGCAGGACTTCAAAGGGAAAAAGAGAAACTAGCCCACTGCCTCTCTGGCTGGTTCAAGGCCCCGACGGCTGATGGCCTCATACCCGGGGCTGTCTCCCGCTCTCAGTGGAAGCCCGCTCTGAAACTCAACTGCCCCTAAGAAGGGTCTTGCTTAAAGCAAATTCTAGAAGGGAAGGATGATAGCAGGGAGAGGGCTGAGGAAGACCCTCGGAAACCTTCGGCCCTGGTGGCAGGAGCTGCAGATGCCTGTGGGCTGTGAAGCCAGAACCGCTGTGCAGAGCAGCCGGGGAGGTGCCAGGTCAGGGTCTGCACGGCTGGGTGGCCACACTCGTCCTCCACCGTATGAAGAAACACAGGAAGCTGTGGTCAGGCTGCTGCTTTGTGTTCGGTGGGGAAGAAGGGGACAGAGACAAGAACTATCTTAACCCATCCGGGCTGGGAATCAAGGCAAATAAAAATAGACAGCTTACAGTAAATGGGCAGGAAAGGGGAAGTCAGGTACTGACCCACTCTCGTGGCCCAAGAGGAAAGCCCAAGGTTACCCAAGGTTATTTTCCTCTGCACCTGCTGTTCTCACTGCCCTGGAATGCCCTTTCTCCTTTCCTGCCCAGAAAACTGACTTACCTTTCATTGGCTCAGGTACCGCCTCCTCCAGGAAGCCCTCACTCACCTGCCTCCCTGCTCCTCCCAACTAGGTTGGACTGGCTCTCGCCACCCCATCACGTCTCTTGAGCCTTCATCATGTCCCTCTGACCATGAGGCCTGTGTCCTCTGTGCCTGCCCTTGGACCTCCAATCTAATAACCGGCCCGACCTCTCGCTTGTTCCTGGCTCCAGAGCCTGAGCCCAGCCCCTCTTACACAGACACTTCTTAGGAGCCCGGGCCCTGCCCTGCCCTGCCCCCCGTCTAGTGGAAAGGGCACTGGTGTTGGAGGCAGAAAGATCCGCTGCAAGCCCAGGCCCCACCCTTCACCAGCTGCACGGGGGGTAGCCATGCAGACCCCAAGAGGCTGGCGTGAGGGGGAAGGTGGACCTTCAGTAAACACCAGACACCCCTGCTCCACCTTGCCCTGGATTCCCTCCTCCGCGGGACCGTCCAGACACTGCAAAGCCTGGCCGGGACAGACAGAGGTGAGGGCCTGGCCACAGTGATGGTGACAACTGCTGATGGCTCACCCACTGGGTGCTTGGAGCTTTGTGTACACACGTGCATTCTCCTATCCATCCTCCCAACAACCTCTTCAACCGAGGAGCACCCGGCGGTCAGTGTGGGGACACAGAGGTACACCTGGGTTGGTCTGACGCCAAAGCCCAGGCGCTGCGCGAGGTGGACTTGCTTCTCCACACGTGGCCAGGCCTTCCCAGGCAGGACTCGGGCCCCCTGTGGGCCTTGCCGCACCGAGCCCCGTCAGCCCCTCTGCAGGTGGTTCTAAAATTTGCTCAATTGTTAACAACACCTCCCACGCTGGAATGTTATCACAGAAGGGATTTCCAGATCATTTGGCCAAACTCAGTCACCTCTAACTCCCCGGGGCCCAGCAACAGTGCAAAGCTGCTTCCTCGGGTTCATTCTCTGAGCACTTTGTAAATACTTCAGTTGGGGCCTGCGTCCCCACGCCTGGTGGGTGTTGGCATGGATGCCGGGTGAACTGGTGGCCTCCCTGTCTCCCCACCGCCCAGGACAGGGGCTCCAGCTGGGTCCTGAATGAAGCTCAGAGAGGACAGAGGGAGGTCTCAGGGACTCAGAGGGCATCGCCAAGGCCAGACTGGACACACGCCTTTCCCATCATAAAAACATTCCCGAGAGAGACAGGGGATTAATCTTCTGAAGGCTTTTACAGGAGCCCCGTGGAGGCCGGTCCTGAGCAGGGCGTCCTCTCCTACCAGCCCAGGAGGGGAGTCCTACAGCCCTCCACACAGAGAAGGGCGCAGCCTCACAGAGGAGCCTGGCTGGCTTATGCCCCAGCCAGGCAGTGGGGCTGGGAGGCTGGCCCAGGCGGTTTCGGTCTCAACCACAAATACCTCCGGGTCCCACGGGCCAGCGCAGGTCAGAGTGGCAGCTGGGCTTTTCTGTCCCATCTCTGTCCTTCTCGACCTCCAAACCCAAAGCCAGGCTGACCCCAGGGTCAAGGAAGGCAGAGGCCTGGAGGCCCAGCTGCTGCCTAGCCCCGTTGCTTCTCTCCCAGCTGGCCACCGACAGAGCCACCAACACCCATTTCCAAATGTGTGCACGCGTGTGCCCACATGAGTGAGCACGTGTGTGTGAGTGTGTGTGTGTATCTAAGGGGGGCAGGAAGATTGAGAGCCATCAGGTGGAGGGTGGCCCAGGGCGACGGTGGTCCCAGGGACCTAGGTCACCCCCTGGTTCCCCATTCACCCTTGACCCTCTGAGACGTCCTTTTCCAGCCTCTGGAGCCCTTCCAAGAACCACATACAGGTCTTCACGGGAGGAAGGAGCCGCTCCCACTTCCTCGACGCCTCTAGGAACTCTCCCAGCGAGGGCGGAGGCTGCAGCCCAGAGCAGGGAGCTCGGGAGAGCCTTGTTGTCCAGCCCCACATGGGAGAACTGGGGATGGTGATGTCAGCCTCAGATGAATTTGATCAAATTATCCGGAAGGGCTCTGTAGGAAGAGCTCGCCAAGGGTGGATTTGTTTAACAACAACACAGGCTTTGGGCCCAGAAGGTTTCACTACCTGAAACACAGCCCCAGCCCTGTGAGTGGGTTCAGAGAAGCCGCTGCCATTTCAGGAGCTCTCTCCAGCTCCCACTGGGGAACCAGACCCTGGAGAATGGAGAGATGTTGCGGCCACAGCGCCCTGCATGCCGTGCTCCTCACCTGCCACTGACCCAGGCCGGGCGGGGGTGCTGTGGGCAGGGCGGTATCTGTCTGCTCCCCTCATACCTTTTTTCACTCGCTCCCACTCTCCCCTGGGTTAGGGTCACCGGAAGCCACGGGTGGCCTTGAAGCTCTCCCCCCAAAAACCTGCCCACAGCCTTCAGCTCTGGCCAACCCCACTGGCCCTCACCCCTTCTCTGCTCCTCTCCCACCTGCCTCCCCTGCTGGACTGGCCATTCCTGGTTTTGACCTCGACCTCGGCACCTGGCCCTGGGTCAGCACTATCAACCTGAGTTCCATCAACAATGGAACCAGCTCTCACCCTCCCAGGCAGCTCTTGCAAGCTGGGGCCAGGCACTGCATGGGCCCCCTCTGCCTCATGCTGTACCCCACCCTGGCACCAGATTGGGGACCAGTGAGGTCAGGGGCTAGCCCAGCCTTCTGCAATGACCCCTGGGCCCCAGGACATCTCCTCATGTATGGTCAGCACGCCAAGCCTGGACGCATCCCCTTCCTCCAAACCTGCCCCTGCAGAGTCCCCACATCCGTAACCACACATCCCCCACTCGACTGACCAAGCCAGACACCTGGGCTCAGCCTGGTGCCTTCCACCCGCTCACCAACTCAGCAGCCAGTCCCAGCCCTGAGCGTGCCACTCCTGGACACCGCTCGCCCACCAGTCGTCCCTGTCCCCACCCCACCCCAGAGCCCCAGCCTCGCAATCCTGACAGCTGTAAGTCTCTGTGTCAGCCCAGGTCCTCCGAGAGGCAAACATCAGACAGGATTAATCGGGCAAGAAATGTATCAGGGGGATACCTGTGAGATAATATGGGGGATCCGTCAGACCCTGAGATGGAGTGACTAGGGTCCCCCCAAATGTCCTCTCAGAACCTCAGAATGTGACTTATTTGGAAAGAATATCTTTGCGGCTGTAATCAGCTAAGTCAATATGAAGTCATCCTGCATTAGGGTGGGCCCTAAACCCGATGGCTCCTTACAAGAAGAGGAGAGTCACAGGGGAGAGGCCGCGTGGAGATGGGGCAGAGGTTGGGGCGATGCAGCTATAAGCCAAGGAACACCGAGGACTGCTGGGAGGCAGCAGGAGCCACAAGAGGCAAGGAACGATTCTCCCCGGGAGCGTGGGGAGGGAGTGTGGCCCTGTCGACACCTGGATTTTGGACTTGCTCCCTTGGTGTGCCCCACCCTGCAATGGGCTCAGCACACGGTCTGTGCTTGATAGCATTGCTTCATGACTGACTAAATGAATGAATGAGTGGACGAGCCCTGTTATTGTGTTATTGCTGCATAAATTGCAGAGGGAGCAATTGATTCATTCAGCAGCTGCTGGGACCCCTCAGGGCAGGCCCTGTGCAGAGCTCAAGGGGCAAGCAGGGCCCAGAGCGCTGGGCAGGCCCAGGTGAGGGGCCCCCCTCAGCCAGGTGCGACTGCGGGTATGAGGCGCCTCCTCGTGCCCTCCCAGCCCCAGCGCTTCTCTGTCACCTCATGGCCCTTGCTCTTCAGTCTCTCTGTCCTGCGAGGCAGTGAGCACCCGGTTACGATCCTACGCCCACACACGGACCTGGCTCTGTCTTCGTGCACACAGGGGAAACCTCCGATTTCCTATCCTCCCCCGGGGTCAGAATCCCCATTTTCCTCTGCCAGGCGCTGTTTGCACACCGGAGGCACTCTGCCTTCTGCTCTCAGAGCCTGCTGCCATCACCCCAGGGCACCCGGGCCACGGTTCACACGCAGCGCCTCAGCCCCACCCTTGTGAATATTCACTGAGTACTTGGCTCTGGATTATTCTAGGCCTGCACTGCCCCACACGGGAAACCAGCCACACGTGGCTGCTAGCGCTTGACACAGGGCAGGTTGGAGTGGAGCTGTGCTCTAGGTTTCAAAAACAGCAAGGGAGAAAAATGTAAAATATCTTGTTACTAATTTGTTCATTGATTCTGTGTTGAAATGATAATATCTTAGATACACTGAGTTAAATGTATTATTACAACTGATGTCACCCATTTATCTTCACTTTTTTTAACGTGGCTGCTAAGATGACATCTGTGGCTGGCATTCTATTTGTCTTGCACAGTGCTAGTCCGTATTTCACGAGTCCTTGAAAAGGAAGTCTGGGAGACAAATTCAGAAACGCGCCTGCACAGACACTAAGTATCTACTGAGGATCTACTCTGTCAGGGATGCCGAGACAAGTCAGCCAGGTTCCTGCCCTCCGGGACCTCCCAGAGGGTCAGCACCCTGCTCCAGGCCACACTCCAAGGCAGTGGGGGACGCGGGACTGAGACCTGGGTCTGGGGAGCTGCTGCATATGCTTGCCCCTGAGCGTGCTGGCAGCTTGCTAAGTGTGGGTGTCCATCTTTCCTTCTTGGAGATGTGCTGGTTCAGTCGTGACTGGTGGAGGGAAGCCCATGACTTGGAGCCAAGCCGGCACAGGGCTCGGTCCCAGCTGCCCCTTGCCCTGCCTGAGTGACCGTCTTGTGCCAATGCGTTTCTGTAAGTCAAATGGGTGTGGTTGTTCCCGCGGTGGCCAAGGGGGGCACTGAGCTGGGGTGGGCGATGCCCCCACACAGTACCAGCACCCAGCAGCTTTTTGGGTCAGGGACCCCAACCCCAACCCACCAGACGTAGAGATCGGAGGAGGATTTATAAAAAGGACTTATCTGGTTTAGTATGTATGGGGTTTTTCTTACAATCATTTTGAACCTATTTTTATTAAACCCTTTTTAAAGAAATGTAAATGAAAGCGCCAAGTCAACCTGCAGTTCTGCTCTTTCCCTTAATGTGAAATCTTTCTTTAGACTAAAATTCATTCATGTAAAATAAGCTTTCCTTGAATAGACCGAGTGCAGCTCATGCTCCGACGTCTCCCCACGTCTTTTTAATCCCCAAACTGGTCAGCGAGGCCGCCTTGTCATCTCGCCCTGCTGCAGCAATTTGGTGACAGACGTTGAGTTCCTGGGTTTAGTTTTCCCGAAAGCATTTCCTTCTCACCCTGATTTTTGCACCGTATCAGGAAAGCTAAGCGCCCGCTCTCTTTGCATCAATGTTCTGATTTAAACTTCCTGGCTCATCCATACTTGAAATATTTGACAAATGCTCGACTGATAGTTCTAATCGGAAAAAAAAAATACACCACCCAGAGAAACACATAAACGATACACGCTGGGAAGCACTCAGCTGCTTCACAAATTGCAGAACTCAGCAGAGCTCTTTTTTTAAAATGCCGGTATTGGAAGAGGTATCTGCCGATTGATCATAGCTGCATTTGTCGTTTTAGAATTATCTGCGTAGTTTATTATCTAATCCTCACCACACTTGATGAGATAAGAGTGATTATCCCATTTTACACAAGAGAAAATTGGGGCCCAGAGCGGGTGAGGGGCTTACAGCTGGTGGATAGCAGCGAGGGTCTACTGGGCACCCCCTTCCTGCGAGGGTCTCTGGTCACGCTTCCCCCATTGACCCCATAGCAGGCTCTGGGCGGGGACCGCTAAGCCTACTTCAAAGACTCAGGCTGGAGTCCTGCCGTGGGTCTGGGGCTGGGAGTCAAGTCCACATGTCAGCTCCTCCCAAGAGGCCCAGTGAGCCCTCGGAGGGCAGCAGAATGAAGCGCTGATGCTCTGCAGCCAAAACCTGGTCCCCACCACTCACCACCGCCTGAGCTGCGAGCACCTTTGTTACTCTGGCCGTCTGTCAGGTCCCCACCTGCCTCCTGTCCACGGCTACTGGTGACCACTCCCAGCCTGCGCTCCATGGCCAGCCTGGCACCCACCTCCCCAGCCTGGCCTGCTGGAGCCCCCTTGGCACCCAGTGGGGGCCTTGGCCTGACCTTGACTGCCCCCTTGAACTGTGCTGTGGCCACAAGCCGGGCCCCCGCCTAACAGTTTCCCCTCCAGACAGCCACGTGCTGGCAGAGGGGCCTAGCCCTCACTGCTGCCTCCTCCTGCAGGGAGCGGCCCTCGGTGCAGGCAAGGCTGAGCACAAGGCCAGGGGCGGCGCCCACTCCTCCTCTGCCTCGGCTCCCCAGAGTCTGGCAAGGCCTCCCCACTGCTCTCCCCACCGCAGCACATGGCCTGGATCGTCATACACCTCCCTGCAAGGACTCTTCACGGGGCCCCCAGTGCCCTCACAACGAACTGTGGCCCCTAGCACGGCGTTCCAGGCCCTCCACAGGCTGGCTTGTTCACTCTCAATTCCTGCCCGCCCCCTCTGCACACCCCCTACTCCACTGGACTAGCATAGCCTCAGCAGCCTCTGATTCTCCAGGCCTTTCAAGGCCCCTCTAGGCTCTTCCACACCATTACTCCTTCCCCACCTGCCCCACGCAGCGCCTCCTCCCTGAGGCTTCCCTGGCTCGCCCGGCAGGTGTTCCCTCACCTGTGCCCTGCTTCCATCGCACATACTGCTGTGTAACCGGAAGGAGCGACTCTGAGCACAGGATGCTGAGTCTGGAGTGCAGGGACGGTGGGCATCCGGACATGGGGCTAGACCCTGGAGGCACAAGATGAGCGAGGCATCTCTGCCCCTGAGGGGCTTAACTGCTGGCCCAGCAAACAGGTGCAGAAACAGTTCATTCTAAAAAAATGTGCTAAGTGATCACATCGGAGCCCCGTGGGCAGAGAGGGGCCACTCTGGGAGGAGAGGAGATTTAGGGACGTCTTCCTCTGGGCGAGGCCACGTGAGCAGAAGCTGGCGTGACCCAGAAGCTAGACTAGTTGCAGGTCTAGCACTGAGACCCTTGCTTCCCAGGAACCCTCCACCCCAAAGCCCCATGTGGAGGCCTTTCCTGGCTCAGAGGCAGGACCATCAGGGGAACAGCCTGGGGACCTCGGCAGTGGGCAGCTGGTATTGGCCAATTCACTGAAAATCCCTCAGTGAGCTCAGAGCTGGCTGCCACCCTGGGCTCAGTTTAGATGATCCCAGTTTTGGCAACATCTCAAGCCTCACAGTCAGGAGCCATGGAGCACAGGCCTTCTCTCTCCGTCAGGCCCATTGGGGGTTGGCCTTGGCCGCGTGATGACATGGAGGGCCTTCCCTGGCTCTGTGGTCTGGTGTTGGACATCCACGACGAACACGTGTGCTCTTCTGTCTCCAGGGGACCTGGTGAGGGCACAGTGCCCAAGCTTATTGCTGCTGGGGCTCTCTTCCGAGGACACTTGGGCTGCTCAAGGTGGGTGACATGCGTTCTTCCTTTTCTTGGTGGCTGCGATGCCTTTCAGCACTGTCTTCTTGGCCTTCAAAGCCTTCGCTGTGGCTTTGAGGGAGCAGGTGTGTCCCTCTCCACTGTCAACTCCATCCTCATGAAACGGGGGTGATTTTTAAAAATCTATTTTAATTTTATTTTTTCTGATATTCAGATAACAATTCCTTATGTTTGATTAATGATTACAGTTAATAAGGCACCTTATCGACCAGGATATTATCTATTTTTCAAAACTGCTCTGTGAGGAGGCTACGTAAGACACCTGGTCTCCTATCTAATATCCATTTCCCCCTCTTCCTTATCAATGAAACTTGCATATTACTGGGGATGGCAATGTGCCCAGCTAAAAAAATGACATTTCCCAGGCTTCCTTGAAAACAGGAGTGAGTGAGGAGCCATTGGGTGAGGCTTCTAGGAAGTTCTTATGCTTTACCCTCTTCCTCCTTCCTCCTTCCTGCTTCCCAGAGCTGGGATGTGATCGCTGGGTCTCTGGGCCATTTTGCACCCCAAGGTGATAAGAATGGCAGAGCAGAAAGAAGGAAGGCATCTGCGTCTCTGATGACTATAGAGCATTGCACCAATCCTGGACTATGTATGTCCAGATTTTTCTAATGTGAGAGAGAAACAAACTTTTATTTTTCCTAAGTCACTGTTACTTGAGGTTTTCTGTCATATGTTGCTTAGTCTAATCTTAATGGCTGCAGAAGGTCTAATCCTTATCTTCATTTTACAGAAAACAGTATTAAGCACCTACTATGGTCCAGTGTCCAAGCTGGGATCTTTATAGATGTTGTCTCAGTAATTCTCACAGTAGCTCTGTGAGGTAGGTATCATTATCCCATTTCACAGGGGAGGAGACTGAGACCAGAGAGATAAAATGACTTGCAAAAGCAGACAGCCAAGGCAGAACTGAAGCTCTGCTAGCATTGATGGCTTTCCTGCTCCAGCCCAGATGCCCAAAGAGTGAACATTTAATGGTGGAAACGTAGACATCTGCGATAGAACAGTGAGAAGACAATCCCGGGGTAAGTGGAGTTTTCTGACCCCCCTAAGTCACAGTATTGAGGACTTCTCTGCTCTCAGTGGTAACGAAGCATCTGTTCAGGAGCCTTTTAAACCCCCTGGGACTCAGTGTCCTCATCTGTAAAGCGGGGTTGGGTGGGGGTGGTGTCAGCCACCGAGACCCCTCCTGTCTCTCACCTCTGGAATTCTAGCACTGTCTGCTTCTCACCTCTCCTGTATGTTTTAACCCTCTCCTCCCCACAAAGGGGCCACCTGTGAAGGGCCACCCGAGCCCGCATGCAGGCTGGACGTGAAATGCTCTGTAGTTTGAGAACCTTCTGGATTGGGCGAGAGCCCTGTAGAAGCGAAAGAGGAAGCATCCTTCTGTTTACCTCCTCCGGTGACATCACGCTTCCTTGCTTTGTGCACAACCTGCAGGCCATCGGCCCGCCCGTCCCCGGAGAGCCCCTCGCTCAGCTGCTGCTGCGGAGTAGCACATACGCGGCCCATGGCCAGCTCCCCAGAAACAGGAAATGCTGGGTGCGGCCCCATGCTCTTCTCAGAGGATCTCTCTTTAAAGCACATCTGGCTGCCCCCGAGGTCAGCCCCTATTAGCCAGTGCACCCCACAGGGTGGCCCTCAGTGCTGTGGAAGGAGGCAAGGCCACAGACGGGTCTGGGACCACTCGGGAACCCTGGGGAACCCCACAAGGAACAGGTTCCAGCCCCAGCTGTGCACGTGCGAGCCAAGTGGCCCTGGGCAAGTCACTTGTTTCTTGGGAACTGTATTTTCCATCAGGAAGGTGGAAAAAGGTCAATCAGACGGCCCCGAGGCCCCGGGTTGATCCTGGCGCCACCACTCATCAGCTACGTAACATCGGGCAGGCCACAGCCTCGGTTTCTCTATCTGTCAAACGAACAGGTTGAAGCAGCTTGGACCAGAGTGAACACTAGATAGGATGAACTTGAAGGGCCCTCTGGCTCTAAAACTGTACACGTTCTAGCTGAATCCAATAATAAATGAAAAGAAACCTCCACTCTGGCCTGCACATAGCAGGCACGTGATGAACGGAGGCAGGCAGGGCAAAAATGCAGAATTACACAGGGGTTGAGAGGCTGGGCGCTGAGTCAGATGTTCATACACTCACTCACTCAATGCTCCTAAGCGCTGATGGCATGCCAGGCCCGGCTGGGCGCTGAAGGAGCTGCCACGAGGGAGGACACGATCTCCCCTCCAGGTCCAACATTCCAGCAGGGAGAGGCCAACAGCAAAACAAACGCATCAGTGAAATAACTTCAGCTGGCATCAAGGGCTGGGATGCAGTGGAGTGTGACCAAGGGAGGGGACGCTTGAGCTGAAGTCTAAATGAGGGTAAGGGGCAGATAAGTGAAGATCTGGGAAGTGGATTATGGGAGGAGGAAACTGCCGGGGCAAAGACCCTTAAGGGAGTCCAGTGTGGCTGGAGAGTGCGGTGAGCAGGAAACACGGGACAAGATGAGGCTGGTGACGGGACAGGGCCAGATGATATAACACCTTACCCATCAGGGTGGGGAGGCTGAGTTTATTTGAAATACAATTGGTAAAAACAGCTGGTTTTCAACCAGGGGAGTGACGTGGGTCTGGACACGACCTCTTCCATTTACTACCTCCAGACTGGGCTATCTTTAACATCTCTGTGCCTTATCTCCTCTTCTGTAAGATGGGACCAAGACTAATAAGGACTTCAAAAGGTTTTGGTGAGCATCACCTGGGACAAGGCAGGTCACGTGTTTACACAGTGCCTAGCACAGAGTAAGCACTCTATAAACGTCAACGTGGTGGTTTTTAAAAAATGACTGCAAAATCTTTGGCCCTTCTCCCATGGAGAGTGGGGTCTGTGTCCCCTCCCCTTGAGTCTAGCTGTTTGGTGAATACTCTGACCAGTACTGTGCAGTGGAGGTCACACTGCACCACCCCCCAGGCCAGGTCATGAAAGCCCATGTTGCTTCTGTCTGGGTTCCTAACATGCTTGCTCTCCAGATGTTTTACTTGAGATGCTCCCTCTTGGAATGTGGCAGCCGTGTTGGGAGGAAGCCCAAGCTCCATGGCGAGGCCACACAAGGGGCTCCAATCTACAGTCTCTGCTGTGCCTGGTCTTCAAGTTATCCTAGCCTGGGCACCAGGCACGTGAGTGAAGAAGCCTCCAGATGGTCCCAGCCTCCAGCGGTTTGAATCATCCCCAGTCATTGGAGTTGTCCCAGCCAAGGCTCCAGCTGAGGCCCTGGGCATCATGGAGCAGAGACAAGCTGTCCCTGCTGAGCCCTGTCCAAACTCGTGACCCCAGAGTCCACGAGCACAGTAGCATGGTGGCAGGTTTGGGGTGGGTTGTTACGCAGCCATAGATACTCAGAACATTCAGCCATTATTATCATTACAACTGCCACACCCACCCCCTTTCTCTGGGTCCTCCTCAGCCACGTTGCCCTCATGTCTCAGAGCACCCATGGGCATCGTTTTGTCTAACGCTGATTTTGGTCCTTAATCATAGAGAATGTAGATTCGTGGTTTGAGGACTTGTTTTTTAGAACAATAGAATTCTTTGCTTCAAATGAAACCTTAGGCAAATCCAAGTGGGCCTGGGGCGGGGAGCCGCTTTCTGCCGCAGCAGTCCCTGGGACAGCAGGGGAGCGCAGGTGCCCCGAGAACACACTTCTCCCTGGTCTGGGTGTATGAAGTCTCTCTCATGTCTCCCCCGAACAGTTGATGATTGCAACAAGGTCACCATATCAGTGGCAGCGTCCTTGGCTGTCTGGCACCTCCCTACATACTTCACGCCCGGCCTCCGGATTGCAGTCTGTTCTGGGTGCCCTAGGACACAGACTGGCCACGTCACGCCCGCCCCCACACCCAACTCTCTGCCCCTACAAGGAACCCCCCTCATGGGGTTTTATATAACTTAGTGCAGTGGTGTAGAGAGGAGTCTGAGCCCAGGGCTAAGCCTGCAGGAGGTGCACAAAACTGACGAACAAAAGAAAGCTCTTCGGGCAGAGTGGGTGCTTAATAATGATTCCCTCAAACAGGCGTCCGTGTTCGTCAGGAATCAGGGCATCTGAGCTCTGGTCTGGCTCTGTCCATCATTAGCCAGGTGTCCCCCGCCTCGGTTTCCCAGCCAGGGGAATCAGAGCCCTGAGCTCGGTGCTCTGGGGGCCCCTCTGCAGCTGCCCCGCTGTCACATCCAGGACTTGCTGGTCGTCTGGCAGCAGCTGGGGTCGGGGTGCTGGTTCTGCCAGCCTCCGTGTGACTGCGGGCAGGGTACTTCCCTCCCCGGCCCCAGGGTCCTCCTGGGTCTGGCAGGGTGGGATCACATGCTCCGACACCAGGGGTGTCTGTGACCATCCTGCATCCTGACTCTGGCCACAGCCAGGGTCATGGGGCCTCTTGAGAGTGTGGACTCCGGGCAGCCTGTGGGAAGGCCCAAGGTTGGGCAGGAAGCGACTCCTATGGGGCCTGGGCCAGCAGCCGCCTGGTCTCTCACGTGCCCGAAATCTAAAGAAAGGAAAGGAGCACCTACAAGTGGAGACCCTCCAAGAAGTTGTGGGGTTTTCATTTATTTCTAATCTGTTTATGGTTCTCCAAACCAGTAATTCTCAACTGGGGCAATTTTGTTCCCAGGGGCATTTGGCAATATCTGGAAACTTTTTTGATGTCACAGCTGGGGGAGAGGGTGCCACTGGCATCTAGTGGGTAAACCAGGGGTCCTGCTGAACCTCGCACAATGTCCAGGACAGCCCCCACAACACCAAACTCTCCAGCCCCAAATGTCAGTAGCGTCAAGGCTGAGAAGCCCCGCTCTAAACCAAATCCCAGCCACTCTCCAAGGCCTGCTTCAATTCCGCCTCCTCCAGGAAGCCACCCCTGGTCTGCTGTCCATCATTAATTATTCCTGTTGGCCTTTAATTGAGTTTTCCAATGTTTGTGGTAGACGCTATAGCAACAGCCCTCTCCCCCAAGGGAACTGCCTCTACCGTCTCACAAATCATTCTTTTATTTGTTCGTCTTTGTCCTGTAAAATAAAACACACCTACCGAGAAACACACAAAACGTATGTCCAGCTTAGTGAATCGTCATGACGTGATCCCCTTCAACCACCCTCCAGGCCAAAAAAGAGACCTTTGGCCCCCCGGAGCCCCCACGTGCCACATCACAGCCACAGCCCCACCTGCCCTTAGGTAACCACTGTCCTACCTGCCACAGAAATAGCTTCACTAAGGGTTTTGTTTTATAGTCTCATCACCCAATTATCCGTCTCTAGACAATATAACAGACGATCTTGCCTTTTTGAAATACTTGAGCCTTTTCTTTTATTTACCAGTTTGGGGATAATGAATTGGCTCCCTCTCATCCTCCGTAGGTGACCGATTAGGGCTTTTTCATATTACTGTGAATGCATGGATTTAGACATATTTGAAAGTTTCAATCAATTGTAATTACTATCCTTTTTCAAGCTCAACTTGACCCATCTTTGGCCAGTGGATACCTCTGCAAGCTGCACCCAGAGGCCTTTCAACACAACCGTAGTCAGGACAGCTTTCTTGCTATCCAGTGTGTCAAGATGTTCCCGGCTCATCTTGTATATTTCCCGCCTGGCCTGGAATCAGCCGTTTCTCCAAAAAGCCCTGGTTTACTTTTGTAGGAAATCGTATTTCAAGACCATAATGTGGATTCCAGGGACCCTTGTTTCTACTGGGTTAGTCTTTTTTTTGTTTGTTTTAGGCTTTTCAGTGGACAGAGCTAGGAATATATACCAATATTTCCTATAAATATAAACTGCCTCCTGATTTCAAACTGATACTTCCAATTAAAAGTTCAGGACTACAGGACTATTTTGACTTAAACTCTGCTATATGACATCTGTTATCTCTTTTCTTCCACAGTTAGAATTCTGGTTCTAAGGACACAGGGGATAATACAATGACAATATCTCATAATTATTCATTTGCTCTGTTCCACATGACACACTCAACAGTCTTGGAATAAGAATACTAATATTACCATCACAAATCCGATTACTGTGATTTTTACGTGCCCTCCCCGTGCTCGCTCCATTTTTCATGTCTCACCTGTATCCTGTTGTCAGATACTACAATCTGTCCCTTTCTAGCTTCCCTCAGCCTGAGTCCTACATCTCATGCTGCTGTTAACAGCTTTCCCAGGTTGCCTGAAGCTCACTCTCTAGTAGGATCCTGGGGGCCCTCAGACCCTGGGAATAATATTCCCTGATTTCTTGCAGGCCTCTAACTGTCCACATGTGCCTTGTGTACTTGAACCTCTCTTTTGCTGGATGTACAGTATTTGCTCACACTTTCTTGAGCATCTGAAATACATTTCTCCATTTTCTTCCGGCAGAAAGTGTTGCTGTGGAAAGGTCTGAAGACAATCAAATTTTCGTTTTCTTGTAAGTCCCTCGCTCTTCTTACCTAGATTCCCAGAGGATTTTTTTCTTTTTCTTTAAAGATTGGTAATTTTACTGAAATGTATCTTGGGATTGTTGATGCTGGGTATTCTTAAATACATGGAGTGCTCTTTAAGCGTCTAATTCCAAATCTCTCTGTTTCAGGACAGCTTTCTGGATTCGCGGTTGCTAGAGTCAGTTCCTCCGCCGTGCCGTCTTCTTCAGGGACTCCTGTTATTCAAACCTTTCATCTTCTTTCCCTGCCTTCCACAGGCAAGGGTTTCACTTTCTCTTGAACGCTTTTTGTCTGTGTCTCTGTTTCTTTTTGATTTTAAAATTTTTCCTCCCGTTCACTTTTTTATTTCTCTTAAGACTTGATCTATTATGTTCTTTCGAGTTTAGTCTTTACTTGAAATTATTTTTTCTTTGTTTTAAATCTTTCCTGAACTGTCTCCTCATTTCTTCGTTTTTCTGTTTCTCATCTACTTTGTTCTTTCCTGCCTTTTATTATTTCCTTCATATCTTTGAGCTCATTTTGGAATAGTAGGTTACTTTTTTCTGTCTTCATTTTACATAGATCATTTTCAGATTCTGCAAAGCTATTAGGATACAACTTTGATCTGTTTGTGGTGAGTCTTTCTGGAATGCTCCGTGGTCTCCCAGGGATGTTATTCTGCTCTTTATTCTCTCTTATTGAAGAATAACTCTGTACAGAATTGATCTCAGTGCTTTTCTGTTGCTCATATTTGTTTGAGATTAGTTGGTTTCTGAGCTTTTAGGTGTCGTGGTCCAGGCAGCTTTTCTGATTCACAGAGCTCCCTCTTCAGCCTGGATCCACCGAGACATATTGTGCAGTGTCTGAAAATCTGGCGGCTCACGTCCCGAGATTTCCAGGCTCTGTTCCACTCCCCAACCTTTATCTGGACCTTCTCTTTCTTGTCTCTATTACCCCATCATGCTCAATTTTGACTTTACTCCAGCAGCTTCTCATCGGTGTGGACCCTGCCCTGGAGGGCACAGTTTTGAGGTTCGTGGGGCCTAGCCCTCGCAGCTTCCTGAGGCCCCTGGCTCGCCTACTTTTGGATGCTGAGACCCCTGGCAGTCCAGCTGCTGTCCGCAGACGGCTGCCCGTGCAGCCCGGTGAATTGCCTAGCCATTGGGGCTCTCCTGTTCTCAGGTCCAGCAGCTGCCCAGATACGTCCTCTTTCCTCCCACATGGATGTAGATGCCTGACATGCAGGTCTGGCGCCCAGGCCTGGCCTGCTCACCCCCAGGCTGAATCCCACCAGGACCGTGGGGTGGGTGATGGAACTCCAGAAAGATTAAGGTAAACTGAGGTCAGAGGGACCTGAGCCCCCTTTCATGGGGAGAACCTAAGCACCCTAGAATTATCCCCACCTACTTGTAATTTGGGGGTCATGGGGATATCTTTAGCTGAGTCTTGTCATCAATGGTGTTCTTCAGTTTTGCTGTCTAGTTGTTCTTTTTTTTATGTGGGGATATTTAAAACTATGGACCCCCAAAACTACCATCTGCCCAGACCCCTTACAAATCCTTGTGTTTATATGCCTATGCCGTTTATTCCTCCCAGTAACCCTGCGAGGCAGAGATCATCACACTACGTGACAGGCTCAGAGAGGCGAAGCCCCTCACCCAAGGGCCCTCAGCTGGCATGTGGCCAGATGGCGTTTGTCTCCTGAGATGATGTCATGGGCCTCGAGGGCACCTGGTACCGCACCTGACACCCAGTGAGCCGGCAGGCACCCTCCCCGCTGAGCACCTGCTGTGTGTGGGCACTGGGCTGGGCGGGGCTGAGGTAGGGAGGCACCATATTCTCTCAGTAGCCCAGGCTTCGGCCCCACCACCTGCTGATTCTGCGCCAGGTGCCTCGTTGACCAGCCGCTGCCCAAGCTCAGGTCTGCACCACCTCTCCCTGGACGACCGAATCGCCCGTGGTCTCCACATTCACCCTGCCCACATCCAACGCCCATATGGCGGACAGAGCTCTTCGGGGCTCACCACCCCCGACAGGGACAAGACCAGCCCCTTGGCAGGGCATTCCAGGCCCTCTCGCCCCCCTTCATCTCTGTCTCTCTGGCCACAACAGAGTCAGTGCTGTGAGTGGGTTGATATTCTCGAGATATGAACCACTGTGGGTTTCCCCCAGACTTCCTGCCACCCACAACCCTTCCTGGATCTGGCCACAGCTGGGGTGAGCCTTCCGAGCTCCTGGCCTGGGGAAGGGGTGGCGGAGCAATTCACAGAGAAGGGAGAGCCGACTCCAGGCTGCTGCAACCTCCAGGCTCCGGCAGGGACGTGCAAGTGAGAGGCGCCTGCCTGCCACCCTCCCAGCCACTCCACAACGATGCTCCCACAGAGGAAGGGCCAGCCCCGCCCCCGCCCCCAGCCGAGTCCCCTGTGCTGGTGGGGTGCGGATGATAGAACCCCAGAAAATCCGGGAGAAACTAAAGGCAGCACTAACTAAATTGCACCTTCACTCCAGGCCTGAGGCAGCCTCATAGACATCTCCACGTCGCAGAGTGTGACAGAGCCCAAGAGCGGCTCAGCAATGGTCCATTCCCTGCATGGACCAATGTCCAGAGGTGACAGGAACAGGGCCATCTCAGCAGATGTCAGTGCTGACAGATGACAATTCAGAGGGTCAGAGACCCCACCTCTGTGCCGACCCCACAGCCTGGACCTGGGACAGAGGCCAGGACAGAGGGGCAGCCCCAGAGGGACTGAGAGTAATCTGGACAGCTAGGAACAAGCCGGGCACGACCCATGCGGCATTCGGCCCCACAGCCGCGTGCAGCGTTTGGCATGCAGCGGGAGCTGATAATGTTTGCACGACTGGAAATCCCACTAACGTAAATGGAAGAACGGACTCACCCTATTTGACAGATAGAGAAGCCGAGCAACTTGCTCGGGTCACCAAGACAGAACATGGGGGTGCTGGAGTCTGACCTGGGTTTTCTCTGAGCCAGGAGCCCAGCCCACCACCCCCTTCTCATGTTCCCGCTGAGTGGACCCCTAGCCCCAGCTCCTGGCTGGTCCAGATGTGGCATTACGGTCTGGACAGGCCATGGGGCCCGGAGACCAAAAGAAGGTGCCCGCTACTACCAAGGAGGCACCCATCTGGGCAGGCCTGGGCCCTCGCTGGAGCCAGGAGTAGAACTGAGTCCTGGGTGCAGGCTGCGTGGCTCGGCTTCTCAGATTTTCAGGAGAGCCCCACCCGGCCAGCCCGTCCACCCCACAGACCCAGAAGAGGAAGAACCTCTCAAACCAGTTCCCTAGGGTCTGGCCTGGCCCTGGTCCCCAGCTGTCTACCCTCCTAGCCTGATCCAGGTTTGAATTCCGGCTGGACAGAGGAGGGGCCTGGGGCTACCTGGGCCCCTCATACTCTAAATTGAAGCCCAGAAAGGCTGCCAGGAGTCGCTTATTCATCCTGCAAGTTCTGACTGTGCACCTGCTATGTGGTGGGCACTGTTCTGGGTGGGGGTTGCCGCAGAGAGCAAGCTGAGGATCCCCCCTGCCCTCATGGGGCTGATGTTCTGCGGGGAAATGGACAACAGGTGAGATGTAGTGTTACAATAACAGCTACATTGATGTGGTGACAGGTGCTCTGTTTATAATGAGTCATGTAGTTGTCACAGCACTCATACTGCAGTTATGTGATTGTCCCCACTTTGCAGATGGAAAGACTGAGGCAAAGAAAAGCATAGTAGCTGTCCAGGGCCACACAGCTAGTACATGGCTGTTGTGGACTGCATGATTGCATCCCCCCAAATTCATATTGAAACCCTACCCCCCTGTGGGATGCTATTAGGAGATGGGGCTTTTGGGAGGTCACGAGGGTGGATCCTCCACGGTGGGAAGAGGAAGAAGAGCTGGCCCTCCCTCTGTCACCATGTGAGGAAACGAGAAGACTGTGAACCAGGAAGCAGCTTCACCAGAACCCAACCACGCCGGCACCCTGATCTCGGGCTTCCAGCCTCCAGAACTGTGAGAAATAAACGTCTGTTGTTTAAGCCGCCTGGTCTGTGGTATTCTGTTACTGCGGCCCAAGCTGACTGAGACAGTGGCCATGCCAGGCTGTGAACCCAGAGTCCACGTGAAATACACAGTGTGCCAGGGGGTGATGAGTGCAGAGCAGAAATGCAAAGCAACAGCAGGAGACAAGAGTGTGTCTGTGTGCACACGTGCGTGTGTATCTATGTGTGTCTCTGCATATACAAGCATGTCTGCCTGTGTGTCTGTGTGCATACACGTGTCTGCCTGTATGCCTTCGTGTGCATGCATGTATGTGTGCATGCATGTACACGTGTGCATGTGTGTCTCTGTGTGCATGGATGTACCTCTGTCCATGTGTCTCTGCATGTGCATGTATGTGAACATGTGTCTATGTGCATGCATGTGTGTCAGCATATATGTACACCTGTATGTGCATGTATGTGCATGTGGATCTCTGTGTGCATGCATGTGCATGTGTGTCTGTGTGTGCATATGGATGTCTGTGCATGTGCGTATATGTACACCCATGCATGTGTGTATGTTTGCATGTGCATATACGTACACCTGTGTGTCTGTGTGTGCATGTGTGTATGTGCATATATGTACACCTGTACATGTGTGTGGACGTGCATATATGGACACCAGTGCATGTGTGTCTGTGTGTGCCTGTGTGTACATGCATGTATGTTTACCTGTGTGTCTGTGTGTGCATGTGTATGTGTGCATGTGCATGTGTATACACCTGTGCGTGTGTCTGTGTGTGCATGTGTATATATATACACCTGTAAGTGTGGGTCTCTGTGTGCATGCATGTGCATATATGTACACCTGTGCGTGTGTTTATGTGCATATATGTACGCCTGTGCATGTGTGTCTGTGTGCGTGTACGTGTGTCTGTGGGCGTGGGGGGGAGGTTGCTTGCCAGCTTCAGGAACTTGAGTCCTGGGGCTGGAACTGGCCCTCCAGTGGAAGCTCCCACTTGACCTTGCTCGTGCCTGGGGTCTCCCACGGGCACGTGAGGCAGGCTCTGCAACTCTTTTGCCTTCACTCCCCTTGGCACCACACGCCTGGCTGGGGGCTGGCCCTCACAGGCCCCACAATGCCTGGTAAGGCATCTCAGCAGCTCTCTGCCAGCCTAGAGCTAGAGGGGGCTGTGGAGACGGCCCCTGGCAGTGAGGCCGATGAGGATGAGCCCAATGCAGCGAGCATCTGTGGAGCACCTGCTGCATGCCGGGCATCGTGCTTGGGGCCTTAGAGGCACCTCACTTAATCCTCCCGAGAGCCCAGGAAACCTCATCACGCCCACACGACAGATGAGGAACCCAACGCCTGGCAGAAGTCGAGTAACGTGACCGGGGTCACAGAGAGCAGACTCCCTGCTCGAGCGTCCACCCACTCCCAGGCCCGGAGGTGGCACACGGGCACACAGACCTGGAAGCCAGTCGTCTTCTGCTACAGCACAGGCAGAGGGGCCCAGAGATGGCCCAGTCATTCATTCATTCGTTCATTCTCCTGGACGAGGTGGCAGGTGGTGCACCCCAGGCCCGGAGGAGTGGCTAACCCCGAGGGAGAGGACCGCATTGCTCGGAACGCGTTCGGATCCCAGCTCTGCTTCTGCATCTGCGAAGCGAAGGACCACAATGCCTCCCTTGGAAAGCTGCCATGGGATTAGGGGCAGTGTCCACTCTGCCTCCTTCCTCGGAGTAACCGCATGCCCCCTTCTTGGCCTGGCCTCTCTCTCCAGCCTGGGTGAAGGCCTTTCACCCCTCCCCTCCTGCCCTCCGACATCTGCAGGGCAGCCGCGGCCCTCTCCACACCCACACCCACACCCGGTGGTGTGAACCGGGCAGTCTGCCGTGTGGCAAGAGGAGGTGGGCGGCCGCAGAAGCAAGGACAGACATGAGGAGCGGTCCCCCTCGGAGAGGCAAAGTTAGGAAGGCCCCAGGATGGGGAACCAGGGCCCAGCAAGGGGCGGGCCGACCCCGTCACCTACACACCACAGGCTCAAGCTGGCAGCTGGGCCTCTGCTCGGGCCCAAAAGCAAGGTTGTGCCTGGATGGGTTTGGCAGAGAAATGTGCAATGTGGGACACCCTCCCCGTCCTGGAGGCGTGCCATTTTCAGACACCCCAGTGTAGACAGCCACACCATGACATATTATTAAGTGGAGTGAATCGATGGCAGAGCCCGAGGTTCTGAGTCAGTCCGTCTCTGTAAACGCACACATTCATGTTGTGCATTTTCATAACCCAGGGCCTAACAAGCCTGGCACACAGTGGGTGCTCAATAAACATGTGCTGAATGAATAAATAAATGAACAGAGAATTTCTACTGCTGGGTGGCAGTGGATTACGCGTGATTTTTTTCTTTTCGCTCATTTTTAAATTTTTTTGCAATAATTATATAGAATTTCTAATGTCAGAAAAAAAACCACAATTATTTCAAAACCTTGTCATTGCACGGCTGGTGTGGCCACAGGGAAATGAAGGCGCTTTTGGCTAAAAGCAACCCTGCAACTCCCTTAGGGTCACAATGATCAATGTGACATCTACATGTGGCCAAGATGTGGACAGGGCCAGGAAAGAAACAAGCAGTGGGGAACTGGGGGCGGGGCTTGTCTTCTGTCTGTCCTTTCCTCTCTGGTTACCACATTGCTGGGGCAATCAATTCAGGAAGAAAGACAGGGAAGGGGTGGGTCAGGTCGCAGAGGTGTTGGGCTGTGGGGGTGCGATGGGTGGGGGTCCAGAGCAGCTCACTTCACCTCCGGGAGTCTCAGTTTCCCCGTCTGCAAAATGAGGTGATGGTACAGACCTCTGGCCGTTGTGAGAAGCGACTGCTGCCATCCCCAGGCTTAGCACCCACTGTGTTCAACGCAGCCTCATTTCCTTCCCTTTTTCCTGCCCTGCTGCTCACACAGTTAAGCAAGACTTTGCTGAAGCTGTTTACTGTCTACTAGGTCAGAACCTGCAGCCGCTGGCTCCCAGATGGGCCGGTTCCAGCATCGCTGGAGCTGCCTGGGGAGAAGGAGAGGAGTATCAGAGTGGCGAGGATCCTCGGCCAAGAACAGGGCTTGATCCGTGGGCCAGGCCAGGTCTCAGCTCTGCCACTTAGCAGTGGGTGCTACATCCCTCTGTAGAGTGGGCACCGCAGGGCCCACCCCTCAGGGCTTGTGAGAGGGATCGCTCTTCTGATGAGTGGCTGTGCCTAGAGTACCCTCTGTCCCCACCCCTCCCTCCTGCTTGGGACCTGCAGCTCTGCCTCCAGCCTCTGCCTCTGCTGCCCTGCCTTCTCAACCCCAGCCCCTTTCTGGCAGGCCCTGAGCTGGCCCTGAGTGAAGCTGAGCCACTGCTCTTTTCTCTCAAAGCGAAAATTCAAAGAGCTTGAATCATGGTAGTGCCTGTTTTACTTCCTAGCAATTTGGGAGAAAAAGGTAAATATGAGGCAGAACTTTGGAGAGTTAGTCGTCTATATGTTAACCTCCTGCTCTGTGCCTGACATCTTACAAATATGATCTTGTTATAACATTGTTACCCCTTTCATAGAAGAGGCCAAGTTTACCACGTGGTCACCACGGTGTCTGGCCCTTAGTAGGTTTCAAAAAATATTTGTTGGATGGATGGGTGGATGAATAAGTGGATGGATGGGTCGGTGGATGAATGGACGGATGAATGATAGACGGATGATGGAAGGATGGACAGAAAGGTAGATGGATGGATGGTGGGTGGATGGATAGATGGATAGATGAGTGAGTAGATGGGTGGATAGATGGATGGGTGGGCGGATGGATGGATGATGGATGGTGGGTAGACGATGGATAGATGAGTGGGCGGATGGATGGATGGGTGAATGGATAGATGGATAGGTGGATGGATGAATGGACAGGTGAATGGATGGATGATGAATGGTGGACAGATGGATGAAGAGATGAGTGGGTAGATGTAGAGATGGATGGACGGGGATGGGTGAATTGATGGATGCAGGGGTAGATGAGTGGATAGGTGAGAATTTAAAAGTCACCTACTCAGAGCATGTCAATGGCAGAGCTGGCAAGTGTCCAACTTTAAGTCCAGACTCTTCCTACGTTTCCTCTGGGGCTTGTGCCTTCCTTCACTCACACACAACATATCTGCATCCACTGAATCTACAGGTCAGCAGCTCCCACATTTCTATCACTATCCCAGTCCTGCCCCTGAGTCCCAGCACTTTCTGTCTAGGGGTATGTTTAACTTCTCCTTCCGGACTTTCAGGGGCAGCGCCAGTTTCATGGAGCTGCAGTCCATCATGTGCGGTCGCACAGGCCCACATGCAGAAGAACCCCACACTTGGTTTAGGAGTGTTAGGCTACCATTGATCTTCTGAAGGAGGATCATCTGCTTCTGGACCGAAGGTGACCGCAGGTAACCGAAACCACGGAAAGCAAAACCTCGGATAAGGGGGGACTACTGCACAAACTATGAAATACAAGTTGTGTAATTTTGGTGAGTCCGCATACAAGCTAAATACTTTGCATTTAAAACTGGCATCACACAAGGCAAAGATGAACAACAAAATTCAAAATTTTCTTTAATTAGTACTTTTATTAGTATTTATTCAAAATATCAATAATATAAATTTTTAATTTGTAATTTTTCTTAGAACAACATTAAATAGTAAATTCAAAACACCATGACAAGTCAGGAGAAATGAAAGGGACGGGGTGAGGTCCGCTGAACCTCCAGACCCTGAGTCCAGGCCCTCCCAGGGTGGCAGGGAGACGCGGCCCCGTCTTGACCGTTACATTACTTCACTCACACAGACCATTGCTGGCGGCTGTGGTTGTTCCTTTATACGTTCTTTCACTCGCTCACTCGGCAGCGTTTACTGCCCACCGTCAGCCCTGGGACAGGACACGGAGGAGATCAAGGTGGAGACCAAGCCTGGGAGGGCTCTGCAGGAGAGACAACAGCTTGGACTGTGTACGATGTTACAAGAGCTTCATGTCACTAGCGTGGCCGGTGCAACGTAAACAGAACAAATAGAAAGTCCCTTCTCCTCCCCGTGCCTCAGTTTCCCCATGTGAAAACGCAGTGGATCCCTCCAGCTCTGCTAATCCAGGCTCCAGGCCTCATCTCACAACAGGCACCCTGGAGACCGCTTGCCCATCCGTACCGGAGGGCGTGTGCGCCCCCTGGAGGGAACCAGGGGAAAGGAGCCAGGCCCTTGCTCCCGTTTAACAAAAACCATTTCTGCCTGTTTGTCTCTTCAAACGGCTCTGGGGCGTTAACGATTGCAGCCTCCGTGGAGGGTGATGCAGCAACATCTGTCACAATTACAAGCGTAAGCACCCCTTCACCTCGTCATTCTACTTCTAGGAATTTGTTCTAAACATATCCACACACGTGTGTGAGATGGTGGAGTTGACGGATGTGCAAGGTTATCCATTGAGTAAATAAACGACATCAGATCAATTCAATGGACATAATGGAATGCTAGGCAGTCATCAGAAGTGAGCAAGTTCTTTATGAACCAAGATGGAGCGAACTGTGCTGAGCTGCTGTCTTGGCTCGGGTCCCTAGCAGCAGTGCCTACGTGAGGATTCCTGGGTGAGTGGACGCTGCACAGAGAGTGCTCTCAGGTGAAGCTGCAGGAGGGAGTGGAGCCTGGTCCTGCAGGGGACTCTGGAGGGTAAGCTATGTTCCCACTCAGGCAGGGGAGCAGGGCATTGGCTCTCAGTCATTGGCTACGGGCTGCTCCGGGAGATGTGAATTCCCAGCCACTTCCGACTCTGCATGTGTAGACAAAGCAGACTCTGGTAGCCGAAGGTCAGTTCTCCAAATAAGAGCTTCAGGCGCTGGCCCTTGGGAGAGAAAGCACCCCAAAGCCAGGAGAGGGGTGCGTGCACACGCTCACGAAGTCTGAGGGGCCCCAGGCAGAGCACCAATACCATCTGCTACAGTCATTAGGGGAAACAGCAAGTGGAGAACAGTGTGCACAGACGTACAACCTGGGCCAAACAAAGGCTGGAGAAGACAATCATGTTTGCTTGTGGCTGGAGAGCATAGCGAATCTGGCATTGGCAGCTGCCTCTGGGGAGGCCCCAGGAAGGGGGTGGCAGGGCGAGTGACTTACTTTTCTTTGTCACCTTTCTGTACTTCTTAAAAAATTTTCCACCATGTACAAGTTTTACCTACTCAAAAAACAAAATTACATTAAAAACTAATCTTGCCATGTTCGTGGGTCAGAAAACTTAACATTGTTAAGATGGCAACACTCTGCAAGTTGATCTACAGATTCTATGCAATTTCTATCAAAATCCCAGCTACCTTCTTTGCAGAAATTGGCAAGCTGATCCTAAAATTCACATGGAAATTGAAGGGATCCAGAATAGTTAAAACAATCCTGAGAAAAGAACAAAATTGGAGAACTCACATTTCTTCATTTTAAAAGTTACTGTAGAGTTATGATAATCAAGACTGTGTGGCACTGGCATAAGGATAGGTGAATAGATCAATGAAATAGAACTGAGGGTCCTGTAATCAGCCCTCACATTTATGGGCAATTGGTTTTTGACAAGGGAGCCAAAATGATTCAATGGTGGAAAGAATAGTCTTTTCAACAGACTGGTGCTGGGACAACTGGATATCCTCATGTAAATGAAGCAAGTGGGACCCTTACCTCACACCATATACAAAAATTAGCTCAAAATGGATCAAAGATCCAAATGTAGTAGCTAAAACTATAAACTTTTCTTAGGAGAAAACATAGTGTAAATCTTCATGATCTCGGATAAGGCAATGGTTTCATTGATATGACACCAAAAGTACAGGCAACAAAAGAAAAGAAAAAATAAATTGGGCTTCGTTAAAAGTAAAAACGTTTGTTCTTCAGAGGACATCATCAAGAAAGTGAAAAGACAACCCACAGAATGGGAAAGAATATTTGCAAGTCGTGTATTTGATAAAGGACTTATGTCCAAAAAAAATAAAGAACCCTTAACTAAAAAATAAAAGGCAAATAATCCGTATTAAAAATGGGCAAAGGATCTGAATATACATTTCTTCCAAGAAGATATACAAATGGAAATAGCACCTGGAAATATGCTCAACATCATTAGCCATCAGGGAAACGCAAATCAAAACTAAAACAAGACGGGCCGGCCCCGTGGCTTAGCGGTTAAGTGCACGCGCTCCGCTGCTGGCGGCCCGGGTTCGGATCCTGGGCGCACACCGACACACTGCTTCTCCGGCCATGCTGAGGCCGCGTCCCACATACAGCAACTAGAAGGATGTGCAACTACGACATACAACTATCTACTGGGGCTTTGGGGAAAAAGAAACAAATAAATAAAATTATAAAAAAAAAAAACTAAAACAAGATACCACTTGTATTAGTCTGCAAGGGCTGCCGTAACAAATGCCACAGACTCAGGGGCTTAAACAACAGAAATTTATTTTCTCACAGTTCTGGAGGCCAGAAGTCCAAGATCAAGGTGTCGATAGTGTTGGGTTTTGGTGAAACCTCTGCTTCTAGCTTGCAGACAGCCATCTCACTGTGCCCTCACATGGCCTTTCCCCTGTGTATGCACAGAGAGAGAAAGGGAAAGAGATCTGGTGTGTCTCTCTCTTCTTATAAGGACACCAGTCCTATCAGATTAGGGCCCCACCTTTGTGACCTCATTTACCCTTAATCACCTCCCTAAAGGGCCTATCTCCAGATACAATCGCACTGGGGGTTATAACTTCAACATATGAATTTGGGGTGGACACAATTCAGTCCGTGACACACTCATACCCACTAGGATTGGCTTTTAACAAGTATTGTAGAAAGTGTGGAGAAATTGCATCCCTCACACACTGCTGGTGGGGGTGCCTGGTTTCATAGTTGTATGCCTCAGGAAAAGTCAGCATAAGATGAGCTTTTGAAACCCAAGGACCTGTTTTAATTTTATTGTGGTAAAATATACATAATGTAAAATTTACTATTGTAACCTTTTCTAAGTGTGGAGTTCAATGACACTAAGCACACTCACCTTGTTGTTCAACCATCACCACCATCCATCTCCAGAACTCTTTCATCCCCTCAAATGGAAATTCTGTCCCTGTTAAACACTAACTCCCCAGTACCCGCCCCACAGCCCCTGGCAGCCACCGTTCTACTTTCTGTCTCTATGAATTTGACTGCTCTAGGTCCCTCATATAAGTGGAATTATACAGCATTTGTCCTTTTGAGACTGGCTTATTTCACTTAGCATAATGTCCTCAAGTCTCATCCATGTTGTAGCATGAGTCAGAATCTCTTTCCTTTTTAAGGCCAAATAATATTCCATTGTAAGGATGGACCACATTTTGTTTATCTATCCATCCGTCAATGGAGACTTGGTTGTTTCCACCTTTTGGCTATTGTGAATACTGCTGCTGTGAACACGGGTGTGCAAATATCTGAGGCCCTGCTTTTAATTCCTTTGGGTGTATACTCAGAAGTGGAATTGCTGGGCCGGCCCTGTGGCTTAGGAGTTAAGTGCGCGCACTCTGCTGCTGGCGGCCCGGGTTCGGATCCCGGGTGCGCACCGACGCACGGCTTCTCCGGCCATGCTGAGGCCGCGTCCCACAACTAGAAGGATGCAACTAGAAGGATGTGCAACTATGACGTACAACTATCTACTGGGGCTTTGGGGAAAAATAAATAAATAAATAAAAATTATTTTAAAAAAAAGATGCGCTTCTTAAAAAAAAAAAGAAGATGAAGTGGAATTGCTGGATCACGTGGTCATCCTGTGTTCATCTTTAAAGGAGCTCCATCCTGTTTTCCGTAATGAAGCCCAAGGATCTAGAGGGTTTCACAGACAGGGCAGCTCTCCCTGGATACACACAGTGGGGGAGGGGGCAGTTTTCTGCCCAGCTGGCCTCAGCTGGTCACAGACCACGTGTAGAGATATGGACCAACAAGCACGAACGTGGGCATCAAGCAGCCCCTGGTGCATATCCTGGCCCTGCTACTTCGTACAGGAGCTCTGTGGGGCTGTTTCTCCAACAACATGGGGTTGGGAGGTTTTGACGAGCTGGTGTGTATAGAGGGCCCAGCCAGGCCAGCTCTCTGCCCGCCAAGCACCAGAGCCATTGCCCTTCAAAATTCAGCCAGTGAGATAAAACCAATGCCCCCAAGGCAGAAAGTTTAAAAATAATCTGCCCATGTGTGACACCTTGAAGGGAGTGCAAACAAAGTCATGAGATATAAACTAAAGGAGGCCACGATTTCCAACCATCGTCTCCAGGTCTGCAAATACAAAAAGCAGCAAAGGTTGTGAAATTGTAGAGGTCCACATACCACAACTAAACATGTTACATATGTGGTACAACAGAACCACACTGGCTTAGCTGTTGGGCGGCAGGCTGTGAAGATGGTCGGATCGGGGTTCAAACCTGAGCTCGGCATTTACCAGCCCTGTGCCCTCAAGCCAGTGGCGTGGCCTTTATGAGCCCAGTTTCCTCCTCCGTAACCTGGAGCTGATAACAGCCTAGGAGGCTGTCACGAGGGCTAACCAGGATGATGCAAGCAACTGCGAAGCACAAAGCCTGTCCCTGAGCCTGGGCTCAGCCCCTGGGGCAGTCCTGATCCCCTGTGACTTCTCCAGCCTCCTAGCTGACCCCCCTTCTGCCCACAACCCTGACCCCAGGGCATTCAGGCCGCTCTGGGATCACCCCACTTACATCTCCAGCATCTTCACTCACCTGCTCTCTCTCCTTAGGCTCTTCCCAAATTGAACCCTTCTCTTCCCACTTCCCAAATGTGAACAAGTCACCTTTACTTATTGTTGTAGGTTGAATTGTGTCCCCCCTAAAATATATGTTCAAATTGTCAATGCAAATAATCAATAATCATTCTATTGTAAAAGAAAAGGAGAGAGAGTTTTGTTCAAGCCAAACTGAGGACTACAGCCCGGGAGTACAGCCTTCACAGAGGAAGGAAGTGCTCCAGAGAACAGTGACTTCGGCACAGTTATATACCATTTCCAAACAAAGACACATGCACTAAGCATGACGGGGGTTCATTCTTTCAAGGGTCCAAGGAGATATTTTGCTATAGAGCAACACATACACAGCAGGCCAACATGACCTTGGTGTCAAGGGAAGGGAGACCTATCTTCAAAGAATGCTGGCGTCATAGGAAGGGAGGCATCAATTCTTGTCTTCAAAGGGTACATTCTTTACTGAGGATAATGATTAAAGCAGATATACAATGTGTGTTTGAAAAGCTGCAAGCCAGGCCTTTCAGTTCAAATAAAATTTAGGCCAAATTAAGTTTCAACCAGAATGGCTTCCCCATACACCTCAATGTATAAAAATTTTCTTATATCCAAGTCCTAACCCCTGATACCTGAGAATGTGACCTTATTTGGAAATAAGGTCTTTGCAGATGTAATCAAGTTATGATGAGGTCATACTGGAACAGGGAGGGTCCTAATCCAGTGACCGCTGGCCTTATAAGAGGGAAATTTGGACACAGACACACACGGGAGAAGGGGATATGAAGATGGAGGCAGAGACTGGAGTGGTGTCTACAAGCCAAGAAATGCCAAGGATTGTTGGAAACTACTAGAAGCTAGGAAGAGGCAAGGAAGGACCCTCTCCTAGAACATTTGGAGAGAGCACAGCCCTACCAACACCTTGATTCCCATCTTCTGGCCTCCAGAACCGTGAGACAATAGTTTCCGTTGTTCTAAGCCACCTGGCTTCTGGTACCTTGTTAGGCAGCCCTAGGAAACTAATATGCTTACCCTGTTCCCTCCACAGCATCACTTCCCTTCAATATTTCTCCTGTCCCAAAACTATCCCATCCTTCTGGGTTAGTCTCAAAAGCCTCCTTTTCCTCCAGAAAGCCTTCCCTGAGCATCTTCCTCCCCCCTCCCTCCTACTGCTGCTTCTGCAAGTATCTTCCCCCATCCCCCACATCGGGTACCTGACTATGACACACATCACGTTCTGCCCCAAAGTAAAATGTGGTAGGTGACCTCCTTGAAGGGTTTCAGAAGATGCTTCCTTCCTGGAAGAGGCGACATTGAACAGGGTTTTGAAGGATGAGTAAGCGTTTGCCAATTGGCCTAGGATTTCACAGCTTTGGGCCAGTCACCGAGTACATTTATTTAGCCACGTATTCACTCAACAAGCATTTATTGAGTGACTTTTGCACTGACTTGCTCACCAGAATGTGGTTCCCGGGGGCAGGGCAGCACCTCATGTATCTCTGACCAGAGCCCTGTACTCCCCAGGAGCTCCTAGCAGCCCTGGCCCAGGCTCAGCTTGAGTTCATGCCCAGTCAAGGTTTGTGACTCAAGGGCATTTTCCAAGGGTGGATGGGGCCTTGGGGATGGGAGCATTCGGCAGAAGGAAGGGAGTTCAGAGGGACCCGGAGCCTCCTGGGTTAGTGTAAATGGGGACGGCACTGTGTTGAAAGCACGTCGGCTGCGGGGATAGTTCTGATTCCAAATCCTGGCTCTGCTGCTTTCCAGCTGAGTGGCCTGGAAGCCCTAAGGCCTGGTTCATACCTGTGAAATGGAGTGACAGTGTCCCACCAGGTCCCAGTGGACGGTTGCGGGGCATCAGCCACGACCCTGCCGCCCGCAGTAACGGGGACGACCAGCAGGGGCGCCGGCCCCGCCGCCTCCGGGGAGACTGGAGGCTGGCAGGCTGCGCCCGCAGAAACTGCCCTGGTCACCTTTCGCCTGGGGGTGGGGGGTGAGTGGGAGGCGGCTTTTGAGCCAGGTGGCCGGGCACTGCCCTGGGAGGCCCGTTCCAACTTGCCACTCAGCCGACAGGTGCCCCAGTAGAGCCAGGAGGCAGCAGGCCTGCCAGAGTGGGACCTTGTGCGCTCTGGGGGCCTCGGGACCGGGCCGTGGGGATAGCGCTGGGTAAGACTGATATCTGTCCCAGGGCGGGGGGGGGGGGGCAGGGGGGGTGTCACAGCCGAGGGCCGTCTCACAGGGCCACAGGCAAGGCCAGCCCAGGCCAAGGGGATCTGATGGTAGTAAGACCTGGAGCTTTGTGGAGCTTCCCATGTCCAGGCGCGTGTTTAACTCATTTAATCCTCTCAGCATCCCTATGGGGCAGACAGGACGATCGTCATCCCATGTTACACATGAGGAAACCGAGACACAGAGAGGTTTAGGAGCTTGCCTGAGGTCACACAGCTGGTAAGTGGCAGAGCTGGGGTGAGAACCCAGGTCATGTGGCAATACCCACACTCTTACCACGGTATCCTATACCTGGTAGGAGCTGCTCCAGCTTCCTGGCCAGGTGTGGATGACGGACAAGGAGAAATTATCCAGAGGAGAAGGAGAGGAAGGGAGTTCCAGCAGAGGGAACTGCATGAACGGAGGCCCAGAGGCATAAGAGTATGGGCAGAGGGGCATGTCATTCAGAAGAGGTGCACCACGGGGTGGGGCACAGGAAAGAGAGTGCAGAGGCCAGGAGGGGCCAAATTAAGAGGAACCGCTGGAGGGATGAATGCAGGGGAGTGACGAGGTCAGGTCTGCATTTGGAACCTTCCCTGTGGCCTCCAGTGGAGAGGGACTGGAGGGGTCCGGATGGGAGGCAGGAAGGCCAGTGAAGAGGCCAGTGCCCCCTCCAGGAGGAAGCAGCAGAAGGCTCAGGAGCCTCCGGGCTGCTGTGACCAGGCTCCTGGGTCAGGCCTCTCTTGGTGACCAGTGACAGAAATCAGCAAAGGGTAATTTAATTTTATTTATTTATTTATTTTTTCCCCCAAAGCCCCAGTAGATAGTTGTATGTCATAGCTGCACATCCTTCTAGTTGCTGCATGTGGGACGCAGCCTCAGCATGGCCAGAGAAGCGGTGCGTCCATGCACGCCCGGGATTACCCGGGCCGCCAGCAGCGGAGCACGCGCACTTAACAGCTAAGCCATGGCGCCGGCCCAGCAAAGGGCAATTTAGAGAGAGGTTCTAGGGATACCTCCTCCAGGGGCAGCCATGCAGCTGGCCCCGGAAACTGGGATCAGGGTGCGGAAGGCTGTCAAGACCCTCTGTGTCTGTTCTGTCGGCTTCTCCCAGACTATGGCTTCCTCCCTATCTCTCCCCAAAGATATTCTCCGCATGGCAGTAAATGTGGCCCCTTCAACTCCCAGCGCTGGTTGGAAACCATTGGCCTAGCTTGGGGCAGATGCCTATCCCAGACCATTCCACTGTGGCTGGAGCTATGGTCATGCAAAAGCATCGCGGGTCCCTAGGAACCATGTGGATGGAGCTGGGACTAGTAGCTCCCTGAAGGAAGAAAGGGGGCCACAGCCGACCTCTGGAGCCAGCAGACCCCTGCCCTGGCCCAGCCTTGGAGACATCTGTGTTTAAAATACTAGCTTCTCCTAGTTTGGGTGAACGTTTGTAAGATGGCACAGCCAGCTGGATGGGTCCATCCTGGGCAGACATCTGCCAGGTTAGCTTGCCTGTCTCTCCCAGTCTCTGTGCAGGAGGGCTTAAAGTCATCAGAGAGATCTAGGTTCAAATCCTGGCTCAGTCACTATGGTACATTAAAGATGGCCACAGATTCTTTGACATCCTTTCTTTGAAAGGCAGGCCCCATGACTGCTTGACCAATAGGTATGGTGGAAGTGGTGTGGTACTTATTTCTGGGTCTGGGCTTTCAGAGACAGGCAGGTTCTTGTCTCTTGGAGTACTTGCTCTTAGAACTAGGCTGGTATCCTGTGAGGGAGCCCAAGCAGTGGGCCCCTGCCCCCAGCCGGCACCAGCGTGGTGGCAGGGGACTGTGCCATCTCGGAGGTGGAACCCGAGCTCCAGCCTGGCTGCCCTCCTTCATGCCATGGAGCACAGACCAGCCTTCCTCGCTGAGTCCCGCCCAAACTGCGGATTTGGGAACAAAATTAAATGACTTACGAAATGTTTTAAGCCACTGAGTTTTGAGGTGGTTTGTCATGCAGCAACAGATCACTTAGAATAACTTATCACCTGTGTGACCCTGGGCAAAATATTTAAGTTCTCTGAAACCGGTTTCCTCATCCTCCGTGAAGTGGAGATAATATGTACCCCACAGAGTTTTGATGAAGAAAAAGCATCCAGAACACTGAGCCGCCCTCGCGTCCTGGACCGTGAGCTTGAGTCTGCCGCTGCCCTGCGCTGCGGTACCCCAGCCCCTGAAACCGGGCCGAATAAGAGAATCCCCCTTTCACGGGCCCAGAGACCAAGAGAGCTGAGGACACTTGCCCAAGGTCACGCACCAGTGAGAGGCAGAACAAGGATTCAAACCCAGGCTGGGGTGACAGTGCAGCCTCAGAACTTTCCAGACGTGGCCCTGCCTCTGCAAAGCACACTTCCCAAAGTATGGCCTTCCTCTTTTAATCCTCTTGGCTCTCCTGGTCCTGCTGAATTTGCTTCCTTTTCCAGAAGCCTCCTTCTTCATTTCCAGGAAATCTCATTTCCCCAAGAATGGCTAAAGCAAAGCTCCCGACCCCAAGTAGAAGGGCAAGTGGGCAGATCCCACTGATGGGATCTGTTCCATGGTGACCCTCTGCCCTGGCCCTGAGGCCTGCTGGCCTGGGAGCATCCCCTCCCCAGCCTGACTTGGAATCTTTCCCGGCATCTCCCTCACCCATGGGGTTTTGGAGTTGGGGACTCAGGCCCAAGACTGAACTCTCCTGGTGACTGGGACAGCCTCGGCCTCCTTGTCCCTGAAATGGGACGCCAGTGGCCTCCTCCCAGGGTGGCTGTGAAGGTCAGTGAGGAGCAGATGTGACGCCGCTCGTGTGCTCTAGAGGGCAGTGCAGGGTTGAAGGGCTCTGACCAGATGCCTGTGGGAGCCGGGTCTTCCTCGGGCAGGAGAGAGGCCGTTCGCTGAGGGCTTCTCCTTCCCTGCGCCCCTCCAGCATCCGCCCTCACCCATTAGATGGATGCAGATGGACCCAGCTGTCCCAGACCTCAGGGGAACTAGAAATGCCAGCGCACAGTGTGTCTTCTCTCGTTTTCCCTGATCCATCTGGCTGGAGATTTGTGCACAGTGTTGATCCACAGAACAAGCTTGGGTTCCAGTGATCTTCCTGATGTCTGTTCTCATCCACTTGCCTGGGGTGTCCTGACCCAAAGGTCTCACGCTGGCTGCGGGGCCTGACACTGCCCTTCAGTGGCAGAGCAGCCTCAGCACCATGTCTAGACACAGGCCTTGAAAGTCCCTTCCCCTCTCCTTGGAGCCATGGGTGTGGCCCAGGGGCCGCCTGGCCTGGGAAGGGGGCGGGACAATCACAAGCGCTCACCCTTGCAGAAGGACGTGGGCAGAGTGACCGCACACAGACATTCATTTATGTGAGCCTCGCTGCAGTCCCCTAGCATCGGTATTATTATTAACCCCTTTGTATTGATGGGAAAACTGAGGCAGGGAGAGGGTAAGCCATTTGACCAGCAAGCCAGAGGTAGAGCCAGGATCTCAACCCCAGTGATCTGGCTCAGGAGGGCTGTTAACTCAGGCTATGCAGTCCTCAGGGGATGGGAAAGCATCGCTCCCCCCTCGTCTCCACCACAGCCAGGCCCAGCTCAGACCTCCTGGTCCCTCCCCTGGATCCCACCCCAGGCTCCTGCCTCTCGCCCTCCTGTCCGTGGGGACTGGCGGCTACAGTACCTTTCTGAAGACAAAGTCCCCTCTTTCCCCTTTCCTGGCTCCCACTGCTGTCTGGGTACAAGCCAAACTCCTCCCCATGTAAGGCGTGCCCCATGCGGCCCCTGCCCCCCAGCCTCACCCCAGCCGTCAGCTCATCCCTGTACCCCCCCAGCTCCAGGTGCTTCTGCGCTTTGCAGCCGGACTTGACCACGGACTCCCCAGGGGCAGGGACAGCCCCCTGCCCCCAACCCCGTGCTCTTCTGGGTCCCCAGCACACAGAGCTCAGACAGGAGAGTTGAAATGACCCACCGTGGATTGGGTTCCTTTGGGTCCCCTCCACTTCCGATTCCCCTCACTCTGGGGGTCCTGGTCCACCGCCTGCCCCGATCAAAACCTACCTGGCATGTGTCCCGCCCACTCTCTCCCTGGTGGCTGCGCTGCCGCCCGCAGTGCGCTCCAGGAGCTGAGTGTCAGCTCAGACTCAATGCTCAAGGCTGTTCTGGGGGCCGAGTGCCCACCTGGCTCCTGCACCCCTGTGTCTAACCGGCCTCCCCACCTGCCCCTCCCAGACTGGTCTGAGGACCCTGGGGCCAGAGGCAGGACTTGGGGGGCTGGTGACAGGATGGGGTTCAGGGTTCAGCAGGGTCCCTTGGGGGAGGCCTGGGGTGCTGCGTGTCACATGGGGGTCCCCAGGGGACAAATGAAGCCGCCACAGAGGAGGGGCGGCGTCAGGGGCTGGGATCAGTCAGCAGAGCCGCAGCCCCATCCTCATCGAGGTGATTCAGGAAGTCAGTTGTGGTTTGCAAAGCCCTGAGTCGATTTTCTTTTCAAGTTAAAAAAATAAAATCTGCCAGGGAAGGCAGGCAGGCAGAAGCTAGACAAAGCATAAATAATGGTACTTTGTAACCTAAGCCACTGCCGGTGAGGGAAGGCCCCCACCCCAATGCAGCATGACCCCGCCAAGGTCACCGGCTGGGAGTGACTAGAGGGGACACAGGGAGCAGACGCCTAGATGCCAGGGTGAGGAGGTCCCCTTGCTGGGCCCAGGGCAAGGCCTGCTCTGACCAGGGACCCCAATATTTCTGAGCCTTTAATGGTTAGGACAGGGATACATGGTTCCTTTTAACCTAACTGTGCTCTTTCCTGCGGCTCTTTCCTAAGGCAGTGTCCACACTCAGCTGTCAGGCAGGGCCAGGCACACAGCAGGAGAGCGGGGACGGGGTGCACTGGTGTAATGGCAGGCCCAGTGTCTGTGCTGGGAGAATGGGGGCAGGGTGGTGAGGTGAGGCCTATCAGAGCAAGTCGCCGCAGGGCAAGGGAGCACTTACCCAGAGGTCCCAGGGAAAGGAGACATAGACCATGGGCACGTCAGGGTTCCATTTCTAGCTCTGCCCCTTTCCTGCTGTGTGCCCTTGAGGAAGTCACTCACCCTCTCTGTGCTGGAGTGACCTCACCTATAAATGGGTCGTGGCTGCTGCTCACAGGAGTGTGGGGTGATTTTGTATGTGCCCCACCTGCCTTGAGGGCTTTCCACTCCCTAATTACCGCCCCTGCCTCACCGTCCCCCCCAGCCCCACCCCACTAAGGACTGCAGAGGGCTCCCCTCTGGACCTCCTCCACTGGACTCTGGACGGGGCCACTGCTCTCCTTGTCTCCTTTCCAAATCGTATCTGTCACGGTCCCAGCAGGAAACAGATGGCACGCGCAAACGATTTTCTGGAAGGACTTTGGCAAAGGGACTGTTGACAGGCATGAGAGCAGGGTTAAGAGAGTCGACGAGGGAGGTGGCACCCCAGAAACAGAGACCGTCCAAGGTCTCCCAGTCAGGCAGCGGGGGCCCTAGCTGGACCCCACTTTGCATATAAAGATGCTGCCGTTGACGGACGTTTTCACCTGACATATGTTTTCAGGGAACACACAGGCTGCTTCGGTATCTCCATTCACAGCTCTCATGTGCAGTCAGGGACCTGAGTGTCAGCTCAGACTCAGTGAGCCGATGGCTTTTCCGGAGAGCAAATGCCCACCTAGCATCTGCACCCCTGTGTCTGACGGGCCCCCCACGGGCTTGCCGGGAGAAATACACACAACCGTGTGTGTGGACAGTGCCCAGCAGCGTGTTCAAAGTGGGCAGGGGCTCCACAGGTGTAGCCACAAGGAACCACCCAGTGCCCGCATACCGGAAATGCTTAATAAACGCAGGTAGAGTGAATGAGCAGGCTCCTTGCTGAGGGGAGAGAGAGACGTGACAGGTGAGAAGGAAAAAGATGGCTCAAGGTGGGAAGAACCGAGGATGGTACCTGTTTGTTTCCTGGGGCTGCTGTAAGAAACGACCTCGGACATGGTGGCTTAAAACAGCACACAATTATCCTCTCGTAGCTCTGGAGGTCAGAAGTCTGAAATCAGTTCCACTGACCAAAAAGAAGAAGTGGGCAGGGCTGTGCTCTCTCCGGAGCCTCTAGGGGGAATCCTTTTCCTGGCCTTTTCCAGCTTCTAGAGCTGCGTTCCTTGGCTGCTGGCCCCTTCCTCCATCTTCAACGTTAGCAGGTAGCCCCCAATTCCTCCAGGCCCAGGGCTGGGGAAGGCGGAGCAAGGAGAGTGCCTTCAGAGCCCAGAGGTGGCCCCTCCCTCCCCCTGGAAACCTGGCGGCTGTTTTCTAACCAGAATGAGAGATGGGCCTCTTCCGTCCCCAAGAGCATGCCCCTGGGTGTGGGGTTTCTCCTGAGAAATACTTTCCTGTTTGGTTCTATAAGATAATATAAACGTGATGTTTAGTAATCACTTCAAAATCACTTCTCTATTTTGAACGTTCATTAATAAATACTAAATATCTTTACGAAGTTCTTGTGATTCATTCTACTTTTAAAAATTAAGCATTGGACGTGTGACCCCTTATATCTAAGTAATCTGGCCTGCGCCTGACGGAGAGTGGGCAGATGAGGAAGCACGTTCTAGAGAGATGCGTGGGCACAGAGGTTTCAGGGTCACTCACTCAGGCACGTGGTCAATGGTGAGTAGGAATTTGGACCAGGTCGGCCCGAGCCCCAGCCCTGGACTTGCCCACGTGGTCCCTGGACCACAGCTGTCCTGGAGAGGGGACACCCTGCAGACAGTGTTGACCCTGGGCCCACCCCAAATGTTCCATGTGTTGCAGGGCCGCATGCCCCAGCATCTGGCCGCTCAGCCCCTGGAGGGCCCCTCCCCTCCCTGACCCGCTGGGCCCACGGCTAGTGCCCTCCTGGGCTTTGTGGCTCGGCTCCTCCCCATGCATTGTGACCTGGTTTGTCCTTCTGCCCTGAGACCCCAGCCCAGCTCAGGCCATTTGGCCTGAACCCCAGTCCGTGCCCCCAGATAATGGAGTTTCGAGACAGTCTTTGGCCCCCCAGGGCCAGTGGCCTTCAGTCTCTACGGCCCCCGCACTGCCCCCAGTGGGTCCTATCTGTTCACTGACTGCCTCCTGCATGCCAGATGCTGTGCTGGGCTCTGTGACAAGGGAGACCTCCTTCCTGCCCTCAGGGAAGTTAAGGGCAGCAGAGGGGGACACGCAGAATACAGTGAACCCAAATAGATTGGGAACCTTGTCATAAGTGCCTTCTGGTAGGTCACTGGATTATGTGAGAGGGGCCATAGGGGTGAGGGGGGAGGGCTTTCTGAGGAGGTGACATTCAGGCTGAGACCTGAAGGAAACCTAGGTGCTGGTGAGGCACAGAGCGAGGGGAACGCTGAGGTTGAAGAACCTGGGCACAGTGGAGGGACTGGGAGAGGCCAGCCGGGCTGCCACCTGTGCCCTGACCTCACTTCTCTGACCCCAACGCCTCCAGTGTAAACTGGAGACAATAAACCTGCTTCTCAGTACTGGAGGTGTCCTCTGTAAGGACTCAGCACCCCTATGTGCTCAACGGCCAGCACTATTATTAACAACAGTGTAGACAGCAGTGTAGACTGGCAGTGTAGACAGGCAGTGTAAACCGGCAGTGTAGATGGCAGGCTCAGCGCAGCCCTGGAGGCTGACCCTTCTCCACCCGCGACTTGGGGCAAGGCAGGCACATCTCTAGGTGCCGGTTTTCCGGTGTCAGATGCAGCAGTGCACTGAGGAACAAGGCCCCGGCGGGTTAGCATCTACCCTGTGCTGGGCAGGGGCTATGTGTGATCCGGACACAGCCCCCCCATTTGCCAGGAGAGTGGGGCTGGAGGTGGGTGCAGGGGTGGGACCTGGATCTGGGCTGCCACAGGCCACGCTCGCCCAGGCTGCCCCTCCCTGCACGGGAGCAAGGAGAGTGACTTTCAGGACCCAAAATTTGTGCCACCAACACATGGGACAGTGGTGGGCCTGGGGCTGAATGGTAGACACTGGTGGGGGCCTGCTGTCACATTATCATGAAGGGTAACCAGGACCCTGGGCCAGAGGAGGGGGCATCTGGGCAGGAGGAGCTGGGTGTGGGGAGGGAGTGGTGATGCCCACTTAGAACCTGGGGTGCCCCTGGGGCCTGTGTCTCTGCCCAGCTCCACGCCCAGCTCCATCAGGCCTCCACCCCGGCCTCCCTCCGCCTAGTTCCCAAACCTTCCTGGAAAGGGCAGGAGGGAGCTGGCGGGGTCAGAGAGGAGGGAAGTGGCGGGGTGGGCCGGGAACTGCCTGTTCTCAGAGTTCCACTGGGAGGACCCAGAAACTGGGGCAGGAGGAGGGAGAGGTAGGGAGGCCCAGACAGACAGAAAGGGGAGGGGAGGGGAGGGGAAAGGAGGAGAGCGGAGGGGAAGGGATGGCAGGGGAGGGAAGGGGTGGAGAGGATGGGAGGAGGGGAGGAGGGGAGGGGAGGCCAGGTGTCCAGGAAGGGGTCGTTTCCACACTTGCTGCCTGGGGGGTCTGGCGTGAATGGCTCCAAGGAGTGGTGGGTGTGAGTGTGTGTGGCTGCATGAGACCCTGAGCGTGTGTGTGTGTGTAAGAGTGTGTGCGAGAGTATATAAGAATAAGTGTGTTTGTGTGTGAGAAGGTGTCTATATGTGGGGGTGAGTGTGTGTGTGTGTGTGTGTGTGAGTGCGTGTGCGAGGGGTACAGCGTGGTGCCATGGTGTTGAGCTGGCAGGGCCCAGGAGGCTGACTTCAGGGCAAGCTCAGGCCTTCCTGAGGGGCCCTGGGACCCCCGGGTGACGGGCTTTGCCCGGGGCTCAGTCTGCTGAGCCCCAGGAGCCGAGCGGCCTCACTCCCGACCTCTCTGGCCACGGCTCGCATTCCCCGTGGGGCAGGCAGCCCCGCCCACCTCAGCTGCTCCTGGGCTGAAGGCTGGCGGGCAGCACCATGGGCCCAGCGCTGGGGTCACAGCCCCTCCGCAGCAGCCCGGGGCAGAGCCTCCAACCCCCTGCCAGCCTTGCGTTTCCCCATTTCACCGATGAGGCAACCCAGGCTGGGCGAGGGTAGCTAGGCCTGTGCTTGGCAGGGGTGATGGGTTTGTGCAGTGGGGCGGCCATGAGATGCCCACTCAGACCTCCAGCGACAGGTGGCTGACCAGAGACCCAGCTGCCACTCTGAAATCCATCCCTGCACTCAGGCCGTAGCCCGTCCCCCTGGGTGCTCCTGGACAGCCACTGAGCATGGCAGGGACACTAGGCAGGCCATTTTGTGAGAGGTGCCAGCCGCCTCTGATGGCCCACCTGGCTCAAGGACTCCCTGACAGCCTTGCCGGACCCCCAGACTACAGGGTGATCCAGGACGCTCCCCCAGCTCCCTCCCCTGGTTAATCCCGCCTGGGCATCTGCTTCCTGGAGGACCCGGCTGACAGGAGCAGGGCAGCTGCTGTCAGTCCTCCTGACACTCTGTTGTTATCCCTATGTTACAGATGCCAAAACGGAGGCTCCGAGAGGGGGAGTGGCTTGCCCAGGGCCACAGAGCTGCCCTCTTCCTCCCCCTGGGCTGGGCGGGCCGTGAGTGAGAGCAGGAGGTCTGCACCCCAGCCCACCTCCCTCAGCTAAGCAGCTCTCGGAGGCTCCCCACACTTGCAGGCAGCTCCCCCCAGCTGCTGCCTGGTTGCCATGGTGTCAGAGGAGGAGGAGGAACAGATTCATCCAGAGATACACAGCAGCTCACCCTCCTTCCTCACTCCCTTTCTCCAGCATCAAAGCCTCCTTTTGTGCAGCGGGTCCAGGACCACTTCCTCCCGAAGCACCAGGGCGCGAAGGAGTTCAAGGAGGCAGCGGGTCCAGGAAATGCATCCCGGGACCCCAGCCCAACCCCGGGGGACTTCCCGGACCAGGGGCTCCAGATCCCGGGACCCCAGCCCAATCCTGGGGGACTTCCTGGACCAGGGGCTCCAGATCCTGCGGGTCTCTCATGGCCTTCCCACTAGGAAGAGCTGTGGGCTGTTCCCAGACCAGGCAGGATCTTTCCTGCCTCGGTGCCTTCGGGCATGCAGTTCCCTCCAGCTGGAATGCCCTTCCTCATCCTTCGGTCTGGCTTTAGTCCACTGGGAAACCTTCCCTGAGTCTTTCAGGCGCTCCCCCGGAATTCCACACTCGCTTCCTCTGCAGCCATTTTCTTGTTCTTCCGAGGGGTTGTTGGCAGACCTGGTGCTCCGGGGCTCTAAGGTCTTGGGGACACAAACTTTGCCTTTTACCCCTGTGTCCCCAGTGCAGGGCACAGGCAGATGCTCAGTAAATATGGAAAGAAGAAAGGGGGGGGAGGAAGGAAGTGAGGAAGGAAGAGAGGGAGGGAGGGAACGATAAGATGTTAGTCCACCCGGTTATCCTCCCACGATCACACCGGGCCCAAGCACGTTGGTCCTGCTTGCCATTGCTCCTCACACTTGCTGTGGCAGATCTTGGCCCCTCGTGACCTATCAGGTTCCTGGCCTATGGCAGGCTCCTCCTTGGGGGTCTCAGTTCACTCAGCTCTGCTCTCTCAGGGGAACAGGTGCTCAGAGAATGTGTAGAAAGGAAGGAAGGAACGAACGAACCAACCAACAAACAACAGGCTCTCCTTGGGTTCAGGAGGACTTTAAAAAGGCACACGTTCATCAAAAACTCTCCAGGACTTGGAGCCCAGGTAGGCCTGCCTCGGGGCCTGTCACAGGGAGGGCTCCAGGTGGAAAAAGGGAGGAAAGGATGGATGTTTATCGAGGTCCCGGGCTAGTGTTTATACCAGTGCCTCAGTGAGCTCCCACCACCACCCTGGCAGTTAGGCTGAAGAGTTACAGAAGAGAACGATGAAGAGACTGAAGGTCAGGGAGGCAAAGCCACTGGTCACGGGCAGACTCTGTGCAGCCATGGAGCCAGCCTGACCAGCGCCAGACACCTGGACATAGAGGAGCAGGTTAGGCCCAGAAGCCGTCAACTGTAGGGCCGGCCAGCAGGGGCACAGACAGCGCTGAGAGGGACCTGGGGGCTGGAGGGCACGTGAGGCCTGGCAAAGGGCTGCTGAGTATTCCCTTTGTGGGCCCCCCTGCAAGCAGGGCCCCAGCTCAAGTCGGGGAGAAACCGGTCAGACCCGTCAGGCTCCCCAGACTTCCCACTGAGAACAAATACCCCAGCAGGGGTCACCTCTGCAACCAGAAAGGGGACTGTTGGGACCGGGGAGGACCGGCTGTGCAAAGTGCTTACTTTGCACAATTCCATGATTATCTGAATTTTTACCAAGATCACGTATTATATGTTTTTTTTCAAATGAAAAGAAAATGAACATTCGATGACCCTGAGGTCTCTGCCTTCCCTGGACCCTTCCACACCTCAAGACTGTGGCAAAGCCCCAGACACTGTCTGCCACCAGCCCTCAACCCACCTTGGGAGCACGGCCCACAAGCTAGGCCCCGCACCCAAAGGTGGCCATGCATTCATTCATTCACTCATTCATTCTTTCACTAGTCTGTGTGAGGTTCTACTCTGGGCACTGTGCAGGGAGTCAGGCCCCTGCCCCCCTAAAGCTGTCAGTCTAATGGGGAGATGGGCACGAGGACCACACACCACAAAATAAAGTGGTCAGGACTGAGAAAAAATGTGGGATATGGGTGTGGCTGTGGGAGCAGTCAGGAAGGGCTTCACAGAGGAGGTGGCCTTTGAGTGGGGCCTTGGAGAGTGAGTAGGAGTTTGTCTGAAGGAAGGCAGATGGGGAGATGTTCCAGGCAGCAAGAAGAGTGTGAGCACCAATGTGGTATGTGACCCAGGTGCCAGGAGAGAAGGAATTTGGGGCAAAGGAAGCATGTATGGGGCTGAGGGAGGCAGGAGATCAGGCTGGAGGGGTGGAAACCAAAACCACAAAGTGCCCGGGTACCAAGAAAGGAAGTTGCAGGTTTTCCTTTGGGCCGGTCGGTGACTTTGGACTTGCTCACCACGAGCATAGCTTTGGGCTCTGGATTCTGATCCACAGGCCAGAGCTGAAACGTTCCCCGCTGGTTCTGATGGACCCCCAGGGTTGGCACCCCCGGCTGCAGCTGAAGGTCATTGAAAATGTGACAGCAGGAGAGTGACAGGCCAGTTGAAGCCAGTGTGAGGATGAGGTGGGGAACAGGGAGGAGGACAACGTGGTGGCTGCAGTCCCAGCAAGCCACCCCGGGGGCCCAGCTGAGGCAGGGGCAGTGGGGTGGAGAGAGGGGGCTGGGTCTGGACATATGGCAGAGGTGAACACGGTGGGGAGCCCAAGCGTCCGGGTTGGGGGCAGGGCAGGGACAGATGGCTGAAGCACGCGTCACCGTGCCCATCCAGCTCTGTGTCTCCAGGGCGGAGCCCTCAGCCCCAGCACGTGCCAGGGCAGGGGTGCATCGCTTCAGAACATCCTTCGGCTATCTGGTTGTGTGGTAGGATGGGGGGGGCCCTCCCGCCCAGAACTCTCCCTGCCCCTGCCCCAGGCCCACCAGGCAGCTTCGGGTGGCTCTGAAATGTATCAGCTGGGCTAGGCTGCGCTGCCTCTCCCAGAACCAGTGTCCCCGAATGTTTCTGTAGGATGGGCCACCAGGTCTTTCCCCGGGAAATCCGGAGGGCGGAGGTGAAATAGCGGTGGTTTCATAGCTCACTCGTGTGGTCACTGACCTGCCGGCCACCCCCTGGGCATGAGGCATGGCTGGGCTACCACTGGCCCTCCTTTCCCTCGTCCAACTCCCGAGCCAGGTGTGTGTGTCTAGCTGTGCAGCAGAGGCCCCGGGTTCTGCAGGGCACCCACACCACCGAGTCGAAGACCACTGGGCTTCAGCCGCCACCTCGGGCTCCAGCTCACGCCGTGGGTTTCAGCTTGTTCTTGTTCTTGCCCATTTCTCATCCATCGCCCCTCCCTGACTACCTCGCCTGTGCACTTAGGGCTCCAGCATCAGCCTCACAGAGACTGCTACTGGCTCCCTACTGCGTGAGGTCACACTCCTGTGACCCATCCCGTGTGCGTGTGTATGTGTATGTGTGTGCATGTTATGTGTTTATATCCATCCGTCCTAGCGGGATCTGCTTCTCTGGTTGAGCCCTGACCTATGGCTTCTCTCCCTTCCACTCACACAGGCACAGCTGAGGTTGCTGACCTGGGGGTGCAGGTTAGACCCCTGCCTTCCTATCCCAACACACACACACAAGCACACACAATTAGTTTTGGGAAGGAAAGGGTAAATAGATGCCCAACATATGAAAAAATAATGACCATTGCCACTGGCTGAGTCCTGCTGGGGTCACTGGGTGCACTCTAACTGCTGCCATATTATGGGGGGGAAACGGAGAGGGCAGTGATCTGCCTGAGGCCACAGGGATAAGGAGCACAGCTAGGACTCAACCCATGTCACTCTAACTCCAAGACTGCCCCCTGCGACCAGGCCCCACGGCCTCTCTGGAAGCACGGGTCGGGGGCTCATCCTCCCCAAAGCCCCTTTGCTCCTCCACTCCTCACCTTCCAGTGCCCGGCCTGCTGCACTCGGGGCCACAGAGGCGCTGAGTCACGTTCCAGGCGTTTCTCTCCGGCAGGCAGCACAAAGGTTACTCTGATCTCCTGGCTCCCAGTCCCTGCCTGCGGCGGCGCCTGACCTCTTCCCTTCCTGCTCCGTGTAGGACGGGGTGCCCTCGGAGGCCCGGGGCGGGAAGAGCAGAGACTTTGGCACAAGACAGGCCTGAGTTCACACCTGGGATGCCCCGCTGATTGATTTCGGAGGGTCTCAGCCAAGCCTGTGCTTCTCCAAGCCTCAGTTTCCTGGTCTGTAAGTGGGAGGACCACACCCCGGGTGTTGGGGTGCTAGATTCTGAGCGTGAGGACCTGGGCATAGGGCCCGGTGCAGAGCCGGAGCCCAGGCGGAGCTCACTCGCTGCCCGTCGCCTCCATGAGGACCTGGGCTCCGGCACCTTCCACCTCAGCCTATTTGGAGCCAGCTCACGGTGGAGTTTCCACCCCCGCAGGCCTGTGTCTGCTGCCAATTAAGATGCAAGGTAATTACACTGTGATTACAGACGTGTACTTTGACTTCTTAACGAGCTCCCTGTGCTTGGGCAAAAGGTCTCTGTTCTCTGAAACTTGGGGACTGTGCAAGCTGCAGGGGGCTGGGAGCTAACCTCGAGCAGGGATTTTCAACCCCCTTGGTAGCTGAATACTTTCTGCAAACAACACCTTACGTGGATGCCTAGTATATAAAACAGATGAAAACTGGACTACTTTGGTTGAAGCGGGAGTGTTGAAGGCGGGCCAGGAGAATGGTCCAGAATCCTATTTGCACTGTAGTTCTGGGTCCCTGGGGAGATGGAGGTGGGGGTTGGTCTTGGCAGTGGAATCAGGGTAGCCAGGACAGAGGCAGAGCACTGGGAATAGAGTCCAACAGCCGACATTTATCAACTGGTGTGGAAGGACTTCAATATCTTCACAACCGTGTGTTTGTGCCAGTGTGGCTGGGCCAATTAACTCATCTTTCACAGCAAGAAGTCAGTCTGTACAGATAAAAATAAAAATATGTCCTTGAAAAAAATCATAACGGCTTCAACTTTTTAATATTCCCATAGTTTCATTTCTTAAACTCAGAGGGATATCTTAGGGAAAATATCTCTCGTAAAGAAGAAATACTTATATAAATTCAGAAATTTCATTAACTTCCCTTTCTTTTTCTACTGTTAAATTCAAGTAAAATTAAATTAAAAATAGTATCCAAAATATGGATTCTTCTGGTTTTATAAAAGTATTTCTACCATCTGTTCTTTACCCAACCTTCTATTTATGTATTTGCATATACAGTTGTCCAAAATGATGTTCACCTAATGTTAATGGTTATTTCTGGCTGGTGGGATTTCAGTTGGTTTTTTACTTCCATCTTTGGGATTGTCAGCACGTTTTGAATTCTTTCTAATGAACAGGCATCACTTTTATTTTTTTAATGTGTGTGTTTTCTTAAAAAGAAAGACTGAGGGAAAACATATTAAGATTGTTAACCAGAATTAATTCTGGAAACTAAGTACTCGGACCATGGATGATTGCTATTTCTTTCTTTTTTGTATTTTTTTAAATTTCTAAAAGCAAAGGAAAACAGGGTTTTTTTGTTTTTTGTTTTGTGAGGGAGGTCAGCCCTGAGGTAACATCTGACGCCAGTCCTCCTCTTTTTGCTGAGGAAGACTGGCCCTGGGCTAACATCTGTGCCCATCTTCCTCTACTTTATATGGGACGCCGCCACAGCATGGCTTGACAAGCGGTGCGCCCGTGCGCACCCGGGATCCAAACCGGCAAACCTCGGGCCACCGCAGCGGAGCGGGCGCACTTAACCACTTGCGCCACCGGGCTGGCCCCAGGTTTATTTTTAAAATAAGGGGAAAAAATAAATCATGGAGACTGTGAAACAAAAGCGTCTTACAGAATAGCTTGGCAATGATCTCTTCATTCAACAAATATTTCTTGAACAACTTGATGCCAAGTTCCAATGTTTACTGTTATTTTATTTAGATTTTTGGTTACTACACTTGGTAAAACCTTCCCTTTGCTGGTACACTTTCTCTGCAATTATTACATGCTACCACTAGGTGGCAGTAGGCATATCAGCATTCTGGGAGGTGGATTTTTTTGCCCACGTCTCAGATAAGACTTGCAGTTCAAGCCACCTATTACAGATTTATAAGTTCTCATTGATAACTTTTTTGTTTTATATTTATACGTATATATATGGATATTTAAAGATTGGGAGCATTTCAATTGATAACATAAGCAAGGCTGCTCAACCTTTTGTCTGATATTAATTGAACTACACCACCTTCCTTCCTTCCTTTTTTTCTTTCTTTTTTTTGTATGTGTTTCAAAAGTATATTTTTTCCATCCTTTTACTTTCAATCTTTCTATATCTTTATATTTAAGATATGTCTCTTGAAAGTAGCATGTAGTTGGGGGTTTTCTTCAATCCAGTCTGGCAATCTTTGTCTTTTCATTGGAGTATTTAGTCCATTTGCATTTAGTGCAATTATTGATGTATTTGAGTTTAAATTTACCACATCACTATTTTTTTTTTCTATTTATCCTATCTGTTCTTTGTTCCTTTTTCCTCCTTTCTTGCCTTTTTATCTGATTACTCAAATATCTTTTATTGTTCTATTTCCCTCTTTATTAGATTGTTAGCTATGCATTTTATCATTTATCTTTTAATAATTACTTTAGAAATTACAACATGGATCCTTGACTTTTTAGAGTTCACTATGATTTTTTTTCATTTGTCACTTCCCAGACAATAGAACGACTTTGCACTTTAACTCCATATACTCCTTTCCTGACTTTTGTACTGTTGTTGTTTTTATTCTACATATGTTTTAAATCTGTAAAGAAATGTTGTTATTATTTTAAACAGTAAATATTTATTTGGTTTTATCTGCTTATTTACTTTTTCTGGTACTCTTTATTCCCACACTACTACTTTTATCTGGGATAATTTTCCTTCTGCCTGATGAATTACCTTTAGTGTTTCTTTTAGTGTGGGTCTGCTGGTGACAAACCCAACAGCTTCTGTCGATCTGAAAAATGTCTTTATTTCATGTTCATTTTTGAAGTATACTTTAGCCTAGTATAGAACTCTGGGTTGTCAATGGTTTTCTTTCAGCATTTGCAAGATTGCCTTCTGCCTTCCACCATTTCTTTTGAGAAGTCATCTCTTAGTTCTGTTCTTGCTCTTTTTAAAGTAATTGCTTCTTTTTCACTGGCTACTTTTAAGATTTTCTCTTTGACTTTATTTTTCACTAATTTGGCAATAATGTGCTTAGGTGTGACCTTTAATTCTCCTTGATTGGGATCCACAGCTTCTTGAATCTGTGGCTTGATGTATTTCATCAATTTGGAAATGCCAGCTATTATCTCTTCAAGTATCACTTCTGGCTTATCCTCTCCTCTCCTCCTGGGACTGTAATTTCACGTGTTCAACTTTTTCACAATGCCTCACGTTTCTCTCATGTTCTTTTCTGTATTTTCCACCCTATTTTTCCTCAGTCTGAGCATTTCCTAAAAATCTAAATTCTATTTCACCAGTCCTCTTTTCTGCTGTATCTAATCCGCTGTTACACCATCTACTGAGTTGTTAGTTTTAGTTATTATATTTTTTTAGTTCTATAATTTCTACTTGGTTCTTTTTTATAAGGTCCAGTTTTCTGAAATTCTCCATCTTGATATCTGAGTGTCAAATATATTAATCACATTTTCAAATATAATATTTGTATCCCGTGTGGGTTTGTTTCTATTGTCTAGGTTTTTCACTTCTGTTTTTTGTTTTGGTTTTCTTTCATTGGCTCTGTTTGACGGCATGCTTAGTCATTTTTAATTAAATGTCACACTTTGCTTTTGAAAAATCACAGAGGCCCCGGAGAATTTTCCCTTCCTCAGAGAGGGTTTGATTTTTTCTGGCTGGCAGTGAGAGCAGGCAAAACCACTTGGTACCAATGAGGAATTGAGAGAAACTAAGACTGGATTCAGGCTTTGTGAGGACTGGTCTCTTTCTGACTTCTCCTAGTCTAGAGCACAGCCTACAAGGGTCTCAGCTGAAAACTGGGGGTATTTACTAAGAACTGTCTTCCTTGAATGGCTCTGAGCTCCAATTTTCTTTTCCCTCAGCATCTTCAGACAGTCAAAAGCTCAGCGTATCATCTTAGCCTTTTAGCAGCCACATTTTTCTTAGTTTCTTGGCCTCTCACCTTGAGCAGCTCAGGATCCAGCAAACGTCTTGTGGGCAATAGCTGCATAGAATTCCAGGCTCCCTTCTCTTTGGTTTCCTTTCCTCAGGGCTCTCAAGCCCCAGCTGCACTGATAGCCCTGAACCCCAATCACTGTCTTCCAACCCTATAAGGCTTGAGGTCCAGCCTGCGTGTCTCACACTTTGAATTGGCTTATGCCCTGAGGTGGGAAATGGACAAGGTCCTGCTGGCCTCAGAGTGTTTCTCCCTTTCTAGGATTGTGGCCCCTCAATTCCACGTGGACTTATTTCCTCTACAAATCTCTCAGATAGATTTTATTTTGTACTTTTTCCAGGTTTCATAGTTGTTTTCTGCTGGAGGGTTTTTTTCATACAAGCGACTCCATCGTAGCCAGAAGCAGAAGTTACAACACAGTGTTGTAAATGCCTGTGTCCCCAACCGGACCATTGGACCCTCAGGGGCAGGGACTGAGTCTCCTTCCCTCTGTGTAGACATGGCCTCACCAGGAAGTCTCCTGTGAGCTCAAGGCTGGGCTGGGCACCTCCTAACAGCCACCCAACTGCATTTGCTGATTGTCAATTTCCCCACTGCACTGTGAGCAATCTGAGGGCAAGCAGGGCCATGAGCAAAGGTGTGCTGAGTGGATGCTGACTAGGGGCCCAGAATGATAAGGCTGAACTCTGTCCACTCAGAACTGACTCCCCCAAGTCCATGTGGACCACAGACCCCCGGGAACAAATAGAAGCAGAACATCAGGGCAAAGAGGGCACTGGGTAACAGAGAGAATTGTGCCAGCCACTCAGATTTTGTATGAACGACTCTGGAAACGACTCCTCAAGGCATAATGGGCAGGGCCAGCTGGCCTCCCAGCTTCAGAGCAGCTGCTCACGGATGCCCAGGCCTGAGGGGCTCACTCGTCCCCCATGCAGGAGGGGGAACATGTGAGCTTGTGTCTGGGCATACGGCGTGCACACGGTCTCGAACCCAGAAAGACAGAAGAGTGCCTCTAAAGGAGACTGTGGTTAAGCCGTCAGATGAAAATGAGCCTTTGCATGTGTATTATCATAACAGTGGCTAACATGTATTCAGTGTTTATACACCACCAGTCACTCTGCTCATGTAATCTCACCTGCATCTCCTGTGTGTTGGCAAAGTGATTACCTCTGCGTTATGCTTAAGGAGAAAGAGGCACAGAGGATTAAATGACTGGCCGCGCAGGCAGTGGTAGAGCTGGGTTTAGGACCTAGGCACCCTGGCCCTGAGCCCATAGGCTTGGCCACCAGGTTATACCGCCTCCTGGCACACCTGCAGGAAAGGCTCCTAGGTCCTCCTACCCGGGGCCACATTTCTGAGAATAGTATTGGCCTTTAGTTTGTGGCTCTCACCTGCCCCATCCTAACAGTCCCCTCCCCAGTCTCCTGGCCACCAGGCCCCCCTCTCTCTCATCTAGTCTCTGCCACACTACTGCCGTGGTCCCATCGAGTCACTCCCCTGCAGTGGTCGGTGGCTCTCAAAATGGAATCAATCTGACCTTCTCAAGCCTTCATGATCGAGCTCATTCCTCACCCTGCCCCCCGTTATAATCACTACCTCCCCACAGCAACACAGACGCATGCACGCACACGTGTACACACACTCACACATGTGTGTGCACATATAAACACACACATACACAAAACCATACACAGAAATGCTCATCCCTCCGACCACCTCTGGTTTCCAGGGAGTCACCCTGCACTCCCCACCCTCTACCTTCGTCCGGGCTCCGAGCTCCACCTCTCACTCCCCTGTTAGCTGCCGAGTTCCTGCCCAGCTAACAAGACGGAAGCAGACCCCACTCAATGCCCGCTCCACAGCCTGCCTCCCCTCTGCCTTACTAAGAGAGCCCTGACACTGTCCTGGGGACCATGTGCCACGTGAAAATCTCCTTTGCAGCGAGAGTGGCCATAGTGCCCCCTCGGAAGGTGACCCTGTGGGGCTCCCAAGCAAGCTGTTTCTTCCTGAGGGGGCGCTGACTCCGCTGACCTTGTGCTGTTTGACCCTCACCCTTCCTCTTCTTCCTTCCTGACTGCGAACCGAAGCCTAGAGATGGAGTCGCCATCTCGCCACTGTGAGGACAGATGTCGCGCTCTAAAGATGGTAGAGCAGGAAGCTAGCAGGAGCCTCCTCCGTGACCACCTTCTCAAGGGGCTGCTCCAGCCCTGGGCTGCCCCCTTCCAGCCTTCTTGTTTTGTGAGAAACATAAACCCCTACTGGTTAAGCCACTATGGTTGGTGGCTGGTATGCGTAGCTGATGGAAATCCTAACCAGCACAAAGACCAGTGCATGGGACACCTCCTCCAGCAAGCCTCCCTGGACTGCCTGGCAGATTCAATCTGGGGCTCTGTGTCCTCACATGGGGTTGGCTCTTCCCTCATCACACATTGTCTCTCCAGAGAATCAGGGACACCTGTCCATCACCCGCAACAAAATACAAGCTTCCTGGGGCAGGGCCCACATTGCTCGCGTAGGTGTCCCCCTAACTCCTTGGCCGAGTGCCTGGCAGGATGTTTCTGCGCCGTGTGGAAGAAAGAGCAGAGGCCTCGGACTCCTGGAGCTTGCATTCGAGTCCTGGCTACCGTGTCCTGGCACGTGACGTCGAGTTACCTCTTTAGGCTGCTGTTTCTCCATCTTTAAACTATAATAATATCCACCTCTTGGGGGTTGTGATGTTCAAACGAGGTCATCGACATGCAAAAGATTTGGAGACAAAAACACTGCGAACAAATGGAAATTGTCAACATCCGTGTCTGGTGAGGGTTGTGGAGTCAGAGCCCTGTCGTTCCCTCTGAACCACAAACAGCAACACACACACAACACGCATATACACACACACACACACCACACATACACATACCACACACACATACACCTCACACACACACACCACACACACACACACACACACCTCACACAAACCACATACACACACCACACACACATACACCTCACACACACACACCTCACACACACACCTACACACCCACACGCACACACCATGCATGCATACACACACACAGAGGCATGAGCACATCTCTTAAGCCAAAGCAACTTGGACTTGCCTTGGAAGCCACCCAAACCAACTTGAACCACAAGCTAGCTCACGCTCGATGACACAGTGCTGATGGGAGGACTCGCCGGGCCTCTCTGGGTTGTTTTCTTTGGGCCAAACATGGTGTCATCACATTATGTATTAGCGTTCGGAACCCTGCTCCCCAGGCCCGGGGCACAGGGAGGCCCTTATACAGCTTAGCAACTGAGGGAGCTGGAAATCAAAGACCCTTCCAGCCAAGGCTGTCTAACGTGGGACTTGGAGAAGGGCATGCTGGCCCACTGCCCGCAGCCTGGAGCAAGCAAAGGGACCCTCTCTCGTCTCTCTCTCAGACTGTCTCAGCGGACTGTCCATCTCTCCCTGTTCCTCCCTCTCTCTCCATCTCCCTCTCTCTGTCTCTCTCCATCTGTCTCTTCTCTCTCTCTCTCTGGGCCTAGGCCCGGCAAGAGCCCGAATACCAGGCCCGGCTCAGGGCTGGCTGGAGGTGGGCAAGCAGGGGCCCGAACCCCTCTCCATCATGGTTCAGAAGTGGTCAGGACTCAGGCTGCCTGTTCACTCAGCAGGCATTGCTTGAGCACATTCTGTTCCCTGGGAGCGCAGACTGGACTCCCAAGATGGTAGAAGCCCTGGGAAGGAATGGAAAGGAAACAAACACTGGGCGCCCTCCTCAAACCAGGCACTATATTTGATGCTTTCAACATTTTGACTTAATTCCTACACCAACCTGTGAGGTATTTACTTATTTAAATAGGTTGGCCAACTTTACCAGCTCAAGGTACAAACAAGGCCTACTTTTTCTTGTGAGGAAGATTAGCCCTGGGCTAACATCCATGCCCATCTTCCTCCACTTTATACGGGATGCCGCCACAGCACGGCTTGACAAGCGGTGTGTAGGTCCATGCCCGGGATCCGAAACTGCGAACCCCAGGCCGCCTAAGTGGAGCGCGCGCACTTAACTGGTACGCCACCAGGCCAGCCCCAAACAAAGCCTATTTTTAATATTCAAATTTTTCTTTCACCAGCACCTTCTGGATCAGCAGGCAGGCCATCATGTGTCTGTCTGTTTTTCTCTCTCTCGGTCTCTGTTTCTCTTTCCCTGTCTCTCTCTCTCTGTCTCTGTCTCTCTCTCTCCCTCTTTCTCTCTCTCCGTCCATTTCTCTGTGTGTGTGTGTGTGTGTCAGTCTGTCTGTCTGTCTGTGTCTCTCTCTCTTTGTATGTCTGTCTACCTCTCTCTCTCTCCATCTCTGTCCCTGTCTCTCCTCTGATCCAGCAATCCCACTTCTGGGTATAAACTCAAAAGAAGTGAAAGCAGAGTCTTGAGGTTATTTGCACACCCATGTTTAGAGCAGCAGTATTCACAAGAGCCAAAAGGCGGAAACAACCCAAGTGTCCATGGACCGATGAATGGATAACCAAATGTGATCCTTCCATACAAAGGAATATTGTTCAGCCTTAAAAAGGTGTGAAATTCTGACAGACGCTACAACATGGATGATCCTTGACGACGTTATGCTGACTGAAATAAGCCAGTCTCAAAAGGACAAATACTGTATGATTCCACTTATATGAGGGACCTAGAGCAGTCAAAGGCAAAGCGACAGAAAGTAGAATGGTGGCTGCCAGGGGCTGGGGGAGGGGAATGGGGAAAACAGTGGGTAATGGGGACAGCGTTTCAGTTTGGGCAGATGAAAAAGTTCTGGAGATGGATGGTAGTGATGGTTGCACAACAATGTTCAACTTAATGCCACTGAACTGTACACTTAAAAATGGTTAAGATGGTAAATTTTATGTTATTTGTATTTCACCGCAATTAAAACAACCATTTTATCATCTCAGTCTCTGTGGGTGTGGAGTTCAGGAAGGGCTGGCTGGCTGGTTCTGGATGGTTCTGAGTGGTCTGGCTTGGGGTCTTTCACCACACGTTTATCTCCTTAAGGGCAGGATCTGAGTCATAGTTATCTCAGGGCTCCCAGAGAGTATTTGTTGACTGACTAACTGACTGGCTGCTTCCGCAGTGCACTCCCAGCCTGGGGGCATCTGGAAGAGCCCAGAGCCTGGGCAGCCAGGCAGCAGAGGAGGCCAGGAGCCCTGGAGCAGCTCTGGAACGAAGGCCTCCTGCCAAGAAGGAAGTGCTGAACAATAGGTCCCTCGAGGCCGTCCCTCTCACAGCCAGATTTGCACTTCCACGGACAAAGGAGATTTCCTCTGTAGGAAGTGATACCCAAGGGAGGGCTTCCCGTGGAGCAAGCCGGAGAAGGGGCTGGAAGGACACCCGCCACCCCACCAGGCCCCTGGGCACCAAAGGCCATGGCGGCTGGTCACCTCAGGCCACTAAGGACTCGCCTGTCCCTCGTGAAGCACTGGTTCTCTGAGCCCCAGAGTCCTGACGTCAGGGTCAGGAAGGTGTGCACTTGCCTCCCAGCTCCCCACTCGCGGCTGTGTGCCGCGGCCCTGGCTTCCCTCTCTGTGACACGTGGGAGCCCACGCGTTCTTCAAGGATCTCTGTGCATCTGTTTGCTGCGCGGCCAATCGCAACCCACCCAGACCCAGGCCTGCCTCACCGACCTCATCGCTCTCTGGGAAAACAGAAATAAATAAACAAGTGAATCCCCCCAGGGGGGAGGTGAGGGTGTTGACTAAGCTCTCCCCTCACCCCTCTGTGTTCTGACTCAATTTCTTAATTGAGTCAGAAGGCAGATAAGGACCAAAACGTCAGCTCTGTTGCTGGAAAGTGGAAATGAGAGGCCGTCGGAGACCTTCTGACTCAGAGCCAGATGGGCTCTTGCACCATCCCCCCGCCTGCAAGGCCCCCGCCCCAGGAAGGAGCCAGGAGGGGCGCAGAGGGGGGGCTCCCAGCCCCCAGCCCCAGCCCCAGCCTGCCCGGGGAGGGGAGCCCGGGGAGGGGAGCCGCCCGAGGGCCACAGGCAGGCTGGGCCTGAAGCGAACAGGCTGTAGACTCAGGGTCCAGCTGCCCCCCAGCAGTGGAGCCGCTGCCTCCGTGGAACTCTGAGGAAGGGGAGAGGCTCCCCGCCCACTAACGAGTATTACGAAGGAGCCGAAGGGGGCGGGGGGCTGCCTTCTGGAGTGGGACTGGGGCAGGAGGACGTGGCAACTGAGCTGACGACTGGACCACACAGCAGACCCCGCCGGGGTGGGGTTGGGGGGTGGTGGGGGAGCTCCTCCACAGAGACGGAAGGACAGGAGTCTAGACAGAGCGAGGAGGAGCCTCCGTGATTGACACGTGCACAGACTGAGGGAGGAGGAGCCTGGGCGAGGTCAAGGCAGCAGCTGCCAGGCCACGAACTCACCCCCATACAGGAACGGCGCAAGGAGCTAGTTGGCCCTGTGTGTGGCCACAGTCCCTCCCTGGAGGAGGCTCAGGACAGGGTGCCTTCCTGCCACCTTTCACTGTCGTTTCGTGGTCCTCCAAGAGGGTGCCCAGCAGATGGTCCTCATCCTCACCTGGAGCAAGAGGAAAGGGGAGAGGCCACGAAGAGGAACCGGGAGAGTGCAGGGGAAGCTAGCAAGCAAGGGGAGAATGTGGAGATGGGAAAGAAGAGATCGAGCCCCGGAATTTAAAAAGGGTGGGGGACAAGTCGGGGGAGGGAGGCGGGAGATGAGAGCGGGAAGCAGAAAGGAGTGGATATGGGGACACCCAGCTGGGTGGAAGATGCACCCCGCCCCCCAGAGGCCCTGGGTCTTGCTGTGCAGACAGTCAGAGGTGAGAGAGGTGAGAGAGGCAGAGAGCCGTCCTGGCAGGCAGCCATGTGGTTGGTAGGCCCCTGGGTAAGCTCTCTCCGGGGTGGGGGGGCTGCTGCTGGGGGAAGAGGGGGTGATTGAGCCCCTTCACCCCCCACCCCTGCAGTTGCAGAGCAGCCGCCAGCCCTTCTGCTTCTCTGCCTCACTTCTCCCGGCTCCCCCATCCAGGAGGCTGTCTCTATGTGTAGTGGGCTGCATTGTGTCCCCCAGAAAGATACGTTCAAGTCCTAACCCCCAGTTCCTGTGAATGTGACCTTATTTGGCAAAAGTCTTTGCAGATGTAAGTTAAGGATCTTGAGATGAGGTTGTGCTGGATTTAGGGTGAGACTTAAATCCCATGATAGGTGTCCTTATAAGAAGAGGGAAGACACAGAGGGAAGAAGGTCATGTGAAGACAGAGGCAGACACTGGAGGGATGCGCTACAAGCCAAGGAACACCAGGAGCCACCAGAAGTTGGAAGAGGCAGGAAGGATCCTCCCCTAGAGTCTCAGGAGGGAGCTGCCCATGCCTTGATTTTGGACTTCTCGCCTCCAGAACTCTCGGAGAATAGATTTGTGTTGTTTAAAGCCACCCCATTTGTGGTATTTGTTACGGCAGCTTTGGAAACTAATAGTCCACGGACACCAAGGCCCACTCCGAGGTCACGAGCCTGCAAATGAGTGATGGAAACGCAGGTTCCCTTGCCTCCACTTCCAGCTTCCTGCCCTCCACGTCGCTGCCTCTGGGAAGATCACACGGAGCTCGGCGGGCTGGGGGACAGGGTTTGGAAAGCAGGAGGGGAGACATAGAAGCTGTGCTGACCCCCTTCGCGCTGGCTGCAGCCACGTTCCTGAGAAAGCCGAGGCTCGGGATCAGGGCTTTCCTGGGCCACCTCAGCCCTGCCGAGCTCAAGGGGAAGCGATCTCAGCGAAAGTGCTGTCTGCGGTCAGCGGTCAGAGCGGGAGGAAGTGGGGAATGCGGCAGCTGCTCAGCGCCTGTGACCCTGGCAGCGCAGTCCATGAACCCTGCCTCTTTGCACTCAAGCCCACGGCTTTGCTTTTTCCAGCAAAACTAACAGCAGAGGTGAACTTGCCACGATGCCAATGAAGCTTCAGGACCCCCTCACTTGCACAGACCCCTTATAAAGCCCTTACCTGTTTTTGTATTCACTTTCTTAATGGGGACCCCTCCACAAATTGTAAAAGCATTGAGTCCCACAACCCGTGGGCCTCGCACTAGCACACTGCTCACACACAGCCAGTTGTGTTGAAGTTTCCCTGAATTTTCTGTCACTTGACCATCCACTCATCCAGCCCTCCATGCAACCAACCCAAATTATTGAGTCCCTGCCCTGGAGATAATCCCTGCTCTCAATGCTCAGCTTAGAGGCAGGGGGAAGAGGATACATAGAAAGATAAGAAGCAATTAAACCAGCCTCGTGGTCTGCTAGGCTGGACTTCAACACTCTAAGACCGCTGGACACCGTCCACAGGAGGGCCTCCTAGGGCCATCTGGTGCAAGAGCTCCCCGGAATGCACGTGAGAGAACTACAGAGGCACATTTGTACCAGTGCATCAGTCAGGCTGCCTTGACCCCTCAGTGAAGGTCGAGAGTTCACACTCTGGAGCAGGATGGACCTGCCGCATTCTTTCTTCATTTTCCTACCAGCTGGATGACCCTGGGCACTTAACATCTCTCAGCATGTTTTCTCATTTGTCGAAAGAAGATAATTGTGGTACCGCCTCATAAGTTTGTTGCGAAGAGTCCATGAGATATTGGAGTCCATGTGTATTAACACATGAAGGGCTTAGCGTGGTTCCTAGCAGATGTTCCATATTTCGTAAGGAAACTATTATTATTATCGGAACAAAAGGCAAAGGCTGTGAAAACCCAAGCCCAGAGGGTGAGATCGATCCGGGCCTTTGATGCGAATATACGCAGATTTTTGCCTCTATGGAAAGAAGGCTTCTAAAAGATCGATGGGCTTGAAAATAGAATAATAGATGTAAACTAATGACAATTTTTTATATGGAGAATCCCTCCCTGTCCGCATAATCTACATTTCCCATGACTAAAGTCTGCCTTGCCCACCAGCTCAAATACAGTCCCTGTCGCTTCCTTTTCTCAGTCACATTGGGGCAGAAAAAAGCACACTTTAAAGGGGTTTCACATGCACCCACTGTTATTCTTATGCCACTTAAATGTCACTCTTCAATGTGCAAAAGCTCGGTTGGAATGAGTTCTTAGAACAGGCTGTATTTGGAGAGTTGGCCTCACAGATGGTCGGCTCTCTGGGTTGGCGAATTCCAGTCGGACTTCCTTTGCTGTTGTCACGGAGTTGCCGTTGCCATGGCATTTGTGTGTGTGCGGGAGACGATCGTGCATCTCGTCAGCTTCTGGAACACTCATCCAGAGCCTTGGAATAAGGTGGTGGGAAGACTGTGTGCAGAGAGGATAAAGGAGGCTGCAGAGTGTGGGAGGGAGTCGATCTGGGCTCCTGCACCCTGTGTTAGTGGAGGCTGGGAGAAGAGGGAAGATGCCTCGGCTGTCTCTAAACCAGAAGAGACAGCATAGTGCACATTTGGGCAGGGCTGGCTCAAGGCATGCTGGGACCTCAGCAGCACAGGCCAGTCGGGGGGGGGGGGGTCAATGGAGGACCTTCCACCTTGCCTTCTACTGGTTCATGCCTGCCCCTTCTGCACAAGCCAGCCCCCCATACAACAGTCCAGGTTATATATTTAAAACATAAATGACATTACATCACTCCTCCATTCAGTGACCTCTTCAGTGACCTCCAATTACCTACAAAATGGAATCCAAACTCCCTCCCATGACCATAGACAGTAGGTATGCACGTAAATGCAGCATCTACAAAGCTGCGACCCACATAACCCAGTCCCAGAGTGGTGTCATGGCCAGAAGAGCTCAGTCCAGCATCCACTGGCAATTTCAATCCATTAAAGGACTTTACCTGTATTTGTTACATACCAGAAAGGTGAGACAGAGTTCACAGATAGGTTCCTGAAAATCCCCCCTCCTCCACAGCCCTCGCCCTCGATAGCTGTTGTATCTGGGTTCCACCCCCTCCCCAACATCCCTGCTTCTTCTTTTTCCCCTTCTCCTTTTCACTGGACTCTGTAAAACCTTAAAGAATCCATCCCGTCAGAGAAGGTCCTCCTCGAAGAGCAGGGAAGAAGAGCAGAGGACATGGGCCAACGTAGCGTTCCCCTTAGTGGGTCGGAGAGGCTGGGGGCCAGGAGCACTCAGACGTCAATAGTTTGGGTCCTATTGCTTATAAACTCTTATGTCCACAAGTTGTAGTGTGATCCAACACTGTGAACATGTTCTAGCCACTTCCCATAACTGTCCCAAAGTCACCGTAACTGCAGCCCAGGAATTAAACACTGCTGATATAACATCATGCCTCTAATAAATAAATGAATACATATTTAACCACCTGCCTGCAACGCTCGCGTCACAGTTTTACATGGCTGGCTCATTCTCAACATTCTTTTTTTTTTGCTCAATAGTTATCGTTTCAGAGGGACCTTTCCTATCAGGAGTCCCTTGCCATCGCAGGCCCCGCTGTGTTTTCTTATAGTCCTTTGTAGTGTCTGAAACAACCTACGTAAGTGTGTATGTGATGTGAATGCCTCTCCATAACCAGCTCATCATAGGCACTAATAACATTGGGCAAATAAAGTAGTATATTCTGAAATCACGGTTTCAGAGCAGGTTAGTTAGAGAGAGACTTATTCACTGCCCTGTGACCCTGGGAGAGTCACCTAGCCTGATTTCCTAGTCTGTAAAATGAGGAGAGTGATAATTATCCCGAGAAGGCGACTCTAAAACCTCCGCAGAGGGCCCTGCACAGAGCTCGCCCACAAAGCTCATTCTCACTTTATTTGGGGAAAACTGGGCCAGCTGGGCTCCTGCGTTGTTCGAGTCCGGGGGTACCACTCACAGTTTCCAGAGATGGAGGAGAGTCTGGAGCCAGAGGGGTGGGCAAGGAGGTTATTGGGGGTCATCGGATGGAGCTGGGGAGGGACTTGTCTGAGGGCAAGGAGCTGGGAAGCAAGTTGGGATGAGGCCTGCTCTGGTCTGCTCCCTGCCCTCCCTCCTGGCCTGGTCTCTCTCTATGGCTCTGCTTGTTGGGTTCCTCTGGTTGCCAGGACCAGGGGCTTACTCTGGCTGCCCCAGGGACCGGGACCAGGTTGGGACCAAGAAGAGCCAGGAGACTCAGGGAAGGACAGGAACCACAGAGAGCCTTTGGGCCTGGTGCCTCCATCAATCACCCACCTCATGGGCACTCAGCATCTCTCGGTCTCCTCCCCAGGTCCTGCTGCCATCAGAGTCCAGAGTTTTGGTTTACTCACAGCTGGGTTTTCTCTACCTTCTGCTTACTCATGGCTTCCTCTTGCTTACTCATAACTTTGTCTCCCTCGTGGCCATCCTGGCCTTTTCTGCCTACGGGATTCTTGCTATTCATCGTTTTGTCTTCTGCTCCCGCCACCAACTCCAGGAATCTCTCCATAACTCCCAGTCCAAATTCCTGAGACAGATCAGCTGGCCAATCGTCCTGGCTTGGGCAGCTTCTCAGGTGCAGCCAGGTTGTCAGCATGGCCAGCCCATGGGCTATTCTCCAAGGGTGAGCTGCCCACCCTGCCCTGCTCTCACCAGCTGGGGCTTTGGTGAGGTCAGGGCCATCCTGCTTTTAGGGGCACCTGTCACAGTTTCCATCAGAAGGGAAGGGTGCACAGGCACCACGATGGATGTGTCTGTTCATCCCCTCTACTTGCCTGATGCTTCAGTCAACACCTTGATCTCCCATCAGCACCCTCGCCCTCCCTGCTTCAGCACCTTTGCTCGTGTGCTGCCTTGTGCCTGGAATGCTCCCCATTCTGTTGTCTCAGCTCAGATACCACCTCCTTGATGGGGTCTTCCCAGATCACCACAGTCAGATGTCACTTCTCCTTTCTTGAACCACTAAATCCCTTTGTCACACTTTGACACTTTGACTTGTTGTAATCACGAGTGTGGTAGACTGAGTAATAGTCCCCCAAAGATATCCACGTCCTAATCCCTGGGCCCTGTGAATATGTGATCTTATACGGCAAAAGGGACTTTGTAGCTGTGATTAAGTTAAGGGCTTTGAGATGGGCAGATCACCCTGAATTATCCAGTGGACCCAATGTAATCACAAGAGTCCTTATAAGAGGGAGGCAAGAGGGTCAGAGTCAGGAAAGGAGATACGATGATGGGAGCAGAGGCTGGAGTGATGCATTTTGAAGATGGAGAAAGGGGCAACAGACCGAGGAGAGCAAGCGGCCTCTGGAAGCTGAAAAGCCAAGGAGATAGATTTTCCCCTGGCACCTCCAGAAGGAACCAGCTCTGCTAACACCTGGATTTAGCTCATGGGATCATACCAGACTTCTGACCACCAGATCTGTAAGAGAATAAATTTGCGTGTTTTTTTTTTTTTCAGTGAGGAAGATTGGCTCTGAGCTAACATCTGTGCCAATCTTTCTCTATTTTATATGTGGGTCGCCACCACAACATGGCTTGGTGTAGGTCCAAGCCTGGGATCCGAACCAGCGAACACGGGCCACCGAAGTGGAGCGTGCTGAACTTAACAACTATGCCACCAGGCCAGCCCCAAATTTGTGTTGTTTTAAGCCTCTAAGTTTGTGATACTTTGGTACAGCAGCTGTAGGAAACTAATGCAGTTCGCATACCTGGGATTGTTCCTTTACTAGATTTCAGAGTCTCAAGGAGGGATTGTGTCTTGTACATCTTTGCGCATTTGCGTAGATATTTTAAAATATCTGCTTATGACTGTGCTGATCTACCAGTTCTTAACTGATCAATCAGTCATTCATCCATCACCCTCCTCTGGACGTCTCCCACTGGAGCAGCCCCAGGGTGAAACGTTTCCCAGAGGAAAGGATGATTTTCTCCTTTTCTCAGAGCAATGCATCAGCATTGCTCTGCCCCTCGATGGATGTCTTTTGAAATATTTTTATAATAAAATAAAACATGATTCTCTTAAGCAACACAATTCCCATATATTGTAGGGAAATGTTATGAAACTGCAAGGAAATGTCTTGCTTCAATAAAGCCACTTGACATGTAATCCTGGCTGCATGATAAGGTTTGAGAACTGGCCAAAAAGATAACACCCAGACTTGTGCGGCTCTTGTGCAAGGCCATTCAGTCTGGCCCTGTCCTCCTGCAACCCACTCAGCAGCCTCTCCCTGCCACGAAGCCTCTGTTCTCAGCCTGCCCAACCCTGGATTCTCTGAACATTAAGACACTTCTGAGCTCAGGAATCTTAGCGAGTGTTGTTCCTCCAGTCCAGAGCACCTTTTGCAGCATGATCCAAGCCTGCTCTTCCTGGAAGACACTTGCCATGTCCTCTAGGAAATGTCGTTCTTCACGTGGAGGTCAGTGGAGGGTATGGCTCTAAGCAGAGGCTGAGAATTTCATGGGATGAGCCATATGGTCTCCATGCCAAATTGGGGCCTTGAGGAGAGGCAAAGGGCCCTGAGAGAGCCATCCCCTCCTGCTGGGGACAGTACAGAGCAGTGTTTATGGTTGTGGCTCCTCTGTATTGCCACAGCCACACAGGGCCAGCTATATAATTTGCGGGCCCAATGCAAAATGAAAATGAGGTGCTCCTGCCAGGGCTACAAAGTCTATCTCCCCTTCCCATGGGCCGTCACCCTAACCATGGTGGAAGGCAAACCCCAAAGGATGCAACCTCAGCACTGGGACACATTTGGTACGTGGATCAGAGGAGGATGCCATGGTACTGCCAGCCAAGTGTGGGGACAGCCACTACCATGCCCCACTGGCCAACGGTGGAGGGTGGCAGCTGTCCCAGAGAGGGATGAGAAGGATGAGGCTGGACAGGGCCCAGGGCACTAAGAGATAGGGAGGCCAGGAAGTGACAGAGGGTGGGGTCACATGTGAGTGAGGCTCCAAGCCCCACCTCCCCCCAGCATGCTTTATTGTCCCTGGACTTCACACACGAAACGCAGATTCAAAGATAACATTATTAAGAATTTCAAGATGGTGACCACAGAGCATCAAACCCCAATCAGAGGCCCCCTTCTGAGCACAGAGCTCTCTGTGACTGCACCAGTCACGTGCCTAGGAAGCCAGCCCTCCAGTCACACTCTGCCCAGTCTGCCCAGACAGTGTGGGCCTGGGCCTGACCACCTGCCTCCTGCCCATTTGTCAGGCTGGCAGCCGCAGGCCAGACCCAGGCTGGTCACCAGAGGCACTCACGACAGTCCCCATGAGGGCTTGTCCAGCACATTCAGGTCCGCCAATGTTTCCTTGGGCCACGCTGGCGCCAGGAGAACAACCAGGGAGCCCGAGGTCGAAATACTTTTCTCCTCCACCCCGGTCTGACTGGATTCCATCCCACCCCACACACCAGGTCCTCCGGGCTGCCCTCCAGACCTGAAGGAACAGCTTGTGACCACAATGACGGCCAAGCTTGATCGAGAGCTGCTGCCACATGCCAGTAGGCCCTTCACCCCAGAGGAGAAATTGGGGTTCAAAAGTCCAAGGCCACAAAGCCAGCAAGTGGCGGAGCTGGGCCGCGCCCCGGAGCCGTGGGACCTGCACAGCTGTGCTGCTACCAGCTGCCCTCCCCGCCAGCCCTGCCCCCTTTCTGGGTTTGCAAGGCCCCAGTACAGCTTCCTTTCTCGCTGCGGCGGCTGCTGCTGCTGTTTTTCCCCTTGCCATGTGCACTGTTCACTAAATTTACGTTAATTATTTAAGAGAAAAAGGAGCGTGTGCTTCTGAAGAGCTAATCTGTTTCCGAGTGCGTTAGGACTTCGTAACATGCTTTCCATCAAGGTAGTCCGCGGGCCCAGGGCCGGCCGCCTTAGACTGCCTGCCTGTCTTTGGTTTGTAGCTGCATTTTTCCTTTTCCTCTTCTGGTATGTTCCCGTGTGTTTATTAAATTTGTGCACAGTAGCTGGTGTATTTCGACGTCCAGTTCATAATTTCCGCCTCCACGCCTGCAGACCAGGAGGGAGCCAGCCCCACGCGCTCCGGTGACCTCTTTTAGGGCCTGACGCGTCTACTCTCGGAGTGACCCTGATCCTTGCTGATGGGAGGGCCTGCCAGACCCAGAGCTCCGGGAAGCACACATTCCTTATCTATTTCCTCCCAGCCGCTGCTTTGTCTTAAAATAGGAACACAGGACTAATATATTTGACAGGTCAGTGTGCTTTGTGGATTGAATGAATGTCACAGAATGCACTGACGGAGGCTATGGCCACTGCAGCAGCGCTCAGGAGCAGGGACTCGGGAGCTGGGCTCAAACCCTGGCTCTCCTCTTACTAGCTGTGGGTCCTTGGGCTGGTTACCATCTCTGGTCCTCAGGCGTCTCGTCTGTAAAATGGCGGTAAGAGTAGTCCTTACCTCATAGGGCTGTTAGGAGGTTCAAATAGGTCAAGACTGGGAACGTGCTTAGAAGAGTACCTGGCACATATAAATGCTATACGAGTATTCACTAAGCAAATGACACTTCCTTCTTTCCCTCCTGAGTTCCAGACCAAGTGAGAAAGACACTGGAGATCCAGATAGCAGCTTTATTCTGGGTAAGGCTGAACTTGAGATGAAGGCTTGACTCACAGCCACCATCATATACCCCAATAAGAATTAAAATTGCCCCCACCCCAGGCTTGCCGGGGCCTGTCCTCTAAGCTCCCCACGTCCACCCCTCACCCTCCACCAAGGCTGCAGCCAGTGGGCAGGGTAAGCCAGAAAGGGAAAGAGGGAGTGGAACCGAGCCTGCTCAGAGCCGACTCCCAGTCTCCCTGCTCCCTACTCAGACAAGAAAGGGTGCAGAGAGGCCAGAGCTGTTCTGCCTTCTTCCAAACACCCAGATGGAGGACGGGGGATGGTGGGGGAGCATTCCCATCTACCAAGGACCACTGATGTCTGTCATTCATCAAACCCCAGCTGGGTACTTTTTCTGTGTTTCGCTGCTCCCTCCTCATAAGAATCTTACAAGGAAGTATCACTAATTTTTCAAAGAAAGCAACTGAGACTCAGAAACATTAGGTGATGTGCTCCGGGTCACGCAGCTGGGAAGCAGCCGAGTTGAGATGTAAGCCCAGCGGTTTGGGGTTCTGAGGCACGCGCTCTTTCCCCTTCACCACGCCCTTCCGCCTGCCAACTCTGGTTCCACCTGAGCAGTTCTAAAGTGCTGGCTAGCTATGGTCCAAGAAGAGGAAGCAGAATTTGGTAACAGGCAGTGACTACTGTCCCTTTCCTTTGGAAGAGGATATGCCTTGGCATTGATGCTCTGTCAAGGATGCAGGCACAATGGGGTGGAAGTGACGGTGTTTCTGTGCCACCTCTTGTCTTAGAAGCGTCTGGGCATGGGCTGGGGAGGGGCGTCCTTGCAGGGCCCTGCTACTGTGCTCCTGAGAGAAGCAGGCAAGACACGAGGGAGGCAGAGTCCCCACCGTTGAGTCCACCAGGCCCAGAGTCCTGGGAGCCTTCTGCCTCCAAGACTTGGACACAGTGTGACTGTCGCTGTCCTGAGGAAAGTAGAAGGAAGATCAGGAACAAAGAGTAAGGACCCCGGAATCTGCCAAGAGGCATGGTGACTAGCCAGGTGGCCAAGCTTAGAGAGGGCACTCCACGAGGGAGGACTGGTGCTGTGCAAGGGCGGGGCATGAGAGAGGGGGCTGGCTCTGATTGTTCGCATGCAAGCAACAGAAACAGACTCCGACTGACTTTAGCACGAAAGGAATGTGCTGGACCCATTTAGATTAACCCCCACATGTGCAACTATGACTTACAACTATCTACTGGGGCTTTGGGGAAAAAAAAAGGAGGAGGATTGGCAACAGATGTTAGCTTAGAGCCAGTCTTCCTCAGCAAAAAGAGGAGGATAAGCATGGATGTTAGCTCAGGGCTGATCTTCCTCACCAAAAAAAAAAAAAAATAGATTAACCCCCACAGTCAGGGGAAGACGCAAAGACCAGGCCTTGGGCAGGCCGGGAACTGGGGTGGCTCTGGGGACCCAGGTGGGCAACACCTAGGGGATGGAAACAAAGATTTGGGTGGTTAAATTGACAGGGACTGGTAAGGGGTCGGGTGGAGGGGACGGGGGCAAAGGGAGAAGTCAGGTGAGGGGCTGGGAAGAGACCCCAGCTCCAGGAGCAGGGACAGCCTGTGGGAGGGGAAGGCTTCTGTTTGGGGTATGTTGACTTTGATGTGCCTATTGGACCCCCAGTGTGGAACTCCGGGCAGAGGCCTGCCCTGAGGTCCAGAATTGGGGGTCATCAGTGCAAATGGAGACTGTGGAGAAGGAGCGAGAATCTGCAGGGAGAGCAGGAAGCACAGAGTAAGAGGGGAGGAGCTGGGCCTGGGACCACCAGCAAAGGAACAGCCGCCATCACCACGGCCCCAAGGCCCTTCCTCTCCCCAGGCGGCACCTCTGCAGAGCCCACAGGCCTTCGGCACTGCCGGCACCTGCTAATGCTGCACAGGCAGCCGGAGCCTAAGTGACTTCCACAGGACCTGGCCTAGCGTTTCACACATAGTAGGAGCTCAATGGCTACTTGTGGCTTGATTATCGATTGGAAGGAGACAGCTGGATGCCAAAGGTGCTCCCGCTGTGCCAGGCCTCCCATGTCCTCAAGGATGACACAGAAGGCGGCGTCCACAGCAGCACATGGGGTCACCCCCAGTCACGGTCTCTGCTCCCCGACTCTTTAAGGCAAACAACCATGCTTATTTGAACAAGAATCCTTGACTTGGCATATCGATGAACAGAAAAGAAACACAGGATGACACATCCCTCCAGCTCTCAAATTCTATGCTCTCTTGAGAAGTACAAACAAATCCATGTATTTAAATACAAGCCACCCACTTGCATCAAAGGGGGTGGATTCCAGGGGTGACAAGTACACACAGTTCTTGCTGGTTTCAAATTGAACTCTTTTCCCACAATCCCTCATTCCTGGATGCCTTGGCCTGCCTCGGTCCTAATTCAGCATCCTTCACTGTGGATGCCCTTGTCAAGGCTCCTTTACACGTCTGCTTCTCGCTTACTGATTTGGGGCTCTGGTCTAATCTACATAAAACTTCAGCTGGTTTGGAACACCAAGGGCCGTGTGATTTGTTTGTCCTCAAAATCTGCCTGCTGCCACAAATCAGCCTGTTGGAGGTGTGGGAATTTCCCTAAAGCATTGTTTCAAAGCAGCAAAATAATTTATGTATTGAGCACTCACTGCCGGCCTTGCAGTTTGTGTGAGAACAAACCTTCGTCCTTGCCCTCAGAGAGCTCTTGGTGTGGACTGCTAACAGCCGGTCACAGACTAAATGTCACTCTTTTGTGAATTCATAGGATTTCACAGCTAAAGGGGCCACCTGGGAGCTCAGCTAAGTCCTGTGTCCTTTGACAGACCAGGAGCTCGAGGCTGCGGGGGGGTGAAGTGACCGCTGGGCGGGAGAGGCAGCTTGTGGTTCCCAGTTGCATGTTCTTTCCTGCGAGGCAAGTGAAAGCCCGCCTTGACTTTCCACCGGGAACCAGAGAGCTGCTGCCCTGTTGGGGCTGGCCAAGGTCCCAGCTCTTTTCCTGTCCCCAAGGCATAGGTGGCATTTCCACCCAGCTGAGTCACTGGTGTTTTTTTCCAGGTGGAGACAGTAATTACCAACCTAGGCGAGCCCAGAGTTCCTTAGTCCCTTATGGAGGTGGCGCTGGGCTGCCTATTTAGAAACAAGTCTCTCTCCACATATATATGTCCTCAAAGCCCATTTACAGAACGTGTAGAGAGTCCTGGGCACTCTAGGTGAATCACAAACTACGCACATGTGTTAAAGGAAGAATGACGACTGCTAACGTTTGTGCACTCCTGCATCTGAGCAGCAGATACTTTACGTGGGTCCTATCAGACGAGTGTCTGTGCGAGGGAGATGCCCGGTGAGCGAGACGCCAGCTCTTTCCTGTGCCTATCTGCTTTACTCCTCGTAAGAAGCTTGTGAGGCAGGCATTACAATGATCCCCGTTGTAAAGACAGAGGAACTCAATTTTAAGGAACTCAAGGCACTTTGTTTCTTATCCTAAGGAGGTGACAGTGCAGGCAAGTTGAGAAATACAAAACAAAGTCAGAGGGTCAAAGGAAACACCTTGTGTACACAGTCATGGGGAGAAGTGAGTAGTTAGGGAAACCTTCATTCAGTCATTCAACAAACACTGGGTTCAACGTAAAATGGTCCCCATTGTTGGCTGGGTTCTGCTCAGAACTCCTGTTTCCCACACGCCTCTGGTGCTAATTTGCTGATGCCCTGGGTAAGTCACCAACCTTTCCAGGCCTCAGTCTCCCCTTAGGGTGACCACACTGGTTACCAACACCGTTAACAAGGATGTTGTGGGAATGACAAGCTGCAGAGTGTGAGTTCTCCGGAGAGTGGGTGCAGGCCTTTCCTCCATAATCTATTTCTAGCTCTGCTGCCTGTGAACTCCTCCCAACCCTGCTGCTGAAGTCCATGTAGTGCCTGTGGGTGTCACACGCGTTAATTATCTGGCGAAGGTTATAAACTACCACTTGCTTTGCCTGGATAACTTTAAAGAAAAGGGCTGTATCACCGTCACAGTCAAATGCAATGGCATAAAGCTGGAGAAGATGAAAAAGAGAATAGTTCAAGCCAAAGAATAAATGACGTTTCAGGAAAAGCAGAAGAGGTAGATATGAAGACCAATTGTGATTTAAAGTGACAACATGTCCAATGACATAATTGCTGGTTTCTGGGTTGTTTCAGGTTAGAAAGAGGCAGGTACACGCCGAGCCAGACAATAAGCCCCATAGCAGGGAGCAAAAGGTTTTGTCTGGGGCAGTCTTTTAACCTCTCTGTGCCTCTGATTTCTCATCCACAAAATGGGATAATAACATCTGACTTGAAAGTGATGACCAGAGAGTATGAATTCATATGCCTGGTACCTAACAGATGCTCAAATATTACGTCCATGATCATTAAGAGTCACAGCAGAGGAAGCAAAAAGTAGGTACAGGATTGATAGGTGCTTAGAATAAATTTCATTTTGTTGGACTTTGTTTTAAATGTCCCTGTTTTATTTGTTTCCAAATCCTGACTATGTCCTCTCATCAAATGAGGTAGCACGTACACAGACAGTAGTATGCTGGTAGATGTTTAACAACAGGCTCCTGGGAGAGAGAGAACTCTGATTTGTAGTGTTTGCCAATTTCCACGGTGTAAATATTTCCTCCATGGCCGATTTCAGGCTATCAATGTGACGTTACTAAACACAGAGTCAGGAAGAGACGTGCAGTAGTTTATCATTACATAGGGTTTCCACCATACAGATACAATAGACAAGAGCATAGATAATAGTAATATGTAGTGAAATAATTAGGAAATGATGAGTTTTGGATATTTATCACTTTTTCTTTTAATATAATTAATTTAATCGCAAGTTTATATAATTTGGTTTTTAATAATGGCTGTGTTTAACAATCGGCTCACAAAATCCTAAAAATTTAACAGTTGGCATAGCTGGCTGCAACCCACCATTGCACACAGAGCACCTAGGGTCCAGTCTGGTATACAGTAAGAGCTCAATATATGTTCATCTCTTTTCTCCAGCTCTGACATTATGTCATTCCTATGTCATTCCTGCCTTGGTGGAACTGAGAGTATAGAAAAGTCTAGAAAGGTAAGAGGGAATGAGAAGAGGGGAAGAGAATGCAAGAGAAGCTAGTGGAAGATGGAGCACGAGTTGGGCCCAGAGGCTCTGGACCTTTCAGAGATGGAGAATTTCTATAGGAAGAATCGAAGTGAGGATCCATGGAGGATGTCTGTCTTTTGTGGCTGCTCTGTACCAACCCCTTCCCACGGCATGAGACTCCCAGGAGGCGGACAGGCCTCCACCTCCCACCAGACAAACGAACAGCTATTCCCTTCTCCCTCTCCCGGGCAGCCAGGGCACAGTCATGTGACCTAGACTGGCCATGTGGATGCACCCGTCTGGGAGTGTGAATCTTGAGCAAGTGGTGGGAAGATAAGATGGCTGTAAGAATAGATTCCTGGTGGTATGTGGCAGGACAGCGGGGTCCTTCCCTGACCATTTCTTCTGCCTGGTCCCCAGAAGTCCTCTGGATCCTGCCCGATATTCCTCCTGCTTCTCTAGCTTCCCTTCGGCTCACTGAGCCTCCTGGTATCCTTTTGTGGCAGATCCTCCTGGTTGCCTCCAACAGGCAATTTCATTCTCCTCATTTTTTTTTTTTTCCGATTTGTGATTTGCCGGCTAAAAAGCTTGATTTCCTAGCCTCTCTTCAAGCTGGTATGGCGATATGAGTACGTCAGGCCAAAGGGATGTATGTACAAGTATTGGGTGGGACTTTCAGAGGAGTGTGCCATTCGGTCCCTCCTCCTCCTTCCTGCTGCTTGGAATGTGGAAGTAATGGCTGGAGTTCTAGCAGCCATCCTAGACCATGAGATGATTTGAGAATGGAAGTCATGGATGGTTGAGCAGAAGCATAGACAGATCCTGGGTCTCTGACGAATTTATGGAGTCTACATGTCAGTTCTCTTCTTCCTACTTCCGGACTTTGTTTATGTGACAGAACAAACCTCTGTGTGTTTTCCCTGTTGCAGTAGTGTCTCTGCTAATCACAGCTGAAGCTAACCCTACAGATACACCTTCTAGTAAAACTCCTTTGGCTTAAGACTACGAGCGTTAGTTTCTGTTGCTAGTTGCCTCATAGCTGAGTCCTGACTGACTCACATTCCCATTTGTTCTCTCCCTCACAATCTCAGGTTCCACATTCAAGTCCAAAATGCCTTGTCTGCCTTGTCAACGACCCAGCTGAGCCTGCATTCCTCTCTCACTCTGCCCATGCTGTGCCCTCTCCAGGGATGTTCTTCCTCGACCTTGTCTGCTTTTAAGACCCAACACAAACATCACCTCTATGACAGCAGAGCTTGGAGGGCTCTGTGTCATAATTACCCATTTACTTGCCTGCTCCCACCAGACTGCAGCAACCTGCTGTTTAGCATGCTGTGAGGCACATCCTTGGTGCTCAGCGCTAGTGGTTTGAATGAGGGAACAAAGACTGTAGACATGGGAGGTAAGTTCAAGCTTTATAACTAGACCCATCAATCTCTTCCCACAGGCCTGCTGCCTACCTGGCTCTTTTCATGCGTGGAGATTTCTATGTGTCATCTGGGCTCATTTCCTGCCACCAGGCAGCTCGAATTCATGCCAAACACAGGCCTGACTTTGAATGGATGATGTCAGACTTAAAGGTGTTTTGAACATTAACAATGTCCCCAAGAGAAACAAAATAAATAAAGTGGTAATGGATTATAACCCAAAGTAAAAAAAATAAATATCCATGAGTCCACACTGATATGAATGATTGAATAAATTAACAAATGGGGGAGAAGAGACAAATCTCCCACACAGAAGAACTCCAAATAATTTATGTAGATACTCCGCCCTCAAGGAAGGGGAGTGTAATTCCTTAGTCTTTAGGTGTGGGCTGCACATACTGACTTCCTTCCAAAGCTTACAGTCTGGAAAGGAAGGTGGGAGAATAACTTTACAGTAGAGGAATCTGACAAACACGACCTCAGCCAGGTGAACAAGGTCAACATCGACAGTCGTAAATCACGTTGATAGTATGAACTCTTGATGATGACAACTGCACTCTGCACCTGTGCTCTTCCTCCCAATGAACTATAACCCCAGTCCAATCAGGAGAAAGACATCAGACAAATTCCAATAGTGGGTCATCCTACAAAAGATCCAAGCAGTACTCCTCAGAACTGTCAAGGCCATCAAAAACAAGAAAAGTCGGGGAATCAGTCACAGCCAAGAGGAGCCTAAGGAGACATGATAACTAAATGCAATGTGGTGTCCTGGATGGAACTCCGGAACAGAAAAAAGACATCAGGTAAAAATGAAGGAAATCTGAATAAACCATAGATTTCAGTTAATAACAATGCATCAGTCTTGAGTAATTCATTGTAACAAATATGTCATACTAATATAAGATGTTAATAAATAGGGGAAACTGGGTGCAGGGTGTATGGGAACTCCACTATTGTCTCAATTTTTCTGTACATCTAAAACTTTTCTAAAAATTAAGGCCTATTAAAAAGAAAAAATAAGACACTCAAGGGAGAAATAATAATAATAATGTCTGTTATTACTTGAGGCCTTACTGTGTGCCCACAATTTTACACGCTGACTCTGGCTAACTTCAGGGAAGCCAGAAGGGGAGGATGCAGCACAGCCACAGACCTGAAAGAAGAACGGCAGGCAGGTCAGCTCAGGAGTTCACCGGCAAGCTCTGGGCGTTCTCCCATCGAAATGCTTTTTCTCTCTGTGATGCTCCAGAGTTACATTCTGGGAGAGAGCCAACTGCCCAGGAAGGAGAGTCCACAAATGTCCATGCTTAACAACCCCCTCTCCCGGACCATGTGACACGTGAGCAGGGCATGTCCTGAGGGAAAGATGGGGTCCTGTTACCAGAGGAAGGGGGATAGGGGGACATCTGCTATTCTGGCTGTCCACCATCCCCGCCCTTCTTACTGGCAACCACTCCCCTTGGTTTGAATTGGGTGAGCCTGACTCTACTCAGTTCTGTGGTGGGCCTGGGACCTAACTAAGCCTGGCCAACCAGAGCCAGTGAGACTTTGGTTGAAACTGTTGGCTAAGGGACAGACTTTTCTCCAGAGACTGTTCAGGGGAAGGATGGGGCCACTTTGCTATCACAAGGGGAGAATTGTATAAGACTGGACCCTAGAGCTACAGGATAGAGAGAGAGCGTCCTCAAGAGATAAGTCTCGATCAGCTTGAATCTGAAGTGTCAAAGTCTGAGGCGAGCCAGGTCCCTCCTTTTTTTTTTTTTTTGTAAAAGGTATAATTCAATAATTTTTAGTGTATTCACAGACTTGTGCAACCATCACCACTACCTCAGTTAGCACGGTATTCACAGCAATTGCACATAGTAGTTTAGGAATATTTTGTGATATTCAACAATTCCTATTACTCTAAATGTCTATAAATGTATATCTGCAGAAACTGTATACATTGTGTATATATAGAAGCAACGTGTGTGAAGAGTGACCCCAATCCTGTATATTGGTGACTGGAAGAATACTGATGACTAGAATTCAAATCACTTTATTTTTATAAGAATTTAAATAAGTTTTAATCTTAACTTCAAAACATTACATTAAAAAAAGTCGGCTTTATTTAATTTTGATATAAAATTTTGATATTCATTAGTTATATTTTGTATCTAACCTTTCATTTGATAGACCATTTGGAATAGAAATAGAACAGAAACAAAATGATTGTTTTATAAACATATATGAGAATATCACTAATTTATTGTTTACATTGCCTTTATGTATACTTTTTTGGTGAACTGTATTCAAATGTGGTAATGTGGAATGCAATCACATTTTATTTTTTAATCTTTTACCCCAGTGCTATTGACAGCGTGGTGCACGCAGGTCATGGCAAGATAAGTACAGGAATTAAGAGTTTAGAAACTTGCAAAGCAGTTTGGCAGAGTTGCTTTATGTCCTTTGAATCTAATAATAAAAAATAGTATTTTGTATGTGTTTTCTTTTTTAAAATTTTACTTCTAATAATTCATTTTTATGGCATTTTATAAAAGGATCAGTCCACAACAGATTGGAAGAAAAAAGAGCTGGTCCCTCACTACAGGCCATTTGGGAAGCACTGTTCTAGGTCATGGAGAATTAGTACAAGTAAAGATTATGATGGAAAGAGAAAATATGAAAATGGAGCTCAGAAAAGAAAAAACAAAGCTGAGAAGATGAATGAAATGGAAAGTCTTCAAAACTGCAGTCTGTTTAAATTTTAGAAACTGGCAATAATGAATGAGAGCAGCCCCTGTGCTGAACATCACCCCCACAAAGTTTGCACAGAGGACATTCCTTTAACGAGGATTGAATACTGATCAAAGCAATGAAAGTGATCAAGACAGTGATTTTTGTCAATTCCACAACTGGAGCAGGTCCAACGGCGTCCCTGCAGCTGCAGGCTCTTTACCAAACGAGGAGGTACTGACCGTTCACCCCAGCAAGAGCGAGTGTGGTGGGCCTCACCCGGACTCTGGCCCGGGTGGTCCTCGTGTCAGGCACAGGCACGCACTGGGGGCTGTGGGAGGCGAAGGGGCTCAGTCGCTGGGGGCACACTTCAGAGTCACGTGAGCTGGGCTTGAATTCTGCCTCTGCCACTTGCTTACTGGGTAGACTTGGGCTGGGTAGCTATCACCTCTGGCTTCAGTTTATCTGTGTGTAAAATGCACGTGATGTACTTATCCACAGCAGGTTGTGAAAATTAAATGAGATAATAAATGATTTGGGGCAGAATTTCCCAGAAAACATGGACCTTCTCTTCTCTAGACGCTGGTGCAGGGGCAGCAGCAGGTGTGGGGTAGACGGGAGCTCTGGATGGACTCTGATTTGAGCCCTAGCTGCAAGCTCTGGGCCAATGGGGTATCTTAGGTCAGGACAGGTGGGGGCTTGTCCCTGGCTGTACAGTGGAAGGGTTTCCTCTGTGTGTGTGTCAGTGTGGGGGTGTTGGGAAACGGGCACGGGGTCTAGACCTAGGAGCGGTATTCTTGGGACAGCCCCACAGGTGAGGTCCTGTGTGGGCTGCTGTAGGCAGGGTCCGCTCACTTTCCCTTGGGAGCGGGGCACTGGTAGAGGTGGGAACGGGAACAGTCCAGCTAGTGCCTGTTATATCAGGAGGACCTGGAATACCCTGGTGGGACAGGGAGGGGTGAAGATCTGTGTGAGCCGGAGATGTGCCCTCCACCTGGGGTGAATTGTTTCCATGTCCCCACAGGAGAAGTGTGCCCACTGCAGGGCACATGACCCTTCCTTCCCACCCTTGAAGGTGTTAATATCCCCACATCCCCACATCCTTACAGTAAATTCCCATGGAGAGGGAAATTTCAAATGTGTAGTAAACCCGGCATGAACAGCCTAGCTACCCCGTGGGCCCAGAATGTTTCTACCTGGGCAAGCTGCACACAGTGGTTGTAGCCCATCTTGTCTTTATGCTGGCCAGAATTTGAAGGAGGGACTCTGTCTTCTGGTCCCTCATACCGTCCCTCCTTTGCTCTGCTTCCCTTTTGGGCATCTTCCCTAGGGCATCCCCTGCCCCTTTCTCTTCTGCTCTTGTAGCCTGCTGCTCCCCATTTTACAGATGAGGAAATTGAGGCTCAGACAGGTTGAGTGGCCTGCTTAGGGCCACTGGGCTATCACGTGGGGGAGCTGGGATTTGAACCCAGGTCTGTCGGACTCCTTTCTCATTCCGGTGCTCCCTGCTCCCTCTCCCCTGACCAGTCTCTGATTCTTAACACTTGAGGCCCAGCATCCCTGGGTGATGTGGCAGGCCCCTAGCTCCCAGGGACTCATCTTACTGGGTCTAGGAGTGCCCCAGGCACCTGTCTCCTGGATTCCACTTTCTCTCATTCCAGCTTCTCTAGGTGGATCTGCATGCTGGTCAGTGCCATAACGTGGGCAGTAAGCTGGGCCTCAGGGTCTCCTCAGTGACATCAGTTTCTTGCCCTCATTACTGTGCATCCACCTCCTGGCCTTAAATGTGTGTTTCGGCTTCCCCACTGGGAAGTGAGTCCCTCCTGGGAGCAAGCCCTTACCAAACCAGAGAGGCAGGGGGCTTTTCAAGGAGGAACTGCTCCCAGTCAGCACAGCTGCTTTGCCAACACACAGGAAGCCCTTCCTGAAAGCTTCCCACACAAGGTCAGCACTCGGCCCATCTGGTGCAGTGCAGGAAGGGGAGAAGCCAAACGATGTTCTGTGTTTTGTTTTTTCTGTGGGGTTTGAGTGCAGCAGAGGCTGCACCAGGAGAAGGAGCAGCACAGGCTTTGCAGCTGGACAGATTGTGGCTTTGAATTCCAGCCCTGCTATCTGTCTCATTGCTTCCTTTTTTCTGAGCTAGTTTTCACATCTATAAAATGGGGGTGATGATAACTGTGTCTATGCTGCAGGGTTGCTATGAGGTTTAGAGACAGTGTATACAGGATCTGACTCAGAGAGCCTGAGCAAAATCAGCCTTCGTTAACACTATGCTCTGGGCGGTTCTTTGAATATCACCTCCAAGATCATCAAGATTAGTAGTAATCCATACAGTGATGCTATAGCCAATCAGTGATGCTTATTGAAGGTATATCATGCCAAGCACTCTGCTGAGTGTTTTACAAGAATGCTTCATTTTCTCCTACAACAGTCTGATTTTATGTAGGTTCCCTATAAGCCCAATTTTACAGATGAGGAATGAGGCTCCGAGACATTATGCAACCTGCCCAGTGTCAGACACTGGTGAACGGTTGCACTTGGGCCTGGATCTGTTCCATTTGTTCATCTGACTCCTCAGTCTGAGCTCTTAGGCACCACAATGTGCTCAAGGGACGAGGAGGGTCTGTTAGACAACCTGCTACTCACCGTTTCCTAGGTTGGTCTACCGTTTCTCCTGTTTGTATCTGTTTGCCCTTCTCTGCATCACTTCTTCCTCCTGCCCTTTCCCTATTTCCGTTTATTAGGCAGAAGAATCATCAAAGCTGCCCTTCAAGAACATCAATTTCAAATGTATAATGGTAGAGTTGAGGAAATTGAATGTATTAGTCATCTACAGCTGTGTAACAAACTACCCCCAGACATAGAGGCTTAAAACCAAAAGTTTTTATTTTATTTGCTCATAATTCTCTGGTTGGGCAGTCTGCGCTGGTTCCAGTTGGACAATTCTGGTGGTGTCTCTGGGTCTGGCTGCAGTTGGCTGAATGCTTGACTGGGGCTGGGTGGTCTGGAGCAGCCTCACTCACGTGTCTGGTGGTTGGCCGCGTGTTAGCCAGGGGGCCTCAGTGGCCGCGCACTAGGCTAGCCTGGGTTTCTTCTACATGGCCTCCTCCCTGGCCTAGCTCGGCTTGTTTCAGAGGGGAAAAGAAAGCCATACGGCCTGAGGCCTCTGCTCAGAAGTCACACAACATCACTTGTGACACATTTTATTGATCAAAAGCAAGTTACAAGATCCGTCCAAATTCAAGGGATGAAAAACGAGATTCCATCTCTTATTGAGAGGGATGTCAAAAAGGTGGTGACCATTTTTAGTCTGCCACACTAAGCACAACCCCCTCCCCCAAAGAAATCCTTAATATAATCCCTTTTGTCCCTTCACTCCCCTCCCTGACTCCCATTCCGTTCTTTTACTTTTAATAATAATTTCTTACTTCACATTACCCAAAGCTTCATTCACTCACTCTACAAGTATTTTATTATGTGTCAGGGACCCAGAAGTGAACCAAACAAAGTCCCTACTTAATGACTACAGTATTCTAGCGGAGGGAGCAGACAATGAAGAAATAAACAAGTACATAGTGTAGGGCTGGGTGAACAATAGGTGTTTTGGAGAACAACAGAGCAGAATAAGGGGGCGGGCAGTGCTTGTGAAAGGATGGAGGGTAGTGGGAGGTTCCTATTATGTACAGGGTAGTCAGCTGACATCTAGTGAGGTGACATCTAAGCCCTGAAGAAAGTAAGGGAGTAAGGTCTAAGCAAAGGAGGAGTGTTCAGGTGGAGCAAACAGCCAGTGCAAAGGCCCTGGGGCTGACACTGAGAGAGACAATTCCTTACAATCCTAAATGAAGTTAAAAACACCAAATAATCATAATACATTTCATTAAGGAAGAACAAAAAAGAAGACATTTAAATATGGTAAAACTCTTGCTAAGCAAAAGCATTTTATTTTACCTGATTCTGTTATAACGAGAACCATTCCTGAGAATGGAATGGGGGGGTCACCTCTCTGAGCTTCAAGGAGTTGACCTTTTATAAAGAGTATGTGCCTATCCTGCCTCCTGGCTTGTGGTGAGGATCAAACTGACATCACAAAAACTAAAGTTGCCCTGCTCTGGTTTCACTTCCTACCGCAAGGTTAACAGTGATTTTTTGTTTTAAGAACACAAATCAGATATCACTTCCTGCTTAAAACCCTCCAAAGGCTCACAGCTGCCTAAAGAATAAACGCCAGGCACCTAAGCATGTCTTAAGAAGCCCCTGGCCATCTGCATTTTTTACCCCCTCTACTCTTCCCCTACCCCTCATGCTCCAGCCATAACCAACCATCTCTTCCCCCAAACTGGCTCTCATCTCAGCCGCCCTCTGCCTGGTGATTCCCAGGTCCTGGGGGACTGCCTCCCCTCAAACCTCAAGACCTAGGGGACCAGCGACTTGTGGGTTAATGGCCCCAGATCAGTGCCCCACTGGCGCTCACGTGGAAAATCTAACTCGAGGCGACTTCTAAAGCCCGTTTCAGACCATCTTCCAAAATCAAATCTTGGTACAGCCCAGCATTAGCTATGATGCCACTAGACAACCCCTGAGCCTCAGTTTCCCTCTCTGCAAAGGGGCCCAGGACATCTAACTCATTGTGGTGAGCGTGAAGCCTGGAGAGGATAAGGTCCAGGCTGGGGCCTGACAGCGGCGGTTCCGATTCTGGGGCCGGGCTATAGGGCGGCGGACAGGGAGGCCCTCCACAGGGCCCGCGCCTGGGGTCTGGGGCCGGGAAGGGAGGGCTTCCCCGAAGTCCGTCCAACCCCGCCGGCCCACAGCGCCGCCAGGAGGGCCCCCAGGACGCCGGCTCAGCGCGGCGTCCCCTCCAGCCCCCGGCCAGGGCTTCTCCTGGACCGCCCGCCACGCCCGCGCGCAGCACCCGGCCATCCCGAAAGCCAGGCCCGGCGCCCCCGGCGCGATCTCGGGAGCGGAGCCCGGCGGCGTGCTGGGCCTGCGCGGGCCGCGGCGCGCATGCCCGGTGCTCCCGGGTGGCGGAAGCTCGGGACGGGGACGCGGCCGGGTGCGCGCCCCGGCCGTGGGGCGCGCGCCTCAGCCGGCCGCCGCGCACGCGCGGCCCGCGCCGACGCAGCACGGCCCCGAGGGCGCGAGCCCGCCGCCGCCGCCGCCGGGCCGGGACCGCTGTGCGCCCGCGGCGTGAGGCGTGGGAGGGAGCGCGGCCCGTCCGCCCGCGGCGCCGCCCGGTCGTCGTCTGCCTTCGCTTGTCCGCGCCGAGCGCGGTCCGAGTGAGTGCGGGGCCGGGGCCGGGGCGCGGGGCCGGGCGCGGGCGGGGACTGCCGGAGCTGGTGGTTGGCAGGGCCGCGGCCCGAGGGCGGAGGGCCGAGCGGGGCCGGACCTGCCAGTCCCGGCGGCGGATGCGGCGGAGACCGGCCCCTCCCGCGCCGGCCGCGGCTCCGGGAGGCTGGGGCTGTGGGGAGGGGGGGCGTGGGGAGGCCGGGGATGTGGGGAGGCCGGGGCGGGGGCGCGCGGAGGCCGAGGGATGTCGGGAGTTGGAAGCTCGGGGCGGCTGGGGCTCGGGCAAGCGGGGGCATCTGGGGGGCGCGAGAGGCTGAGGACTCAGAGGCTGGGGCCTCGGGGAAGGTGGGGAGGCCGGGAGCTTCAGGGGGCTCGGAGAGTCCCAGCGTCTCGAGGCCAGAGCGCGCGGGGAGGCCGGGGGGCTTGGGGAGGAAGGGCCGGCCTCCGCCGGAGCGGGTCGAGTGCCTCAAAAACAAAAGGGGATAGAGAGGAAGAGGGAAAGCCGGGGGCATGTCGGAGGGCATCGGCCGGACACGGGCTGGAGACTCACGGCCCGCGGGCAGGGAAGGGTGGGCTCCGAGGGCCTGCGGGTGGGTGAGCCTCGAACCCGCGCCCGGGGCGGCGGGGGTCGCCTCCATCGCCCGATGCTGGCGCTGAAGTTTTCTGTCGCCTCTGGTTTTGTCGGCGATAGCCCTGAAGACCTCGTTTGATTCATTGTGCTTCCCAAGTTTGTTCCTCTTCTCGCCCCAGCCCCCAGCTCTGCTGCGCCCGCCCGCCGTGTGGGGTGGGAGAACGACTTGCTGTGTCTCTCTCGGTTCCTTTCCTAGCACCCCATTCTTTCTCAGGAGGAGGGGGAGGCGGAGAAGGAGGGTGTGTGTGTTGTTAATTGGTTATATTTAATTGCAGGATTTTGTAGCTTAATGCACTAGGGGTAAAGTTTTTTTTTTTTTTTTTTTTAGCCATTTCAATAGTGTCTCATTCTTGCATAGTTAGCCTGCAGCTGGGTTTTGGGCAGTAAGACTAAGATAATAGTAATATTGTAGTAATTAAGGGAACTGGTTGAAATACGGTCAAGCTGAAGGCGATGTAAAAGTTGGGGGATCTGTATTTAAGACTATCGTCATTGGGATTTTTACTTAGAATGTAAATGTTTTTATGGTTAGAAAAACAGGCCATTACTATTTGAAATGAAATACCAGAGCCTCACCCTTAATATTATATTTGTAAAACGAGTACTGAAAATAGTCTCCTCTTTGAAATGACACAGCTGAGCACTCTGGTCAGTTGTCCCATCTTTGAAAACCTCTGAAAAGGGGGAGGGAAGTTTGTGGATGAAGTGATTAAAGATACATTATATATCAGCATTGGACTTATTTTTGTTGAGGTACAACATAGATAATATTTTCATCCAGTTGTACTGCTGAGTTGTTTTAAAACCCTGTAGTATTTAAACATAGGAAACTTTTAAAGGAAGTTTGTGTTTCAGTATCTTGATGAGTTTTATATTTGTGGCTCTCCTTGAAGGGGGGGAACTAGCTGAGCCTACTCTCAGTCTCTTTTGAACACTTTTGTGTTCTAAATGCTGCAGAAACAGCAAGATCAAATGTTACAAATTCTCCCCTAAAGAATTTCTTTCAGGTCATTATCAAATAACCCAATTTAATAATGAGCACCAGAAAAGGTTATTTAAAACTCATGTTCCCTTTTAAAGTAGCCCACAGTCACGTAAGACTTAAATATAGGCGTTGGACAGAGGGACCTATACATCATTCGGAGGTGATGCGTCACGAAGCAAGTCCTTGGATAAACAAAGGCAGTGAATTCAAAGCTTAGTATTTTGCTTTTGGGCAAAGAATACTGGGGCAGACTCCTAGAGGAGATGTGGCTTAAGCCTCTTTTGAGGCTGGCGGTCCACTGAAAGTGAATAATAAGTGTTAGATTAGGAGTGAAGTTCCATGAATGCAGCAGTGATGAAGTGTCTGGGAAAGCGGAAGTTATGAGCAGCAGTGAGGATCATTAAAACGTTTTTGACTAAAATTGTTTCTGTAACGCTCCATGCCTATTGTTGGAAATCATTAGAATGTTTTTAATGAAAATCGTTTCTGTAACACCCCATGCCCATTGTTGGAAATTACAGAACTTAATGTCCCAAATTTCAAAACTAGGTTCTTCAGCTGCTCAGATAACTTTTCTTGCTAGGAAGTTGGAGAAATTGTGTCAATAACAAAATTGTATTGTTAAAGCTGGCCCCTATTTAAAAAAATATTGATTAGCTCCCACAGAAGAAATTATTCCATGTTATGTTCTATAGATATGTATCCTATAACATAGTAAAAAATAATTTTGAAAATTACTGTCCTATCTTTGGATGTTATTTTGAGTTAGAGAAGTAGGACCTTAGTTCACATCTCTAAAGATTTTATGGAAACGTTTTTGCCTGTATTTTAAGGTGTCTTAATTTTGAGAAAATAGTTAAAAATTGTCTTAAGGGTAACAAAAGATGTGAAGTGTTAATACAATATGTAAATCTTTAACTTTTGAAATTAAACATTTTCAATTTAGACAGATTTTCGTCTAGAATGAATCTTGTTTTAAATTTCATTAGCACTAAAAGTTCTGTTATTTTTATCATATTTGTGAAATGCGTTTTTTTGCTAGTAAATCAGAAAAGTTTAGTTTCTGTAGTACTTTATTTTGCCTTAAAGCTCTAGTTTAAGAACGTATTTTCATCACTGTTTCCTCTTACTGAAGTACCTTAAATAATTAGGAAAAAATTGCTGTGGGGGTCTTTGAGAATTTTTACTGATGCTTGTATAAATTATTTAAAAGGCAAATTTTAAAAATTGGGGCAAAGTTAAGTGACCTTATTTGAGTCAGTACTAATAAACTCCAGGAAGTTTATGAATGCAAATCAGCGTTCAAACATTAAGTTGCTCATCAATCCCTGGAAAGATCCTTGGAATGGAGAAAGATGGCGAGCAGTCCCCGCTCGTCTTTGGGTGCACCGGTGTTCCCCTCTCTCACCACACTACATTGAGAAATTATTTTTTTACTTCTTTAAACAGTGTGCAGTAGTGGATTATTTGAGCTCTTTATTGCTTTTTCTCTGTACCAACATTTGGCGAAGTTTTGTTTACTTTTTCATTTCATGACTACCAAAAGGCAACCTAGTACAAGAGAAATGAAATTCATATCTACCAATTTCTGGCATTAATTTCTAGGAATTGTGCCAAGTCTTACCATTCAGAGCTGCATAAATGTGTTTCTGATTCTCAAGCAGCAGAGGAACCCCCTCTGTTCCTGTCGATAACAATTGTATTGTTTTTTTTTACTGGGCTCTGATGGAAATAAAATTCAGATAAGCTTATATAGTTCAACTTGTAGTTTAAATGGCATTTTTAGCAAATGCTGTTAATTATAGTCTGATTTGCCTAAACACTAATGAAATGGTTTATAGACAAAAATAGGGAATAGATGTTTTTGCCCGAGTGGCACTATTCCTGCTCTTCAGCAGGAAGAGGTTTTTTCTCTGAGGAATCCTCAGAGAAAAAAACACTAGTAGCATCACCACAAAGTTTGGCTATTTTTAGGAACTTGAAGGTGTTTCCTTATAGACTTTGTATTTAATTAAAATGATCCCACCCATATCTTGTTGATGTACATTGCCGTTTACTATAAACTGATTTTTCAGAATAAGAAAAGTGACTAAAGTTATATATTTGAATATTATCCAATGATAGGGGGAGAAAACTGACATTACTGGGTCTCTATGTGGGTACCATGTGTTGTTGGTAGGTATTATTGCCTTTTTACAAATGAATTAAATCTGGGAGAGGCTGTGTTCTGTGTTACAGTTGCTCAACACCATGTGCCAGGCCTGAGCTGAGTGCTTTAATGCTTTCTCTCGTTTATTCTTCACAAGGGCTATTGAGTTGTAGTACTATTTATATCCTTATTTTACAGATGAAACACTGGGAGTTTACAGTTAGAGTAGCTCGCCCTGGGTCTCTCCACCCACAAGTGGTGGATCCTGGCCGACCAGGCCTGCAGGACTTGCTTGAGTGTGAGCTCTTAGCAGCATGCTGCCTCCGTCGCCAGAGAAGCAGCAATCTTTAGTGTTAACCCAGTCTTCTGGAGTGGGAGTAAAGAGTATGCAAGTGTAAATTACTGTGTCTGGGAAAATTTAAATAATTGTATTTTCTGTTTGAATCTGCCCCTTGCAGATCATGAAGTTCTGATCTGGCCAACATAGTGTGGGTAAACATTTTAATGAATACACCAAAATTGTTTAATTATTTTAAATTAATTTAGAATTAGCTAAGTAAAAATGTATAATGCATGGCACAGTAATTGATGCTCTTTAATTGTCAAAGGATGTTCTTTAGTAACCTCCGCATTTGCAGAGTTTTTTCATTGATGACTTTTTTTGGGTCGATGTTTATCAATACATTTTTGTGGGAAGCAGGGAGTAATGTAAGGGAGGAACAAATTGTACATTTCTCACACAGGTGTAAGCACCTTGTAGTAATCCTAGTATTTATAATCTCTAACACATTGCTGCTCTATAAATGTTTCTGAGATGAATGTGCTCATTCTCACCAATTTAGAATTTTCCATCCTGCTTTTAAGAGTTGACATATTCTCTCCGCCTTTATTTGGGGCCAGTGGACCAGAACCAAAGCTTAGAAGAGCCTAAAAAGCCACGTCTGTGGGCTGTGTCTGGGATCTCCCTTCTGCCTCCATAGTCGATCTTAAAAGTCCTGCCATCTGGTGGTTTGGGTTCTGCTGTGAACTTAGGTGCTTGTTGGGTCTACTCGTGACCAAAGTACCTCGCGTTTGCCTTTGCTGGACTGAAGAAAGAGCTTAAATGATTTTATACTTGATATATTTTTAGTGGATTGTGTGTCTTCTCATGAGAATTTAAGCACCATGAGGGCAGAAACTGTTTTACACACTATTGCACCCCCAGTGTCTGCCACAGTAAATATTTATTGAATGAAAGAACCCAGGCATATTAATTATTGGGAAACTATTATTGCATCAGTCAGCTGTCTGCTCTTTTGTTTGCCTTCTTAAAGGACCTCACTTAAAAACCACAAAGGACTTGAGACCAGGGAAGAACTTGGATTATCTGTTTTCACTTTTGTCTGCTTTATTTTAGATTACTGGTATTGTCAAACTTGGGCCAGGAAAAAGATTATGCTCTGCTCTTTACAGTATTGAAATGTTCTTTTTTCTAGAAATCAGTCTTGCCTTCATCAGGACTCATCCTAAGTTCTGAAGACAGAAAATTGCTCAGGGTGACACAGAATGAGTGGGATTTGTGCAGGATCCGTGATTCCTGGTCCAGGAGCTCTACTGTATGTTTGACTGATCAGCTGGGTTCATTGGGTACTTTACAAGGGTTTTAAATTATGCCCTGAAACCATTTTAAAAAACCCGTCTTCCTAATACTGCAGTGCCACTTGTACAGTATGCCACCTTTCCTTTGACCTGCCATGCTGCCGGTCAGATAAAATGTTTTGAGAGTGGCAGGTCATTTACTACCTTCACTCAGGGAAGGAAAGGCAACATTTGGTTGAAAAAGACCAGTTTGCTCTTCCTCAGCAAGCTCTTCCTTAGTGAGGGGAAACACACACACTCTCACTCTCTCTCTCTCCCCCTCTGCCCCCTCGCCCCCTCTGCCCCCTCCCCCCTCTCCCCCTCTCCCTCCAGTATGCTCCAGGTTGTGCGCAGTGGTTCTCAGAGGAGTCGCAGGACAGCAGGGCAGCATCCCCTAGAGCTGGTTAGGAATGTGAATGCTTACCCCTACTTCTGAGCTGCTGAATCAGACCCTGGGGGTGGGGCCCGCAGTCTGTTTTAACATGCTACCCAGGAGCTTATGATGCATGCTGATGTTTGAAGCACTGCTTTAGAGTGTTTTCAAAGCAATGCAAGTCGTAGCAGGCAAAAATCAGTCCTAAATGGCAGAAGTATGTCTCTGGTCTCTTCTTTTTTTTTTATAATTTTATTTATTTTTTTATTTTTTCCCCCCAAAGCCCCAGTAGATAGTTGTATGTCATAGCTGCACATCCTTCTAGTTGCTGTATGTGGGACGCGGCCTCAGCATGGCCGGAGGAGCGGTGCGTCGGTGCGCGCCCGGGATCCGAACCCGGGCCACCAGCAGCGGAGCGCGCGCACTTAACCCCTAAGCCACGGGGCCGGCCCTCTCTGGTCTCTTCTTGACCACCTAGATTTGCGATTGAGATTGCCTTCACTTGAAGACTCTTACATATGTTTTTCAGGATTTTTAGCGTCTTGGGAATACTTCACAACTAACTACTTTTGTTTCTGTTGAGGCCACTTAATTCTCTTGAATCTTGGTTTGGTTTTTAAGTGAACAGTTCTACATTGAAATAGTTTGCATGGCTTCTGGACTTGAGGCTTTGGCAGATAGCAGAAGAGTATGTACGTGTGAGTGCTTAAGGCACACACTCCCTGGTGGGCTTATTTTGGTGCTAAAAAATTGCCCAGGCTATACTAGAGTCAGGGTGATTGCCAAGTCTTGGGGTGCCTAATGAAGCAGTATTGTGTGAACTGATTCTCTGCCTACCGTTAAATTCGTATCTAAATTTGTTGTGCCTTTTGTCCTTTTCTTTTCCTAAGGAAAAGGCTAAATCAAGTTAGACAGTGTACAAAGATGGGATTGGTGATGTGCCTTATATCTATTGTGGCTTATGCAGAATTAGATGCACCTGTTGGCAAATAGAGTATTTTAAGCTCAGGGACAAGGGTTCTTTATTATCCTTTATGTATCTTTAGGTCCCCCTCATACTACTATAGGAGATGGGCGGTTAGTAATTTGTTTAATGATTGAAGAAGAGTCTTGCATCTTGCTGAGGTCCTGAAGGGAGTCAATTAGAAAGACTAAAGTAGGGGCTGGCCCCGTGGCTTAGCGGTTAAGTGCGCACGCTCCGCTGCTGGCAGCCTGGGCCCGGATCCCAGGCACACACCCAGGCGCGCACCGACGCACCACTTCTCCGGCCATGCTGAGGCGGCGTCCCACATACAGCAACTAGAAGGATGTGCAACTATGATATACAACTATCTACTGGGGCTTGGGGGGAAAAAAAAGGAGGAGGATTGGCAATAGATGTTAGCTCAGGGCCGGTCTTCCTCAGCAAAAAGAGGAGGATTGGCATGGTTGTTAGCTCAGGGCTGATCTTCCTCAAAAAAAAAAAAAAAAAAGAAAGACTAAAGTAAATGGTTTTGTTAGGGCTTTCTGAGGGTTTTGTGGTAAAGGGTCTTTAAATATATGAAAATATATTTAAAGTATATTAAATACTTGAAATTAAATACTTCATTAAATATATGAAAATATATTTAAAGTATATTAAATGTTTGAAAGTTGGTACAAAGGTAGAGAAGAAGAATTAGGGGTAGACAGGGAATTAAGTGTAATGTAATCTCAGAAGCAGTGAGAAGGTTCTCTCCATGTGAATCCCCACCCCTCTCCGTGATCAAACTTGCAGTCAACTGTGCAGCTCTCTGAAGGTGAACATAATAGAGATGAGCTGATGGGAACACGATCTCCAGAACAATTTCTTTGTCCTTAAAATTGGTCAAGTGAAATTAAAGTTATAGTCAGTTATAGACTGTGACCCCCATTAAATGTACTTCAGAGTGCCTGGCCCAGAGGAGCTTCTCAGTAAATGTCAGTGAGTGATTGTCCTCTTACTGCTCACTAAACCGTTAGGCTCCAGCCATGGACCAGTCTTCTCTCTGGTCTCTGTCTCCCTTCCCCGCCCCTCCTGGTGGTTTCTGTAGTATTACCACCTTGTGGTTTTAAATAGCCTTTTCCTGGTTACAGTGAGGTTGCACATCTTTTTATACATTTACTGGCCATTTGGATTCACTGTTTTACGAAGGGCACATGTTTTTCTATTAGGTTTTTAAAAACTGATGTGTAGACTTCTTTATATATTCAGAACACGAGTGCGTTGTTGATTATATGTTTTGCTACTGTCTCTTCCCACTTTGTCATATGCAATTTCATTGACTCGGTGATTTTTTTTGATGAACAGAAGTTCTTAAGTTTAATGTAGTACAGTTTATCAATCTTTTCCTTTATAGTTGATGCTTTGTCTGTCTCCTTACCCTGAAGTCATGAACGAATTCAATTCCTCTGTTATTTTCTAAGTGCTTAATAGTTTTGCCTTTTACCTTTAACTTTATAATTCTCTTGGAATTGATTTTGGTGTATAGTGTGAAGAAGGGATCCAATTTCATTAACATGTGGGCACCTAGTTGTCCCAACACCATTTATTGAAAAGAACATCCTTTCTCCCAGTGCTCTGTGGTGCCACTTTTGTGGTCCATATACGTGTCTGTTTTCTCACTCTGTTCAATTCCACTGGTACTACGCTGCCTAAATTATTGTAGCTTTATAATAAGTCTTATCTCATTGTGGAAGTCTTCCCACTCGGTTCTCCTTCAAGCATACCTTGACTATCCTTGACCCTTTGCAGATCTACATGTTTTAGAATCTCTTGTCAACTTCCAGAGTACTTCTTCCAGATGTTGTTTGGGATGATATGAAATGTATATATCAATGTGTGGAGAATTGTTTCTAGTTTTGGGTTATTACACATGAAGTCTATGAATATTTTTGTACAAGTTTTTGCGTGGACATAGGCTTTCATTTCTCCTGGGAATGGTTGGGTCTAGGACTATAATGGCTGGATCATATGGTAGGTGTATGTTTAGCTTTTTAAGAAAGTGCCGAACTGTATTGTAGAACGGCTGTACCATTTTATGTTCCCACCAGCAGTGTATGAGCGTTCCAGTTGCTCTGTATTCCTGGGGCAACACTTGGTATGGTTCGTCTTTTAAATTTTTACCATTCTAATAGGTGTGTAATGGTATTTCATTGTGGTTTTAATTTATGTTTCCCAAATGCCTAATAATGTTGAGTATCTTTTCATATGGTTATTTGCCATCCATATATCTTCTTTGGTGTTCACATCTTTTGCCCATTTTTAAATTTTTTCTTCTTACTGGTGGGTTTATATATTCTGGATAAGAGTCCTTTATCAGATACATGTTATGCTTTCTCCCATGCTGTGGCTTGTCTTTTCATTCTCTTAACAGTGTCTTGAAGAATGGAAGTTATAAATTTTGATGATATCCCATTTATCAATTTGTTGATTTATGGATTGTGGTTTTTTTGGTGTCATATTTAAGAAATCTTTGCTGATCCTAGGTCACAGAGGTTTTCTCCCGTTTTTCTCCCCCTCTAGGAGTTTTATAGTTTTAGGTTTTACATTTAGGTCTGCGATTCATTTTGAGATAATTTTTGTTTATGGTGTGGGATATAGATCCAAATTACTTGCAGAGGCCTGGAGTGAAGGTAGCTCCCTCCAGAGAGCATTTGTTTTTGCTTCAACCAGTCTGGGATTCCCTTAAACCAAGTTCAAGGCGTGAGGTTCTTTGGACCACCCAGAGCTGTAATTCTACTGGAGAGATGGTTCACTTCTGCTTTCTCCTCCTCCTGAGCTGTGTAGCCTTGGGCTCCTTATTGAGGTAGGGTTAGACACTTCAGGGAAACCCAGCCTTTGACTCCTGTCCCTCCTTCCCTGCACTGTTACGAAAAGGGAAGTTGAAAATTTCAGAATTGACAAATGACGTCAGGGCAAGGGTGGTTTCTGTGCTTGTTTTTCTCTTTGGATTCCTGATTTCACTTTAATTTTGGCCTGGTATTCCTTATTGTCTTGTCAGTTTCTGGTCGCTTTTAGGACTTTTAAAGTATTCTATCCATCTTTTTTTAGTCTTTTTCAGGGGGAGGGTTGGATCAAATAACATAGCGTGCAGTGAAGGAACCAAGGAAAATTCTTTTTATTTCACTTTAGTATCTAGAGTCTAGGCTTGGACCTGCTGTCTCGCATAGTAGCCACAAGCCCCATGTGGCTATTAAAATTAAAGTTCTGTTTCACAGTTGCACTAGCCCCATTTCAAGTGCTCAGTACTCACATGTGGCTAGTGGCTACCACATTGGACAGTGCAGACATAGAACATTTTTCATCATCACAGAAAGTTCTGTTGGACAGTGCTGGCTAGATTCAGAACCTCATTGGGGACTTGCAGTGGATGTGGGTGTGTATTGGAGAACCACTAATACAGGTATCCTTGCTGCTTAAAGTTTGACTTTTTCTAGAATCTGCCTGCAGCTCAGCAGATGATTGAGCCTATGCAATAGGCTTATTGTGAAGCCTCTCCATAAGGTGCAGTGTGGGTTCTCAGACTGGCGTGGGTGGGGACATGGGAAGCTGTGGTGCACTGAGTAGAAAACCACTAAGTACTGATATTTAACTTACAAATATCTGCCGATTTAACTGAGATGCAGTGAAAACCTTTATTACGTGCTGATTTGAATCCCTGCCCTTAGGGGGTCATGGTCTAGTAGACAGGCCGTTGCTGTGTAACAAGTGCTTTGCAAAGCTGCTGGGCGCTGCAGGGGCTTGCCGGAGGCTGCACCACCCGCTCTTGAGGGATCAGTGGGAATTAGGCTGCTGGAGAGGGCAGGGTGGGAGGGCAAGGATGGCGTTCTAGGTAGAAGAAAAGCACCTGCAAGCTCAGTGTTGGTGGGAATGTGCAGAGATTGGTTTACGGCACCTTAAATTAGATTCTGGTACCAAGAGAGGTAGCAGAAACCACAGGTTTAAAAATGTCATGAAAGGAAAACCTAAAATTCAGGGTATTCCATCCATTGACTCAGTATTTGCTGTTAATTTGTAAGAGTGTTATTATTATTAGCAACATGTTGGAATCTCTCTTTGTAGCTCACAGGGTGCCAGCCTTTGGAGAATATGTGCACAGTTAGGATCAGGGGGCATGCTAAAGCAGCCCCAGCTGCCCCTTTCTGCCAACTTGCCATGCCTTAGATGGGCCCTGGCACTTCCTGGGCACGTTTCGAGGGACTCAGGGCATGGAGACTGCAGCCGTTGCCTGTTGCCTGTTAGTCCCAGGGGAAGGTTCAGCTGCATCAGTAAGTGGGGCCGAGGCCGCCTAGGCTCTGTCAGAAAGGTGAGGATGACGAGGGACTGAGGGTGGATGTAGGGGAAAGGTCGGGGCCAGACATGAGCTGGTCATTTCATCCCTCTTCATAGCTGCCTGGGGAGTAGCCTGCCAGCACTTGTCTGCTTTGTTTTGGGATCAGAGAGCAAGCAGAAGAGATGAAGGCGCAGTTTAGCTGTGCCAGGGTGTGTATTTGAACTGGATAAACTGCCTCAAAATATATGTCTGTCAGGGCTTCTCACACTTGAATGTGCACATACATCACCTGGGGATCTTGTTAAATGTTAGGTTCTGATTCCGTCTGTCTAGGGTGGGCGTCAGATCTTGCACTTCTAGCAGGCTCCCAGATGACGCCAGTGCTGGTGGTCCATGGACCCCACTTTGAGTAGCAAGGCATTGGCTTTCACAGTATGGGTCATAAGGTGGCATTGCCTTAGTTAGTTTGGAAGTTGAATAACTTGGGGAGTGCAGTGGTTAAGGGCATGGCCTTGGGGTCAGAATCTGACTCTGAGATCTTGAACTGGTTTGTTAACTTCTCGAATCTCTGTTCCCTTGCCAATTAAATTGGCCAAATAGAACCATAGGCTGATGAGATAATTAAATGATACATGACGTGAAGTTCTGATGTTCGCTAGTGCCTGGCCTTATGAAATATTTCACAAAAGTTAATTATTATTAAAAGTAAACATTTACATTAAAAGTTTGCCAGTTTTCAAAGTTCTTAATCCTCCCTGCATCTTTGCTCAGTTTATTAAATTGCAGGTCAAGGGGAATGGGCCATTTCCTTCGTTTACTGCTCTATACATGAAGAAAATCACGGCACACGCTTTCTGGCTCCCCCCCTCCCATCCATCCATCCATCCATCCATAAGGAAAAGGGCTGGGGCAGTGATGACCACTCTTCTTATGTGAGAGGAGCACTTCCCCATACTACTTTGTAAAGACCGTCTGGCACATGGACCGGTTTAGTAGTTATTAGGCCTTTCTTAACATTAAAATGAGAGAAGTAAGTGTTTGTATTGGGGCCTGACAAGGACTCAGAGAACTTTAAGGAAATACAACTTGTTTCCCCCTAGATGAATGTCCTTTCACTTTCTCAGTTCATTGATGACAGCTTCTTCCTTTTCCCTTACGATTAGAAAGTGCAATGATGTGTCTTCATGTAGATTTTTAAATAAGCATCTTTTTTTTTAGTTGCCAGTAGTAAGGATGATGGAAAACTATTTTGTACTAAGAATTTTGAAAGATGCATAAATGGGAATTGTGTCACAGTTTCTGTTAATGTGGGTATTAATCATTAAAGTTAAAATACAAATCTTCAATTTTATTTTAAAACTTTGTGGAAGTTTTCAGACATGTGCAAAAACATTGTTTTAAGGAAGCTGCTGTGTATTTATCACCACTTTCAAGAATTATTGTTTAATTAATATTAACTCTACACAAGGGTACTGGTTTATGTTTAAAAGATGTGGATGCACTTGCTTTGGGGATATATATGCTAACATGGGACAGATAGTGTGGCCCCTGCTAAAATGTGACATAACAATTCATGGATTTTAAGATAACATATAACATAACAATTCATTTCTTTAAGAAGATGTGGTAGGAATAGGATGTAGCTCTGTAGAAGGCCGTGCTGCGAGTCAGTGATGCCACGAGGCATCCAGTAGTCTTAACAATCTGGGGTTAAGCAAGGCCATGGAGTCTCTCCACAGACTTGGAACCCGTAGTGGAAAGGTTCTTCCTTCCCCCTCCCTCCCTCCTTCCTTCCTTCCTCCCTCCCGCCCTCCATCCCTTCCTCTCTCCCTTTCTTCCTTCCTTCCTTCCGCCTTTCTGTCTGTCTTTCTCTTTCTGTCTGTTTTTCTCGTACTTGAGTGGTAATAAAGAGTAGCTTGCTTTGCTTTGCTGTAATGGTTTAATGCTCCTGATAGCAGTACAAATCTGTTTTTTCTTTTTGGTGAGGAAGATTAGTTCTGAGCTAACAGCTGTCGCCAGTCCTCTTCTCTTTGCTGGGAAAGATTGACCCTGGGCTAACATCTGTGCCCATCTTCCTCTACTTTGTATGTGGGACGCCTGCCACAGCATGGCTTGATAAGTGGTGCATATGTCTGTGCACGGGATCGGAACCTGTGAACCCCAGGCCGCCAAAGTGGGGTGCGTGAACCCAACCACTACGCCACTGGGCTGGCCCCCATATCTGTTTTTTTTTTAACTGAGTCGTTAAGATGGAGGAGAAGCATAGAGCTTTAATAGAGCAAGGTTCATCAGAGACATACGCTTAATGTTAGTCTTTTTCAGAAAACGATTTTATTAAACACTGAAGGGATACAAAAGAACATGTATGAGATGTGTGTAAGGTATAGATCAAGAGTGCTCTGAGCACCTGGAGGAAGGACATCCAAGTCCTCAGTGAGGCTCTAGCTCAAGGGCTGGCAAACTTTCTCTGTGAAGGCCCAGAGAGTAAACGTTTTAGGCTTTGTGGGCCACATCTAGCCTCTGTCACAAGTACTCAGCCCTGTCACCATAGCATGAAAGCAGCCATGGACAATATGTAAAGGAATGAGTTGTTTGTATTCCAATAAAATTTTATTTCTGGACCCTGGACCCTGAAATTTGAATATCATGTAATTTCAAGTGCAATGAAATGTTATTCTTTTAATTTCTTTAACCGTATACAATGTAAAATCCATTCTTAGCTAATGGGCTGTACAAAAACAAGCGTTGGGGCCGCATGGCCTGGGTTGCAGTTTGCCACTGTGGTATAGCGAAGAAGAATGAAGCAAACCTCTGCACCTGGGGCTCAGCTCAAACAGTGGAGCATCGCGTTCCCTCTGAGGGCCCACGTGTGCCCCCACATATCCCTCGCCCCTGTTGTGAAGCTTGATGTAGCCGTCCTCCCTCAGCCCCCTTTGCTACCTCCTTCTTCTTCAAGCCCTTTTCACCATTTGAGATTGTTTGTATTGTATTTCTTTTTCTTTCTTTTTTTTTTGCTGGGAAAGATTTGCCCTGAGCTAACATCTGTTGCCAGTCTTCCTCTCTCCACCCCGCCCCACCAAGCCCCAGTACGTAGTTGCATATTCTAGTTATAGGTCCTTCTAGTTCTTCTGTGTGAGCCGCTGCCACAGCGTGGCTACTGACAGACGAGTAATGTGGTTCCACGCCTGGGAACCGAACCTGGGCTATCGAAGCGGAGTGCACTGAACTTTAACCACTAGGCCATCAGGGCTGGCTCTATTTTTATTTTCTTTCTCACTGGGCTGTGATGTAAACTCTGAGGGCAGAATGTCTGTCTCTTCACTACTGTATCCCCAACACTTAAAACAGCAGTCACTGAGTGAATATTGTGTTTATCATTTCGTATCTTTGTGTTAATTTTGTCTGTTTCAGCTTTATATTAAGGGAATCACACTATATGTGTTTTTACGTGATGTGCTTTTTTCTTCTCAGCACTGTGATTCTGGGACTCATCTGAGGTGTGGAATGTTGTCGGTGTTCGTTCATTTTCACAGTTGTATGATCGGGCCTGCAGCTAATGGGCATTTGGGTTGTTTCCAGGCTTTTGCTATAGCAGCACTGCTGTACGCATCTCTTGCTGCCCACGTGCATCGTGCATGGATGCGTCCAGCCTGCACAGCCAGCAGTGCGATTGCTGGGTTCTGGGGCTGGCCAGTCTTTATCTTGACTAGTTACTGCCGAATTGCTTTCCACCTACTCGTACCAATTTACATCCCCAATAATAGAAGGAAGAAGGACTCCTGGTTGCTCCACATCCTTGCCAGTAGTTTATTTTGTCTGGCTTTTTCAGTTTTGCCTGTCTGGTGGGTGTGTAATAATATCTGTGGCTTTAAATTGAATTTCGCTTATTACTGATGGTGTTGAGCCTCTTTTAATGTATTGGCCATATCTCTCCTTTCTTCTGTGAAGGACTTGTGAAGTCCTTGGCCTAAGTTTTCTTTTTCTTTTTATGTTTTTCTTATTGTCTTGTGGCTGTTCTTTCTGTGTGGATTATAATCCTTTGTTGTTATAAGTGGTGAATATTTTTTTCCAGTTTGTGGTTTGTCTTTTACTTTTGAGGTGTCTTGGAACTAAAGTTCTTAATTTTAATATTGTTGACTTTATTAGTCTTTTCCTTTATGATTAGTATTTTTTTGTCTCATTTAAGGACTCTTCCTTTACCCGAGGGCTAAATTCTGATGTGAGGTATTTTTGTTATTCATAAAGTATTTATTATTCCATTCAGCAAATATGTTCAATATTCAGATATGTTTTCTAATTTCCATTAAGATTCCTTTGATGACTCATGATTTATTTTAAAGTGTTTGATAAATTCCAAATGAATTTTTTTGATGTACCTTGTTGTGACTTATTTCTAAAATTGGATTGTAGTCAGAAAATGTGTTCTGTATCAAACCAATTCTTTGAAATTAATGTTACCTTAAATAGATCTATATCATAGTTCAATTTGGCTAACATCTTTGTCCTAATTCAGAAACTTCTGGGCATCTAACAACTTAAATTCCAGCTATGTGTAATTTACACCTTGGTTATGCAAAAAAGATTAGACTAATGAATTAGACTAAATTTTTTAGTTAATAGAATTTCTTATATTTCATTTCTGTCTCTGGAAACACTTGTGCTGTTTCCTGGCTGAAGTTGAGGTGTTAATGTACGTGATCAGCTTTTGGACTCTGTTTCACCCAAACTGAAGCTGAAGGAGAAGGGATTGCCTCACCTGCCGGCCTGCTTAGCTCAGCTGATAGACTAGGGTGCGTGCTGTGACTGCGGCTGCTGTCCTTTCAGTGGCATTTGTTAATTAAGCTGTTTAATTTTACTTTCTCAAAGACTGACTAAAAAAGAGGAAAGAAAGAAAATTTTTAGTTTGTGATTATTCCAAAGCCTTTTAGCCTAGTGCTTATTTGAGGTATCCATTTCATTTTTGTTTTGTTTGTTTACAAAGAGTAGCATTGCTTTGAAAATTATCAAAATTAAATAATGAATCAGAAATTAAGTTTTATCCCTCCCCTGAAGTCTCAGGTGTTAGTAATTGAAGGTGTCTAGGTGTTGTAGTTTGTGTAGAGAGGCAGGTCTTTTTAAGAGAGAGAGCATCTCATCTAGGAAACCAAAGACCTAGGTTCAAATATTGGCTCTTTGCCCTTAGCCATCTGGCTTTTGACTAGTTGTTTAGTTTTGGTAGTTCTCAGTGTGCTTATCTATAAAGTCTAATATTTATGGTCTCAGCCTTTGAGGTTATATGTGCAGTTGCTGTGTAAAGTGGTATACAAATGGAAAGTGCTGGTATCAGGATCTTTAACAGCCTTGTGTAGTGTTTTACCACTAAAGGCCAATCCTTTCCACTTACGTGTTTCCCGTTTGTTCTTGAGCTGGTCTGTTCAGCTAATTCATTTGGTCAGCATGTGTTAAATACCTGTCTTGTGCCTGGTACAGTAGTAAGCCCTGGTGGTACAGACATGAGGGGTGCGAGACTGCTACAGTTCACTGGCATGCAGTATGCTGTGTGCAGTGGTCGTGTCACAGCAGGGTGCTCTGAGGACCTGGAGGGCACGTCCCCAGTGATGGTCAAGCTCAGGTGTCGGCAGACTTTGTCTGTGAAAGGCCAGACAGTAAGCACTTCAGGCTTTGCAGGCCACATGTGGTCTGTCACATATTCTTTTTTTTTTTTAACTTTTTAAAAAGATAAAAACCATTCTTAGCCCAGAAACTGGCTGTGGACCAGATGTGGCGACCTCTGCAGGTTCTAGCTGTCTGAAAGGATCTGTAGAAGTTTAGTGGAAAATGGGAAGCAGGAAGGGCCTTCTAGACAGAAGATACACCCTGTGCAAAGGCGTGGAGGTGTGAGAGGCTGCAGTTTGTGGAAAGGAATGTTTTTACCGAGTTTGGAGTACAGGATGGGTTGGGTAGAGAAGGAGGTGCATATTATAGGCAAGATCAAAGCAGTTTGTACTTGATTCTGATAGAGAACAGATTCATATGGCAGGAGGATGGTTGGACTAGAGTTACAAGGATGAATAAAGGAGGTATTAACAGTAATGCACTTTAGAAGGGGGGAGGCGTCAAACCTTTGTCATTAAGCAAAGGCTGCCTGATGTCACCTAGCTAGAAAAATGATGGGGCGAAGTTCAGGTGGTCTGATTTAACAGCCTGTGTTCTTTTAATTGTATAATTATGTTGTACAAATAAATGAAGAAGTCCTTAATTAAGGGCACGACTGAGGAACTGGAGAGAAGAGGATGATTCGAAGCCTGTATCTGAGTTAATCTCCAGCCTCTGACCAGGTAAATGAAATGGCAGGGCTGAAAGAGGAGTCCAGAGTAATTCCAGGATGGCTCCCAGATTTCTCCTTTGGTGACAAGTTCACAAAGCTCTTTGTGCTTGTAAGTGCATACTAGTGATCAAACAATTGCTTTGAGGAGGAAACATTCTCTCCTAGGTCCATGAACACCAGTAATTGTAAGTAGAATTGTGTGTCAGTGTGAGTTGTTTTTCCCTGGGGAGAGAAGTCTAGGGCTTTCATGATGTTATCAAAAGGGAGCTCAGCCCCAAGAGGGAGCCACTCTTTGTCGTTAGATTGTAGACATCTGGCGCTCTACAAAGGTTTGAGGCAGTAAGGGAAGGCTAATCATCCAAATCACAGGAATTTTACTTTAAATGTAATACGTCCCAAACTGCTAAGTAGAACGCAAAGGCATGCAGCTGTCTCCTAAGTTGAACTGTATTAATTGGCAATTAAAATGTTTCCCCTGACCTCCCCTCCCCCTCCAAAAGACATAACAAGACACATTTTTGGTACACAGAAGGCCAGCCAGGTGTTTGGGACTCTGACTGACATGGAATGTTTTCAACATGCTGTTGTACATTAGACAGAGCCAAAGTTTATATACTATTAGGCATATCATAATAGTCACATGGCTATGAGAGGCGGACAGGTGACACTTTTAAGTAGGATATGCCAACACCAAAAATGAGTGTAGTTTCTTCTGTAAAGTTAGAAATGTGTGAATTTTGAGTTGTAAAACAATGCTTGCATCATGTTGTTATGGTGAACTCTTAGGTGAACAAATGCAGGAGAAACAGGGCAGCTGGTGGTTAATTGTTGAAATATGAGCATCAGACAGATTAGTTTGGTGTTCTGGAGTCTAAACTGGGTTGGTTCATCTTTGACACCAACATTATTATATGTAATGTAGGAATTACAGACCACAGATGACTGCAATCCCTGCAGAGATTTGGTGACCTTGGTGAGATATGGCTGTGCTACAGGGGCTGGATCTTAGAGGGAAGAGGGGTTGGTAATAGGTTTATCTCTGAGAAAGTTTCTCTTTTCTCATTGAGAAAATTGTGACCTCCATTAAGGGCAAAGTGTTGTGAATGGCAAGGATATGAGAAATGATGGAATTCAGTGATGGCGTAGAAGTTAAAAGTGATAATTGTAATTCCAGCGTAGGTGAAAAGTTTGGGACCTACTTGGGCTTACGTCATGGCAAAGTTTAGGTGGCAGTTTTGCTTTCTGTTTGGAAAAAATAACGGTAGTCCTGTCGTACTGAAGTGACGTGATAGAACAGGTTGCAGGAGGAACTTACTTTATTTTTATTTTTTTTGTGAGGAAGATCAGCCCTGAGCTAACATCCATGCCAATCCTCCTCTTTTTGCTGAGGAAGACTGGCTCTGAGCTAATATCTATTGCCAATCCTCCTCCTTTTTTTTTTTTCCCCCAAAGCCCCAGTAGATAGTTGTATGTCGTAGTTGCACATCCTTCTAGTTGCTGTATGTGGGACGTGGCCTCAGCATGGCTGGAGAAGCGGTGCGTTGGTGCGCGCCCGGGATCTGAACCCCGGGCCGCCAGCAGCGGAGCGCGCGCACTTAACCGCTAAGCCACGGGGCCTGCCTGGGAACTTAGTCTAAATGCAGGTTGTCTACGTTGAATTAATTTATGACTGCTCACAGTTGATTATTTGGTTGGTGAAGAGTTGACGTCTTTGATTTTCATCTGTCCTATGAGTCTGCCCTTTCGACCATTTCATTGGAAAGCATTCAAACTTTTCCTCTGAGTTTTTGCCCCCTTTATTCTTATTGCTTTAGATAATCTAGAATTTTAGAGGTTGATCTAAATTTAGGGATCATCTGTCCAGAGCTCTTATTTTAGAGATGAGGAAATAACCCAGAAAGGATAAATGACTATTTGATGGTGAATGGGGGAGCTTTCAAGAGAATCTTAGCTATCTTGACTTCTAGCTCAGTGGTGCTTCTTTTAGAAGATGAGAAGGGTGTGAAGACAGCTTATAAAACTCAACTTTGTGGGGCCAGCCTGGTGGTGTAGTGGTTAAGTTCGTGAGCTCTGCTTCGGTGACCTGGGGTTTGCAGGTTTGGATCCCAGGCGCGGACCTGTGATTCAAGCCATGCTATGGCAGGCATCCCACATATAAAGTAGAGGAAGATGGGCACGGATGTTAGCCCAGGGCCAATCTTCCTCAGCAAAAGGAGGAGGATTGGCAATAGATGTTAGCTCAGGGCTAATCTTCCTCACCAAAAAAAACAAAAAACTCAACTTGCCTGTTAGTTGGCGGAGAGGAGGTTGAAACAGTTGACGTTATCGACAAATTGGTATAAGAAATGGACGTCATTGAATCTGTTGCCCAAACTGTTCCTGAGTAACTTGTGGTTTCTATTCACTTATTTATTTCCAGGTTATCTTGGATATTTGAGAAATGATGAACAAGACTTACATATTTATATATTTTTTAAAAGTTTTAAAAGACTAATAGTGCCAGTTCTTCTCACCTGTCTATCAAACTGAAAGGGTTTTCCTGAGGTGCTCTTGAGTATCTACCCTGTGGCAAACATTGTGTTAGGTGGTGGGGATTCATCAGAAGAGACACAATCTCTGTCCTCATGAAGCTTCTAGGCATGTCAGTGGTCTGAAAGTAGTGTGCATAAGAAGCACCAAGGAGAGTGTATTAAAAATGCAGATGTCTGAGACCATCCCCCAGAGTTGTTGAATTGTCACTCCTGATGTAGAGCCTAGTCACCTGCTTTGTAAACTAGCATCCCCACATGTTGAGAAACACTGCTCTAGAGTTGGTGAAAATATGTTGTGAATCATAAAGACCTGCAGCTCTGGGGGTCCCCAGGACCACCTGCACGTTCAAGGATTTACTGGAAGGACTCGCGGAACTCAGAAAAGCCATTATACTCATGGTTATGGTTTATTACAGTGAAAGGATACAGGCGAAAATCAGCAAAGGAAAGGTGACAGGGCGGCGTCCAGGAGAGACCAGGTGTGAGCTTCTAGTTGTCCTCTCCCTGTGGAGTCGTGCTGATTTCTCCCAGCAGTGATGTGTGGCAACATGCACTGAGTTTTGCCAACCAGGGAAGCTCACCTGAGCCTGGTGTCCAGGATAGTTATTGGGAGGTCGGTCACAGAGGCAGTGCCAGCATGGCTGAACTTAGTTTCCAGCTCCTCCAGAGATCAGGCTGGTATAGTGCTGCCCAGGGCTCCACCATCAGTCACATTGTAACATAGGCTGTCTGGTGTGACCCAAGGCACCCAGCTAAACAAAGACAACTGTATCAGGCAGGAGTTTCCAAGGTTACTTCCGAGGAGGTGGGCAGAGTTAATCCTTTACTGCTTGAAGCCTAAAAAAGTAAATTATTATTTCTAGCATTACTAGGGAGTTCAAGAAATTATTGCTTTTAGATAGAAGATATATGTTGCAACCACACACAGTATAATTTACCACAGAACTAAAATATCAGGATTTCTACAGATAAGTGAAGATGTTTCCAGAAGTGTCTCATACTTGACACTTGTCTTAATGTTTTTATCAGGAATTGGAATAAAGATCAGGAGTCATGCTGGGAGACAGCACATTTTTAGAATCAGAATTTTAAAATATTTTGACAGGTTGTAATGAAGTGCTAAAATCAATAAGGTAAAATTTATGAGGAACAAATGTAAAATGGCAGACTTAAGTTAAAAAGAAAACCAACTAAGAAAGTTGAAGATGAGTGAAATATGTATTAATTACACCTGTGTGCAGAAGACCTGGGCGTTTATCTGACTAAAGCAGGGATTGGCAAACTTTTCTGTAAAGGGGCACATGGTAAATATTTTAGGTTTGCAGACTAATAGGCGAAATCAAGGATGTTATATAAGTACTTATATGACAAGAGAGATCACAGATTTCTACAAAATTTTCATTGACAGAATTTAACATAATAATTGAGTATATATTTTTGATAATACAGATTTAATGAGAAGAATGGAATTCTTTTTTGGGGGAGGAGGAGGATAGCATTTTTCTTAACTGGAGTTCAGAGTTAGTGTTCCCTATCATCAAAATCATTTACAAATTTTCATCTCTTAATACTGATCTGCAAGGAGGTTTTACATGTTTCATCTTTGAAAATGTCTTCATACTGATAGGTACTCTCAGCTACTGATATCAGTCCAGGAGTATGTCATTTTAATTGAGCTTCGAAGGCATTTATAGAATTCTGTTAGATTCTTCTTGATACTTGCCTTTTAGCATGTCATTACATCGCAGACTAATCACTTCCAATTGATGGTTAGATGGAAGCGCCTCAATTGCTTAGTTAAATGAATTTTGGAATGTGTAAATTTTCATTGTACTTGCATCAAGGTTCGAAAAGTGCTGCTGGAACTGTAGTGTAAACTCAGAATATATCTGCTGCAAATTTGTGTGGGAATGGAAATCTTGCTTCTCATTTTAACTTTTTTTTTTGTGAGGAGGACCAGCCCTGAGCTAACATCCATGCCAATCCTCCTCTCTTTTTTTTTCCTGAGGAAGACTGGCCCTGGGCTAACATCCATGCCCATCTTCCTCTACTTTATATGGGACACTGCCACAGCATGGCCTAACAAGTGGTGTGTCAGTGCACACCCGGGATCTGAACCGGCAAACCCCGGGCCACCGCAGTGGAGCACGTGCACTTAACTGCTTGCGCCACCGGGCCAGCCCCTCATTTTAACTTTTGATAGCGTAGAAAGTGTATAAGGAAGCTTGGTATTGTGATTCAAACATCGGCTGTCATAGAATTCCCTCATATTAGCACTGTTGTGCCTTGTAAATTTTGGTTGAATTCATTAAGAAACTGTATTGAGTCTGTAGCAAAAGCTAATTTCCAAAGCTATTAATTATTTGATAGTAGTGATAACTGAAGGAAGGTCTTTTTCAGAAAAATTTCAGTCTTAGCTCTAAAGTCAAAAAGTCACAATAAAACCTACCACAATCCATTGACCTGCTGTGTGGTAGGAACAAGTCAGGGTGTTTTCATGAAGTTTGCTGTTGATACTGCTGGTTCAGTAACACATGATAGATTCAAATATTTTCCACAGGTACCTGCTGATGAATGATACAATGAATAACCATACTTTAAATAACCATGTTTAAATACTTTAAACGTCTTACATTGTCATAATCTTTGCAAATTTGTCCAGCTAACCCTTTTTCTGCTCCCCTTAGATTTTTACTGTCGTTAGTTTTAATACATCTTAGCAGATTCCACTTCAGGTTGTTCTAAATTAGTGTTTTCTCAAGTTCTTTGAAAATATTCTCACCTATGGTTCCACATGGACTATTCTTAGAATCACATTGACTCCTTGAATAAATAGCTGAGCAGTGTGGATAACATCTGTTAACTCATTAACAGCCAAGGAAGTATACTCGGAGTCATTTGCCTTGTTCCTTAATTGACTATTGATGTTGTTCCCCATGTCCTCAATTGAAGCAGCTGTTCTTGCCGAAAGGCTAAAAGTCTTAAACAAGTTTATTTTTTCTCAACACATTTCTTTGGCTGTGCAGTCAAACATGGTTTAATTAACTCCTCGCCATCTCTGTAAACTGAGGGACTATTTAGGATTTTGAGCAGTGAAGTGCCGCTGTCTGATGTAGATTTTGAGTCAGTCTGCTGTGTTGAGAACAGGTACTAGGGCTGCGAGGGTTGAAGCAGGGAGACTTTGGTGGCTGTTGTGCGGTCATTTGGGTGAATGATGATGGTGGCTCAAGTCGGGATGGTGTTGGTGGACATGAGGCCAAGGGGACAGTTTCTGGGCATGTTTTGCAGGAAAAGCTGACAAGATTGGATGAGGAGTGTAGAAGGCAGAGAAATGTCAAGGATGACATCCATTGTTTTTGGCCTCAGCGTTTGGAAGGAGGGAGTTGTCATAGACAGAAAAGTCTGCATAAAGAAGGTTTGTAGGGGGAAGATCAATACCTGGGCTTTGAGATGTCGGATATGTCATTCAGTTCTCTTGGTGATGTTTCACTTCTCTAAGGAGTCTAGAAGTTGGTCCCAGCATAGAGTGTATCCGTCAGTTTGGTTGGAAAACAGAAGCCACTCCAGACAGTTTTTTTTTTTTTTTTTGCCAAGGAAGATAAGCCCTGAGCTAACATCTGTGCCAGTCTTCCTCTATTTTGGATGTGGGTTGCTGCCACAGACGAGTGCTGTAGGTCCATGTCCAGGAGCCAAACCCAGGCCACCGAAGTGGAGCACGCCAAACTTAACCACTAGGCCACTGGGCCAGCCGCTCTAGACCCATTTTTTTTTAATATATTTTTTATTTATTTATTTTTTTTGTGAGGAAGATTAGCCCTGAGCTAACATCCGTTGCCAATCCTCCTCTTTTGGCTGAGGGAGACTGGCCCTGGGCTAACATCTGTGCCCATCTTCCTCTGCTTTATATGGGATGCTACCACAGCATGGCTTGACAGGCAGTGCGTCTGTCCATGCCCGGGATACAAACTTGCCAACCCCGGGCCGCCAAGGCGGAGCGCACGAACTTACCTGCTACTCCACCGGGCTGGCCCCTCTAGACACTTTTTTAATACAAAGAATTAGAATCCATCACTACTGTTGGAAGGGCAGGCACAGTTGAAGGTCAAGGAAGCAGCTGTTACAGTGATGCTTCCCAGGAGCTCATCGGGAATCAACAGTGATCTGGGCAGTTGGAGCCTCTGCTGCTGATCTCAGTGGTTCATACAGGGGGTTCCTGGGGTCTCTCTCAGAAGCCAGTGGGAGTTCTCAGTAGAAGCCGCTCTAGGTCTTAGCTGCCGGAGTTGATGAATTCTTTTTACTCCCTACGCATCTACCTGCAACTATGCTTCTGCCCACACCTGCCTCCAGAGAATAATGTTCTCTTTCATCTTACCAATCTTGCACGAGTGCCTCGTATTAGTTACCTCCAATCCTGAGTTGTAGCAGGAAGGGGTTTTTGGGAAATGTGGTTTTGGCTTCTCCTCTGTGATGCACAGGAGATATAGAGGGTGGTGGCTGTGATGCAGAGTTGATAACAGGCGGTCCAACACAACAGCCAGGCAACTGGTCTGAGCTAGAGATACATGTTTTAAAGTTGTTAGTGTAGAGACAGCGTTTAAAGTGAGCTTGCCTGAGAGGTAAGCACAGCGAAGAGGAGCAAGGGCAGAGCCTTGGGGGACTCGAGAATTAGCTGGTTTGAGAGAAGAGGAGGAAGCACCTGTGAGGTAAGAAGGAAACCAGAAGAAGGCGGGTGGGAGCGACCAGCTCTTGTCAGTTGCTGCTGAAAGGTCCAGGGAGCCCAGGGTACTGACCACAGGATTGAGCGGTTTGGAGGTTTTCGGTAATCTTGGATAGAGAAGCTTCGGTGGAGTGGGGGTGGGGGGCAAAGCCAGTGAACGGGTTTAAGAGATGAATGAAAGAGAAGAGTTTATGATGTTGAGTATAATGGGTGTGTGCTTGTTTATAGGATTATTTGTATAATAGCTGCTTTAAAGTCTTCGGGCTAATTCTAATATTTGTTTCATCTCGGTGTTGGCTTATCTTGATTTTCTTTTCCCTCAATTGAATTGAGATTTTTCTGGTTCTTCCTAAGCTGAGTAAGTGTACCCTCCACATTTGGAATGTATCCTCCACATTTAGGACATTATGTTAGGAGACTCTTGGTCCTACTTAAATCTGCTGATTTTGTGGTGGTTTGAATTCTAGTCTTCTTTCCTAATCCACCTGTTACTGTTTACTTTTCAGAGTCATGAAATAGCTTCTGCAGTTATTCTGTCCAGGTTTTCTAGTTGCTTTCTCTGGGAGAGACGGGATGGAGTGTGCTTACTCTTCTTTCTAGACCTAGGACCCTTCACTTTGCAAACTGCTTCTGTTACATAGGTAATGGTGTCCAGTTTCAGCTGGGCCATTGATGCTCAAATACCTTTGTGTCCCTTGATCAGTTTTCTCTCCCAGTCCCTACAAGAGATATTCCTTCTAATTACTTCTTGAATTTGGTTCAAAGTTCTTTGGGTGTCTCTCTCAGGTAGAGAAAATGACCCTTAGGTATTACCATAACAGCCATTAGTTAGTTCTTTTGAATGTGGTTGAAGGATTGCCTTGTCTTGCATATATTAACTGTGCCTATTAATTAATTTGAGTAGAATAGTGTTTCTTTAACATTTTAAAGCCTTTCACACAATAGAATTTTCTGGGATATTATTTACAGTGCAGAATAGAACAGTGATTAAAAGCACGGGCTTTGGACAGATCTTACTTTGACTCTCAGATCTGATCCTTGCTCTGTGTATGATGTTGACCAGGTTACTTAAGTTCTAAATCTGTTTTCTCATCTGTTAGTGTAGAGATTATCCTACCTTTTATAAATGTGATATAATGTAGTTCTTAGTACATGGCTAGTCATGTAAATAATTAAAAACTTACTTTTTAGGGAAGAATCAACCTGATCAGCAAATACAATGTAATTATTTCTTATGTGGGAATTTAAAGGCTAATCTTAATGATTCCCTGTTTTAGTTTGATTGGTTTGTCTAAGAACTGGAAAGCAGTTTGTATTCATCATTTATTCTGCATACATAACAGGAAATGTATTATTATTGTTGTTAATATTGTTGTTTCAAAAGTTAGTAACTTGACCTCTTCTTTTCTCTTAATGTGTTCATTAAGTCAGTGGTTTAGTACCAGTTGGATGGTAAACCCTGTACCAAGCACTGGCACAGAGATGAATGAGACATAGTAATCCCCACCTGTGAGCAGCTGCACAGTCTAGTGTTAGAGTATCTTTGGCTAGAAAATTATTTTGAAGCATGGAGAAGCTTTTGTTTGCCCACATGATTTTCATAAGCATATTCACATTCTTTATATATTTTTGGTTATTCAGGAAGTTACTTCTGACCTATTTTCTTTCAGAATACAGGTTACAGCTTGCCTAAGTGCAGAAACTACTGGTAGACTGAGTTTAGAAGGGAAACCTCTGTGAAGTGGTTGTATATTTTGGACGTTGGAGACTTTCACAAATAACTTAAATTGTTAGGATGTTATGGGTTAAGAAATAGTGGGTTTGGTCATTATTTAGCAGTTAGCAACGTCAGACCATTTGTTTTCCAGGCGCTCAGCCTACATGCTTAATTCCAGCCAGATATCTTATAATTTGCCAGTATGTCATGTTGAATGTTACTCAGCTTTAGGAAGAGTTTTTCTGTCATGCTTGCTTTGGAAAGTCCAGATCATGTTCATTGTTTTAACAATAATATTATCTGGTTAATTTGGGAAGCCAGAATAGCATCATGGTTTTAAGAGTGCTGATAAGCCAGTGTTGGAATCCCCGATCTCTGCCTTGTTTGTTTTGTGACCTTGGAATTTCTTAATTTCTTAAAAATTTCTTAAAATCTTAATTTCTTTAAGATTGAGTTTCCTTATATGTAAAATGGGATTAATAATAGTAACCAGTTAGGGCTGTGAGGATTAAGGAGCTAGCGTTTGTAAAGCACTTAGGAGAGTGCCATAACATACCAAACACTTCACCAGTGTGAGGCTTGTCGTTGTTACGACGATTAGCATTGTTATTCGGACTTGGTGGGAGATGGATGATAGAAAGCTGGCCAAGTTGGATTATGCTTTGAAGTGAGAACATTGTAATGTGATGAGAGGAAATATTTTACATGTTAATGAAGCACAGATTTAGAGTGTGGAAATTTCAGTTTGCATGTTAGAAAGGATGAAAGGGTTCAGAGCAGCCCAAGCATCTATTTATACCTCTCTTAAAATACACCTATTCATGCCAAAAAGGTAGAGTATCTGTCTTACAGATATCTTTGGGGAGCTGACAGTATATTTCATTGTTTAATGAGCCAAGTTTAATTTTTCTTTATTCATCTGGAGCAAAAGAATTTAAGCATTTTAATTATACAGTTTGGGAAATACCTAGTTTTCTGCCCTGTTTGAACTAGTTCAATTTTTATGCTTAGATTTTATCAGTTTCGTAGTTAAAATGCATAGATTCATATTCTTAGTAAAGATAGATTAAGTCATGGGATGAATAGGAGTGCTGGAATGCAGCATGCATTAAGTTGCCTGCTGCTAAAATGGCAAGCAGTAGGCCTAGTGTTGATAGAATGGAATGTTGCTACTTGCTTGAATTCTCCTTAAAATACAAAATAAAGCAAAGAGCAATTACAAGACACTCAAAGCCAGTGTATACATTCATTTATTCATTCATTAAGTCATTCATCATCAATCTTAACATGTTTATTGATTATGTGCTCTAGGTGTTTGATACAGTGTGTACTATTGAGTACTCAATACTGGTGAACAAAAACCAGACATGGGGAGGAACTGGGATGTTTTGCCTTTGCACTTAGCAAGGAGAAGAAAGCCAGTTCCAAGAGACTTGTAAGACGTTGATAAATGTTTTCAGGTTTATGCTTCTAACAGAAAAGAGGCAAAAAAAAAAAAAAAAAATCAGAGAGCCTGTAAAGAGCAAGTGTTCCTTACCTACTGCAACCACCTGGAGATTTTTTGATCTTCACTTTGATTTTATTTAGTAGTGCTTAAATTATTTACCTGGTAGGTAGGTGCTGGGGCTGCAGAGCTAAAAGAGGCTGTCATTGTCCCTAGGATCTTGCTGTTTGGGTGGAGGAAGAGACTGATAGATCAGGTCAGATTTAACATCCACTCTAGTAAGTGTGTAACAGGAAGCTACACTACAAGAGTCCTTTGGGGCAGGGCCGTGTCTCTCTTGTTCACTGCTGTGTATTGCAGTGCCCAGTACAATGCATGGCATGTGTCCGTCACTCCATAAATACCTATGTCGAGTGAAGGAATGCTGTGGGAGTGCAGGAGAGAGGCATCTAATCTGGAGGGAGGGGCATGGCCCAGTTCAGCCAGGGGAGAAAGATCCAGGAGGAGAGACCAGCAGGTGGCACAGAGCTGTGAGAGAGGGTGCAGGTTGTTCTGTAAACTGAAAATAGTTTAATTTTGCTGGAGTGTAGGATGCATAGGAGACAATGGTGAGAGATGTTAAGACTGGAGAGTTAGACTGGGCTTGATCAGTAACGGCCTGACAGGTTGTGTTAAGGAGTTTGGATTTTCTTTTCTTCCAAAGTAATAATTCTAAAGCACTAGAAGCCAGGTTTCCTGATGTGCAGGCTGACACTCCCTCTTTACCATGCAGTGCGTATAATGTCAAAAAAGCATCATCAGGTCTTGGGTTCCGTATCTGTTATTGATAGCTGGACTATTAAAGTTTTGTAAGCCATTGGTGAACTTTGCTCTTTTGAGGAGAATGAAGATGTAGGATAAATATTTTTCTCAGGAGTAAAAAGTAGTTTAAACTCTTCAAGTGCAAGCAAAGTCTGTATGTCTTTGAATTCTGGGTTGCTAGAAGAATGCCAGGTACATATAGTAGATACTCAGTACATGAATAAATGCAAAACCCTTTGCTTTTGCGTATACTATTGTGGAAAACATTATACTGGGTTCTGAAAAGTGATAGCTAGATGAGAAATGGCCCTCTGCATGAGGTCTTTCCAGTCAGTGAGGGCGAAAGAGAAGTCAGTCACTGATGACAGTGCAGTGGGGTGAGCCCTATGATAGGGACACGCCCAGGGTGGTGTGATGGATGTTCATCTCTCTTTGACTGCTCAATCCCCTGTGTTCTTAGTTCTTTTTATACTTATCACTTATTTTTCCCATACTTTCCAATAGCCTGTCAGTAAGTTTTTCACGAGGTCAGTCACACAGACTCATCCATTCTTCACACTTTATCTCTGGGAGACACTTTCCTGGAGCTCTCTGCTATTCTCTTTTCCCAGCTGGTTGCTCCTTACACCTTTGACTGTGTTGTCCCTGGATGTTCTTTTGCCCTTATCCTTTGCTTTTCTCCAGAGTTGGATTTTGTGTTTATGGTGTCTCTCGTTTTTGTCTTTTTTGACTGACTTCTTTGGTTTGGTGGAGTACATCATCCAGAGGTTAACCACTTTAAAAAGATGGTTCAGTGTCTTTGGGCACGTTGAAGCCTTCAACATTCCCTTCTCTTGAGCCACACTGCTCCGACTTGGACTCTTTTCCCTCTCTCCCGGTGCCCAACTACCATTCGGAGTCTCCCTTCACCGTCATCCTGGAGATTCCCTTGTCTCTTCTTCATTGAAGCTCTTGTTTTCTGTGTCTCATGTCTTCTTTATATTTTGATTATGCTCACATTTTGGTGGAGGACTTTCTCCAGTCGCTTTTTGAGATAGGATGCTTGGGAGGTAAAAAGTTTGAGACTGTGCATGATTGAAAACTTGATTGATAGTTTGGCTGGCATTGAGAGTTCTACATTGGCATTCATTTTCTTAAATAGAGTCCAAGATACCGCTCCCTTTCATTCTTGTTTTCATGTAACTTTTTGAAATCAGAAGCTGTTCAAATTTATTCTTTGTATGTAACTTTTTTCCCTTCCATCTTTAGAAGCTGGTAGGCGTTTTTAAATTTGTTCAAGTTTTTAAAAATGTCGTGATAGTGTACCATGATGTGGCTCTGTGTTCGTCTACTGTCCTGCATATTCATTGGATCCCTTCATTCCGGAAACTTAACATTCTTCACTTCTGGGGAAACTTCTTGGAATTATTGTGCTGAAGATTTTCTCCCTTTCGTTTTCTTATTTTGTCTTTCTGGAAGTCCTGTTATCTAGAACTTGGCTGTCCTGGACAAGTTCTGTAACTTTTTTATACTTTCACTCCACTATATTTTTCTTTTCTCCTTCTTTCCTCCCCCGCCCCCCCCCCTTTTTTTGATCTTTTTATTCTACTTTCAGGGAGATGTCTTCAATTTGACTTAACCTTCTTTAGTTTTTTATTTCTGTTTTCAAGTTCTTTAATTTCTAAAAGAGCTCTTTTTTTCTTCTTTTAAAAGAGCATCCTATTTTGTTTATTGATTGCAATGTCTTATCTCTATGTTATTGATAATAATTGTAGTTTCTGTTTCTTTCAAGTTGTTTCCTTCCTTCCCTTCTTTCCTTCCTTCCTTCTCCTGTCTCACATGGGTGGGGCCTTTTGACTTTTACCTCAGGGTATTCTCAGTGGGCCATTTGTTGGGGAATCCCCAGTGTTGGTATCTTTAGGTCTTTCTTCTTGGGCTGCTCTGATTCCCCAAGAATATTCTTATAGTCTCCTTCCTGCAGAATTCTGACTACAGAATTCTGGGAGCTGAGTGTGTGGCTGGGGGGTGGGGTGGAGGAGCTGGAGAATTCACTGTTAAGTGTGTGTACAATGATTAAATCCACCTTTGTGTAGTACAGCTGGGCAAGGTGACTTCAGTCTAAAAATGCTCTGCTTTTTCCAGGGAATGACCCTCCAGTCTTGTGTCAGAGGGAGCGAGAGTCCTATGGAGGCGTGGTGTTGAGTCTGGCTGCAGCTTAAACAACCTTCACCCATTCCTCCGTATTTTAGGCCTCCACCTTGCTTACCCCAAGTTCTGTCTGCACTAATGCACCAGTTCTGAGCCTTCGAGGATACTGCTGTGTAAAGGGAATTGGTTCTCAGTTTTTTCCACTGCTGGCTCAGGATCTGGCTTTCTTCGGCCTGCTGAGTCATTTACTGTGCTTCCAATCTTTTGTAGTTTCTGTTTCCTCCAAGTTTTTTCTTTTTCTTTTTTGCTGTTTGTTTTGGTCTCTATCTTCCATGTTAGAAGCTTTTTTCACAGCTTCTAAAATTTTCCCTTCAGTTCTCCCTGTGCTGTTTAAAAAAATTTTTTTTTTATGTATCTAGTATAATTTTAGTGGGAGGAGGTGAAATAGATGTGTATATTCTGTTTGTCATCTTACCCTGAACTTATTAGCTAACTTTATGCCATATTAATTTGATTGTTGGTAGTTTTAATAGTTTTCAGTTATTTCACATGTATTTTCTTGACAAAATGTAGGTTTGACAACAGGGACTTGATACCATATTTGTTATCCCCCACTCCAGGTCTAGCCACAGTATGCATGGGAAGTACTGAAGCTGTCTGTAAGGTGGTGCAGACAATAGAGGTTTGAAAAAGTAGGGAAATAAAGGTGCTTTTATATACGTGTGTTGTCTTTTCTTGTCAGGTTCTCTGACTGCCATGGAAAGAGGAAGGAGAAACTAGGAGTATTTTCTTTAAGGCGTCGTTTGACTTCTTCACTGAGTTATTGTGGCCTTCTGAACTGTGTGTGTAATTCCTTTGCTACAATTGTGTCTTGGTTTTTTTGTTTTGTTTTGATTTTTCTTTCATCTGTCTTAGGGTTTCTGTGACGTACAGTAGAAACAAATAAAAGGTAGTCGATTTTGCAGAGTAGATGAGGGAAGACATATAAGTTGTTTAGTGCCTTCTATGTGTAGATACTTTATATTTTTTCTGAGATAGGCAGGCAGTATAATAATAATGATTAACGAGTAACAACAACAACAACAACACATGCTTTAGAATAGAGCCTGGTGTACGATGAACTCTTAAGTTACAACTAGAGATTGAGTCCTCACAATAACCCTATGAGGACGGTTCCTCTTCTCCCTGATTTACATTTGCATAACCAAAATACAGAGAGGTTAAAGGTTACCAAACAATAAATGGCAAGGCTGGGATTCAGGCTCAGTCTGGCTTCAGAGACTGTGCTCTTTATTGGTATCTTATTCTCGTGGGCTCTGGATTCAGGTGTTGGCTTAGCTACTGCCTTACTAACTCTTTACTAACTCTTTACTAACTCCCTGAACCTAGCTTTCTCATCTGACAAGGGGTGTTATAGGACCTGCCTCCCAGGGTTGTGGTGAAGATGCTGTGAGGTATGTGTAATGTGCTCAACACTCACAAATGTTAACAATTATTATTTGGTGGTATTTTTCCCATTTAAATGAGAGGAAAACTGACCCAGAGAGAGGGTGTTGTCATTTGTAACCTTGGAACTTGTTCTGTGCTCCACAGTTGGGAAATTAAATAACTGAGATTCTATCCCAGCTTGTCTTATTTCCAAAGACTGCTCTTTCTGGTAAGTCGAGTGGTAAATCGAGCACAGTAGTTGATAGAACTACCTGTTGTGGGAAGATGCTGTGAGGTATGTGTACCAATACCAATGCCAAAATGCTTACCAATGCCAACACCCCGAGAGAGATTCGTAAATCTCTGTTGGCATTGGTAAGCATTTTGTCTTACCAATATGTTGCTATGGTAAAGCCTCATGAACTTGGACTTATTCGATTCAGATTTCATGATAATTTTAATTATGTCAAATTTGACTTTGGCAAGTGTCTTTGTCTTAGATGTCCAAGGGGCAGGGCCTTGGATTGTTTTTCCATTTCCTTCTGAGGATCGGTTCCCTTTCCTCCTTTGTTCTCATTTGTCCCCCAAACCCACTTCTATTTCTGTAGAGATTAGGTATTAGGGAAGGGAAATTATGTCATGCAGTTTCAATTTCCTAGCAAGCCCTGGAAGTCTTGCTCCTGTTTTTCCAATTCCCCCTGCTTGTTGGCAGCGAGAGGAGCCCACTCTGTGCCTGTGCTGTGCCAGGTGTGAGTATCTCACAGGTTATGAGAAGGTCACAGCCCAGCTCTTTGCATCCCTTGTTTAACATCCCCGTCCCAGTCCATGTTATGTGTTTCTTCCTCTAACAGTGCATTATGTTTATTTGGGTGCAAGTCTGTTTCTGAGAGTCTTTGAAATCAAAGATTTTGTTATTTCATCTCTGCATCTTTTCTGTTCAATTCATAGGTAATTTTCACTGAATGCTGAATGAAGAAATGTTTAATGCTTGCCACAAAATAATTTCTCTTTTCTTAGTAGTTCCAAACAAGAGGGAGAATATCAAGTCTAACTTTTCAGAAACATTAGCTATTAAAAAATATTTCATCTTGGTAAAGCACAAGATAGTTTCACGGGGAAGCAATATTTAACAGAAGTTACACAAAGTTTTTCTTCGTAACGTAATATGCAGTGGAGTGGAAGGCCTGCTGGGAGTGGTGAGATGACGAGCTGGCACCTGATGAACCGGCATCTGATGAACCGAGAGCCAGTTCACTGGCTCCTTGGAACTTTCAGCACTGGGATGTAAACCCAGGAAAGTAACTTTATAACCAGTGTTCCTGCAGTTGTTTCCTCCAATTCTGGACAAATGGTCAGGCCACATGAGGAAGTCTGGTTTCCTACAGAGTGAACTTAGTGATGTTATGCTGAGATCCAGGTCTCTTGATTTACCCAACTGCCTCATTGTAAGTCCCTGGTGCAGTTGAGCCCCTGTAGGATGGATCTGGTTCTGAAGCTACCTTTGCTTGAGTTGGTTCTTGGTTCTTGCTTTGTTTTGGAGTGTTGCCTTAGAAGGCAGAAACTTGGGTTGGAGGTGTTTTATAGTCAGAATTCTAGGAAATTCTCTGGCAAAGAAAAGTTTTGGAGGAGTTGAATTGCTGGAATATGTATGGAGATCATTTTCAGGGTTAATGGGATGTGGGAAGGCGGTAGACAGGAAGACTGCCCTGAGACCCTTCTGAAAACCCTCATTTTGTGAATAAAGACATCTTTTTTTAGCGTCAAGGCAGCTGAGTACAACTGAGATAGATTGGACTCTGAGGTTCTAGGATTGTTAACTCAAAACAATATTTTTTAAGTGTCTAGAATTCTAGGCATTGTACTAGATGCTGAGAATTTTCCATTTGAGCGAAATGGACGTGATCCTTGTTCTCAAAATGTAGATTTTTCTTGGGGGCACAAAGAGTACCAGTCACCTTAATGTTAGCTGGTTACTGCCGTGATAAGAGAATATGCAGACTGCCTTGGGAGTGTTCCTAGGGCCACAGGACCAGCTTGGTCAGCAAAGGCTTCCTGGGGATGGGATGCCCGCATTGAACCCTGAAGAATGAGCATGCATTGGCCTGGTGTAGAGGAGATCAAGGAAGGAAGAGTGTTCAAGGCAGAAAAAATGTCACATGCAAAGGCTCAGAGGCAAGAAATCTTGGCGTTTGGAGGTATTTGAATGTAGTTATAGTGAGAGCAATGATTGCAAGGTCGGGGAAAGTGTTTAAAATGACGCTGGAGGATAAGCAGCAGCCTGATTGTGAGGAGGTTTGCTAAACACTGGTAAGAAGTTTAGCAGGCACTTTATCCGGAGGGCGGTGGGGAAGGACTAGAGGGTGGGTTTTTATTTATTTATATAATTCAAAATCAAAATAGATTGAATAGATGAGATGATGATGAAAAGCAATGATTTTCCCAACCTCGCCAACCGCTAGTTCCAATTTCCATAGACATCCTCTTTAACAGTTTTTCATTTTGGACTTTTTGACAGTTACCTCCAAAACACTTTATTACATGTTAAATCATGTCATTTGTGACTTCAGTTTTAAGTGATTTGTTGATTTTCTGATTTGGGATGTAGGGGCTTAGCCTATTTGTGTTATTCCCCACATCTCTTCTGTACCTCTCACTGAAGGATAGTTTGTGTGTTTAATAGTCTTTCTATTGTAATTTTAATAATATCCTTTTCTTTGAATCAAGTTTTGTCAGTATCTTGCCTCCTTTGTTTGTAAGATAAAAATAGTAATACCTCAAATATTGGCTCTTCCCTTCTTGTTCCAGCGTGTCTCTCCTTCCTCTGTCATACTTTTAAGTTTTTGTCATTATTTTTACATTGTAAGGGTTTTTCACATTTGTATTCTATCTGCAACCCCAACCAAGTATTCTGGGGGCAGTTCATGGGCTGAACTCTAAAAGTTAGCAATCAAGTATTTTATTGTTTTTAATTTTAGGAATCATTTTGTTATTCTGAGTCCCTTTTTCATAAGAACCTGTTCTTGTTTAAGGATTCACAAGGCTTTTCAGGTGTGCTTAGAGAGTTTTTTCTTGTTTCTCTACGTTTTCTTGAGCTTTCCCAACTTAGCTCTTTCTTCCAAGGTCATTTTTTCTTTTTTGTTTATCTTGGTGTTTATTTCTGTTTCATACAGGTGGTATTCCTTGTATGTCTGGTGATCTTTGGTTGTCTGTAAATATATAAGAAATAAAGACTAGCTACTTGTCTGAGTTGGATCTGTCCCCTGATGGATACAGAACTGGAGTGCTTTGCTTCAGAGTAGTTTTAGGCTGTGGGCCCCTAAATTACAAAATGAGAAAAGGTTTACTCTAAGGATGTCAACACTCAAACCAGAAACCTTTGCTTTATGTTTTTAGAGAAATACCTCTTGGGATTTTTTTGTCTGAGGGTAAATGTTGGGTTACCTGAGTACCTTCTGGTGTGGGAGAGTCAGGTACTAGAGAACGGAGTGCTGATGGGCTTAGTCATCCTGCACACAAATAGTCAATTAATCCCTCTGCTTTCACCCCTGTTCTTACCTTGGTCCTCAACATACCTCAGGACCTGAAGCCCACTGCCTCTTCTGAGTCGTCTCCCATCTCACCTGTGCCCTCCTTTTGCAGTGTGCTCTGGGCTGAGGCTCTTGCTGCTGTGTTCCTACATCACTTGCCTCTCTCTCCTCCTCTTGTCAGCTAGATATTTGTTGACTTCTCATCTTTTGGTGGCTCTTCCCTTTCTCTTATTTTTATTTTACAGACTTATCATTTTTTTGCTTCCATACTTTTGTTTCACCAAAGTCTTTCAGAGGAATAAAAACCATCTTGAACCTAAAGTCACTGAGGATTTTAAGAGGCGGGGTGATACGTTGGTTTGTCTTGTGGCTTAGGAGAAAGAGTCACGATTTTAGAGTCAGACAGGCCTGAGTTCAAACCTTGGCACTGCCACTAGTAATTATGGGACTTTGGGCAAAACATTTTACTTTTCTGTTCCTTAGTTTCCTCATTTTTTCAACAAATACGTATCGAGTCCCTGTGATGTTTGTAGCAAGAGGATGCGGGACAGTTGAGGTCGTTCTTGTGTAATGGCTTCTGTATTTCTCTAAAGGAAGGTTTGAGGCTGGCCCTCTCCTAAGAGTGAGCAGAAAAGGCACTGCTGGGGTTGGAGATGTGATCATGGAGAAGGTCTGAAATAGCAGTAGTAAAGAGGAGGAGAGCCGAGCAGGGAGAGAGAAGGCTTATCTAGGAGGGTGTGGCTCAGCTCATTGGTGACAATTAAATTAGAATGTTTTTGAAGTTATGAGATTTTTTTCTGGTGGTAGCTCTCAGAAGCCCAGGTATAGTCTGGAAGGAGTCCAGTATTTGTATTGAACCATGGAATGGGTTTTTTCCAGGCTGGTTTATTGGAAGTACAATGGGAGTTGGTGATGTTTTGTACTGTGGACATTTCACTTCAATTCAAGAAATATTTGTTGAGCTTTTACTAGGTGCCAGACATGTTTCTAATTGCTTTAGATAGGTATATCAGGACATAAAACAAAGATTACCGTTCTTACGTTATTGAGCAGGGAAGCAGATGATAAACAGTAAACATAATAAATAAGTAAATTGTGTAATATATTGGCAGGTGGGAAGTGTGATGGGAAAAAAATAGTGCCATGGTATGAGTAGGTTTCAGTTCTAAATAGAGTGTTTTCTTTTTTTGCTGAGGAAGATTAACCCTGAGCTAACATTGTTGCCAATCTTCCTCATTTTTTGCTTGAGGAAGATTAGCCCTGAACTAACATCTGTGCCAGTCTTCCTCTACTTTATATGTGGACTGCCGCCACAGCATGGCTGACGAGTGGTGTAGGTCCGTACCCGGGATCCGAACCCGTGAACTGGGGCTGCCGAAGCGGAACACTCCGAACCCAACCACTGCACCATGGGCCAGCCCCTAAATAGAGTGGTTTTAATAAGCCTCATCACGAAGATGAGATTTGAGCCAAATACAAAGGAGATGAATGTATTAGCCACTATCTGGGAGAAAGCACATTCTAGGCGAGGAACTAGCCAGTGCAAAAAGAAAAAGAGCACGCCAGTGTGGCTGAAAAGGAATAACATAGGACAGAGTAATAGCAGAGGAGGTGAAAGGTAATGAGAGGTGGACCAGAGAATATCAGCCGTTATAGATAGGGCATCAGGAGGTGTTGGGCTATTACTGTGGAGTGAAAGTGTCACTCAGTGTCAGCAACAAGATTTGACTTAAGTTTGAAAAGCTACTGTGTTGAGAATAGACATGGGGAGAGGGTAAAGAGTAGAAACAGGAGACCTGCTGGGGGGAGGCTATTGGGGTAACCAGGTGAGCAGCAGTGGTGGCTTGGATTGAGGTAGTAATACTAGAGGTGGTAGGGAAGATTTGGGCTCTGGATGTATTTTGAAGGTAGAACCAATAGGATTTGCTGATGGATTGGGGGAGGGGTGTGAGGAAAAAGAGAAGAGTTGACTATAAGGCTTTTGGCCTGGGCAGCTAGAAGCATGGAGGACTGTGGGTGGAACTTGGTTTAGAGGGGCAGATGAAGAGTTCACTTTTAGGCATTTTTAAGTTTGAGATGTCTGTTAGAGATCCAAGTAGAGATGTCACGTAGGCAGTTAGAAATAAGAATTTGGGGGTTGGAAGAGAAGTCTGAGCTGGAAGTTGAAATGAAAGCTAAGAGACACTATATGATCACTGAGGGAGTGACCACAGAGAAGAAAAGAGTGCCAAAGTCTGAGCCTTGGGTTACTCTACCATTAAGTGGTCAAGGAGAAGAGTGAGCAGCGGTAGGCACAGAGCTGGTGTGTGGAAAACCAGAAGCATTGTCAGGAGGGGAAAAAACTATTTCAAGGAGGAGGATGTGCTCAACTCTGTCAAATGTAGCTGAAAGGTCAAGATGAGGATTGAGGTTTGACCTTTGGATTTAGCAACTTGGAGGTCATCTTGGTGACATTCAGAGCAGTTTTGAGCGAGTGGTTGCCTTCCTAGAATGGAAGCATAATTGAACGATGGTTTGAAGTAGGAAGAAAGTAGTGAAACCAAGATTGCCTCTGGGTGAGTTAGGTCTAAGGATGTGTAGTCATCATCACACTTGTCTACCTTCTGGGTGCTTAGTTCTTCTAAGTCTGCACTAGGTGCTGAACACCCCAACCAGGTACGTAAGGTAGATGGTGTTTCCATTTTGTGGATGAGAAACTAAGGTTTAGAGGTTACGACAGCTTTCTCAAGAATATGTAGCTGGCAAGCGTTGGAGCTGGGAGTTGAAGTCAGGTCCTCTTGCCCACACTCACGGTCCTCTGCTGCTCGCTCTCCCTCCTGCGAGACTGGAGATGGACTTGCAGCAGACGCTCCCTACCAAGGCACTTTTACAAGAGGAAAAGAGAATAGTGTGATTAAAAGTTCTAGGAAAACACTTGTGTACTGCTTGAAATGCTTCTATTAGAGATTCTGGGTTTTTTTCTTAATTAGAAATTTCACTTCTGTCAAAGCGTGGTACGTGTGTATGGTTCAAAAGTAAAATAGTATGGAAAGGTTCATGCAGAAATAGCAGACTCTTGTCCTGCTCTCTGCCATTTGCGCCCCAGAGGTGCCTGTAATCATCTGTTTTAGCTGTTCCTTTTAGCATTTATATCCGTGTTTCCTAACAATATTTGTATAGGAGCCAGGAGTCATTGATGTATCAATTTTAGAGAAAGTTAAATTTGAACTCCTGTCTTCCCCGTATAGTTATATCACAATTTTTGTTTAGATCTATATTTTACTTTCAATCGTTTTGACTTCGTAAACATTGCTCACTATTGAGCCAGTTAATATAGCATGATTATGTTTCTTTTCTTGTTCAACTTTTTGTTTTCCTGTTTTCTTGGACTTACATTTTTTTCTGGTTGGCTTAATATTCTTAACTCTGGCTAAGAGTTCTCACCCTCTCTAACAGCTCTGTAAGTAAGGCCTCTTAATAAAATTTTCCATGTGATCAAGTATATTAATTCTGTCTTCACCCCCAGGCACATCTGCCCTTTTCCCTGCTTCGGTCTGGACAGGTTGCTCTCCTGGTCTCCTAGAAAATGTACCGGGGCTGAAGAACATAGGGGAGATAAGGCAGGACCAGGTGAGACAAGGTAAAAATGCTTACCGAAAGAACGGTGATGGGAAGTTCAGAGGGAGGGCAAGAATTTCTTCCTGGGGGGGCGTGTCAGGGAAAGGTCAGAAGGGTTGGCTGCAGTTGGAGAAGGGCATTCTAGGTAGAGAAAGTGCGAGAATAAGCACAGAGATGGATGTGATCAGTACTTTGTGGTAACTTAAAAAGCCTGTGTTGCCTTGCTAGATTGTGCATATTAACTTACAGACTCTACCCTTAGGAGCTTTAAGCAGGTTTACATGGGAAATGGCGACATTCAGATTATGAAACATCTGTTATAAATTTTTAATGTTGTCTTAAAACCTGAGCATAAGATATATCAGGACACTTGAATCCAAGTGATAATCTTAAACTGTTGATTTCCTGTGTTGATTCATGGAAAAATCCTTATAGAATATCTGTCATGGAAACTTAATAAAATTGGCGTGTGGCTATCCAGGCCAATCATCAGTGCAGGCATGAGTGCTGCAGCACCACTCCAGATGTCAGGCGAGAACAGAATGAGTGACCACAGGAAATTTAAGAAGCTCAATTGGGCAGATGGCGAGCTGGGGGTTTGGAAAATGTCATTGAGGCATGCAAACACAACTTGCATCTCGATGGCATAGCTATAGAATCCCAGAGGAAAATAAGCCATCATTAATGAGATAGTGCAAAACCAAGAGCAATTGGATTGGTTCCTTTTGAAAAGAAGCATTGCTCAGATTGAAATGCTGAGGCAGAATTATGAGAAATTAGGTCCATACATGACTTTCATGATTGCCGACTTCAGGGCACCATTTATGTGAGTCTGCTACACGTTTTATGTAAACGCCTGGCAGTTCTCATGTATGGTCAGGACCCTACGTTTAGTTCAGTGGGTCCACTGTGTGCAAATGTTACCTGCTGTCTGAAGCTTTGACTTTATACTCAGAGCTTTGTGAAGAGCACATCTTTCTTTCCAGTCTTACTTAACATTTGTGATTCAGGAGTTATGGGTGAATGAAATAGTCATAATCATAATAGCTGCCATTTATGTATCAGTAATTGTGTGAGTTTCAATCTTATTTAATTCTTTACAGTAACTCAATAAGGTATCAATTACTATTCTCATTTTATAGATGAGAAACTGGGCTTAGAGAAGTTAAGAAATTTGCCCAAGGTTCCATGTGGTGGTATCAAGTTCTCAAATGCCATACGTGAGGGCATTTGGAAATGGCATTAGCCCTTGCTTGTAACCACGGGGCACGTGTCTGTGGGTCATGTATTTAATAGAGAGGAGAATAGTGCCGCCTACTGAACTGCTGGTAGACCTTTTTTCTCAGTATTGCACTTCCTTTTTAAATGTATCAACCATGTTAAAATGCATTATCACTGTTTCTGCAAAGTACTGCACATAGTTCTCAGTCATTGGTGTTCCTGGCTCGTACTGAGGAAAGAATGTGGTTTCATCAAATACTTGTAAAAATAGAGAAATAGGTCCATTCCTGACCCTAGGAATAGGCAGGTACCTTTTCCTGTGATTCTTACATTCAGAGTAAGGGAGAGGAGGGGATGAGTGTTTTTTTCTGCCTCTCTTTTTCATAGATATCTTTAGAGGGGTAAGTAGGGTGTTGGGAGTTGGAATGGTGGGAAGCATTTTAGATTTTAGTCTACTCCTCATGAATTCTGAGTGGCCTAACAAAATATACCAACTTTTCGGCATTTCTTCTTTGATAAACTGTTAAAAAGGATGGGTGTCTCAGTAAAAATTTCAACTGAAAAAATGTCCAAAAGATTTGAATAGACATTTCATCCATTTTCATCCGTTTCATATGGATAACCATAATCACACAAAAGGATGCTCACCATTATTAATCATTAGGGAAATGCAAATGACAACTACAGTGAGATACTATTGCAACCCTATTAGAATGGCTAACATTAAAACAAAATAAGATAACACAAGATGACAGTGCCCAGTGATAAGGATGTAGAACAACTAGAACTCGCATGCTTTGCTGGTGGAAATGCAAAGTGTTATAACCACTTTGGAAAACAGTGTGGCAGTTTCTTATAAAGTTGAATACGCATTTTTCTTACAATCCAACAATCCTACTTGGAGGTATTTACCCAAGAGAAATGAAAATTTATGTCCATACAAAGACCGGTATATGAATGTTGATAACAGCTATATTCATAGTCGCTTAAAACGGAAAACAACTCAAATGTCCGTCAGCCAATAAATGGGTAAACAGATTGTGGTACACCTGTACAATGGAATCCTATTAGCCATAAAAAGGAATTAACTACTGACACAGGCAACAAAACGGGTGAATCTCCAAAGCATTCTGCTAAGTGAAAACACAAAACTCTATGTAACTATGATTCTACTTATATAACGTTTTGGTAAAAGCAAAACTGTAAGAAGAGAAATCAGATGAGTGGTTGCCTGGGGCTGAGGGTGGAAGAGGGAAAGGAGTACAGAAGGGCAGGAGGGCACTTCTTGGGCTGGTGGAAATAGACCACGTCTTCCATATGGTGGTAGTTAACATAACTAAATGTGTTTGTCAAAACTCATCACACTGGATGTTGTTACTGTATGTAAGTTATGCCTCAATAAATCAAGCTTAAAAAAAAAGATAGGTGACTTCTGTATACACACAGATATTATACAGACACAGAACATACATTTATACACACACAGTTGAACTCCATTTTTCTTTCCAGTTGGATTATATTTTATTTTTCTGGATTAGGTATCGTCGAAGTTTAAGTGAAATAGATTTTAGCACAGACACTGCTTCTGAAGACGTATAATCTTGGAGTCCTTGTTTGATTTTTATATTCTTATTTATTCATGACCTAAAGTCTTTATAATGTAGTTTGTCTTTGTATAATGCAATTATATATTATAGATGTTGTGTAATTCGCATAAATAAAAGATGTTTAAAAGTTAAATTATTTTAGGATTCAAGCTCTTGGAGCTCTGGAGAAATATGGTTTTACCAGCTTTAAAAATTAATAAAAGGACCGGCCCCGTGGCTTAGTGGTTAAGTGCGCGTGCTCCGCTGCTGGCGGGCCGGGTTTGGATCCCGGGCACGCACCAACACACTGCTTGTCCGGCCATGCTGAGGCCGCGTCCCACATACAGCAACTAGAAGGATGTGCAGCTATGACATACAACTATCTACTGGGGCTTTGGGGGAAAATAAATAATATTAAAAAAAATAAAAATTAATAAAAAAATGTTTTCTCTGATTGATGAGACAAATTTAATTATGCCGTCTTCAGCTCTGTTGTTTAGTTAATCAGCTGTAATTGTAGGGTACAATTATACAATCATGAGCTGTATAAGGACGTTTCAGTCAATGACAGACCACATATACGACGGTGGTCCCGTATGATTAATACCATCTGGCCTAGGTGTGTAGTAGGCTGTACCATCTAGGTTTGTGTAAGTACACTCTGTGATGGTTGCACAACGATGGCATCGCCTAACGATACGTTTCTCAGAATGTCTCCTTGGTAAGCAATGCATGACTGTATTTTATTTTATTTTATGTTTAAATTAATTAATTTTTTTATTGCAGTAACATTGGTTTGTAACATTGTATAAATTTTAGGCATACATCATTATACTTCTATTTCTGCATTGATTACATCATGTTCACCACCCAAATACTAATTACAGTCCGTCCATCGCCACACACATGTGCCTAATCATCCCTTTCACCCTCTTCCCTCCCTTCCTCCCCTCTGGTAACCACCAATCCAATCTCTGTCTCTATGTGTTTATTGTTGTTTTTATCTTCTACTTCTGAGTGAGATCATATGGTATTTGACTTTCTCCCGCTGACTTATTTCGCTTAGCATAATACCCTCAGTGTCCATCCATGTTGTCACAAATGGCTGGATTTCATCGTTTCTTATGGCTGAGTAGTATTCCATTGTGTATATATACCACATCTTCTTTATCCATTCATCCTAAAGAAGATGTATCACATCTTCTTTATCCATTTATCATTGATGGGCACTTAGGTTGCTTCCAAGTTTTGGCTATTGTGAATAAGGCTGCAATGAACACAGGGGTGCATGTATCTTGATGCGTTGGTGTTTTTATGTTCTTTAGATAAATACCCAGCAGTGGAATAGCTGGATCGTGTGGTAGTTCTATCCGTAACTTTTTGAGGACTCTCCATACTGTTTTCCATAGTGGCTGCACCAGTTTGCACTCCCACCAGCGGTGTATGAGAGCCCCCTTCTCTCCACATCCTCTCCAACACATGTTGTTTCCTGTCTTGTTAATTATAGCCATTCTGACGAGCGTGAGGTGATATCTCATTGTAGTTTTGATTTGCATTTCCTTGATAGTTAATGATGTTGAACATCTTTTTATGTGTCTGTTGGCCATCTGTATATCTTCTTTGGAGAAATGTCTGTTCAGGTCTTTTGCCCATTTTTTAATTGGGTTGTTAGTTTTTTTGTTGTTGAGATGTATGAGTTCTTTATATATTTTGGAGATTAACCCCTTATCAGATGTATGGGTTGCAAATATCTTCTCCCAGTTGTTAGATTGTCTTTTCATTTTGTTGATGGTTTCCTTTGCTGTGCAGAAGCTTTTCAGTTTGATATAGTCCCATTTGTTTATTTTTCCTATGGTTTCTCTTGCCTGGTCTGACATGGTGCTTGAAAATATGTTGCTGACACCACTGTCGAAGAGCGTACTGCCTATGTTTTCTTCTAGAAGTTTCATGGTTTCAGGTCTTACATTCAAGTCTTTAATCCATTTTGAGTTAATTTTTGTGTGTGGTGTAAGATAATGGTCTACTTTCATTTTTTTTGCATGTGGCTGTCCGGTTTTCTGAACACCATTTGTTGAAGAGACTTTCCTTTTTCCATTGTGTTCTTGGCTCCTTTGTCAAAGATTAGCTGTCCATAGATGTGTGGGTTTATTTCTGGGCTTTCGATTCTATTCCATTGATCTGTGTGTCTGTTTTTGTGCCAGTACCATGCTGTTTTGGTTACTATAGCTTTGTAGTGTATTTTGAAATCAGAGCGTGTGATACCTCCAGCTTTGTTCTTTTTTCTCAGGATTCCTTTAGCTATTCGGGGACTTTTGTTGTTCCACATAAATTTTAGGATTCCTTGTTCTATTTTTGTGCAAAATGTTGTTGGAACTTTGATAGGGATTATATTGAATCTGTAGATTGCTTTAGGAAGCATGGACATCTTAACTGTGTTAATTCTTCCAATCCAAGAGCATGGACTATCTTTCCATTTCCTAGTGTCTTCTTCAATTTCTTTCAGCAATGTTTTATAGTTCAGTGTACAGATCTTTCACCTCTTTGGTTAAGTTTATTCCTAGGTATTTTATTCTTTTTGTTGCAATTGTAAATGGGATTGTATTCTTAATTTCTCTCTCTGCTGCTTCATTGTTAGTGCATAGAAATGCAACTGATTTTTGTATGTTAATTTAGTATCCTGCAACTTTACCGTATTCATTTATTAATTCTAAAAGTTTTTGGTGGATTCTTTAGGGTTTTCTATATATAAAATCATGCCATCTGCAAATAGTGACAGTGTCACATCTTCCTTTCCAATTTGGATCCATTTTATTTCTTTTTCTTGCCTGATTGCTCTGGCTAGGACTTCCAATACTATGGAAACAGGAGAGGTAAGAGTGGGCATCCTTGTCTGGTTCCTGTCCTTAGAGGGATAGATTTCAGTTTCTCACCAATGAGGATGATATTAGCTGTGGGTTTGTCATATATGGCTTTTATTATGTTGAAGTACTTTCCTTCTATACCCATTTTATTCAGCATGACTGTATTTTAAACTCCTAGAAATAATTTAAAAATAATACACGTTAGCTTCACTGAACTTAAAGCTTAATTGTGATTGTAAATAAAGTTTCTTAAAAGTATGCAAGAAGTTACTTGTTATTACTTTGTGGTGCTTTTTGATGTCCTATAGAGCAGTTATTTTGCATTTTCCCCCAATAAACCCTCGTTTAGGAAAGCCACAACAGTGGGCAAGGGAGGGTATTGAAGTGGAAAGTTGTGTGTGTATTTTAATTTTCATTTAAAAATCAAAATTTGTTTGACTGTAGAGAGTAAGGCCATTATTTTAAATGATGAGCTCTTCATTATTTTATGATCAGAGGCTATTACAATGTGTGGTTATAATAGAACCAGTGATGTAATGAGGAGCATTATAGTAGGACCCCCCCCGAGCTGGTGTTTGTTTCTTTACTGGCTTGCTTCTCTGTGTTCTTGAGGCCTGCCTTCCTGTCTGCAGTAGGTTGTAAATTACTGTGTGCCCAGACCTGTTTATTGCAGACTCTGCATGGTGTTCTTTACATGGTGATCACACAGTAAATATCTACTAGGAATAGAGGAGAGGTTAAAATGGTTCTGCCTTACGTTTTTATTGTCTGACTCCATCCTGTGTTTTTCTCCAGGAGTCTCTGCATTAACTTAACCCTGGTTTAGAAAGCTTAGAAGAGTGCTGAGATGCTTCTTACAGTTGATGACATTTCCAGTTGGTGTCGGCCAGGTGGCAGTCTTGGTGCAGTTGTCCTTGCTGCAACTGCATGGACGTGGGATAGCAGTTCATATTGTGTTCATTCCAGCTGAATTATATGTGTTGTGGCACTGCACGTGTTGAGTTTATTTGCCATGTAAAATGTTTTCTAAAAAGTTAGAGTGTAACTCCTATTCAATTGGGAAGTTATGTATATAGAATAGAACAAAAATAGAGGTGGAGCATAAATTTTAAAAAGCATTTAACCATGTTTATTTTCTTATATTTTCTTTTTCTTTTTTTGTGAGAAAGCTTGGCCCTGAGCTAACATCTGTGCCCATCTTCCTCTATTTTGTATGTGAGACGCTGCCACAGTGTGGCTTGATGAGTGGTGCATAGGTCCACACCTGGGATTCGAACCTCTGAACCCCAGGCCGCCAAAGTGGAGCACGTGAACTTAACCACTAGACCACTGGGCTGGCCCCTATTTTCTTACATTTTTCAAAAGAATACTTAATAGGTCTTCCTTTTTTTTTTTTTTTGGTGAGGAAGGTTAGCCCTGAGCTAACATCCGATGCCTATCCTCCTCCTCTTGCTGAGGAAGATTGGCCCTGGGCTAACATATGTACCCATCTTCCTCTATTTTATATGTGGGATGCCCGCCACAGCATGGCTTGATAAGTGGTGTGTAGGTCTGTGCCTGGGATCCGAACCTGTGAACCCTGGGCCACCAAAGCAGAGAGCGCAAACTTAATCACTATGCCACCGGGCTGGCCCCTGAATAGATCTTCTTATAAAATGTACTAAAAGAGATTATACTGAGTTTTAGCTTTTCTGGGTGACTCAGGATCCTCAACATGAACTGTGAACACCTGTCATTTTCAATATGCCATAACACAACTTTTGCCCTTTTCCTTAATATCAGGCTGTTTGATTGGCTGCCTGTGAAAGCCCTTCCAGCACCCTTTCTAGTTTGCTGCTCCTTGTTTTTGCTTTTTTAAATGAAAATTTTATTTTCTTTTATGGAAAAGTTGTAAGAAGTAGTATAGTGAACTCCCAGATACCCTTCACCAAGATTCACTAATTGTTAACATTTTGTTGCATTTGCCTGCTTGCCCTCCCTTCCTCCCTCCCTCTTTTTCTCTTCTCTCTTCCCTCCCTGCCTGCCTGCTCTGTCTCTCGGTATAGATATAGATATAGATATAGATATAGATATAGATATAGATATAGATACATGTGCACACACATTTATTTTTTACTGAACCTTTTAAGACTAAGTTGTAGACATTATGCCCTTTACCCTTAAATACTTCAGTCAGTATTTACTAGGAACAAGGACATTTTTTACATAACCACAATATAATTAATATAATTACCAAATTTACAGAATTTAACATTGCCACGTTATTATTTGGTATACAGTCCATGTTCACATTTTTCCAATTGCCCCATAAGTTATAGCAGTTTTTCTCGTGTTATAGGATTCAATACAGAATTACATGTGCTGTTTAGTCATGTCTTTTTAGTCTGACTGTGTTTCTCAGCCTTTCTCTTTCGTGACATGATGTTTTTAAAGGATAGAGACTAGTTCTTTTGTAGGTCATACTTCAGTTTGGGTTCCTGTGATGTTTTCTCATGACTAAATAAAGATGATGCGTTTTTGGGACAGGACTATCACAGAAAATGATATTGTGTCTTTCTCAAGACTTATATCCTTTCTCATATCTGTGATATCCATCTCAGGATGGCACACGATGCCAATTTGTTCTATTATTATTGGTGATGTTAAGTTTAATGACTTAAATCAGTGGTTCTCCAGGTGCGGTCCCTGGCTCAGCATCATCACTGTTATCATCACCTAGGAATTCATTAGACTTGCAGATTCCTGAGCCCTACTCCTCGCTTGCTGAATTAGAAACTTAGGGTTTGGGGCTGTGTTTTTAACAAGCCCTCACAATGATTTTGATGTATTCTAAAATTTGAGAATTAGTCATCTTAGGTGATCAAGTTAGGATGGTATCTGCCAAATTTCTCCACTCTAAGATTAGCATTTATCCTTTGTAATTAACGAATAACCTGTAGGCAGATATTTGAGACTGTGTGACCTTTCAAACTTTCAAACTAATAGGTTAGTCACCCACTGGTGATTCTTGCTTGAAACAGTTACTACTAGGTAGTTGTGAAATGGTGATTTCCTAATGCTGCCGTTACTTCTCATTTATCAGCTGGCATTCTACTGTAAGGAAGAGTTTTCCCCTGTTTGTTCACTCATTCATTCATTCATCCGTTCAGTACCAGTACCAGTATCAGTTTGGCATCCTCAGGGATTTTTATTTGATTCAGTGGCTTATAATCCATTACTGTCATTACTCATTTTGATGCTAGAATTCTCCCTGATTTGGCCATCCCCTCAGATCATCTCCTGTGTCCTTTTGACGTGTCTCCATTATTTTTTGAGCACTCTCTTTCTTTTTGGCACAGTAAGATATTCCCAGCATTCCTTGTAATTTCTCTGCCTTGTCATGGAATCAACTGTTTCTCCAAGTAGCACTGTTTTCTTTTAGTGGGAAAGGGAATTTAGAAGGCAAGGTCTGAGTGGTACGTGTGCTCGTTTGCCACCAGGTGTCACTGCTTCTTGGCCCTTTCCGTGTGCGTGCGTGTGCGTGCACACGTGTCCTCAAGATGTAAACTCTTTCTTGCTGTGTTCAGCTGATGATGTCTCTGGTCACTTTTATTGCCTCCCAGCTGCTGCTTTTTGCTTTTTTTAAGCTTGGCCCATGGGACTCGCACATGCACCTTTGTACTTTGATGGTCAGTCAAGGGTTGCGGTAGAATTTATTCTCAGATTTTGGGGTTTATCTTGGTGTTCCCCTGCTTCCAGCGTCTGTCCCCTAAATTTCAGTTGGTCCACCATCCCCCATATCCTTCTTTCTTTCTTTTTTTATTTTGTGAGGAAGATTAGCCCTGAGCTAACATCTGTCGCCAATCCTCCTCTTTTTGGCTGAGGAAGATTGGCCGTAGGCTGACACTCGTGCCCATCTTCCTCTGCTTTATGTGGGACGCCTGCCACAGCATGGCTCGATGAGTGGTGCGTACGTCCGCACCCAGGATCTGAACATGCGAACCTTGGGCTGCCGAAGTGGAGCGCACGAACTTAACCACTATGCCACTGGGCCAGCATCCCCCTTGCCCCCCTGCATATCTTTCTTTTGAGACTTCATGCCAGTGAGGCTTTTGCTTTCTGCCACCAGAGCTGGCCCTGGGTTGGGAAATGTATGTAGTCAGAGGAGCAGCAAACTGGCAGATGTCAGCGGGGGCAACTCTGCTTTTCAGGGTAGTGCCTTCCCCTCTAGTTTGTGCCCTGGGCTTCCTGGGTTCTCCTGCATATGCATAGTTGCACTGTCTGCCAGGGGTTTGGGCAATGTTTTTGTTCAGATTTGGATCTCAGCATTTCACGGCCCTCTTGTTTCCAAAATTTTCCCCTTAAAATTACAGCCAATCAGCTGCATATTAAGATGGTACAGTACAGCTGCAGTCCTGCCCTCCCAGAGCTGGTGCTTAAGAGTCTTCCCAGGCAGGAAAGTGACAAACTCACAGTTTGTACCAGATGCAGGGGCAGTTTTGAGAGTAAATTCTTCTCAAGTTCTGGCCTGCCTTTGGTCATTTTCCAGTTCCTTCAAATAGTTGTTTTTCCTGAACTTCACTGATTTTTATAACTATCTGTGGGAGGAATTGCTCCATCCTCTTCATGTGACCGTTTTGGAAGGCCCACGCTCACTTTTGCCTTAATTTTTTTCCCTCTAAAATCGTTTAATCTTTATTTTTGTGCTCAACATTTCAGTATGATAATTTTCAAACAAACAGCAAAGTTGTAAGAATTTACAGTTAATACCCATTTACCCACCCCTTAGATTCTACCCATAATATGTTACTGTTCTTGCTTTATGACATAAATATCCATTTATCCATCCCTCTATCCAGTAAACCATCTTATTTTTTATGGTGCATTTCAAAATAAATTGCAGATATCAATATACTTTACCCTGAGTACTTCAGGATACATATTATTTATTAGAGTTCATTGTTCATTTACAGTGTTTTTACTGTAAAATGTATATGCTAGATGCACAAAACTCAAGTGTACAGTCTCTGAACTGTGACAGATTCATACACCTTTGCAACCCAAACACTTAGCAAAATATGGACCATTATTATTTCCCCAAAAAGTTCCTTCATGTTCACAGTCCCTTCCCCACCCTTTGTCCCCCCAGAGACAACTACTGTTTTCTTTCCACTTCAGATCAGTTTGCCTGTTCTAGGATTTCATGTCAGCAGAATCATGTAGTATGTATGATTGTGTAAGAGTTTTCATCCATGTTGTTGTGTATATCTGTAATTCATTCCTTTTTATTGCTGAGTAGTATTTCATTGTATGAGTCTATCATATCTTATTTATCCATTCTTTTCTTGACAAGCATCTTTATTTTTGACAGAAATTTTTGTTGGGTGTAGAATTCTAGATTGACAGTTTTTTCTTTCAGTGTGCTAAACATGTTGTTCCCTTGTCTTCTGGCTCTTCGTGCACGTTTCTGAAACTCATTTTCTATAACTTTTTCATCTCCAATACTCTGCCTTGCAAATTCCAGCTCACTCAGCTTCCCAAAATGAAATTTTCTCTGCTCAGCTTACTGAGGCTGCTGTGCTCTGCTTGGGTTCCCCTTCCTGGTCCGTGGTCCGAGGTTGCTCCCACCCAGACAGAGAGGGAGATGATGGGGCTCAGCTTTAGCATTTCCCTTCTTTCAGGGATCATAGTCCCAATTGCCCATTGTCTCGGGATCTGAAAAAGTCATTTCGTGGAGTTTGTCCATGTTTCTGTTTGTTTACCAGGGGAGGGCATTTTCCATACTAGTTTCTCCTTCATGGCTAAAGTGAGTATCCCTAGTTCAGTGCCTTTTAATGGCAAACTGTTCCTATGCTGTATTTCTAAATTTTCTGGAGAATAATGTGGTAAAATTGTACTTGTTTTATTATTAGTTTAGCTGCTGATGTTACTGTCTAGAAAATCTCAAGTAATTTCCATTTTGACAGAGGGAAATCTATTCTTTATTTTGGTAAAACTTTCATTTTAGTTATTTTGTTCTTAAACTGGTTTAAGATATTTGGCTTATTCTGCACTGCATTTAATGCAAAGTAGAATTTTTTGCCTGGTTTACCAAAAGTTGTGTTGTTTGTCATGAACATAACAGTTTATCCCAACTCCTTCAAGCAAAAGTGTTTTTCCAGTTACTTGCCCATCCTATTAGTAATATGTTAGTGTGTGTGAAGAGTAGCTACAGCTGGGCTAGTGATGAGTGAATGTGAAGAGAAGGAAAATGTGGGAGGACTTCCTCATTCGTTGTGCACACATTTGCGTGCCTGCAGTGACCCAGGCCCTGCGCTCTGTACTGCTGCTGTTCATTTCTTCCCTCTGATCTTTGAGATGATTGGTTGGAGATTTGGAATTATTTGTGGCTCTTCTCCTAGTTTTTGATGTAAATTTTAGTAACTCAATCTCTCCCTTTAAAAATATCCTTGTTAATTTGTGAAATTGAGATTATCATTAATAGTTAATGCTGGAACAGTAAGAAAATAATTTTTCATTATGTAAACATTTTATGAAATATCACACTGTGGAATGAATAAATGTGTACATACCACATAGTTTTTATATACTAGTGACAGCTGCTTTGCAATAAAAAAGCCCGGTAGAATAATGGTGTTTGGGTACCTCTATATGACATAGATTAGGACATACCCTAGAATGAGGGACTGAATGTGACTTCTAGGCCTCATGGCCAGACCAGTACTTAAGACTTAGTTGGGAAAGATTTGCGCATCCTAAAACGATAGTTTTGGCCTGGACTTGCAGTCTTGATGAAGGCTGCCTGTTGCATTTATGTGGAAACCATCAATCCTAAATTTACCATCTTCTGGTGGACCGAGGGCACCAGACTTGGTCAGTCCTGGAGCTGAACTTGCAGTGTGCAGACCCGAACACTACTTTATGGTAGTAATATGTCAATAGCAGTGATGTATTTGGGAAAACTTCGATCACTCATGTATGCTTAATTTTGTCATAACTTCTGTTGTGAAGTTCTTGAATGAAAAATTTTGAATTAGTGAATATATACAAGATTTTTAAAAATTAATAAAAATGTATTTGTTTTCTTGAGCCTGACTTTTAATCTTTTGAGTAAATCTTCAGATTTAAAGGTTAGGATATACTTTTACTTATTAGGCAATGAAGTTAATTTTCTGTTATGGCATGTATGTCTGGAAGCTTGTTCAGCCAGTTGAAGAAGATGTATCTTCCTTTCTGTCTGCCCCCTACCCCCACCTTTTCCCACCCGACTCTTATTTAAGTAAGAAGATACGAAAGGAGAGGAGGGCAGCATGTAGCTTTTTATGTAGAAATACTGTGATTATGAAAATAGAGTCAGTTCATAAGTGGATGTTATTGGGAAGAGGAGGATAAAAAGCATGGTCAAATTTTTGCCTGACATTTACACAATAATCGTGATGGTTCTTTTTATTTTAGGACGTATGGTGACTGCTGCCAGGAATTGACCTAAATGGCAGTGTTTCCTTAGATGCAGCTAACTTCACAGTGGACTTAGTGATGGGTGTCTTCTGTTTGCAATGTCTGACTTTGGTTAAGAGGAGACAAAGAAACGGATTTACTGTAGATTTAGGGATAGATATACACAAAGAGGAGTGTATTGTCTTCTTAGGTAACTTAGAATGAGGTGGAGATCAGCTAAGTTTGAGGATATTAAGAATGAGATTGTACTGAGTATAGTTTTCAACAGAAGACATAATTTCAGTCAACTACTGTATGGAAAGATGACAGTAGTAAGTATGGATTGTACCTTTGCGATCACATGTAAACAGCTGTGAATGTATTTGATGTATTTTGGGACTAGGAATATGTAGTTACATTTTACATTACACCCTGCATTTTACATTAAACCCTGCGGTGGTAATGCTATTATTTTTGTGTTCTCTCTTATTCTTGTTAGATTAATTCACATTTCTATTGTTTACTTAAAGAATAGTATTTGATTTCCATAAAAAGGTTGGGAAATACACATTACTAAATTCGTATCCTCAAAGGTGGTTTTTAGACGGTAATTCAGGGATGCCAATGAAAGGAATATACTTTAAACCACTTGTAATTATATCCAGGCTTTATATGTATTTATAGCAAAAAATAAATATACATTCTCTCATAAATAATTTAAACATGTTTTATATAGACAAAGTCATAACTTTTTCTCAGCACAACGGGTGTGGAAATACTTAAAACCACAGCTGAAGTAAATTACAGTTTCCCCAGGAAATAAATATAAAAGTATGTGATAACGGTTATAAAAAGAAAATTTAAATATATACTTTTGCAGTTTTTTGGCCCTTTTCCCCCTAGTCACTTAATGGGAAGTAAAATAGATTTTTTTTAAAATGTGCAAATTACGTATATATATTTTAAAATAACTCCTGTATTATAGGAGATCCATGTTCCTATATTTCATAATTCGGTCTTTTTTTTTTTTAACTAGGATCAGAATTCAGATGTTTTCAGTTGTTGCTGTTAATTATCTTTTCATCTGTTTTTGATGTTTAGTTTTTTTGTTTTTGAACAACTTTGTTAGCTATAAGATGCGTGGAAAGGCCACATCCCAAAAGAGCAATAATCAGTATCATGGCTTTATTTAATTAACTGAAAGAAGGTTTTTCCTAAAAGATTATCTTTCTTAGAAGTTAAAAAAAATGTTCTCTAGAATATCTTTTATGTTAATGGATTGAAGAGCTGTAGGTAAACATAATGTTTTAGATTTAAAACTTCTGTGGGACTTAAGTTGAAAATTTTATATAGTATTTCGACTTAGAACTTCATCTGCCTTTGAAATGTAGTACACTGAAGGAATGCCGTGGACTGTGAGACTTGGGCAGGTTTTGAGACGCTTCTTTACGTTTGCTCTTGGAGGTGTGCAAAGGCTAAGGAGTTTCTGTGTCAGAATTGGTTACACACTGTCCTTGAGGTGGGTCAAGATCTGGTCTTTGTCTCAGGTCAGCTAAAGGTCCCTGGATGGTAACAGCAGGAGGCAGGAATGTCCCCACAGTTAGCATTCCAGGGGAAGTGGGCCCCAACAAGTGGTTCCCTTTGCCTCTGGTTGGAGTTCCTTTCCTCCAGTGGTGCTCCCTCCCCAGCCTCCCCTTTTAGCCGTTTGTAGACTTTGTGACTGCTTGGTGTGTTGCTAAGAATTGAGGATGATATTGATTTATCTATCTGTGCTTTCTTCTCTTGACCTCTTCAGGGTATTTAGATGTGTAAAAATTAAAATGCCCGTTGCTCCTCCTCCTGGTTTGCCCATAGTTGATCGTATTAGTTAAAAAAAGATTTGAATTCAGAAAACTATAAGGTTCTGACCTACTCTTAAAAAATAAGGACATAGTGAGAATTAAGATTACAAATGTGGTGGGGCCGGCCTGGTGGCATAGTGGTTAAGTTCTCGTGCTCTGCTTCGGCGGCCTAGAGTTCACAGGTTTGGATCCTGGGCGTGGACCTACACTTCAAGCCATGCTGTGCTGGCGTCCCACATATAAAATAGAGGAAGATAGGCACAGATTTTAGCTCAGGGCCAATCTTCCTCAGCAAAAAGAGGAAGATTGGCAATGGATGTTAGCTCAGGGCTAATCTTCCTCACACACACACACAAAAAGATTACGAACGTGGTCAGCACAGTTTTAAAAAATCTTCCCTTTTGTGGGTTTCGAATCCTATCTCAGATATAGGGCTTTGGAAGTCAGTTTAGAACTGGATCTTGGCTTTGACTCCTTCATAGTCATCCTTGTCTCTAATACAGGATAACCCCGTTTGCTAGCAGGTGAGGTAACTTCTTCTGGGAGGACCTGTCCATGGTCAGTGGTTGGCCAGAGAGCCACAAGTACATCTTAGCCTAGGTGTTGTTTATTGCTCTCGAAGAATCCACCAGAGTAAGTTATGATGAGACATATATGCTTACCTCTGGACCAGCGGGGGCTGTACCTTTGGTGAATTGTCATCCTGATTCTTGATCCCTTCTAGAGTAGTTAATGTGAACAGTTGTTTCCAGAGTAGCCTCTGCTATAGTGTGTGCTGGAGCCATCTCCTGGGACATTTCATGGGTGAAAAGTGTGGGTGTTTTTGTTCCATTTTGCTTCTGTCATTTATGGACTGCTTGCCTAACAGATACACAGTAGATATTTATGTACTGCTTAAAAGTTATTTCGACCTCCCCTTTTCTTTAAAACTTTCACAGTTCTGATTGGCTGTACATATTTAACAATTGTGATCTTGTTTTATTAATTTCTGATTGATTCTAGACTTATGATTATGTGTTATTTTATAACATTGTAATTGTAGTGCTGCTTCATCCTTACTCAAAGTGGCTATTAGAAAAGTGGATTTGTGTGGTGGGTTTCCTTCAGTTCTTTTTTTTAACTTTTTATTGTGGAAAATTTGAAATATACATAAAAGTAGAGAGAATTGGATAATGAACCCTAATTTCAACACTGTCCCCTTCTTGTTTAATCTGTTTCCTCTCTCCCAGATTTTTCTTTTTACTGGAGTATTTTAAAACTAATCACAGGGCCGGCCCCGTGGCTTGGCGGTTAAGTGTACGCGCTCTGCTGCTGGTGGCCCGGGTTCGGATCCCGGGTGCGCACCGAGGCACCGCTTCTCCGGCCATGCTGAGGCCGAGTCCCACATACAGCAACTAGAAGGATGTGCAGCTATGACATACAACTATCTACTGGGCTTTGGGGGGAAAAAAAAATAAAAATAAATAAAATCTTTAAAACTAATCACAGACATCATATAATCATCTAATTTCATCCATAAAAGTTCAGTATGTATCCCTAACAGATAAGAAATATAACCACAATACCTTTACTATACTTCACCTAATTAAAAGTAATTTAAAAATTTTTCCCTAATAAAACTAGGTAATGTTTAATTTTTAAAATTTCCCAATTTTCTTTTAAAAAAGCCTTTTACCTGTTAGTTGGCATATCTCTACAGTCTCTTTTAATCTTTAACATTTCCCACTCCCTGCTTTATATCCTTTCATTTTTATTTATTTATTTTTTTTTGGCGAGGAAGATTTTTCTCTGAGCTAGCATCGTTGCCAGTCTTCCCCTTTTGCTTGAGGAAGATCGGCCCTGAGCTAATGTCTGTGCCAGTCTTCCTCTATTTTGTCAAGCTACACCATGGCTTGATGAGTGGTGTATGTCCGTGCCTGAGATCTGAACCTGTGAACCTGGGCCACCAAAGTGGAGCACACCAGACTTAACCGCTACGCCACAGGGCCAGCCCCTCATTTTTATCTTTAAATCACAGTTTTTGTTGGTATTCTTGAAGACACCATGCTTTGTCCTGTAGAATTTCCCACATTCTGAATTTGGCTAATTGTATCACGTGATGTCATTTAATTCATAAGTTTCTTAAAGCTGGTTGTTAGAAGTTCAGTTAGACTGAGTTCACCTTTGGGGGCAAGAATACTTGCTGTTGCCTTCACCTCCCCCTTTTAGGGACAGTGAAATTAATCGTTTGTTCAGATGGCAGCATGATTCTTCCATCTCTTGGCTTTCACAGCCGTTGGTGATGGTCGCCTGCATTGTGTTAGAGTTGCAGAAACAGTGATCTGATTCTATCATGCCTTCTGCACTTATTTGCTGGAGTTGTTGTTTTTTTTTTCTTTGTTTGTTTTTTGTGAGGAAGATCAGCCCTGTGCTAACATCTGCCAATCCTCCTCTTTTTTTGCTGAGGAAGACTGGCCTTGGGCTAACGTCTGTGCCCTTCTTCCTCTACTTTATGTGGGATGCCGCCACAGCGTGGCTTGCCAAGTGGTGCATCGGTGCGTGCCTGGGATTGGAACCGGCGAACCCCGGGCCGTCGCAGTGGAGTGCACGCACTCAACTGCTTGCACCACCAGGCCGGCCCCTGGAGTTGTTTTTTTTCTTTTAACTATTTGGGTACCCTGAAATGTAGCCCATGCAGACAAAGTGAGATAAATGCATAATTCTTTCTTATTCATTTATTTTTATTGTTATTATTATTATTTTGTGTGGGGGTGGGGGGGAGGAAGATTAGCCCTGAGCTAGCTAATATCTGTGGCCAATCCTCTTCTTTTTGCTGAGGAAGGTTGGCCCTGGGCTAACATCCATGCCCATCTTCCTCTACTTTATATTTGGGATGCCTGCCACAGCATGGCTTGATAAGTGGTGGTCCGCACCCAGGATCTGAACCTGCAAACCCCGGGCTGCTGAAGCGGAGTGCATGAACTCAACCACTGTGCCACCGGGCTGGCCCCCTATAATTCTTTTATTTTAATTAGTTTTCAGAATGAGTTTGTTGGTGCCCTAGCAGTATCCATTGGTGACTAAGTGAGAATTATTTTTTAGTATTATAAACTCAGGCTTTAAGATGACACACACACACACATATATATATATATATGCATACATACATACACATATATATTAACTTACTGTAATGATTATTCTTTTTGATGGTCAAGTTGCCCTTTGTAGGTGTCTTCTGTGTCCTTTGGAAATGACTCTAGTAATTTTTTATAGTTTTCTTGTTTATAGGCACTATAAGATGTTCCAGGCTTGATTTGTGCGTTTCTTGCCACGGACCTGATATCAGCCATTTCTCTAAGGAGCCTTGATTCCTTTTAGTGGAAAGTAGTATTTAGAGACTGTAATCTGGATACTGTGGTAGTTAATGCCGGGATGTTATTGCTTCTGGACCTTTTTAGGGTACAGAGATAGGAAATAGGAATTTTTTAGAAAGAGAAAAGTAAATCATGGGTTTATCCTACTACTTTCTATTTAAACTTAAGATTAAAATTTTTTACTTCTTTGGTTTTATATTTGTATCTCATTTCTCTCTTAAAATCTTGGTTCTTAACATTAGCATATTTGTGTAGTTTTTTCATCATTCATATATATGAAACTTGTGTATAGTTTCAGAATAACAGTGCCAGCGTTACCATTAATCAAGACCTGAGTGCATTTGAACATGGCTTCTTTGCTTCATCTTGGTTTTATTTATATTATTATTAAAAACAGTTCAAGATTTCGTGACAGCTCTTTTTTTCCATAGGCTATATCATACCTGGGATGTGCTGTAAAATTAGTGTGTTTTAGAATACTTACGGCTCTTCTCTAAGGTTATACCCCCACTTTGAAAGTGAGGTTTATTTGTTTCACTTTGGTTTAGACTGTTACGGAGCAGTGGGAACTCTCAAACACAGTTGATGGGAATATAAATTTGTACATCCACTTGGGACAGTAGTTTGGTGGTACTTAATAAAATTAAACATGCACGTTGACAATGGGTCCATTCCTAGGTGCACACAGATCAGAAATGCGTGTGCATGTGTACCAAGAGACCTGTATGAGACTGGTCGCAACAGCGTAATTGGTGAGAGCCCAAACTGGACAGCCCACTGTTCATCGACGACTATGAAATGACATGCCACAACAGTGCATGCTTTTCACAAACGTGATTTTTGAAAAATGCTAAGCCCCAAAGAGAGTACATACTGTGTGATTCTCTTATAAATTTCAAAAATAAACAAACAAACAAAAATAAAAAGTGTGGTTTTGAATTTCAATGTGCAAATGTATGAGTGTGTTTCTCAGGGAGGCTCACCTTGACCACCTTACTTAAACGTTGGAACCCGCACTCTCCTGTGTGCACACTGCCTATCCTTCCTACCCCGCAGAATTTGGTAATGTTTAAAATAACACCTGTCACTTGACAACATAAATCTATAATTTAATTATGTATGACTTTATTGTTCTCTGTCTCCCCCCATGGAATGTAAGCTCCATGAGGGCAGAGAAATGAAGTGTGTGTGTGTTACACTAGAGCTGGTGCAGGCTGGTTGATACCACATTGGCAGCTTGAAACCAAATACAGTGGGTGTATGTATACCACAGAAGTCAGCAAAGACCACAAATTGGGGCTTCTGCCCCTCACCCCACACAGAGCCAGTTGTTAAATATTTACCAGCACATCCTACATGTGTATATCCCTATCTTTATACAGACACTGAGGGATTCATGGTATCTAGGACCCTGCTTGACTTATAGTAGGTACCCACCGAATAATTCTCAGATGAGCAAATGGAAGAAGAACCCTTGTAGGATGGGTTTTGGATGATTGGAAATGTTGCTAGTTGACAGGACTTAGGTTTGTGATTTTTATTAGTGAAGAAGTTTTGAGTTGCAAATGGCAGAAACACACCTCGTACTAGCTAAAGTAAAAAAAAAGAATATATCGTTTTATGTAGTTTGAAATGTATTTAACAAGTAAAAGCTACCAGTTGGTATCTGGAAATAAGTGTCTAGAAAATCAACCAATGGGCCGGCTCCGTGGCTTAGCAGTTAAGTGGGCGCGCTCCACTGCTGGCGGCCCAGGTTAGGATCCCGGGCGCCCACCAACGCACCGCTTCTCTGGCCATGCTGAGGCCGTGTCCCACATACAGCAACTAGAAGGATGTGCAGCTATGACATACAACTATCTACTGGGGCTTTGGGGGGAGGGGGAATCAACCAAGAAAAAGAGAGACATGCAAATAAACTAAAATTCCTAAAGGAACTGTAACTACTATGGAAAATAAATGATAAATCTAATAATTCTTTGATCCAACCTTGTTTAAAATTGTAAGAAATTAAAAGTAAACTCCTAGTTTCCCCCACACGACCTCATCCCCATTGGTAGTTACTCTCCATTCCCCCTTACACCCAGCCCTAGGCAATCACTAATCTTTCTGTCTTATAGATTTGCCTGTTCTGGATATTTCATGTAAAAGGAATCATACAATATGTGGTCTTTTGTATCTGGCTTTTTTCACTTAGCACAGTTGTCAAGCTTCATTCATGTTGTAGCCTGTGCCAGTATGATTCCTTTTTATTGCTGAGTAATGTTCTGTGATAAATACACTACATTTGCTTTTAGGTTGTTAGCCTGCCAAAACCTTGCTTGTTTTTCTGTCCTCTGGCAGCAGTTTTCTGTGGGTGCAGAGCCCAGATTCTCAGCCTCCTTGTTCCCAGAATTGGCAAATAAATACCAAAGGTGAAAGTAGCTCAGAAGACCGGCTCAGCCTCTGTGGTTCCTCACCCTCTGAAGTCTTAGCCCCTCTGGTTCTCACTGCCTTAGCAGCTCTCTGATTATTGTATTTTATGTACTTTTCACACTTTGCTCAGGAAATGCTGTTCTACTGCTACTGTTGCATCCATCTTGGATTCAGAAATCTCAAATCTATTTTTTTATTAGAATTGTTAGAGATTAATTTCCTGATTTTAAAAGATTCCTGGTTCCCCCTTTTTTAATCAGTCAGCTGTTAACAAACTCTCCTCTTTTGCAGCTATCTAGCCATGATGGGGTTCTGCCTGGCTTGTGGATTTGAGTTGCTGCTGCTGTTATTCAGGATCTTTGGACTAGAATCAGAACGAATGAATGTATGATTTCTGCTATATCAGAGGAGGTGCAAATATCCATAATCAAACATTGATTTTGCTAACACATTTTTAGGACTTGCTTCCTTTATGTAAGTTCAAGCATTTATGAATTCAAGAGTTTGCTGGTCCAGTGTAAAAAATGCATTGTAACTGTTTCAAATAAAATAGATAAGGCTTTGACAGTTTAGTTACTGTGGTCTAGTCCTTGAAAAAGAAGCATTAAATACTGTTATTGTTCTCAGAAGGAAACTTTTAAAATTGAATGATTGTATCTAACATGCTTTGAGCAGAAATATTTCTAGTTTGACAAACCCCCTAGGTGATATGCCCTGGGTGAGGGGAGCCTTGGGCTTGAGGAGGATGGGCCAGTGGGAGACAGTGGAGTGTGGGAATGTGTGTGTGTGGGCAGGGCCAGGACTCTGGTGAGGCATTTGTGGGGCCGCCAAAAAAATCAGTAATCGAGATAAATAATAGTTTAATGCAGTATTTTTAAAAATAATAAATTAATGCAAAAAATCCATGATGAACAAGATACCAAAATTTTAAATAAAGATCAGTATTACTCATTTTTCCTTTTGCCACATGCTCTAATATACAGCACCGTTTCTTATTCTGTCTTCTACTTACTTTGGGTTTAATTTGCTCATGTTTTTCTTGTTTCTTAAGGTAAAAACGTAGACAGTTGATGTTCTTACCTTTTAAATATAAGCACTTTTTAAAGTTATAAATTTCCCTTTAAGTACTCTTAGCTGCATCCTAAAGATTTTGATGTTCTGTTTTTATTATGAGTCTGTTCTAAACATTTTCTAATTTCTTTTTTGATTGTTATTTGACCAGCGGTGTGTTATTTGGAAAGGATTGTTTACTTGCTAAATATTGGTGACTTCACTAGATATTCTTTCTTTAAAATAGTTACTTTTTATTTTCATTTATTATTTTGAACAGAAATATACATGGTACAAAATTCAAATGAATATGCGATGAATCATAAATCGCCCCTTCTTTAACCCTGTTTTCTTTCTACTGTATTCTCTCTCTAGAAGATTCACTGTTCATAATTGTGTAACCTTCCAGATATGTTCTGTGCATACACAAGGAAGTGCATATGTACATGTGTTTTTCTTTTGCTTTACCCCGAAATGTCACACTGTACAGACTCTTCTATACCTTGTTTTTTTTTGTTTTTTTGGTGAGGAAGATTAGTCCTGAGCTAACATCTGTTGCCAGTCCTCTTCTTTTTGCTGAGGAATATTGGCCCTGGGCTAACATCCGTGCCCATCTTCCTCTCCTTTATATGTGGGATGCCTGCCACAGCATGGCTTGATTAGCGGTGCTTAGGTCCGCGCCCGGGATCCCAACCTGCAGACCCCGGGCCACCAAAGCAGAGCACGCAAACTTAAGTGCTATGCCACCGGACCGCCCCTATACCTTTTTTTATTACTTAAAAAATATATATCTTGAAAATCTTTGCATTTTAGGACTGAGAGTTGCCTTACTCTTTTTATATTATGCTTTTTTCATTAATGAGTATTTTCCAATGTCAATTAAAAATTTTCAGCAAACATAATTTTCCAAACTTGATTGACTTATTCCCCTTCTATTGATAGAAGATGTAGGCTGTTCCAAGTTTTTCAGTATTTTAAATAAACCTGTGGATCATTTAAGCCTCGAACTGCCTTAAACCTTAAAGGAGATTATTGGAAGTTTCATAGACCAATCTACTAGAAGCTGGAACTGTGGGTACTGTGACTTACGTGCTTGTCTTCTCTCCTGGGCTCTGCACTCTTGAGGGGCTGGGTCTCTGTCCCAATTATTTTGGGATGCCTAGTGCTCAGTTCATTGCACCAGCACAGAAAATGCAGAGTAATGCACTAATAATGAAGTTCTCTCAAAGCCCTTCATGTTTATAATACTTCTTATAACTACTGTGAAAGGTAGATGCTATTTTTAACTTTAACTGATGAGAAAACCAAGTTATAGAGAGAGGTTAAAAAAAAAAGTGCCTGAGGTCACATATCTAGTATGTGCCCAGGTTGGGATTCAGGAAATACTTGAAATAAACTGAATGGACAACACTGAGCTTTGAGGTTTAAGATGAAATGATTTGGGCTTTGGAGTCCCATGTGGCTTTGACATTTTCAAGGGCTGACTTATCCCAAGTCCTTTACCTCTCTGTGCCTGAATTTCCTCTTTCTTGAAAATGGTATATTTATCAGTAATTATCTCAAAGTTTATTAAGGATTAACTTTTTTTGAAAAGCCACATAAAGCCCCCTTGTACAGTGTTGGACGAGCATCACGTCCTTGGTCAACAACTGGTTATTGTCTTTCTCTTTTTCCCGCTTCTTGCACTTTAGGTACATTCCTAACATCTCAAAGCATTTTTCCTCACCTACAAAAGTAGATGTAATTATATCATATTTGCTGATTTGTTATAAGATATAAATGAGATTCACTCTTTTAAAGGGATTTTAACATTTTTTAAGTTTTTTTATTGTGATAAAAACATATAACATAAAATTTATCATCTTAACCATTTTTAAGTATACACTTCAGTGGTATTAAGTATATTCACATTGTTGTGAAACAGATCTCCAGAACTTTTTATCTTACAAATCTGAAACTCTGTACCCATTAAATAACTCCGTTTTTCCCCTTTCTCCTGTTCCTGGTAGCTACCATTCTACTCTCTGTTACTATGAGTTTGACTACTTTAGATACTTCAAATAAGTAGAATCATACAGTATTTGTGTTTATTTCACTTCACATAATGTCCTCAAGCTTCGTTCATGTTGTAGCACGTGACAGGATTTCCTTCCTTTTAAAGGCTGAATAATATTCCGTTGTATATATACACTATGTTTTATTTCTCCATTCAGCCATCTATGGACACTTGGTTTGCTTTCACCTCTTGACAGAGTGCTGCTAGGAACATGGGTGTGCAAATATCTGTTCAAGACTCTCCTTTCATTTGTTTTGGATGAATACTCTGAGTGGAATTGCTGAATCATATGGTAGCTCTATTTTTGGCTTTTTGAGGAGCCTCCATACTGTTTTCTGTAGCAGTTGCACTATTTTACATTCCCACCACTGGTGCACAGGGCTTCCAGTTTCTCCACATTCCTGGCCAACACTTGTTATTTTCTGTTTGTGTGTTTTAATAGTAATCATCCTAATAGGTGTGAAGTTGGTTTTAACACTTTTTAATGATAAAAAATTTGAGGTATAATTGGAAAAATGCCTCCATAAATTACTTGCTAAGTTGGAACAATAGCTCTTGATACCAGTGTGACAAAGCCAAAAGCATAGAGAAAGGCAATGACAAAACCAGCCACTGTGTGGCTGTGTTTGGAAAGAAGAGAAGCTATCTCATTTATGTCTCTACTCAGAATACGGCTAGAGTAAGGCTTAATGGATCCATTCTAGATGCTACTGATATTTCTTGAAAGCTGCATATAGAGTCAAATTGTAGAAACAGTTTCCTTCTTCAGGTCATAATGAGGGATCATTTAAAGTGTAGATTGTTGATTTGTCACTCTAGCTGAGGCATGTAGTTTGTATAAGAGACTCACATTCACCACCAGAGGTCCTCTGGACACCAGCCGCCCTTCCTACTAGAGCTGTGTGACGGCCGCTGCAAAGCCTGATTTCTAAGCAGCAGCCCAGCGTGGAATGGCAGTCCTTTGGTACTGTTGCTATTTATTAAATAAGGTGAGTGATCAGAGTAGGGATAAATTGGATGTGTAAGTTAAAAAAATTTACGGTGATGAAATGATAAAATAAGTTGAATGTGTATATGCACGTTCAGTAAAATAAAAATGTCAAAGTTGGTTTGAGGAGTGGATGAAAAACTACTTGATTGCCTTTTGGTTGGTCAATATAAACAAAAACCCCTCTGTTTTATAACATACATAGTTAGCATGAAAATTTTGGTGAGTTTCTTGTCCTGTCCTCTGTTATGATGCTTCTAGCACTATATTTGGAAAACTAAAGTGGCATCTCCTTACAGATTTTAGGAGTCGTCTTATTTTTCTTTTAAACTTGATGACGATTAACCTCCCAGCAGTTTCTAAACCTAGTATTTAGCTTTGATCTCCTATATGGCAAAACAAATAAGAAATGGCCATTAATTAGTGTCTGTGAAAATACTTGTTCAATATTGTTTGGATTAATAATAAGTTCAGAATTTTCTGCCTTTTTGTAATTGCATTTTCTCTTTTATTTCGTATATCTCAGTGCTGCTTAATTCACTAGTTCTATTTCCTGGTGATTTTGATGCATCTCTCAGGTACTGGTTACATGTCCAGCATGTACTGCGATAGCTCGTAACTGAGTTTGTACCAGGGCAGGATTGCTGACACCAGATGACTGTCACATGAGCTTCAGGATTTGGTGAATTAGGGTTTTGCACAGCGATGAGAGCAGCTGATCTATCTTATATTCTGTCTGTGGGCACGTTTCTTCTCTTCCTTCCTTTGTCTCTTTGGACCTCACTGTGATTCAGGCATCCTCTGTAGGCTGAGTGAGGCCTGAATCTCTCTGGAAACCTTTGCAGCATCTAGAGGTAGATGACGTTATAGGTGGTGGTTTGTGTGTGTGGGCTGGCTGGTGTTCAAGTGCAGGTGCATATCCCAGCCCTGCCACTGACCAGTTAGCTGTGATATTAGTATGTTACTTAATTTCTCTGTTCCTCAATTTGTTCACATGTCACATGTGGGTTATAACATCATCTACCTTAGTTGGTTGTTGGAAGTATTATTTGAGAAAATAGGTGTAAGGCACTGTAGCACATTGGTGAGGAATGCAGACTAGAGTCTGACTGCCTGAGTTTGATTTCCAGCTTTGCTACGTAGAAGTTCTGTAACCTTGAACAAGTTACTTAGCTCTCTGTGCTTCAATTTCTTCATCTGTGAAATGGGAGTAATAGAATCTACCTCATGGGGTTAGTTATTAATAACTAGGTGAGTCAGGATTTTAAAAGTACTTAGAACAGGGCTTGGCACGTAGTAAGCATTAACTTGGTGTCATCATTATATCGTCATCATTATTTTTCATTATTATCAGTGTCTCTAGTATGCTGTTTTGTAACTGGCATGTAGTCAGTACTCAATAAGTGTTAGGTATTGTCATTGTCCTTGTTTTACATGTGAACAGACTGAGGTTCTGGGTGGTGAAATGATTCTTTCTTTGTCTCACAGGTAGAACTGGGGCCCCTTTGCATCTTCCAGTTACAAATTCAGGTTCTCCCTCAGCTTCCCCGGGGTTCCTCCAGAGAAGCGGAGGGAGGTGTAGTAATTATTATGAAGCTTTGCAGGGAAAGCAAATAATACCAATACCATCACCTTTTGAAGAATGTTGTGTTGAGACCTATTGTCTATTTGTCTTCAGAAGGTGATTATATCCTTTATTATGACTAAATTTCTTTAGTCCCCACCAAGTCATAATTTTTGTTGATAGAGTAAAATTTTCAGAAAAATTATTTCTGTTTTTATGGTGGTAACAGTGAGACACAATGACACAGAAATGATAATTCTATGAGTCTTAAATGAAGTAAGCTTAGAATAGGATACCTAACTTGTGGAAGTTAGGGTATATTGTAATTATCAGTTGCTAATGGAGGGTACCATATTCTAAAAGTGTTGATTTTGTTTAAATCGGTAACTCTTGATTCAAACATTAAAGAGGCAAGAGAAGATAAATTTTGAATTATGTATATATAATATGAATTATATTTTTCTTTTGCATTCCTCCTATTAGCTGACATAAAAGCATTTACCAACACTTGACTCTTCCAAGAAGTATTGTCCTGAAGTTTTGGTGTTACTTAAGGCAAACAAATAAAACCATAGACCTATATGAGAAATGTGAAAGTCAGACTTGTGTTTTTGTGATCTGCTGTTGGTGACATTTATAAGCAGTTTGTTTCTTAATAGTTCTTTCCCAGTGACTTTCTCATTTAGGTGAGATTTCTGTAGGGAAGCCAGATTGGACAAAATTGTATAGTGTATCAAGGGTTTTGGAATTACTTTTTCTGCTTTCTCATCTTGCTCATAGCGTTGTTTGTTAGCCTTCTAGTAACTTTTATCTAATCTCACACGCTGTTGTCATTTTTGCTCTAGTAAATTTGCAGTGGAAGTTCTGATAGGAGTATCAATACTACAGTTGCGTGATTTCTCTTTTATGTGGGATGGGAAGAGGCGGTCCATGTGGTTTTCTTAGATTTTGTCAATTTTTCTTCTTCCATTCTTATATTCTTGCAAAAGCAAGGTTTTCACCTTATTCAGTAACTATTTATCAAGCCCCTGTGCTGAGTCTTGGAGGTGAAGCAGTGCTCAAGACCGAGGCAGGCCCTGCTCTCACTGAGCCTAGTCTCCAGCTCTGACGTCTAGAATGTCTAGATAGCTCCTCGGTAGCTGTGGTCTATAAAGCAAAGTAGAAATTCCCTCTGCCTTCTGCTCATTACCTATGGGTGACAGAAGGATGTGTGGAATCTGGCCTCCATGTCTTACTAACCATTTTAGTGATAAGGCCCTGGAGACATTATGTCCAGAACAGACAAAACTCCTTCCTGCCGTGGAGGTTGCCTTGTAGTGGGGACAGCCAGACAGTAAACTCAGTGTACAAACAGGTCGTGGGGTATTTCAGAAGTTGTGAGTGCTGTGGGAAAAGCGAAGCAGGGTGAGGGTGTGGACCATGCAATTTTAGACGAGGTGGTCTGAATAGGCCTCGTGGAGTAGGTGACATTTGAGCAGAGACTTGGCAGAGGAAAGGGAGTGAGCCATGTGGATATCTGAGGCAAGAGTGTCCCGCCTAGAGGGACAGGCAGTGTAAAGGCCCTGAGGTGGGTGCATGCCTGGCATGGCCAGAGGATAGCAGGGGGGTCAGTGGGGTTGCAGCCAAGGAAACCAGGGGAGCAAGGAAATGAGGCTGAGATGTAGGGTGTAGACAGGAGAGGGGCCGCCTCGAACGGGGCCTTGCAGACTGTGCTAAGTGCGTAGGTGCCTGTTCTGGGAGGACTGGGAAACTGTCACTGAGTTGTAGCAGAGGAGTGAAGTGGTGTGATGGGTGCTTTGCAAGGGTCAGTGCAGCTGCTGCTTGAGGGTGGAGTGTAGGGCAGCAAGACGGAAGCAGAGACCAGGAGGAGCCCTGTAGCTGTGTTCCAGGTGGAAGCGGGCAGCAGCCTGACATGGGAGAAGTACATGGTTTGGATATATTTTGAAGGCAGGGACAATGGGATTTGCGTGGACTGCTTTGAGGTAAGAGAGAAAGAGAGGAGTCCAGGATGACCAAGGTTTGGGGTCTGAGCAAATAGTAATCTTTCTTGTGAATTTTAATTAAGAGTTTACTTGTGAAGTAGGACTTCTGGAGTTGCTTTCAGCTGTACTAATACTATAAGGAGTTTGTTTTAAAAATTACAGAAGTTTTTAATGAATGATGGCCTTTATATCAGTATATAGAATTTCATAAATAAGAGCATAAAGGGACTACTTTGTTCACTTATGTTGCCATTAACTGTAGGTCATTCCCGTTCTGTGTCATGGATTGGGAATTTAAAAGCATAATTTGTTTTCAAATTTAGCAAGAAGAAAATAGTAACGACCTCACCAAGCTAGCTAGTACTTGGGTAATTTTTCAGCTCTTTGGCCTCAGGCAAGTTGCTTCACCTCTCTGAACCTCACTTTCCTCTTCTGTAAAAATGGGGAAGGAACTGCTTTGCTGGGATTACGTTAAGGAGTAAACATGATTGTTTTATATATAAAAACATCTGGCACAGTAGCCGCTGCGTAGTTGCGCTTTTTTATTGTTGGCAGTGGCAGCTTCCTCCTCTTCCGCTCTCTCGCTGTCATCTGCCCTTGCTTGCAGTGGCCTGATCGGTTCTTAACTTTTCTGTGGCTCCTGCTTGCGTCTGGGCTCTGCTTCATCAGTCAGCCGCTGTGCTCTCTGGCCTGGAGGAATTTATGCTTCTCTGTATCTCGTCGTCTTTTATACCCTCAGGACCTTGTACGTCAGGAGGGGATATTTGGATATTGAAATAAAATATAAATTAGTTTGGTGGGGTGGGAGAGAAAGCTGCCATCCACTGGTTACTTGAAAATCAGAAACAGCTTTTCCTCTTCCTCATTCTCCACACTCACTTTCTACATCCTAAAAAGTTCCCGAGTCTGTCTCTTGTCCTTTCCTCCAGTGCCCCTGCATTAGCCCTAGCCTCTCTCTTCTCTGGGCAGGTGGTACCGTGGCATCTATCCAGTCTGGCTCAAAAACCCTTTTGGGGCGTGGTATATGTGAAGACCTCTGGCTTCCTGGGTAGTGGGTGGGCTCACTGATGCTGTCCTCTTCCTGCTTGTATGACCCTGTCTTCACTTGTCTTTAAAAGGGATGTGACAGCACTGATTGTGCTTAGATGTGAAGATTAGAGGAATTGCTCTCTGATATGTAGAATATCGTCGGTAACTCGTAAAGGTAGCTTTTATTTTTTAACTTTGGAGAGTCGTAAGTTCCAAGAGAGACTCACAGTTTGCTTGGGTTATTTGCACAGTCTGTTAGTTGATGGTTCAGATTAAGCCCTAAGCCATTCTCGTGGGGCTGAGCCAGGTGTCAGACTCGTCCATGGGTTGCTTTGGTGCTTCCCGTGGCAGCAGTAGGCCTTCATCTGCTGGCTCTCCTCAGTCATGGTGGAAGCAGACGGTATTTTTCATGTATTCTGATTGGTCTATCTGCTTGTTTCTTCTGTTCTTTTTCTAGCTTGGTTGCCTGTGCTTTTCTGGAGCTCTTGTTCTTCCCAGTGTTGCCTGGGGTCAGAGTTCACACTGGTGAATGATGTGTTTTCACTGGGGCGTATAAGAGGTCACTTGAGCTCTGGCTACTATTAGGAGCCTGGAGACAAAGCCATCATCAAGAGGAGCATGTTAGAAACGAAACCAACTGTCCGGTGGCGTCACTGGACACAAATGCATACCTTTTCTCAGACTTTGTTTAGTTCTTGTTTTCAGAAGTTAGTGATTTCATAAAGCCTCGGTCATGTTCTCAGTTAAGTAAAGTATTTGATTTTTTATTAGTTTATGGGATTTACTACTAACAAAATCACTTATACATTAGGAGAGCTAAACTGTGTGGAGCTTGAATGTGTATTACGTATGCTCAGACAACAAAAGCCCCAGCATCCTAGTTGCTTATTATCTTACTGCTCAAGTGGAATGTGTTCAAATTACTAAATTTTTTAGATGTCCTTGACTATGGCTCAGTCTGAATAGAAAAAATGAGTAGCTTTGCATTTTTTTTAAAAAGTTGCTAGGACAGGTTGTTATTTTTCTGTCCTACTTCTTCAGTGAGTTTATTACTCACTTATATTTTGAAGCTAAGAAAAGAAACCATGCATCTTGTATCTCTCAGTATTCCCTAAGCTAATTTTAAAAGAATCTGGCAACCTCAAATTCTTGTTTTTATGTCTTCTAGTTTTTATGAATTTACAAACTTAATACTAAAGTATCAATCTGGAAAAATGTTTTACCTCAAAAATAGAGTTCCTCTGGACATATTTTTTACAGACTTGTTTTTAATGTTGATCAGGATGTTTTTTCAAAATTATTCTTATTTCATCAAGGTAATTATTTTAACTGTAAGGTCAGAATTAGGCTGGGAAAATGCCAAAAGCATGACTTTGAAAACAAACGTGGTTTGAGGAGCCATCTACAGACATGGCTGGGTCAGACTTGATTTGTAGCTTACTCAATTTTAGGACTGCCTGTCAGGTTTGTAAACAGGAGTCTGCCAGATGAATTGAACACAAGGGTGAGATTAGCATATTAATAAGGTGCTGGCTACTGGCTGCCTTTTTCTCCTCCCTCTTTCCCTCTCTCCCCTCCCTCTCTCTCCCCTTCCCTGAATGAATCTAGGAACACAGACCCATGGGGTCACGTTACTAGCTGGTTTCATTCTGTTCAGTAGCTTAATCTGGCCAGGATGGTCTGTGTTTCAGATTGCGGAAGCACGAGAAGATTCTGTAACTGAGAGGAGATTCTGTAACTGAGAGGCATTCTTCAAGCTGCTGGAAAGTATTACAGAAGGAACACCTCCCAATTTTGCTTCAAGCTCTGAGAAAAAGGAGCACACAGGGGAAACTTAGTCTTGCTTGTGGATCAAAGCAAATCCTGTGGGAGCGATGAACTGGGACTTGGTGTGCGGACTCCTGGCTTGATCTTTATAGGACTGAGTTTATGTTGTTGGAACTGGCGGGCCGAGGGGCCCTGAAACCAGCAGGTGCCATCTGTATGGAGAAGAGCGGCTGTAGTCCATTTCCAATGTGTTGGGCTAAAGGTATAAATAACTTAAAAATCTGTTCAGTTTAAATTTTATTTAAATTCATTCTTTTGCACTAAAAAGGTGGATAAGAGTTTTTCAGAATTTATTTCAAGTAGACTTGTAATTAAATTTAAGGAAAAAATGGAAATTGGTGTGGTATGGGTGTGCAATTATTGCATAAAACCAATTAGACAGCTTTTCAAATAGTAAATAAAATTACAGTCTGTCAAACAGTAAATAAAATAGTAAATTCCGTTTTTATGGAAATGCATTTTAAGTGAGTAAACTGTCTTATTTTTGCTCTGTCCCATGTCTTTTAAAGTTTTATGTTGTGTGTTTTAATCAAGACATCCATATTCGTTCTGTGATGTGGGAGTTTTTCAAGAATAAAGAGACTAATTTTAACTTATAGGACTGTAAGAAAAAAGAGTAACATGAATTTTCATATTGCAAAAATTGATTTTCTTTACTCTCTGTAAAGATTGTGTATTTGATTTGAAACTCCATATTATTGTAAGATGGGCTTATCCCTAATGGTCAGCAATGCTGTGAATAAACAATTTTCCATTTTAGTGTTGTTAGGGTTTTTATTTATATAAAAATATAAAATGTGGCATTTTCATTGTAACAATACAGTATTTTGGAAGCATGTTTAGAAGTTAAAAATGCCATATAAAGCATGTATGAAAACATTTAGCTGCTTTGTTTAAAGTAGTAGTGAATATTTAACCTGAGAGATAAAGTCCTTAATGAAGAATTTAATACATGTATTTATTATTATTTTAAAAAATATATTTAAATATCATGTTACTCCACTTAGAAAAGGTGTTTAAAAGGAGGAAGCTGCACTTGGTAAAGAGCTGTGGTATTGTAAGCAGAGCTTCAGACTGAGTCGGTTCAGTGCTTCGGTTAGCAGTTTTAGTACCACCAGGATATTGATGTGTCAGCACCAAACTACAGTTTCACCATTACAGTGGTTTCCATTTATTGAGTTGTCGTCATCATCTATTAATTCTTTTCTAGGCTTTTAAACATTTCCAAAACATGATGTTTGAACTCTTTTAGTAGGATGCTCTCTGAACAAAGCACCTGGCACTTGATTATATAATAAGATCTTCAGAGTAAAGAGTTTGCGGAGTTAAATTCAAACTCCTGAATTTTAAAGGATGTTGGGTATGGGAACTTTGTAGAATTGCAGTTTCTCACCTCAGGACTGTATACATGATTGAGCATGACTGGTAATGAGTGCTCAGAGGCGAAGAGTTCTATACTTGTTGAAAGTTTGGTCTTTTCCTAGACTTGCTGGGATTCGTTTGCATAATGCCACCTCCATTGTGTGATAGCTCTCTGTTAGCCCTGATCCTTAACAGTAAGGCTCTGATTTCGCTCACAGAAAGCTAAGCTAGATTCAAGATCTATGAATCCAGTAGCAATGTGATATTAAATAATCAGCTACTGGATTTTTTAAAAATTCGAAGTGACTTGAGAAATATGAACTTTGGAAGAAAAGAGAGATTGTAGTGTTTTTGTTCATCCCAAGTAATTGATCCAGACAACTTATTTTTCTGTTATGTTTGCGGACTGGCAGAGCAAATGAGTAGAGGCGTTTTTAACTGAAATGTCATTTTGATAGAGGTCAGGGTTAGGCACGAGAGCAGAGCTCAGACATGCAGAAGATGGGAAAAGGTAAGACAGCATCCAAGTCAGAATCAGTCTGTTTGTAGGGCTGGAGCAGGTCATCTCCATAGGTGAATGTTTTTGTGTTTAGATTGTTCAGGAGGAGGTTCTGACAACACTAAGGAGCTTGTTCCCTTCGCGGGGCAGAGCACACTGCTTCCACAGTGAGCACGCTGCACGCAGGCATCTTGGTGCACTTCCTCTCCCCTTCTCGGCTTACCCTTTTGCACCAGGACAGAAAGGCAGGAAACCTTAGGTTTTTATTCTGGTTAATTTCGCTATGTGTTAAAGACAACGATATTGGTCTATAGGAATTGGCTGAATTGGTTATTTTCAAGCATAAAAGTTACGACTTGTAGATAAAGACTAAAAAACTCTAATCCAAAGAGTATCCAAATCTCTACTTGCGGTTAGACATTCTAAACCTCACATTTGATTTTGTCAGTCACATTAACCTCAAAAAACAGCTATGTCCCAATTTAAGAAGACAATTTAATAAGTATAAAATACTTATTAGAACAGGCTAAAAATAATAGAACAGACCTATATTTGTATACTTTGAATTGAAACCTTTAAAGTATTCTTAAAACACTATGGGATCTTTTCTATAATAAAGTTTATGGTACTGTTGAATTTGGTGTAAAGAATCCACCTTAGATCCCACCCATGGAAGATTATATTTTAACATATTTAAGAGGACTTTGTCGAAACATGTGTTCAACTATATCATAATTTCCTAGGCTTAAAGAGACTTTCAATTCAGAGTATTGAAGTAAATGTAAATGGTCACAGTGCTGTGTTTGATTGCAAGGCTTTTGAATTCAGAAAGCCCTGCTTGGATAGTTTTTTGGTTATATCAGTATATACATTATTTGTTTCATCTTTTTGGAAGATTGGGAAGGATTAAAGAGAGATCAGAGATTGGTTGTGAGGAATAAGTGTGTTTGTTGATTTTTTCTATATCTTGTAGTAGTGGATTGAGATTGAATATACTATTAATAGTTCGTTTGTGCAGTTCTGGATCCTGTGGTTGAAGTCATGCTTTTTCTGTATCAATATTTTAAACTCCATCCATCCATCCAAATTGCTTTGTGTACAGCCCACCTTCCCTTCTGTGTCTCAGATTCCAGTGGTTAACTGCTTGTTGATATCTACATGGGTATTTTTCATAAGCATCTGATACTTACCTGCCAGAGATGAGCCCCTTAGTTTTTGCCCCTGAAATCTGTTCCTCCCCAAATCCTCCCTGTCTTAATAAACATATTGGACCCCATCCATGCAGTTATTCATGTCACAGACTCAGGATGCCTCTCTGACACCTCCTTCCATGTATAATGAATCCATCTTTTTATCCTGATGATTCTGTATACAAAATAATTCTTGAATTCCTCACCTTCTGCCTGTGTCTGTGGCATCCACTCTGGTGCATGCCACCTTCATGTCTCTCTGGGCTGTGGGAGTTGCTTCCTGTTGATCTTCCTGTTTCCTCACACGTTCATCCTTCACACGACTGCCACAGTGACTTTGTAGAAACGTAAATCCAATGTTATTCTCTTTTTTTTTTTTTAAGATTTTATTTATTTATTTTTTCCCCCTAAAGCCCCAGTAGATAGTTGTATGTCATAGCTGCACATCGTTCTAGTTGCTGTATGTGGGACTCGGCCTCAGGATGGACGGAAAAGTGGTGCCTCGGTGCGCGCCTGGGATCCGAACCCGGGCCACCAGCATCGGAGCGCGCGCACTTAACCACCAAGCCACGGGGCTGGCCCTATTCTCCTTCTTAAGAAACTCCCCAGTGGCTTCTCCTTAGAATTGGATAAATCGCAGATCCTTCACGCGGCCTGCAAGGCCTCACCTGCCCTGGCTTCTCTCCTCTCCTCCAGCTTCAGGCCCTTCGCCTCTTGTGCTCATCAGTGGTGTGGTTATTCTGACTTGTCAGTGCCTTAAATACTCAAAGCTCTTTCCTCTCAGGCCTTTTGCACCTGGGGGTTGCCTCTTCCTGGAACTGTCTTCTCTTCCTTCTCTGCCTAGCTGACCCCTACTCATCTTTTAGGTCTCAGCTTAAATGATCTCTTATCCTTCTCAGTCTAAACCAGTTTCTCTCCGTTATTCCCTCTCTGAGCTTTCTCTTCTGGTCTTGCACAGCATTTACTGTGATTGATCATTATATATTGTATTTATTTGATTTCTGTCTTCTTTGCTAGATGGTAAATGTAACACAGTCAGGGATTATTGGCAAGTAATTGGCACAAATGAATATTACCTTCATGAATGAATCATTCTGTACAGGGTTAACTAATTCACATGCTTTGAAAACAGCTCAGTGAGAGGAGTGAATTGGTCACACATGCTACATTATAGTTCTCTCAGCAGATGTGTCTTGGTCAGGCTCCTCGAGTCTGATAGCTTCCCTGGGAATGACCCCCCTGGTCCTCTGTCGCTCCTGTGGGATCATGGCCATCAGGTCTGACAGATTGCGGAGCTAACTGACTCGTGGAGGAGACAGATTAAAAATGTATTTATATGGAAGCATATAAATATATAATTATATTTATGTAAATATCTAGATATCTATAAATTTATAGTAAAAGGTATTAAATGTTGTCCAGAGTGACTAAGTTTTATGAGCACACAGCCCAGGGAACAACTCATGGTGCCTGGCACGTAGTAGGCCCTCACTGCAGGCTGAGCTGAGTTCCAGTCCGTTCTCCCCCTACCCTGATGTCCGGTGATGTCACGAGAGACTGCCCGCCTGTCTGCTTTTATCTCTCCCACGGTGCCTCTAATAGGCTCCAGCCGCATAGCTGTATGGGCAGTTAGTTTTGTGAAAGGACCCTGCCGGGTTATGCCTCTTCATGCCCCTTTACGCTTTTGCTGCTCCTTCTGCTCGGAACATTCCTTTCCTTCTTCCTAAATGTGAAACTTTCAGGATTCCACTCCAGCACGTGGCCCATCTCCTCTCTGCCACCTGGACCACAGAGCTGGGCCCTGGCGCCTTTGTGCATTAACTCTGCACACACGGGCAGAGTTAACTCCTTCAGCTTTCTTTGCTTGTCTCGCGTTACTTGGTTGTAAACTTCTTGCAGGCCAGGTTCAGATCTTATTACTTTCTGAATCCATATGGTCAGACACAGCAGCCCTCAATAATTGTTCAGTCAAAAAAAAGTCCTGAATTGGTGGAATCTGGGGTATTTTTCTAAAGGAAGTGATGTTTGATTCAAGTGGAGAGGGTGGGCAGGGTACTCCGTGTATAAGAATTCTGCATGCAAAGGCACTGAGAAATGAAGATGTTTGGGGTGTTTGGGAGGACATGGGCCTTTCCAATGATGACGGTTTGAGCTACATTAAGGTTACTGGAGGGGGGAGTAGGAAAGGCTTGATCTTGCACCCAATTTCTTTGAGGGGTGGGGCTCTTCTTCCTGAGCTGTCACCCTGCCCCTAAAGATTGGTGTTCCCCAGGGTCAGTCCTAGGCCTTTTGTCTTGTCCCCATCCACCTACTTGGCACCCTTCTCCCTCTCCTGGGGAGCCTCATCCCCCTACGTGGCTTTGCACACCTTGTCTGCCTCTGTCCCTCGCTGTCTTTAGCCATAGGTGTCATCTCTCAGCACCTTGAATTCTTCTTCAGGTGGTGGGTGCCTTTCCCTCTGCCTGGGACACCTCTTTCCCCTCAGTTTCCCTGTGGTCCCCTGTGAACCCCTAGCCGTTCCAGCTTGGATTCCTTGATGATTTTCTCTCATAGCGCTCTTTCCTTTGTTAAACTCTTCACGTCACAGTGAATTAATTGTTGGTAAATGTTAGTGTAATGTTTTTGTGTCCCCAGCATGTAGTAGATATATTGAATAAATGAGTTTCTGATAAAGAATCTGAAAGTAATAGGTGTCTCTGTCACTGCAAAGAGGGAATGGAGATGGGGGAGCCAACAAGTAGTGAAGGAAACTTGAAAGTTCCTTAGAACTTAGGCAACGCTTGAAGAAAAATAAGGAAGACAGCTTGGCATGTGTATTCTCTGTGAAGGGTCCATCTTTGCCTCTGATGTCTTAACCAAAAGAACACGGTAAACTCCCTTTTCATTCCTATTTTGAATATTAATAACATCAACTCCCTTGCCCACAAAAATAATACAGTGGGTATTAAAATTTGTCTCTTAAATTCTTTCACTTGTTCTAGTTACATTTGGGAAAGAGGCCGCTAGTTTCCCTAGTATTCTCTTTATATGCAGTTTTAGAGCTTTCAGTTGGATGTATGGTTTTTGCCCAAATATGACCTTCTCAGTGAGGTAGGGAAAATGTGTCCCCAGTTCATGCTTTTTGTCCCCGGCTTCCATCCATCTCTCACCCTCACACCACCACCAAGTCTCCTCAACACTTGGTGTGTCCAGTACATTATGTGGACAATACATTATATGAAAATCCCTGATTGTGTCCTCTTTGACCACCGTATTTAACATGGAACCATCCTCCTGCCATCACCCCTCGCCCTCTTCTCTTTCTCCCTTGCATTTGTCACTATCTAACATACTGTGTGGTTTCTTGTTGGATTGTTTGCTGTCCACAGTGAAATGCACACCCTAGAGGTGAGGAGCCTGCCAGTCCTGCTCGGTGTACATGCCAGTGCCTCATACATAGTGGACTCTTGTAGAGAACAAATGAATCAGTGAAGTAAATCATCTTGTCTGCTTGGAACAACAGAGGTTTAAATCATGAGAAGGAAATAAGAAGGATTATGGAGATTTCTGTGAAAATTAAGAAAACTTTTGCATTCTTTCTAGTGCTTTAATGGTTAGTGACACTGATTTTTAGTGTTCACAAATCTTTGATTTCAGATTCATCTGTAATTGTTTAAACTGTAAGAAATTTATTGTAAATTCAACAGTTTTGTGTATTTCATAGCTTTATCAGTTTTCAAAAAGAAAAATCTTAACTTTAAAACAATTATCACTGAATATTTTAATTTTGTATTTAAGTAAGATTTATGCAAATTTTATAATGTTATTGATGTAGCTCACATAATTTTAGATTTATGTTTAGGTATATATTCTTTAGCTTCTTGAAGTGATACACATTTGTATTTTTATACCTTTCTTCCTGAAAAGTTGTATAAAATGAGTCAAGTTTTAAGTATTTTATAGGAGTTTGATGTTGAAAAGAAACTAGCGGTAGTAAACTTTTTCTTTGGTTTGTTTTGTGGTTCACGTAGCTGTGGTTCATTTTCTGTGTTCTTATTTTCATAGATGGTGGTGAATTTTTTTTACCAGCTGTTCACAGTATTCAGTTGAATTTGCAGGCTTATGGATAGGAAGTTTTACTAGTTACAGCAGTTTCTGGAGTTGAATTACTTTTTTTCCTGTAATATTTTGATGGGCTATGTTGAATCTATAGATCAATTTGGGAGAATGACCTGTGAACAATATCGAGACCTCTGGTGTATCTATCCAATTATGTAGGTCTTTAATTTCTCTTAGCAGTGAGTAGTGGATCTTAGTGTGGAGGTCTTGATGTTTTTTGATGCTATTGTAAAGGACATTTTTTGGTTTTTAAGTTTAATTTTCCAATTCTTGGCCTAGTATATAGAAATAAATTATCTTATTTATCTTGTGGCCTTACTGTAAATTCACTTATTAGTTCTGGTGGTTTACTTGAGCAAGTAGAAAATCCAGAGAAATCTATAATCATGTAATCTGCAAATAAAAATTTCGTTTTTGATTTTTATACCTGTTATTTCTTTGCCCTGTGTTTTTGCCTCCACTGGGACCTTCATTATGGAAGTGGAGAGGGGGCATTCGTGTCTTGTTCCGACCTTGGAAAGAAAGTGCTCAGTGTCAAATGTGATTTAGCTCTAGTTTTGTCTTCGTTTTTTTTTTTGTTTTTATAGATATCCTTTATCAAATTGAAAAACCTTCCTTTTAATTCCTTGTTTTCTGAGAGGTGTTTTTTTTTTTTAATCATGAGAGGGTGTTGAATTTTGTCAAATGCTTTTTCGGAATTGAATTTTTCTGATTGAATTGATCATATGAATTTTTCTGCTTTATTTTTTGTGTGATGAATTATGTTTTAATCCAATCTTGCATTCCTGAGATAAATCCCACTTGATCGTGATGTACTATCCTGTTTATACATTGCTAGATTCAGTATGCAATATTTTGTTTATTATTTTGTCTGTTTTCATGAGGGATATCAGTCTGTAATTTTTTTTCTTGTAATCCTTTTGTCAGGTCTTCATATTAAGGTGCTGCTGTTTTCATAAAACAAGTTGGGAAGTGTTCCCTTATGTTTCCAATTACATGATTAATTTATATAAAGTTTAAAAAACACTAACCTATAGTGACAGTAATGGGAATAGTAGTTCCATTTGGTGGGTGGTATTAATTAGAAAGGGACGTGAAGATAAAGTAGTAATGGAAATGATCTGTATCTTGGTCTGGCTGGTAGTCAGAAGGATGGAGATACACACACATATGTATATGTATGTGTGTGTGTAAAAAGTCATTGAACTGTTCACTTAAGATTTGTGCCTTTTACAAGTTGTACTTTAATACAGAACTATTAAAATTAGACTATAAATGCATCTCCCATTTTAACATTGCATTTCTGAAAATCAGGGATTGTTGTGTTTTGCAAAGGGAAAATTATATACATCAACAGAAAACATTAAACCAGTTTCCTAAAACCCAGTGAAGAGATTATATATAAACAAAATCTAAAATGTAAAATTTTAAATGCTTAAAATTTTGTTTCTTGATTACCAGACAGTATGGTTAACAGTTGCTTTATGTGGAAAATGTGCATGCTATTCACTAAACATTACGTGCATAATAAAGTAATGTAGCATTAAATAAATTTGCTAGAAAAGCATGCAGACAAAAACTTAGAATTAAAAAGAAGGCAATTTCCTAGAATTATGAAGTGAGGAGGAGAATTGAGGCTTGAAGAAAGTTGGGGAAGGAGGCTGAGAGGTTGGAGCAGAGGATTTTGGTGATGAAGGGGCAGCTCGTGCGAAGTGTCATACTGGGAAGAAGTTCCGGAGGTGCTCAGTCATTGCATGTGGCTCTGCAGTTGGGACAGTCTGATGAAGTTCTGGCAGTGGCTGGTGCTTCAGGGTGGAAACAGTGCACACTGGAGCTTTGCTTACGCTCCCATTGTTTATGTTCTGAATGCCGTTGTATGCTACTGTAAGAGGCATCATCCTGTAGCAGTCACTTGCAAGGATAAGTTCCCCACATTGTTTGACACTTTGCTTTTTAAACTCTATAGGTAATTTTGAGGTCCTACAAATTTTATTTGGATTTTAACCTGAGACTTCTTCACACATACTTTTGTTTAAAATTATATATTGAGTTTGGGAGATGTAAATATAAATTTTCCTTATACTTACATTGGCCAGAAATTGTTATATTGAAAGATGTATGTAGTCTCCCTTATTAAAAAAGGAAAAAACCAACACCTTGTTAACCAGGGTGATGCCAGCATGTTGTATGTCCCCCAAGGTCTGTTTGCTTAACTTTTTTTTTAAAGAAACAAAATACTGCTAGAATATCATATATTCATATTAATTTTTTTACTGTAAAAATCTTACTCTTTTGTAACGTTGACAGGATCATTGAGAAGATAACAATCCCAGACTGTTGAATATTCTTCTTATTTTAACTTTTATGTGAGTTCATGATAGAATGGTATACTGGTGGGATATTTTCAGTTTTGAAAAATCATATTTTTTTTTATAGGACAAGATTGAGAAGAAAATTCTACAAGAACACTTGTGCTTTATTTGGTTATTGGATTTAATAATACATTTCAAATACACCAGATTTTGTCATAGTAAGAATGATAATCTGTTGTTTATCAAAAAATTGAGAAGGATTCATAAAGCTATGAAGCATAACAGGAAAGATACTGATTAGGGGCTTTTGAAGTATGAATTAAATGGGGGAGGGGAGGGTCTTGCGGGATTTCCATTTAGAGAACAATCCTACTCAGAACTCCTGTTTTCTTGGCCTAGAGAATTTAGGTCATCCCTCTTTAACAACTGCTGTCATCTGTTGAATGCTAACTTTGTTTCATACATCTTGCTAAGCACTTTACACTTATTATCTCAACTCACAGGTTCGGTATTATTACTTCCACTTTACGGATACTGAACCTATAGTACTTGAAGAGTCATATAGTTGTGAGGAGGGGAGCCAGGAACCGTTCTTAACTTTATTAAGCAACATGTACTGCTCCTTAATCAAGACATTGCTCAGGTGTCACTGCCTGTAAACCTTCCCTGAGACATACATGCTTCTTCTGTAGGATTTCCAGCCTTTATTTATAGGCTGCTTTTAAAGGTTTATTTGTGTGATTTAGGTGAAATTTTAGCTGTCCTGTAATCTATAGGGTGTCTTGCCCATAGAAAGTAAAGGAATGGCGCATAATTTAGTCTCAATATTCTGAGGGAAGTACCTAACCAGTGAAGTCTTCAAAGCCATAGCAGTTGAAATGCTGTTGTGATACATTATTTTCCCCATTGTGGGTGTTTGCATATATAGTTTTAAAAACTTTATTATGGAAAATTTCTGTTAAAACATAGTACATTGAACGTGTTCTTGAACTCAGAATTGGGGATGAGGAGAAATTAGGTGTGCTTTTTTTCTCCTTGGCCCCCAGAATCCTGGGAGGAGGCTTTTACCCGACCCTGGGAGGAGATGGAAACGTTCTTTTCTGAGGAGACAGGCCAAGAGAATAGGCAGATTCTGACCTTCAGGGACCTCTAGGTGAGTGTCTGCTAATGTGCTTAGCACATGGGCCGTCAGTCGCCCTCAGGCACAGGATTCCTTGACAGACAACCCGGTATTTAAAGACAGCCTCTGCTTTCAGGCTGTTCCATCAAAACAGGGAAAACAATTCACGGACAAAAAAGATGGAACAGCAAGCAGAAGGAAGCTAAAAGAGCAAGAAGAAATTTAAATCTCAGTGTAAGATCTCCAGAGAGCTAAGAAGATACTGCATCCATGAAAGACCAACAGAATTCTTTTTAAAAGTACATTCAGAGAACAAGAAAAATAAAAGTAAGAAAGCAGAACTAAACTCAGTAGAAGCATTGGGAAATAATGTGGAAGAGATCTCTCAGAACATGGAAAGAAAACTGAAGGATAAAAGAGAGAGAATAGGGGCCAGCCCCGTGGCTTAGCGGTTAAGTGCGTGCGCTCCGCTGCTGGCGGCCTGGGTTCGGATCCCGGGCGTGCACCGACGCACCGCTTCTCCGGCCATGCTGAGGCCGCGTCCCACACACAGCAACTAGAAGGATGTGCAGCTATGACATACAACTATCTACTGGGGCTTTGGAGGGAAAAAAAAAAAAAAAGAGAATAGGATGCTGAATTTAGAAGGCCCAACATCCAAATGATGCGAGTTGCAGAAAGAGAAAAAGGATAAAATCATCAAAGAAACGATGCAAGAACATTTTCTGCAACCAAAGAATAAGGGTTTCCAGAGTGAAGGTTCCCAAATATTGAAGCCCCTGTGGCTACCTCTCCCTCCTTCCAGCACTGAAATGGCCATTTTTCTGCTCTGTACAGCACCCAGTGCAGCTGTGATATAATAATTATATCATGATTTTGGTCTTTTCCTTTACAGCTCTTACTACAATTGTCATTTTTAAATAGTACTTATTACAGTTGTAATTAAGTAATCGTGTGTGTGTGTATGTATCTGTATCTCCTGACTAGGCTGAAAGCTCTTCAGGGTAGGGTTATATCTTTTTTAAATTTTTTTTCTTCTGTATCCTTCTGTACCACACCTTCTGTATCCACACATCTATTACAGTGCCTAGCCTAGTAGTTGGCTCAATAAATATTTTTAGAAGTAATTAATCTCATGGAAGTGTGGCACATTTGTTTGCCTGCAGGGGACAGGCATGAATGAATGAATAGATGAAGCAGAGGGGCTATGAAAAAGCAGATAGTAGCAATAATAAATTGCAGCTGGGGGCTGGCCAGGTGGCGTAGCAGTTAAGTTTGCGCATTCCGCTTCGGTGGACCGGGGTTCGCCGGGTCGGATCCTGGGCACGGACCTGCTTACTGCTCATCAAGCCATGCTGAGGCAGCGTCCCATATAGAAGAGCTACAACTCTAAAACTATGATACACAGCTATGTACTGGGGCTTTTGGGAGGAAAAAAGAGGAAGATCTGCAACAGATGTGAGCGCAGGGCCAATCTTCCTCAAAAAAAAAAAGAGATGAATTGCAGGTGGCGCTTGGCTGAGGCCAGTAGAGCCTGGTAAAGACTGATGATAGGAGAGTGCTGCCACTCAGCTGTGTGTTGCCATGCAGCAGTGCGCCCTGGTAGTGACCAAGTTTTCAGGAGAAGATGTAAACCCAGTAAACCCACAAGCAGCAGGACTAGGGGAGCAAGAGTGTGGTCTCGAGGTAGACTGCCTGGCTTTGAGTCTTATGTACTAGTTGTGTGGCCTTGGGCAAGTCACTTCTCTGTTCCCACATCTGGAAAGTGGAGAAAATAAGGTTATTATGAGGATTAAGTGGTTTCATTGTTAAGTGCTTAAAACAATCCTGGCATGGTAAATGTTGCATAAATAATTACTTAAACCTCTGGAAGCCCCCAGTTCTGGATTCACATCTTCTTGTCTCATGAGTGGCCTTTACCGTAATGAGTTCCAAACCAGACAGTCCAAATCAATCTCTGCTTATTAGGAAAATCACTCTTTATTATGTACAGCAGTTTAACTCCACACTGGGAGTCTGCCATTTTGCTGTTTTGATTTTGCAAAGTGTTCCCCAAAGAGAGAGAGAGCCCACGGGAGTATTTTCCCAAAGGTAAATTGGTCTCCTCCTTAGGAGTACAAAGACTCAGTCATAGCTATGAAATTATACTTTTTTGAAAAAGGCTTCCAAGGGCCCAAATCAGAATATCAGATCCCCCTCCCCCTAGCTTGGGAGCAGATTCGGCAGACCAAGGCTTAGTCCCCTTTCCAGAGTAAACTTGCAGAAGTCAGAGTTCCCTGCTTCCCCCTCCCTCCTTAACTCGAGGCTTAACAGAAGCGCCTCCTTCTTCTGGCATGAGTTCTTGCACTTAGGTAAGAATTCAGGCATTTAGGCCTGCCCTGTTCCCAGTAAGAAATACCAAACCGAATTAATCTTATTACTTCCTACCCATCCCCCTTCCCCAGACAAACAGTATCTGCCCCTCTTGTGTTCCTTATCTCAGTGGAATGGTATTACTTTCCCACTCAGTTGCCCAAGCCAGAAAAATGGCTGCTGACTTTCTCACCTTTAGTCCTACACATGCGATTTAATCAATCTTGGTTTAATCCTCTTGGTTTTTTATAGCTCTCAAATCTTTCCACTTCTCAGGCCATAGTTAGTGCTGTCTGGATTATAACAAAGCCTTCTGATTGGTCTAAAGGGACTTAATTGCTGCTCAGGTGCATATCCTAACACCAGCCAGGCTCCCCACCTGCCTCTAGAGCTGGGTCTTGTCTTGCCTCCCTGCCGTTTATATTCAAGCCCTTTGGCCTTTGTATTGTGGCTCCCTGGATCACTCTCACTTCCACCTGCAACTGTATCTTTTGTTGGATATAACTTTTGATATACCCATTCTCAAGATCCCAACTTGGAACTCGTATTCTGTAGGAATCCTGACCATGCCCTGAGTCTGGCCGGTACCTGTTGTTTTCCCAGCATCCCTACTAGCGGCACGTTCTTAGTGCACTTGCCTGTGATGGTCTTTCTCAGGAGGGCAGTAGGGGCAGGGACTGTTTCCTGTTGCCCACCCTATCCTGATGATCACTCTGTCTCTTTCCTATTAGTCTACCCTGATTGCCTAGGAGAGTGCCTTATACATAATCTACTCTGCATTGGGGGGAGGGGTGAATTAGTAGGTGGAAAGTGAATAAATATGCTAAAGAAAATTATAATAAAACAATATAACTTAGTACTTTTCATACAGGTCGCTTAGTGCTGTGGTTCCCAGACAAAATTTGCATAGGGATCGCATGGTGATCTTGTTCAAGTACAGATTATGGTTTTTTTTTTTTAAAGATTTTTTATTTATTTATTTACTTTTTCTCCCCCATAAGCCCCAGTAGATAGTTGTATGTCATAGCTGCACATCCTTCTAGTTGCTGTATGTGGGACGCAGCCTCAACATGGCCGGAGAAGCGGTGTGTCGGTGCGCGCCTGTGATCTGAACCCGGGCCGCCAGCAGCAGAGCGCGCACGCTTAACCGCTAAGCCACGGGGCGGGCCCCAGATTATGGTTGAGTAGGTTTGTGGTGGGGCTCTCACAAGCTCCCGGTGATGCCTCTGCTGCCGGTCCGTGGACCATACTTGGAGTAGCAAGCGTCTCATGTGGCAGTGAAAGCGCATTCTTTGGAGCCAGCACATGTAGCTGTATAATTTTGGGTGAGTTACGTAGCCTCTCAATGCCTCAGTGTCCTCATTTGTAAATAAGGTTACGAAAAGGACCTACCATATAGGGTTGGTGTGTGGATCAGATGAATCAAATGAATTAATAGAATGATCCTGCCACATAGTGACTGGTATACAAGTGTTTGCAGCTTAATTGTTGGCATGTCATCACCATATTATATAGCAAATTATAGGTCTCATGGTCTCTGTACATGTATTTATATTTAATCCTTTTGATAATCCTGTGAAATCAATGCTATTACCACACTGTTTGCAAGTTCAAAAATGGAGAGTCTGGTTAAATGACTTGTTGAAATGTTAACCGTAAATATTCATGGAGCAGGATTTTAAAGGTAGTCCTTCTGTCTCCTGTCTCAGCATCGTGACACCATAGCTACTCCTAATTTAATTTTTTTAACTAAGTGCTGGGAGTTGGTTTTAAGAGACTAAAATGTTAAGATGATGATCAAAGCCTATTAAACATATTTAGAAGCTATTAATTTTTCATTGTGAACTACTAGACAAGACTATTTTAATGAACTGATGAATTCATGCCCAAATGTTCAAGGGAAGCTTCATGGAGAGTTTGGAACTTTTTCTCTGCATGACTCCTGGTGGAGTCTAGTTGCCCTGCCTCCCTCTTCTTGAGCTCGCTGGGCTCTGTTTGGGTTGCCCTCTCTACACTGCAGACCAGAAGTTGCCTCCTGGCAGAGAACCAGGTCTCACTTCATCTGTTGCCCTCCTTCAGGGGTCACAGTCACGTGCTGCCTGTGTCCAGTGTGTGGAAACAGCTGCTTCCTTTGTTGTGTGCAGTTTTCTAGTTTGGGGGACGAGGGGTAATCCAGACCCCGATACTCCCTGATTTTTGAGTCTCAGTTTTTCTCCTCTGTATATTGGGGTTAATGTTTACGTCTCAGGATTTGTATCAGGATTAAATTAAATGAGATATTATAACAAACCTGTTTAGGTACCTAACACATTGGCAATACTTAGTAAAAGGCTTTTTGTTTATGTTTTTGTTTTTTACCTTGTAAAACTTGAACTCAATTTTGGCTTGTTTAATAGAGACTAGGCATATGCGATCTTTGAGTAAAGTTATGTATTTTAATTATGTGTTTAGTGAACATCTGCAGAGTCACCTGACTTGGTTTCCGGTCAGTGTTGGTTGTGTGGTCTTCACGTGCCAGACAGCAGGGCCAGTAGGAAGACCCTACATTCTGTTCAGATGGGCCCCCGTGTCTTTGCTCCCCTTTGCAGCAAAATGCCGTGAGTTCCTTATATTTCCTGTCTGTACCGCCTTTCTTTACACGCTCTCTGGAACACACTCTCATCAGTCTTTTCTCCCCACCATTCACTGCACTGAAACCACTGTCTCAGGGTCACCAGTGTCTTCTAAGTTACCAAATGCCGAGGTTCTTATTTTGGCCAGGTAGTGTGTTTGACACCTCTTTCTTCTGGAGACATTTCCTTGACTTGGTTTCTAAGTGATTACTCTTGGTTTATCTGCTAACCTACTGGCTGCAGCTTCTTAACGTCCTCTGGCAGTTCCTCCTTATCTCCATAAACATTACAGAGGGCTAGACTCAGTTTTTAAACCTCCTTCAAGTTGGCAAGTGGCTTTAAAGGGGGATCAGATGTGAAAGAGTTAAGAGGCACGAAGGGGTGGCTGCATGCTTGACCATCTCTAATCATCCCAAGGCTCTGAGACCCAGTACAGAGTACAGTGCCTGGAGATAATTGCAGTGGATCAAGGAGTCAACTTTGAAAAAATACTAAGAACAGAAGATCGCAAGGAAATTTGAGGAAAACAGGAACTCTGTTAGGTAAGAGTGCTGTGGAATGTGATTGTGGAGCATGACAAGGAGAACGTGGAAGCTTTGAAGCTTGTGTAGGCCAAGTACATTTGTAAAGAAGAGGTGCGGCAGAAGTGCTCCATCCCCCAGCAGAAAGTCTCGTGATGTTTTACTGTTTGAAGGAATCTGATTGAGGTAGTTTCTTTCTAAGGAAAGCTTTTTGATGCTATATGCAGTGTATTAGATATAAACTTAGAAGCATTTAAGTGCTGAAGAAATTATTTAATGTAGGTTTTTCCTATATTGATTTTAACATCTGCTTTAATAAATTAATTTCACTTTACATCTTTAAATATATAATTTAATTGTAAAATAATATTGCAAAAAAATATTTTAACCATGTTTCTTTCATCTGGGAAATTTACGATTAGTACAAAGAAGTGTTTGAGAAAGTATATCATGATTTATGTGCTCAGTAGAAGTAATTAGGAATCAGGCACAGACTTACTCAGCCTGGCTCCAGGGAGACAGTCCTTACTATTGTGATTTCCAGGAGACCTGGGGGGTCATGTCATGGACACAGATTCACCCAGCCTCCCATCCATCTGTCCAAGCACCCATTCCATCTAGCCACACTTCCATCCATTCTTCTTCATCACATTAGCTACCATTTACTGAATGACAACAGGAATGATAAGGAAATAGACTTCCTCCTACGTTCTTACTCTCCCCGTTGCCAGTCAGTCCCAGAGAAGCTGCAGTAGAAGTATCTGTTACAAGGTATGGTGGATCCACCAGATCGCCTCATGAGATTTCCTGTGCAGGGCTAATGGAGTCTGCTTTAGACGACTTTCTTCCTTTCATTCATTTATCCATCAGTATGCATTTAGTTATTCCTGTTGCTGTTGTGACTATAGTAGTGAACAATTATGTGTTTGTATGTTTGTTTGTGGGTGTGCGCACGTATTGAGTAAAGTGGACTACTTCACTGAGCTTCAGGATTTTAGGGGCAGAGAACATTGTTAGGCTGGGCTTAAGGGGCTCCTTGGTGTTTAGATGTGTAATGCACCTCAACTGAAAGAGTTTTTAAAGCTTCAGTCTCACACAGTTGCAGCCAAACCACTGAGTAGCTTTGTGTCCTTGGAATATAGACTGTCTTTTATCCTAGACTTTTATATCTGCATAGCAGAGCTAGTACCACCCACCTCTAACAGTCATGGTGAAAATGAAATTAGATGAGATAATGTATGTCTTTGCCTTGCATGTGGAGCCACTCAGTAAATGGCAATTTTAATTATTTGTAATGAATGTTAGTGCTGGCAGATATTTGACTCCCTTGGTGGGACTGTTGATCTTAGAGCAGGGATCCATGGATGAGTTTTAGGGGATCCATGAATTTTGCAGTCATATACAAAATTTTCTGGAGAAAATGTCTATATTTTTCAACAGATTCTCTACAGTGTTTATCATCAGTAGCTACATATGTGCATAAATACAGTTAAGAACTCCTTTCACAGAAGATGGTAAATGAACAGTAATTTGGTATTTGCCAGCATCACTCATTTTACTTGTTTTGCAAAATGGCATGTGCATATACAATTAGAAGAGAGGCAGAGGCAGAAATGCACAAATCAAGAACAATTGGCATTTGTAAAAGGTGCCCGTGTGAAGTGCTTCTTTGATTGATGACTGTGGCTCAGGCAATTGATTTTAGCTGGTACACTTTGGCATTGCCTGTTGCTTTTGGTCAGTTGTTGGATAAGAGTCTTCTGGCAAACCTTTTTGTTCTCATTTTTGTAAATAAAGGTGTATAAGTGAAGTATAGCATACATACTGTGAAATGCACAAATCATATATATTGTGGTGCAGTTTTTACTGCTGCCTTCCATATCAATGTTTAGAATGTTGCCAGCTCTCAGCAGCCTCCCTCATGGTCCCTTGTAGTCAGTATCCTGTGAAAGGTGACCAACATTGGTTTCTGTCACCATGACTCAGTTTTGCCTGTTTTTGAATTTTATGTTTTCTTTTGCCTATTGCCTGTTGTAATAAGGTTCATTCATGTTGTTGCATGTAGCACTCATTTTTTATTGCTGTATGGTATACCATTTAAGAGTACACTGCGGCTTATTTTATTATTGATGGATGTTTGGGTTGTTTTCCAGTTTTGAACTATTATGAATAGTGCTGCCGTGAATGTCGCATGTGTCTTTTGGTGAAGATGTGTATGTGTTTTTCTTTGGCGTGTACTTAAGAATGAAATGGCTGGTCATAGTATATACATCTCATCAGCTCTCGGAGAAATGGTTTCCCAAAATGGCTGTATCAGGCTGCACCTCAGCTAGCAGTGTATATAAGCTCTGGTTGCTCCACATCTTTGCCAGCACTTAGTATTGTTGGTTTTTAAAAATTTGGAGCCATGAAAAATGTACTTTTAAAAAAATCAATTTGTAAAATTGAGATAAAAATCACCATTTTGGAGTGTACCATTCAGTGGTTTTAAGTATATACACAAGGTTGTGCAACCGTCACCACTCTCTAGCTCCATCACTCCAAAAAGAAACCACATGCCCATTACCAGTCACTCCCCATTTTCCCTCCCCACAGCCTGTGGCAACCACTTACCTACTTTCTGTCTCTCTAGATTTGCCTGTTGTGGACTTTTCATATAAATGGAATCGTATGACATGGCCTTTTGTGTGGCTTCTTTTACTTAGCATAATGTGTTCAAGGTTCACCCATGTTGAAGCATGAACCAGTACTTCATTCCTTTTTATGGGTGAATACTGTTCTGTTCTCTTGTATGGCTGTGCCACAGTTTGTTTATCCATTCATGTTACTGAATGTTCTCATTGTTCTGTTGGAATAGAGAAGATGGAAATTATTAAGCAGTATCTTTACATTTGTTTCTTAATATCACCTCTGGTTGATTAACTGTAGTTTATCGGAGTTTGCCTCAGAGCACATGGAAGATTGTCAGGAAAAGCAACAGCAGCTACCTGCGGGCGCTCCTAGAGACAGTGGAGTGTGCAGGATGCGTGCATCTCTCGTGTCATTTCGGCTAGTGCTCTCCTGGAGGCCCTTCTCCTTTACTTAGGCCACTTCTGGGCCATTTTCCTCATCATGGTTTCTCAGAACCCGTTTTTCAGCCATCTCAGCTGTTTTCGTTGTCTGTCTTTAATTGGATCTTAGCTCAGTGCAGTGGCTTTGTAGTGATATTTAAATACCTAGCTGTCTGATGGGAGAGGAAAATGATAACACAGCAGTCACAAGAAATGGTGGAACCCATATTGTGGCTGGTTTTCCATTTGGCTTAAGCCTAATAGAATAAGGCCCTTGGATCAGTTTGGTCCCTGTTGGATAACAAAGTGGCCTTTTTTTCTTGGTTGATTCATCAAATATTTCACTTTTTGTAATATATCATTTTTTCAGGGTACTTACCGTACAGTTTTCCCCTTAGCTATCCAGTAAGTAGTGGAGAGTAACTATAGCATCTAAGACTATTAGCTAGTGAATGTCTGCTGCTCAGTGGAGCCTGTAGAGCTTGCACTGGTTCAGTTGTTATGTGTGCCATAGCTGTCATTAATGTCTGGATCCCATGCTCTAGATTGGGAACTAGCCAGGGGAGCAATCTGAATGCAAACCAGTGAAGTACAGTTTTTTCAGACCCTTCCCAGCAAATTTCCACATCGAACTATTAATAAAATGCAAGTAACTGGAGAGTTCATTTTGATTCAGTGTGCATGAGACAGTCACCTGATTTCACAAAGAATAATTCTGTGGTTATGCATTGAGAGGACACAAATATATTGTATATGATAACTGGCTTTTAACAATTAGTCTGTACTTAATTGGTCCGAATGGGGAGTACAGATACCCTGAGAGAATTTAAGTAGATCATGTACTAGGTTCTGTGTAGCTCCCTGAGGAAAATCATTGGCCCACACTGTCTGTCCTTAGGCTCATGTTTTTTCCTATTCCTTGTATTCCCTACCCTCCATTGGGGCTCAACGAAATACCAGTATCATTGGTTAATTATTGGGGCCTAGAGCCTAGTTTAGGTGTCTTTGGGTTAATAATCTAGTATTTAATATAAAAGGAAATGTGATTCTTAGTTTTGGGGTGAAATATAGCACTATTTGGGTTCGTAGGTTTAGTTCTAATATCTTTGTTAGAGAGGTTGAGGGATAGAGAATAAAACAGGCAGTTAGATGGTCAGCTGATGTGATTGTTTTGGAAAGACAAAGAAAGGAAAGAAGATAGTAGAGAGGAGGGCAAAAAGGTCTAGAGTGGCTATTTAAAGTTTAGTGGATGGAACCAACACAAGATAAAGAAAGCATGCATTGGGATGTCCAAATATCAGTCATTTTTGGTCGGGCCAGTTGGGTTATCTGATTAAGACCTCCTGGTTTCATTAAATCAGACTAGACAACTGTCTTCATAATACCGGAAATAGTCGAAACAGTAAGATCTGCATGTTGTGTATAGTGCCTCCAGGACATTTCTTTTACCTTCACAGGTATTCTTAGTATAGGCTTCAGTCATAATAAATGTGATATTCTTAAGATGTTGTCACAAATAAGTCACTATTTCCTTTCCCATTTTTAATCAGATGTGTCCAAAGAGAGAGCCCCTTTGTTTCCGTAGCATGCTGAAATCGTAAACAACCTTGGAGGCCTGTCTCCTGTAGGTATAGATTTTTAACTCTTAAGCTTTAAATGTCAGGACATCCTCCTGTTAGAGCTGTCTGTGCAGCCACCTGAGCACATTGAGGGGACTTCTGTAACTCAGTGATCAGAAGTTTAGGAAATCTAGCACAGAGTATACCTTAGTTATTTTTAATATTCTAAATTGAGAAAGCACTTAAAGTACAGTTTTGTGTTTTTCAAGTCCAAAAAATGAGAAGGATTTAGCAGTGTTAGAAATGCCCAATGTAGAAAGTTACTGTAGTATTTTATTAAGAAAGGAAAAGATCAGTTCTCTATCTGGATCCCAAGAGAGGATCTCTTTAACATTTGCTTTAGGAGTTAATTAGATATATGGAAAAGATTATTTCAGATTATTTCTAGGTTTTCCTCCTTTTATAAAAGAACAGATCACGGTGTTGTCCAGTGGCCATCAGTGGACTGCCAAAGCTAGCTGGGTGTGTCATGTCTTCTGAACTGTTGCTTTTCTTAATTATCATTCATAACTTTTCTTTATTCAGTAATTTTAATATATTTCTGTGTGTCTGAGTTTAAATATACACAAGTAGGTTATCATACACTTAATGCTTTTAATTTTTTATTTAAAACATATTTATCTTATCAGCACTTTATTCATTTGGGTTTTATAGTCAGAAGCCCACCCAGATTCAAGGAGAAGGAATGTAGACTCTGCTTCTTGAAAAGTGTTTCAAAGTCACATTGGAAGAAGAGCATTGGGAATGGGAGACATTGCTATAGCTACTTTTGGAAAATATAAGCTGCCACACATTGATATTATAATATTAAACATTTAAATAGTTTAATGTTAGCTTCTCTGTCTAGTAAAATCAGTATAGGAAATTTAGGATATTTAGATTAGACTTTTTATGAGAAACCTAAATCTTGTATAAAAGAACAAAGTTAGGGAGAAGAAAACTTTTATGCCATTCTAGTTTAAGGATTTTCTTTAACTAGGATCATTACCAAATTCTTAAAAACTCTTTAGACTTGTTTGTGTCTTAATTTTTTTTCAATTGAGCTGTATCAATTTGCATTCTCTGCTTCTTCTCTTGTATTCTGTCAAGCATCTCAAGTTCTATTAAAGGGCTGGCATATTTCAAGCATAATGAGGTTGCTGTCTTGGTGGGATCTTACTATGTACAATAAATATAAACTAGGGAACTCTGGAGTAAGATGTTCGTTATGGTCCTTGCACTTTTCTCCCTCTTTTGTATGTGCTGTTTTATGGAGCATTTATATCAGATTGTGCCGTGAGCCTTGGAGTCAACTCTAGGGTTTGTCAACATCTTGTTTCCTCACACCCTGGCTTGGGACTGCCCTCTTTCTTTGTAGGCACCAAGAATCCTTGAGATGTTTCTTATGTTAATTAAAGGGAGACCTGAAACTCTGGACAGCTCAGCTGTGATCACTGACGTGCCGTCTGTGTTCCCATTCCAGTAAGCACTTAGATTCTTTGCTGCAGTGGTGACTTTAACCGGGCAGTCTGGCTGAGAAGTTAGAGCTCTCTGGTGCCTGAGCCAGGACTTGGCAGTGTGGTCAACAGACTAGTGTTGGTGCTGGAACTGTTAACAATCTAGGACAAAATAAGAGTAGAATTTGTGTAAGCATCTAGAAACCTTTATAGAAATTTTGTTAATTGACTCTGATGATAGAAGTTTTGTGCCTGGCTTTTGTGTCTTTTATTTTTAAATTTCATTTTTCTAGAAATTTCACTATATTTTACAAAAGTATTGATCTATGACAGGTTGGAAATCAAAACAAAACAAAGTTGGTCCTTCACCACAGATAGTTTGAAGAGTATGGGCCTAAGCCATGTAAAATCAGTTTCAATTTTTAAAATCTTTTCATTTCCTCTTCTTTGAGAGTTTTTTTAAAAAAGATATTCTGTAGTGTGCACAAGTAGCAGATGCCTATGACTGGTTAGTCTTGAAGAGTTCTAAGAAATACAAGTGGCCACAGATTACAGAGGGCTACAATTACAAAACCCTGTAAAACATACCTCTCTGTGGTGAGGAGGGTGAAGGGCTTTTTTCATTTAGAGACACAGAGAATTAGCAGCTCCAGTTGTATGACTTTAGTCATGGGTCAAAAACAAATACAGGACCGCACAGACAACACAGAGAATTCTGTTAATTGTTTGGGAACAGAATAGTCAGCGTAGCAGAAAGCAGCTCTTGGGACTTCTCATTCCGTAGTTGAGACCATCCCTCAAACTGACCAAACCGTGGTTTTGTGACTGCCTAAGAGGTGACCCAGATGCCAGGATCTCATAATCCTCAAGACCAGCAAAGAGACAAACGTGAATGCCACCAACAGGGAACGTGGGTGTTAACAGAATCAAATACAGAACTATCCAGAGGAGTCAAGGAAGGCTTGATGGTGGAAATGTTGCCAGTTTGAGAATTTAAAGCACAGATAGGATTTTGACAAACAGATGAAAGCACTAAACTGTAGAACAGAATCACATTCTATCATGGAAAACTGCTTCACTGTTATGATGGTAACATGATAACACTGGTTTATCTTTCACAAAATGTTTTGGCCTACTCTTTGAAGACTTATGAAGAATTTTGCCATTGATTTTGGGCCACAGAGGTATATTCAGATTCTGTCGTGTTTTCAATTTAGCTTCTCCCTTGCCGTGCTTGATATTATGAGTAGTGAATTTTCATCGCCAGTGTATCAGCTCTTTTGACCACTCTGGAGATGCAGTCTTTCTTTTTAGGAAGCAGTTGATACCATACTTCATTTCGTCATCCTTCATATCTAATTTGGGCAGCAAAAGAGATGGCTAAAATGATCAGAAGTACAGTTGATTTTGTTTGATGATCCAGTAGCCTTGCTAAATTCATTTATTAATTCCAGTAGTTTATCCGTAGATTCTTACAGATTTTCTTCATACATAATCGTGTAGTCTGTGAATAATAATAGTTTTATTCCTTCCTTCCCAGCCCTGTGCTTTACTTATCTTTTTTGCCTGTGGAACCTGGCTAAGACTTTCAGAACAGTATCATATTAGAAGTGATAGTGGTGGGCATCCGTGACATATTCCCAGTCTTGAGGCGGAGTGGGACTCTTCACTAGTGTTTAAGTTTAATGTAGATACTCTTCATCAGATTAAGGAAATTTCTTCCTATTTCTACTTTACTAAGAGTTCTTTTTTTTTTTAACTTTATTTATTTATCCCCCCAAAGCCCCAGTAGATAGTTGCATGTCATAGCTGCACATCCTTCTAGTTGCTGTATGTGGGACTCGGCCTCAGCATGGCCGGAGAAGCGGTGCGTCAGTGTGCGCCCAGGATCCGAACCCGGGCCGCCAGCATCAGAGCGCGTGCACTTAACCGCTAAGCCACGGGGCCGGCCCTACTGTACTAAGAGTTCTTATCCTGAGTGTTGGGTAACTTTATCAGATGCTTTTCTGCATATATTAAGAAAACTATGGCTCTCCTCCTTTCTGAAAATATGATGAATTATATTGATTTTTTTTTTTAATTAAGACTATACTTTTGGAGCAGTTTTAGGTTCACAACAAAATTGAAGGGAAGGTACAGAGATTTCCCACATACCCCCTGCCATGGATACATGCATAGCCTCCCCCATAATCAACATCCCCCACCAGAGTGGTACATTTGTTACAATCAGTGAACCTACATTGACACATCATAATCATCCAAGGTCCATAGTTTACCTTAGGGTTCACTCTTGGTGTTGTACATTCTATGGGTTTGGACAAATGTATAATGACATGTATCCATCATTATAGTATCATACAGAGTATTTTCACTGCCCTAAAAATCCTTTGTGCTTCACCTGTTCATCCTTCCCCCACCCTCCAACCTCTGCATCCACTGAAATTTTTACTATCTCTATGGTTTTGCCTTTGCAGAATGTTATATAGTTGGAATGATACAATATGGAGCCTCTTCAGACTGGCTTCTTTCACTGAGTAATAGGCACTTAAGGGTCCTCCATGTCTTTTCATGGCTTGATGGCTCATTTTTTTTTTTCTACTGCTGAATAATATTCCATTGTTTGCATATATCACAATTTGTTTATCCATTCACCTACTGAAGGACATCTTAGTTGCTTCCAGGTTTTGGAAATTATGAGTAAAGCTGCTCTAAACATTGATTGCTTTTTGAATGTTTAGCCACCTTAGTATTCCTCACATAAACTCCTCTTGGTCATAATACATTATTCTTTTTAAATATTGCTTGATTAAATTTTCTAATATTTTGTTCAAATTTTTGCTCCTGTGTTTATAAGAAAGATTGATTTGTACCCTTTCTCATATTGTCCTTGTCAGGTGTTGTATCACTGTTTTGCTGGTCTCATAAAACAAGTTGGGAAATGTTCCCTATTTGTGCTCTAGAAGAATTTCTGTAAGATTAATATTATTTCTTCCTTAAATTGTTGGAAGAATTCAAATATTCCTTTGTAGGAAGAATTTTAATTAAAATTGACTATCTTTGATAAACTAGATCTATTTAGATTTTATATTTCTTGTTTCGATTTTGGCAAGTTGTACTTTGCAGGGAATTGTGCATGCATCTAAATTTTCAAATTCATTGGCATAAAGTTGTTCATAGTATTCTCTTATTGATATTTTGATATTCTTTCAGTACCTCTTATTATTAATATTCTTTTATCTGTTCTCCTTCATCCTTGATAGTGCTAGTTTTTGCCTTTTTTCTTTTTTCCTTGATTAGTCTTGCTAGAGATCTTTCAGTTGCATTATTCTTTTCAAAGAAATAACTTGATTTCGTTCACCTTCTAAATTGTACTGTTAGATTGGATATGTAGATCATTAACTTCCAATCTTCATTTCTAATATATACATTTAAAAGTATAGATTTTAATCTAAGCACAACTGGATCTGCATCCAGTTTTGATATTTCTTTTCATTGTATCATTCAATTCAAAATACTTTGAGTTTCTTTTTGGTAATGGGTTAGTTGAAATATGTTGCTTGATTTCAAGGCAATTGGGGATTTTCTAGTTCTTTTGTTGTTGTCCAGCTTAATGCTAGACATAGCATACTCTAGATAGTTTTAGTCCTTTGATATTTACTGAGTCTTGGTCTTTCATTCAGCCTGTGGTCAGTTTTAGTAAATAGTAAATATTTCACTTGCAAAGATGAATTGCTATTGGGTGTCATGTTTTCTGTGTCAATTAGATCAAGTTTGTTAATCGTGCTGTTTAGGTCTTCTGTGTGGTGCCAAAAGCGGCAGGGTGTAATCAGGTGCACTTCTAATCCCTCCACCTATCTTCAACTTCCCGTTGCTTTTAGAGGCTCCTTCTGGGCTTGGGTTCAGGATTGGTGACAACCAGCAGAGTGTGTAACTCAGTTCTCCACCCCACCCTTCTCACCAGGGTCCCAGGCCCCTTGCCCTCATAATTGGGTCTCCCACTGCCAAAAGCTCTGCTGGTTTCTTTCTCATTAGTGGCTTTTTCTTGGATCCTCAGGCTCTTGAAGACCCAGAATTGGCAAATGTCCTTGGGAAGAGTCAGCCATGAAGTACCTCCATCGTGTCACTTTTTGTCTTGGTTGCCTCAGAATGTCTCGGACTCCAAACGTTATTTGGATTGTTCTTTTATCTGGCTTTTCTAAGTTTTCTCAGTGGGAGTTTTAGTCTTGCCCAAGCTATTCTCTCATATTCAAATGGAAGTCCTCCAGGCACACTTCAAAAAAATTTAGTTGTTTATGCTTTTTGGTTTGGTTTTCTTTTCAGTCTGACTCTCCTGCTAACTGACTGACTAAGCAGGAGGACCTTGTTTTAACTATAGTTTTTTCGTCACCAGTGCCTAGTATATATAATGACTACTTATTGAATTTTTATTATATGAAGAAAGAACTTGTGTCTCATGTAAAAATTTTAAAAGTAAGCAGCAAAATTAACATGTTTGGCTTTCTTGTGAGATTTTCCCACAAATTTAAAGGCTGTGATTTTAAAAGAAGAGGGAGGGTTAAGTTACATTGGTTATAGATAACAGTGAATTTTTGACAGAGCTGAATTAGGACTCCTGGCCTTTAAAAATTTTGATTAACAAATGTTTATTATGCTGCCGTGAATCAGGTACTGCTCTGGGTGCGGGGAGAATACTGTGATTATCTTGGTAGATAGGTCCCACTTCTTCTCAAGTTCCCCTTCTGCATATAACGTATCATAGGGAGAGAGTATAGAACAGCGTTGTTAATATAAGTATCAACATATCACATTTCAATCGATAGATTCCAAATATTGTACACTGAAAATTATTTTTTTTCTCTTACAGAATATGACAGATACCTAGCATCTAGCAAAATAATGGCAGCCGCTTACCTTGATCCAAACTTGAATCACACACCGAATTCGAGTACCAAGACTCACCTAGGTACTGGTGTGGAACGGTCCCCTGGGGCAATGGAGCGAGTGTTAAAGGTCTTTCATTACTTTGAAAGCAACAGTGAGCCAACCACTTGGGCCAGTATTATCAGGCACGGAGATGCCACTGACGTCAGGGTAAGTGTGTTTTCCTAGGAGGCATCCTTAGTGTGTATTTAGGTTAACTGTTATTGGCACATACCACAAAAAGAGAAAGTAATAACTATTATTCCCATATTACAGAGATGTTAACTTTTTCTTTATAATATTTATTCAGTTAATATGTGACTGACCAGAGTTTTAATTGTTGTAAAATTTCTTAGGAAAATAATAACTGAATCATATATTAGTCATGTAGTGCCTTTGACTTGTTTTTCTCTCCTGTTTTAACTCTTTGAAGGGTACAAGGAAACAAAGCAATTAAAATAGCCTCTCATACTTATGCAGTAAGAAATTATTTTCTAGAAAGTGTAATTTTGAAGATATTTGCATGACTCTAAATAGGATAGATTCTTCCAAAACTGATGATGATCTTCTGTATACCAGACACTGGCAAGGTTCTGGGATATAAAAAAATCCCTGCTCGTACAGCTTACAGTCTACTGGGGGAGACGCTCGTGGCCCTAATGAGTGCAGTACAGAAAGTGCTTCCTGAGGCATTCCAGCTGATGAGGAAGCCTGCAGGAGTAATTCCTGAAGGTAGGAGTTAGCCTGGAGAGAGTGTCCTCTGGGTGGTGAGGGAGAGTTGGTGATAAAGAATTGTGGGAGAAGCACATTGTAGGCACAGGTTGTGAGAGTCAGGAGTGAGAAGGTAGCACTGTGATTTCAGAAAACTGAGTGCAGTATGTACATTTGCAGGAAGTGTTTACTCTGGTCAAGTGTTAAAGAAACCCCTCCTCCTTCCTGCCCTCCTCCACTTAGTCCATATTCATCTTTTAAAGAGCACAAGTGTCCAGGGAGTAGGACAAATAGATATGTCTTTTGTACTCTCTTTCTTTTTGTAATACTGAAACTATTTAATTTGCTACTCTTTAACTTATATGCCTTAACTATTTTTGAGTAAAATAAAAGGATTGATAGAATTTAGATTTAAGGCTACAATATTACATTTGAATTACATGTAATTTTCTGTTACCTCTGTAATATTGTAATGTTGACTGTTCAATTGCATTAATTATTAAAAGGAGAATCCTTCAGGATTGAAATATGTGTTAATATCTATTTGTGAGGTATAATTGAAATATAATAGTCTCTTTTTACAGACTTTTTATGAAGTTTGCTGGCTTTTTCTATAGTTCTGTTTTATATTTAACCTTATAAACACCATCACTTGGTAGAAAAGCCAGCAGCTAGTATTCTATCTTAACATTAATCAGGTAATTCATACTGAGAAATCTTGGAAATGTAACATTTATGGGAAGGCTCTTAGTGTATTTTCTAGTCTTTGTAAATTTCTAATGCAATGAATGAGGAAATTCTTTAAACCATTGCATCAGCCTTAATAAACTTCAGAGCATTTGTACAGGAGGGGGACCTTTTAAAGATTATGAATTTGACAAGATGTTTAGCAAATGTTCAAGATTTATTGTATCAGAAAATTCACCTGGGAAAGACTCCATGACAAATGTGTTTTAGTATCAAACTTACTGCACATGAAAGAATTAATACCAGGAGAGAACCAGGGATCACTGGGCATATGTCAGCCTTCAGCCAGTGTTAAAAACTTGCCAGATATCAAAACATTTGTATTGTGAAGATACAATAAACCAGATACAAATACATAAGTTATGAGAACTTATTTGTCAGACTTTTATGAAGATCAATACTAGCAAATCTGTGTGGCCAAAAAGCAAGTTGTTTTATTTCATAGTAAAATGTTTGAACTTTAATAACTCTTATCAGTTGATGGTTTTCAACTTGAGGCAGAGAAATCTCTATTGGCATTGATTCCCCATAGCCCATTCCTGGAATAGCATAAAATCCGCAAGATACTGGGTCACTGTGATGGAGGGTGGATGCTTTTCATAACCTGCTTTCATTTAATGCTGTAACATTTGAAAATGCAGTATTTTAATTGTAAATTAATTAATGGATGTATCTGCACATCTGAACAAAATAGTACTGAAGAACATGTTCGTGACATCTTTCTCCCCAAGAAGAGGCATCAAACAGAGGAACATTATGGATACAGAGACAAGCATATATTGTTAGGCGAGAGTAAGATGGGAGAAACGTGCAGCATTTAATGGCCTGATGACTTTAGAACAGAAACAGGGTGGGGCGGGGAGGCGGGGTAAGTTAAGATTGGAAGTATAGTCACTTGGCAGAAATAGACCATTTGATGGTAGTGAAGAGGAAGCTAACTGTTTTCTGAAGGGGATAGCTTGTTGTTATCCAAATTTACTGAATAATTAGATTCAGTCTTAGAGTCTCTATTGCTACACTGCCCGGTATGGTAGCCATGCACAACTATTGAACACTTGAAATGTAGCTGGTCTGAATTGATGTTTTGTAAGTATGAAAATACACACCAGATTTCAAAGATTTAGTATGAAAAAAGAAAGTAAAATACCAATAATTTGTTATGATTGTATGTTGAAAGAATAATGTTCTTGATATACTAGGTTAAATAAAACATATTATTAAAATTGAATTCACTTGTTTCTTTTTACTGTGGCTACTAGAACTTTTAAAATGATGTGTGTGGCTTGCGTTATATTTCTGCTGAGAAGTTGTGCTCTATAGAAAGTATCAGAGAGACTGCTTAACTCAGAAGAACCAAAACCTTTGGAGGAGTTGAAAGATTTTTCACCAGGAAAATATGTGGATTTTGGTAGTAATTCATTACAGAGGTTTTATTTCTCCCCTGCTTCAATTAATAAATTTTACTCCTTTTACGTATATGTGCTCATTATACATTAATTAGTTTAAATGTTTGGTTGCTGGAAGGATTCACAGGACTCCCTCGACGCTGACAAACCATCGCTGGCCTACTTGTGCAGCACCTGGGTAGTGGGAGGGCTAAAGCCTCTTTGTGGTGGGGGTCTGTCGGATGGGCACATTCCGTCTATGTAACCAGCCTTCACTTGTGTAACTGCCCAAGTGCCACCCAGATCAGGTGCAAGTTATAAATCCAATTATGATTACTAAACAATACCAACATGCTTGTATGTTCTGCCCCTAGGTGATCAGTAGCCCATGGTTCCAAACATCACTTATCTTGGCCATAGCTTTTGCCAAGTGTCAGTACCATGCTCCAGGAAACTCGGGAGATAAATATGGGTCGATCCAGAAGAGCCAGGATTAACCCATGCTGGACAGTATTGAATAAGATTGGTCATCTAGAAACATTGCAGTGATACTTCACTATCACTCTTTATAAATAGAGTATAGAGAAAATTCCAAATTCTACCAGAAAAGTCTGCTACTTAGGAAAAAGAATGATATTTATGTCATCATTAAGTCATTACATAAATTACGTCATGACTTTTCATCAGTGATACTAGAAGCAAGAAAATATTGGAACAGTACCTATAGAGGACGCAGGGAAAATAACGTGTAGTTCCAAAGTCTATACCAGGTAAATTATCAATCACGAAAATGTGAGATGAAGGTATCTATAGAGAAAGAAGGAGGTAGGAAGTTAATACTGTAGGCTTTCTTTGAAAAAACAATTAGATCACATAATGGAGCTTGAGAAAAAGTGAACCCAGAAGGAACTACTGTAGGAGGCTGCAAGAGGCAGCAGTCCACCACCAGACTGCTGTCAGTCTCTTGCACCTCTCTTACATCTTCATAGTCTCTTAATGCTGTGACCGTGGGTTAATGCACCTCTCCACCTATTCCACACCCTTACCCTCGTTCTGATTGGACTCATTCTAAGTTAACGACCTTAATGCTACCCCGCTGCATCTATACCTCTCTTCTCTGCCTTTACGTCCAGTGTTTCAGCCCAAGGATTTCCCCTTCTTTTAGTCACTCAAGTCCCTTGGAATCATCTTCTACTCCTCTTTTGCTTATGCTCTACATCCGGTACGTTAGCTAACCCTGTCCACGTTATCTTCAGAATATACCTAGAATCCACGCACTTCACAGGACCTCCGCTGCAACAGCTTTCTTCGAGCCCACCGTGTGTCGTGTGCACTGGCACATGGTCTCCTAACTGACATCGCGCTTTCCCCACTTGCTCCCCTTGGTCTGTTGACAGCCCAGCTGCCGGAACAATCCTGTTTAAATGAAAGCCAGACTGTGTCACTCCTGTACTCAGAACCTTCCAGTGGCTTCGTGTCTCATTTAGAGTGAACACTCAAGTCCTTCAAGAGCCCTAACCCTCTCCTCTCCCCATCATGCCCTGTAACCTTCTGTCCTACTGGTCACTCACTTTTACTTTCTGCTTCCTGGACTGTTTCTCTAACGTGCCAGTCTTCTAGTCAGTAATTTGCTCAGAACCTCCAGTCGCTCTCCATTTCTCTCGGAGAAAAGCCAGATTCCTTCAGTGGCCAAAAGGACCTATGGGATCTGGCTCCTTGTTGCCTGTTCTTATCTTATTTCCCACAACTGTCCCCACTCGCTCTGCTCTCCTGTCCGCCCAGCCCAAGAGTGCTCCCTCTCCCCCACCTTTTCTGTTCCTCGTAATCCTGTTTTGTTATATTTTCTTCAGATGTTTTGTCCTTATTGAAATTGTCCTGCTTCTTGATTTGTTTGCTCATTATTATCTGCTTTCTTCCACTAGACTGTAAGCTCTGTGACAGCAAGGGACCTTTCTGCTTCATGATATTGTCACAGCCTCTTCAACAGTGCCTAGCTGGCACACAGCACGTGCTCGACTGATACCTTTTTGGATGACTATATGAAATCCTAGATGAAATGGAGTACTTCTGATAGAAATAATTAAATTAGGAAAATTGGTTGCAGAAGTAGAAAGGCTTAATAGACTAATAATCACAAAAGAAATTGAATTGATAAAGAGTACACCTATCTAAAACCGTACCTGGCCTTAGTGATGTTTCTATCAAACCTTCATTTCTACTTTTTTTTTTTTAAATCGCAAGGCCTAGAACAACTCATTTTATGCCCAGACACCAAATCTGGGAAAGTACGTTAAAATGCTGCCAAAGATTAAGTAGGAGTTGAGTTCTTGGACAATATTCTTGTCACGTTCAAAGCATCTTGAAATTTACTAAGAGGCTCATTGAATTTTTCTAAGTATATAGCAAACCCTCAGGTTTCAGTACTCCTCATGGGCCACTAGAACAAGGTTGACGTAATTACCTGAACCTGTAATAGTAAGTAAACAAAATAAATGCAGTCCACGTAGGTGGCTAAAACATGAATATACTTAGTTGGGTTAGTACTAATTACTGTTACCAAGCTGGTGGTGGGAAGAATAGCAGTAGAAAGTGACATTCTGATCAGTTTAACATCAGCTTTCTGACTGGAATGGGAAAAGACACACACACAATTTGGGATTCTGTGAGTTTACAGAAGGTATGAATTCTGTGAGCAGAGCTGTCCTGTGCTAAGAATGGCTGGTAGGTGTAGGGGAAGGAATCCTTCAGGCAGTTTTCCCAGAGTTCAGCCACAGACAGTTGCCTGGAGGACTTTGCACCAGTCCCGGGGTCTCCAGTGTTTATTGTTAGGTGTCAGCACTCACTGCTTTATGCAAGTTATCAATGTAATATCTTCTCTCTGATAGAGGAGCAGGGGGGTGCACATTTAAAAACTTGAACATTGAGTATTATGGATTTAAATAATTTTGGTGTGGGAAAGGACTACAGAGATGTTAGAAAGTTAAACTATTCCTTTAATGGGCAGAAAGTATCATCTAGGAAAAAAGCTGGGAAGAAAAACCTTAAGGAATAAAATAGAATCAAAAGCAATGTTAAGAAAAATATGAGACAGCAGAGCATGAGAAAAAAGAATTCTTTATCATTAAATCCTTAGAGATGGTGACCGGTAGCCAGAATAATGGCCCCTAAAGATGTCCACGTCTTAATCCCCAGGACCTGTGCATATCTGACCTTACATGGCAAAAGGGACTTTGCAGATGTGACTAGGGTTAAGGACCTTGAGATGGGGAGATTATGAGTCCTTAAAAGCAGCAGACCTTTTCTGGCTGTGGTCACAGGGAGGTGACTACAGAAGAAGAGTCAGATGGAGCACTGCTGGCTTTGAAGGTGGAGGAAGGGGACCATGAGCCAAGGAACGGAGGCACCTCTAACAGCTGGAAAAGGCCAGCTTGGAGCCTCCAGAAAGCAGCACGTCCCTGCTCACACCTTGATTTTAGCCCAATGAAACCCATTTCAGACTTGTGATCTACAGAACTGAAAAGTAGTACATTTGTATTACATTAAGCCCCTAAGTTTATGGTCATTTGTTACAGCAGCAATAGGGAACTAATGGAGTGACTATGGACCATGAACAGACAAAAGTGCATACTTTGTCTTGGAGGACTTTCAGGAGGACTGCTAGTTTGCTACTGAACCAGGAGGAGGAGATGTACTAGCTGTTGGAGAACAGGATTTAGATTTCCACATCTTGTTGTTGTTGTTGTTTTTTTTTAATATTTATTTATTTATTTATTTTTTCCCCCAGAGCCCCAGCAGATAGTTGCATGTCATAGTTGCACATCCTTTCAGTTGCCGTATGTGGGACGCGGCCCCAGCATGGCCGGAGAAGCGGTGCGTCGGCGCGCGCCCAGGATCCGAACCCGGGCTGCCAGCAGCGGAGCACGCGCACCCAACCGCCAAGCCACGGGGCCGGCCCTCCACATCTTGTTTTTGCTAACTGAATGATAGGCTCCTACCAGGACAGCCACGATCAGAGAAGAACAGTAGGAACCCGTTAGTTTCCTAAATGTGAGGAGTAGAGTATCTGAAAGAGAAACACGCTGAGAAAAAGCACCACTGGACGTTATAAAAGACAAATAGCGATTATACTTGGTGATTCTTAGGAAGAGGAAGAGATGAACAGTGTTAAGAGCAATACGCATGGCCTCAGATATCTCCTCTCAAAATAAAAGAAATCTTGCAAATTACCTGTGATGAGATAACTAAAAATATCGAATATTCCTTTTTGTCTTGTCCCCCACCGCACCTTCCCCACAGACTTATGCCACTTTTGCATGTATTCATTATCACGTCTTTCTCCTACTGGACTCTTAAGACTTTTGAGGGTAAGGATTACATCTTACTCATCATTGTATTGCTAGCACCATGCATGCAGTGGGCACTTTGGATGGTCATTGAATGAATGAGTAAGTGAAGATTCATGAATGAATGAACATGAAGGAAAGGGTTGCATGACTTCTTTCTACCAGTGGAAAAAACGACATTTCATTTCAGACACTGTCTGAAAGATGTGACCAAGTTGAACCAAACAAAATCATAAAAAAAAACTTTTAGAAACAAAATTATAGCTTCATCTCCCTAGTAAGTTAATCAGGGAAATGTAAATTATAACAACAATAAAATGCCCTCTCCCCCCTTTTTTTGGTCCATGAAATTGATAAACATTTTAAGATTGATTTTATCCAGTATTGGCATGAGATGGACAGTCTCTAACACTGTGTGTCAAGTATGATTGGTATAGTTTTATTGGTGGACAATTTGGCTGTACTTAGCAAAATGTCACATTTTAAGTATGTCTGTTTCTGAGCAATGCTTCTACATATGTATGACGGCAGCTAGAAAGATCTTCATAGTGGTATTTTTGCATTTCCACTTCCCTTTCTGCCCCAAAACAAGGAAGTAAAAAAGAAAATAACTATCTACCAGCAGTAAAATGACTCTGCACACTGAATGCTATGTTCCTGAAAAGGTGTAAGCATGATGCAGACACTGGCTTTTTTTGTTTTCAACCTTAAGAAGAATTCTTTCACTATAAATGTCTAACTTGAGAGTTTAATCAGGAAAACTGTATATTTCCAAAGCCTGAGATATGATATAAATGGATAAACAGAAATTTCAGAGTACCTAAGTATTATTTCGTATACCATAGGACCAGATTGTCATGAGCCTTTAAAACCAGGGTGAGAAATTTAAATTTAATTCAGCTACCGTTAGTGGCGTATTATAAATCCTTGTCCTGTTATCTCCCTAGAGACAGTCACTTTTCTAAATGTATGCATTCCATAAATAATATAGACATGTACTAATGTATGTACATGTGTGTTATATGGAAATAGTAGCATTTCCATATGGTAGCATTGTAGCGTTTCTTGAGTATGCATTCCTCACTAAATATTTAGTTCTCAAAATTCTTTGTTCAGTTGTCCAGAACCAAATATTTGGTTCTCAAAATTATTTAAATTACTGAGTATATGCATTCAGCATCAATTATTTAAGTACCTTGTATATTCATAATCATGGCTGCTATCCAAATTAAGTCAGGAGGTTTATAAGAGTCCTGGAGAATGAGAGATAGGACAGAACACAATGTGGAAGCATAATGAAAAAGCAAAAAATGAAATAAAAGGAAATATCTAGGCATTTATTGCTTAATTTTTTAGTGGAAAGTTGCAACCTTGTTTAGTCACGAGGTATTACAATATGGGAAATCTTTGTCACGCAAACCCAAAGTTAAAATCATTCTGGGAGTCTTCAGGCAATGTGATCAAGTAACTGACTAAAATTCCGTCTATTCCATAAAACTCCAAAACTCAGAACCTGCCTTTCCCCTAGTAAGCACCACACTTCTGGACCAAGTCTCTCTAGCTGATGCTGCTTCTCTGCAGGTGGGTGCCCTGTGAGTTCAGAGGACATGTAACCTTTGCAAGGGGTCATCAGGGAAGGCACCCAGAGAAGGGGGGATTTCTCCTAGGGTGTGGTTGGCAAATATAAGTGTAAGAAATGATTTGTGCACTGCCTTACCCTCTACGTCTGGGTGTGGAAGGATAGACCTCGTGCACTGAGACAGACAATTAGAGACCGACAGAGATGTGAATAATAGCCCTAACTACAGGGAGAGAGGTTGCTCTGGAACCTAGTAGCAGTGAGCTGTGGAGTAAAGAGAAGACGTGCTCAGACCTGGGCTGTAATGCAAGGGTAACTGGTGTTGGTGTGCGCTTGGTGAGCTGGCAGAGCTGGACAGGGAGACGAAGGCGCTTTTGTGGGAATTTGAAAGAGGTGCCAGCTCCCATCCTTTGCAGTTTAGGGATTTGTGTGTTGGCAAGGAGAAGCTGCAGAAGTCGCCTTTGAGAGAATTACTAGAAAAAGATGTCCCTTCCTCTAGGCAGGTCTCTCACCCCAGAGCACAAGATTTGAAGACTGGAGCTCAGGCTGGGTTTCAGCTCCCACTGCCCCCTTGGCTGGGCACTGTCGTTCATGGTGGCCCCGTCAGATATTCCAGGCCTGGAATCCAAAAGCCAGAAAGGACAGTTTCTGCCTATCTCAGTTGCACCCAGAGTTCTGTAGGCTGCACACATCCTTCTGGTCCCGGTGGGAATTCATCATCTTTATGAAGCTGTCTTTGACTCTTCCAGCCAGGTCCTTTGTTCATACTTTCTCTCTGTTGCCATATTTACTCCCCCGCCACCCTCCCAAGCTTGATACACAAACTTGTCCCACGGATTGAGTAATCTGGAAGGGAAGTCAGCCTCGTGCAGGTACCAGGAGCGCAGCACACGTCCTGCCCTTGGTGTGGACACACTGAGTCCTTGATGGTTTTTGTGTGTAGTACGTTATTATTTATCTTTTCTTATGGGAACACCCTTAATTGTATTATTGACAGCATCGTGCCATAATAAAGAAATACTTAGTGTGTGCAGGAACTTATGTGTCTTACATTACAAGTTATATGTGATAGCTTCAGTTAATTGCTAATTTTGAAAAACCATTGATTTTCTTCAATAGACAATATTGATTTTCTTTATTAGACATTTTCATGTTAATATCAGCATCATTAAAAGTTTACTAATGGCCTAAAAGATTGGGAAGATGACAGTGGATTGTGAGTAGTACATCCTCATGTAAGGGCAGCACATGGTTTCTGTCATTTTCCCAAATGAGTCTTCCGTCTTTACTGCCTATTTTCAAACATATATGCACAGGGCTTCCACACCCGTGCAGGCACAGGGCAAGAATCAGTTCTAATGCTTCCCTGTCTCTAGGGAGAAAGCCTTCTCTAAGGAGTCTTCCCCGATGCCCTCCTCCAAAGGTTACTTTCATCTCCTCTAAACTCACAGGGCACACATGTTAGAAGCATTAGATTGGGGGCTATTGTAGATTGCTGCGTATTAATGTATGGAGAGCAAATAGCAGATTGGTTAGGCCCGACTTCAAATAACTTTTCATATATCATCAGTATCATCAGAAACGTGGCTTTAATTGTACATTCCTAAATGTGTGTTTTTAAAAAATGATGTTAAGGTTGCAGCCCATTCTCAAACAACATGCTGTCCTTGGTTCAGAAAGTGTAACCCCTCCTTGGGTCTAGCCCTCAGCAGGTGGTGCCAAAGAGTGCCTGGTGTGCTTTGACGAGTTTTGGGGATGATGCACAGGTGGAGCTGCAGAATTGCATTCTACATTTCCATGCCTCGTTTATCAATAAAGAAAAGGGAAGAGCCTCTTTTTGTGTTTTTTTTTAAACTTTTCCTTGTTCATAAAAATACTGAAAAAAGATTCCTAAGTAATATGAAGTAATTTATTTAACTTGATACTCTTTTACCAAAGATTTCTGATAATTAACTAAAAGAAATGAATGTTGCATTAACTTTTAGCCTACAGTTTTTTTTGTTTATAACAGTCATTTTTGTGGGGGGTATGTTTTAGGGCATCATTCAGAAGATAGTGGACAGTCACAAAGTAAAGCACGTGGCCTGCTATGGATTTCGCCTCAGTCACCTGCGGTCAGAGGAGGTTCACTGGCTCCATTTGGATATGGGTGTCTCCAATGTGAGGGAGAAGTATGAACTTGCACACCCACCAGAGGAGTGGAAGTAAGATTACAAACCTACTTTGGTGTGACTCGCACTTGATTTGTTTTGCATATTAAATCACGCACAAGAGGGTAAATGTCTACGCTTAATTTTCACACTGATTGTCAGTACAACTCCTGTATAACTAAAGTTGGCTGGTAATTATTAACCAGTGATCTCTTCTAGACTTCTGGTTAGTCTGTCTCTGGGGCACCATTGACTTTTGGTTGCTCGAGCCGTCTGATTCCGTTCTTTTGTGGGGGCCTTTTGTAGTCACGCTTCTCTTGTCAGTGCTGCTTTGTTTCCACCTCTGCTCTAGGAACTCAAGCCCTGATTCTTTTCCTTTCTGTTCTGTCAGCATCCTTTTGTCAGCAGGAGTTGATGTGCCCTGAGGAGACCACTCCTAATTACCTTGTTAGTGGGCTGCACAGATTGCAATATTGTGCCCAGGAATCCACAGCTCAACTAAAAAGAGTGGGTGTCTATTTGATATTCACATACAACATTAGAATTAGCAAGTGGCTTCTTAGTGATTTATGTTGACCTTAATGAAACTGAAACCATTCAAAGTGAATTAAAAGAATTCCCTATAATTGTCCTTTTCCTGGTTCTCTCCTAACAACTTTTTCCACTATTAAGTAAACAAAATGTTTGTAGGAAATTGTACATCTAAAACACTTACATTTGAGAGAAGTATAACTTGTAAAAATGGGGTCTTCCACAGGGGTCCTCGTTTTTAAGATAATGCTGCAAAACTAAAGATGATTGTAGATTGGCGAGGACATTCAAATATCAGTAACTTTCAGTCCAAAGATCTAAATCACTTAAAGTAGACATTTTAAAAGAATAACAGACATGTTTAGGTGAATAAATCTTGTCTCAGTTATAGAGTTGATCAAAGAAATATAGTGTATTTTCAAATTTGTCAAATAGCTGGAACTGAGCTAACAGAATACTCCGTGAGCGTATAGTTTGACTGATTTACATCAGTGGCTAGCGAACATTTGATCTCCAACTACTGTATTTAGTTAATCAGATAATTGTCTAAAAACTAAGAATATATAAAAGTTAGTTAAAAATACCTGAAGGTATTTTTATTTAACACAATTCTGTAATCTTCTTAACTTATATAGACATGTGAGAGCAACCATCATCATGGTATTCTCAGTGCTCAATAAAATGTTTGTTGAATGTAAATGAGTCTACAAGCTTTGTTTATGTTCTTTTGAGCCAGTTTATTTTACTTTATTTCAAGTAAAATTAAGTAGGCACTATTTTATTTAATGGAGCATGAATCCTCAAATGTAAGAAAAATTTAGGCTGACCCTCCTCAAATGAAGGGTGATGGAGATGCTGGCAGCATTGGTGTATCGTCACCACTGAGCAGCTGCTGAGAGCCAGGCCCTGTGCCAGCTATTTGGTATTTATAATGTGAATATTTGTGAGATGTAAAATGTATATTTGGTTTACCCAAACTGTGTGAGGTAAAGACTGTTATTCCTATTTTTACAGATGAAAACAGAGGTGCAGTAAAATTAGTTTAAGTTGCATTCACATAGATAGTTTGTGACACAGCTTTGATTTGAATTGAGCTATCTGATTTTATAGTACGGGTTTTTTAAATCAATGTGCCTGTCTCAATAGGAATAATCTTAAAAACTCGGAGAGTGTAGCTAGGCTTATGAGATCAGTGAAGGTTGCAGGGATAGCAGGTGGAGATGATGAAAGAACAGAATGTGATCAGAGGTCCAGCTGATACATGTGTGCTGTTTTCAAGAGTGTGAGGGTTGATACTGATAGTTCTTGACGTCAGTAAGAAACAGGAGACTATTAAAAGCAGATTTGAAAGAGAACCAAACAAGAGTTCTAGAAATCATTGGATAGATCAAACAGCAGATTAGACATAGCTGAAAAATTAGCAAACAAGAAGATGGGTCAGAGAAAATTTGTCTAAAACATAGCACAGAGGTGAACAGATGAAAAATATGAGAGCAAGTTTATGTAACATGAATGAGAAGGTCAATCCATTTCTAATAGGAACGCTACAGGAAGAGAATAAAAAGGATGAGGAAGGGGAAATAATCTGAAAAGATAATGGCTGAAAGTTTTCTAGAATCAGTGAATGACATGAGTCCTTAAATACAAGGTTAACAGAAGATCCCAAACAGAGTTAATAACACTAAATTCACACTTTGGCAGATTATAGTAAAATAGTGTTGTACAAAAGAAAAAGAGATGGTGTTAAAAACAACCAGAGAAAAATTCAGACTTCTCCACAGCAATAATAGATGTCAAGAAAATAGTGGAGGGGCTGGCCCCGTGGCTTAGCGGTTAAGTGCACGCGCTCTGCTACTGGCGGCCGGGGTTCGGATCCTGGGCACTCACCGATGCACCACTTCTCCGGCCATGCTGAGGCCGCGTCCCACATACAGCAACTAGAAGAATGTGCAGCTATGACGTACAACTATCTACTGGGGCTTTGGGGGAAAAAAAGGAGGAGGATTGGCAATAGATGTTAGCCGAGAGCCGGTCTTCCTCAGCAAAAAGAGGAGGATTAGCATGGATGTTAGCTCAGGGCTGATCTTCCTCACAAAAAAAAAAAAAAAGAAAGAAAATAGTGGAATAATGTGTGCATAGTAGTGAGAAAAAGTAACTGGCAACGTGTATTTGTTTGCCCAGTTAAATTACCGTTCAAGAACAGGATGACACAGAGACATTTTCCTTAGAGAGTTTACCACTCAAGGAAACTCCTACAAATAAACCTCAGGAAGAAGGAAAATGATCTCTGAAGGAGGCTTCAGATGCAAGAAGGAATGCTAGCAAAAACACCTGGGTAGATCTAAGTAAGCATGGGCTCCATAAAACAAAAATAATGATAAGAACTGAATTTTTATGTTAAAAAAGTTGAGCCCAATACTGGATGTATGTCAAGAGAGAGGTGGTCAGCTTAAAGTGCTGTCAGCTAGGCCTTAAGATTTTATATAGGGTAACAGCTAAAACATTAGAAGTAGATTTTGTAACTTAAACGGTAGATGGGTAAATAGGTATTAGAGAAATATAGCAACCAAATGAAGGCAAGAAATGGAGAAAGAAAGCATGGGAAAATAGGATAAATAACAGTCACAAATAAGATTTTAGAAATGAATGCGAGTATACTAACAGTAAATGGTTAGAGATTGTTAGAGTGTGATTAAAAAATAAATTCCAGCTATCTGCTGTTTATAAGAGGTATCTAAAACAGTGATGTTCAAACATTTTTCTTTGACTTACAGGAAGAAATATAGTTTACCTTAAGATCCAGTGCACACGTACATGTATGTATATCGCAGTCCACCTGTCTGCAGTGTCTGACGCACTCAGTCACGGCTTTCTATCTACATCCTTTCTTCACTTAGCGCCTTCTGTCTACATCCTTTCTTCACTTAGCTTCCTGGTAAAGTGTTTCCTCCTGCTTTACTGACCATTCACAGTCTGTCTTCTCCTCCTTAGCCATTAAATTTTGGGCTGCTCAAGTGACCTCTTTTCCTGTCTTTCTACTCTCCCTAGACCTACCTTTGGCATTAAATTCATACTTGAATTGGATAGACACAGGGAAACCAGTAAACAAGTTATTGCAGTAACCCGGGCAGAAATCCTGAAAGGTGGTGGACTGAGGAAGTAGTCATAGAAGGAGTGAGCAGCAGATGTATAGGGATATGTCTTTAAGGGAGAGCTCATAGAATTTGCTGATGGATCTTTTAAAATGTAAACATCCAGTGAAACGTGTAAATCATTCCTGCTCAGAAACTTCCGGGAGGTCCTCGTCGCACCTGGAGCCACCTCCAGACTTTGTAATTCTCTGTGTCTGCGTCTCCTGCTGTTCTTCCCCTTCCTCCACTCTAGCGACTTTTGTCCCTTTGAAATTTCAGTTTTCTATTTTTACAGGTACTCAGGTTGGGATCTCGTTTGATAGTCTCTTCTCTATTGCCAGCTTTTTTGCTTTTTAATAATATAGTCCTCCATCTCACTTCTCTTTTTGCCATTATCTTTTCAGACTTTTCACTTGCATGGCCCTAGCCGCACTGGCCCTCTTACTGATTCTTGAACAGGCCAAGCATGTTGCTCCCCGGGGCCTTTGAACTTGGTGTGACTCTGCTGAGCATGCTCCTCTGCCATTTCCAGCATGTCTGGACTGCCCTTCATTTAGGGCAAGTGCTGCACTGTCACCTCTTTCCTGTAGCTTTCTCTGACCGTTCTATCTGCAGAGCCCACTGCCTGCTTGGCATGATCTTTCTTCCTCAGGGACTTGGTCTTACTCACTGCTCTATTTCTGGTTTCTAGCCGTGCCTGGTATATGGTAAGCAACCAATAAAGAATTTTAAGTGAAAATTGAATCAGTGAAAATGAAATTGTAAAATAAGCCAAGAGGCAAAATAATATGATGAGTAGTAACTTGTATTCAACTAGGAACCGAACAGTACTAGTTCATGTTGATAACAACATTCCCACATTAACACATGTGGCTTGCTATGTGTTGCTTACTAAGTGCTTAATGTTTAAGCACTTGACTTATTTTATCAAAATGGATTCATATTATGATAGTCTTATCAAGTAGGTACTCTTCTTTTGCCATTTTACTCCTGAGAAGGCTGTAGTTTAGAGAGGTTTAATAGCATTCCTGAGGTCATATAGCTTAGATGGGTGGCAGAGTGGAAATTGAGTTCATGCACTCACCTGTTTCTTCTCTACTCCTGTGTTAGATATGTAGCTATAAGAAACAGAACATTTGATAATCTGTTTTCTCTCACTAGCAGACATTGTCTCTCAGTTCGGAGGTGGGTATGTGAAGGCAACTACAGTTCTGAGAATTAAGATATTAATATTCAAATGAAAGTGCCAGGACTTATCCGAATAATTGGATATCAATTTCTGTTCCTATGAGACTTTGTAACAGATTTTCTTTTCATGCTCTCTGCTATAGGATCTGTTCATTTTGTTAAATAAACCTGAGATAGAAACTTGTTCACTTGAGTCTTCAGTTCTTCAAACACCTCAGTAAGCTAGTTTGCAGTACATCTGTTTGATTGTAACTTTCTCAGGCAGGATGACCTTACAGAGGTGTCAGGACACATCACTGGGGAAAGGAAGGGCTGGTTTGGTAAATGGCTATTCTGGTAGGAAGAATCTAACAACAAAATTAGATCCTGCTTCAAACAATCCACAGAAATCTACTTGAGATGGATCAAGTTTAAAAAAAGAGAGAGTTCAGTGGAAAATATAGTTGAATCTGTCTCTGGCCCTGGATTAGGAGGATTTTCTGAATGCCCCAAAAATGTTCACTATAAAAAGAAAGAATGACAAGTTTGACTTTACTGAGATTAAGACATTCTGTTTATCAAAAGATGTATTTTTAAAAAAGTGCAAAAAGAAGTTGCAACTGGGAGAAGATATTTGCAACACATGTAATTGACAAAAGATGGTGTCAAGAGTTCTTCTACTGATAAATATGAAAATTGCAAACAACTCAATAAATGGGCAAGAGACACGAAGGTATTTTCATAAAAGAGAAAGCAAGTTTGGCCAGTAATCATAGAAGGACACTGTCAGCTTCATTAGTGATCAGGGAGATGTGACTTTAGACCACGAGATTCTTTCTCACACTATCCGGTTGGCAAAAAGTAAGTTGTCTGACAGTATCGATAGCTGGAGAGGTGCTGGATCCAACAAGGTCTTGCCTGTACTGCTGGGGAGAAAGTAAATTGGTAAAACCATTTGGGAAAACAGCTTAGCATCCTCTTGAAAATCTAGTCCTTACATTCCCTACAATGCTGCAGTTCCACTTCAAGTTCTGTCCTTGAGAGACTCTTGCATTTCTGCACTAGGCTAGAGATGCAAGAATATTCACAGAATAACCAGTGACAGTTAAGTCAGTTGTGGAATATTCACACAGTGGAAAGTTACACAAGTCAAAATGAGTGAACTCTAGGGGCATGCAACACTAAGGATGAATCTTAGCCAAATAACATTGTGTGACAAAAGTCAGTCCCAGGACAAGGTTCTGAGTGCACTAAATACCAATACCACTGAATTGTACACTTTAAAGTGGTTAATTTTTTATGTAAATTTTACCTCAATTAAAAAAAAATTTGAGTCCCAGAAGATGACATATATATAGCACGATATGTTGGGAACACATCAGTTGAGTAAGACAGTATGGAACATAGAAATAAAGGATCAGAGGGGGACAGACAGTCCAGAGCCTCTGCAGGGGAAGCAACCTGCCACCCCAATCCCCATAAGGCCCTGAAGGAACTTGTGCTGAACCCTCAGGTTCGAGGCCAGAGCCTGAAATCACTCCTTTAGTATGCATGTGCCACCTGTCCCTACTTCCTTCCCCCGTCTGCCCAGGAGGGAGCAGGAGCTTCCTTACCTATCACTGGGTTCCTGGGAGACCCCAGTTAAGTAGGTAGTATTGTTAGGATCTTGAGTCAGCCAAAAAAGTTTCAATTATAATACCATACGTACTTTGTTAGTACAGCAAAACGTGTCATGGAATTTTGAGTGATTTCCATGAAACAGATTTAAACTTTAAAGTTTTGTACTTAGGTAGTCAAATTCTAGTTAACTAAATTTGGATAGCTAAATTTCACTTATCTGGAATCACCTACATGGAGTGGTCTGTTTGGCTTCTGAGTGGGTTAGTCAGGTATAAATAGACTATAAGAGCTTTTGGGGAAATGGCCCAGTCCTTTCAGATGTTGAATTCAGGGCTTTGAGGGCCAGGTCTAAGAGAAGGCTCTCTTGGTGTTTGAGAAAGTATTGTGGGGCTTTTGCAGAGCAAGTGAAAAAGAAAATCCTTTTCATTGTTATCAAGATGTGGTTCACATTCTCCTGCTTAGCTCTCCTCTGTTCTCTGCTTTTAAACGGCTCCTCTCATTCTGGAAAGAGATGATTTTCTTTTCAGACCTTTGCGGGAGAAAAAAAATCTTTTGCGTAGAGGAAAGATGTCCTTTTTCAAAGAAAATGAGTAATGATAGTTTAGGAAGTTTTAGACTGTATTTTGATACAGTTTTCTATGTTACCTTGAAATGACATTCCATATACATATACCTTAATTTGAAAAGCCAGTCTTTCATTATAATACTGAATTCAACAAGAGTTCTTAAAAAGATTTAAAGCAGTATGACAGTAAATAGAGGAACACTCTGACAAGTTTGGAGGTGACACTTTTGAAAAACAGGATGGACTTCCAAATTTCCTGATTTATTAACTAAATGTTTACTGGATGCTTCTGCACCAGATACTGGTCAGTCAGTGGTATTTATTTATTGACCAAGCTGGTTCAGCACTGGTTCTGGTGGGTATTTATTACCACAGCTACAGAACGGTCAGTCATATAGGAATTTCTTTTTTTTCTCAATATGTATCAAAAGTTGCAGGAAGAATACACGGAAATCCTGTGTACCTGTCAGCCAGCTTCCCTAAATGTTTAAATCTCACATAAGCATAGTACAACTATTGAACCAGGAAATTAACATTGATACAATACTATTAACTAATCTACAGACGTTATCAAATTTCACAGTTGTCCCACCTAATGTCCCTTTTCTGGTCCAGGATCTAATTCAGAATACCACATTTGCCTTTCACTATCCTGTCTCCCTAGGTCTTCCCTAATCTGGGACAGTTCCTCAGTCTGTGTTTGTCCTTCATGACCTTGATACTTTTGAAGAATACTGGCTGGTTATTTGTACCATGTCCCTCACTTTGGGTTTGTCTGGTACTTTTTTTTCATGATTATATCGAGGTTATGCATTTTTGGCAAGAATACCACAGTCAAGATGCTGTGCCTTTCTCATTTTGCTGTATCATGAAGTCTGAAATGGTGATATGACTCATTTTGCTTGTGATTTTAACTTGGTTCATTTGGTTAAGGTGGTGACCAGGTTTCTCCACTACAAAGTTGTTATTTTCCCCCCTTGTAATTAAGAGATATCTTCTGGGGATATAAGGAGACTTACCATTGTATTTTCATCCACTAATATCAGCATCACTGATGATTCTTTCTTGCAGTGATTATTACTGTAATTTTTGCCAAATGATGAATTTCTATTTCCATCCTTCTGGGTTTTTTTTAAATTGGAAGTCTATTATAAGACAGAGCTGTCCACATCACATTGTTTACAAGAGTCATCTCTGTTGTTTCATGAAGCTATACTTTATTTCTCTATACACAAACTGGCTAGCTAATCCTTCTCAGTGTCAGGGTTATCAGATTCTTTGTCCAGCTTAACTTTTCAAAAACATTTGCTACTCATCACCACCATTAGTTGGTTAGCTTGTGGGTATCTTGGTGCTCGTAGTTGGTGATAAGACTGAGGAAGTTAGATGTCAGTGGCATTAATAGGAATATATTACTTAGGAGTAGAAGCAAAAGGATGATTTTATTTGGGGCATGTTATAGTTAGCTGCTATTCAGAAATCCATGGAGTGGCCTATAGCGGAGAAGTAAAAATGTATCTCAGAATGTTAGAATAGTAACAGAAGTATAAAGAGAATGGTAAGTTTTGTGGAGGATAAGGGGAGTGAGGATGTTGGCAGTAGTGGACCAGTGGGTATGGGCGTCGGGTGTTGTGGATTACGTCCTGAGGCGAGGTGAGTGGTCTGTGGAATTGAATTAGGCGACCTGGTGCAAAGTTTCAGTAGGGTCGTGAGGGGGAAATATGCTGAACTGTAATGGGTTGAAGCAGGGGCCAAAATCCTTAACACGATCTAAAGACCTTGCCTACCACCACATATGCAAGATCAGTTTATGTTCCACTGTGTTTTAAGCCAGAGGTGCCTTCTCTTAGTTTCATTCCTCCTTTCATACATGTTCTTGCTGGAGAGGAATCCCAAGTCTACCTCTTAATAGCTGTGGGAACTTGGGCAAATTACATAATTCCCTAGAATTTTTCCCCCATCTGTGAAAATAGGGTGAAATATTAAACTGTTCATTATTTCTCACCCAGAGTAGTGCAGTCGCCTCCTGGTCTCCTGCTTCTTTTTGGCCTCCTGTTGTCTGTACTGCATAGTATCGCCCGCCTAATTGTTTGAAATGTACATCCTGTGATGACAGTGCTCTGTGTGCGGTGCTCCAGCGGCTTCTTTTCTCGCTGAGGATGAGCCCCACAGTCATGATGTGCAGGGTCCCACATCATCTGCCACCTCCTGATCCCACCTCTCTCTGACACCCTTCTATTCACTGTCCTCACTCAGTGGGCTCTAGTTGCATTTGCCTTCCCAAGCATCCTCCAGCCTCAGGGCCTTTACACACTCTCTTCCCTCTGATCAGAACTCTCTTTCCTGCACATAAGTACATAATTCCCTTCCTCACTTCCTTTAGATCTGGGTTCAAATGTCGCTGAATCGGAGTATCCTTCACTGACTACCCTTTATAAAACAATACTTCATCGTTTATTATTCCCCTTACCTTGCTTGTTGGTCTTTATAACATTTACTACCACCTCACAGATATTTGTTTATTTGCTGTCTGACTTCCACCATAAAAATAGAAATTTTTTGAGAGTCTGCACTTTGCCTGTTTTGTTCACTGATGTATTCCCAACTCCCAGAACTGTGCCTGGTACATGATTGGTGGTGAAATAAATATTTGTTGAGTAATTACTAATGTAATAAGTAAACCTTAAAAACCATTATTATTATGTGCCAGTGGCAGTTCTAGGAGTTTTGTGTTTACTAACTCATTTATTTCTCCCAACAACCTTATGAGGAAATTGAGGCACAGAGAGGTGATGTGACGGTGAATAAGTGATGGAGCCAGAATTCTCGTGTAGGCCATCTTAATGCAGAGCCCCTGTTCTTTCTGCTTCTCATAGTGTTGTTGCTGATTAAAAGAAGTCATCTGGGTAAAATGCTTATCACAATTTCTGTCATATAGTGGGTAGTCACCAAGTGTTAGTTGATATTCATCATTAACGTCAGGATGCTGGATATTAAGAGCATGGATGTGGAGCCAGGCTGCCAAATGTTTGATTTTTGGACCTGTCTCTTATCATTAAAATGGGATAACATTAATACTGAAAGCCTCTTGTGTCTTGTTTAATTCTGGAGCATACAGCCTTGGAACTGATTGCTTATTCTTGCTGAGCATCATTTTCCTAGTCTGCTAAGTATGAATAATTACACTTCTGTTCTCTGATTGTTATGTTGTTTAAGAGAAATAGTGCATATAAAGTGCCTGGTAAGTTCTAAATTCAAAATAAATGAAATCCATTATGCTTCTACAAATAATTGTACAATGTCGAATATCTGCAGTAGATTATTGAACTCCTTCTGAGAGTAAAATTAAAATGGAACCTCATTGTTTGGTAGTTGTATATTTTAATAAGACGGACATTTAAAAGTCTCAGCAGAACTTGTGTATGTGTATCTTACATTTTTTCCACCCTTAACTGAACCAAAAGAACTGTATTGGTTACTTGCGTTTTTTTTCTTGTAAGCCTATGACATTTTTTAAAAGATCAATTAATAAGACTTTTAGAAAAAATAGATATCTCTATAACCTTTGGGTAGGCAAATAGGAAGGACTGCATAAAAGTTACAAACTTTCTTCTTCAAAAGATAACATTAAAATGAAAGATGTTTAAAATAATTTTTAGAAGATACCTTTAAGAGAGTGAAAGGCAAGCTGTAGAGTGGGAGAGGGTATTCACTAAGTAACAAAGGCCTCACGTCCAGAATACATCAAGAATACCTACAGATCAGGTGGGGGTGGGGGAGGCAGACAAGCCAATAGGAAAAAAGGGGCAAAAACTTAACAGACACTTCACAAAGAAGATAGCCAAAATGGCCAATTGTCATATGATGAAGTGCCCAGTCTCGTTACTCATCAAGGAAATGCCAGTTAAAACCACTGTATTCTATTGCAGTAAATATCAGAGTGACTAAAATGAAAAAGTTAGAAATACCAAGTAGAGGTGAGGATGTAGAGGAACCAGAACACCCCATGCTGCTGGTTGGGGTGTAAATTGGTACAACTTCTTTGGCTTACTGTTTGGTAATATCTGCTAAAGTTGATGTGTGTATGATCCAGTGATTCTACTCCTGGTGTATACCCATATACCCAACAGAAGTGTGTACCTATGTTCACCAAAAGACATGCATGAGAGTGTTCATATGAGTAGACACACGTGCGTGCACACAGAATAAGAAAGATACAGGGAGAGCATTCTGATGAAATTTGTTTTGATCATTCTTGAACCTTGGCTTCCTGAGCAAATAAATTACCTTTTTGTGCTTAGAGGAAGAAAAAAAGAGTGTTCATAGAAGCATTATTCCTAATAACTAAAAAGTAGAAATAATTCAAATGGCTGTTAGCCACAATGTGGGTGAATAATTGTGGTGTATCATACAGTGCAACCCTTTTCAGATATGAGCAAACTTCAGCTACTAGATATGGATGAATCCCACAAGCATATTGGTGAATGAAAAAAGCCAGACAGAAAAGAGAACATACCGTGTGATTCCATGCATGTAAAATTAGCCTTTGGGGGAAGTATAAGGTGGTGCTGCCCCTGGCTGGTGGTGGAGAATGACTGTAGGGCTGGGATGTCTTCTCATCATGCTCTGTGTCCTTGCAGAATCATTGAGCTGTACACACTTATGTGCATGTTTTTGTGCTGGAAAATAAAAAAAGTTATGTTTAAAAATTAGTTGATTATATTTTAACTTTTTAAATAATATTTCAGAGTAATTGGCTATACCATACACAATAATATTGTAATTGTAGACTATGAATTGAGAGAATTACTTATTTCTAATTGTTCTATTTTGTGAATTATTTTTTAGATATGAATTGAGAATTCGTTATTTGCCAAAAGGATTTCTAAACCAGTTTACTGAGGACAAGCCAACTCTGAATTTCTTCTATCAACAGGTATAGGAGGGTGCTTTAATATACTTTTTTCTTTGTTTCTTTGAGTCCTATTTATTACATGGTTTTATTTTAGAATTAGATTAAACCTAACATTTGGGAGAATATAAATTTGTCACTGTATGGCAATGAGAATCTTTTAACCAATGGGAAATTATGAATTTTTGACTCTCTGAATTTTTGTATGCTTGGGCAAATCTTAAAAGATACTTCTTTTGTGTGGAGACAGTAAGTCCTAAGTGACACAACCATTGTTCTGTCTTTAGTTCAAGCATAATTATCATGCCTGAAGATCAACAAATTTGTCAGATGTAGAATTTATTATCAGAGCCAGCTACACCCATATGATCTCAATAGCAATTTGCGTAATAAAGCCAGAATTGACTTTTTTACACCAAGAGTAGCTTGCTTTTTACCCCTAATGTATTAGTTAGGCAATAAGTATATATGGCTTAAATGAACCAACGCAATTGTATGCCCAATAAATGTTACTTGTTAGTATTAGTGAAGAGTGCCAAAAAAAATGTTTAATGAATATCAAGGAGACATTTGTACATACAATTTTGCAGTTAAATGCATTTAGTAGTTTTTTATTTTAGTAAAAATATGCACTAAATGTCTACTCTGGGTCAAGAATGCAGAAATAAATGACATAATCTGCATATTTAAATTCCTCAGGCTAGTGGAGGATTTCCTGTAAACAGTTACTTTGTGTTCAGTCCTATGCTGTTGGTAAACACGATCGATGTGACCACGCATAGGAGGGTCTGCTAACCCAGCGGGGGTTTGGAATCAAGGTGGCTCCCCTAGAAAGTGTCATTTGAAACCATCAAAAACATGGTGCATTTAAATCTGAGCTAAAGTGGTTTGAGAAGAAACAGGTGAGAGAGATAGGCACCACATCATGTAATGAGAATATTTTAGATTTTCTCCTGCAGATTATTGGGAGCCATTTAAAGAATTTTATTAGTGGATGTCTTGAAAAGAATTTTTTTTAAAATAAGACCACCCTTACGTGATGGCAGTACTGGGGATAGATTGGGTCTTAAAATGGCTGCAAGCAAGTTTGGATGCTCTGCAGCCGTTTAGGCAAGAAATTAGAAAGATATAAGGTATAACACTTTGGTAGTCAGCAAATTTAGTGGATGGATTTGATAGGACTCAGAGACAACTAAAATGGAGCATGAAAAAAAGAAGAGGACTATTGCATCAGTCCAGCACCTAGTGTCAAGAAAGAGAAAATGTGGGTTAGATTCAGAAGGAGGGAGGTAAGATGGGAGGTTGTTTTATTTCGAGATAACTGGATATTCCTGCTTATAAGATCTGCACTGTGAGACAGGAAGTGAAGGGAGTTTCCAGTATTGGGGTCTGTTCTCTTGTCATGTAGGAAATGTCAGGTGTCAGGGGAGGGACTTGTGGAAACTTGTGAAGATTTTCCATAGTACAGAGTTGAATGGAGAGGGAGTGACGTTCGGCAAAATGAGAAGAGAGAAGTTGTGTGTAGATTCCAGCAGAGATTGCTGGAGGCCTACTCATACTGCAAAAATGATTTCCAGCTTACACACTGCTTCTTGTGTACGTTGTTACACCTCATCCTTTAGCAGTCTGGTGAGCTTCATATTTTAGTGAAGGAGGTGACGGGAGAGTTTAGTTAACTGACATGTTTATATTGTATTTTTCTCTTTTGTAGATGATCTGTATCACTATTGGCATAATTTCTTTGAAAAAATCCACCCGCTGAGGAAAAACTATGACTATGTTAGTGACATTGATTTCCAGAATGCCTAATACAGGCCTAAATAGCTCAGTTATTCCTTTTGATAATTTCTGGGCTGACCTAAAAGTCTGCAACTTTTTTGTTCCTTTCGCACTATTACTAGGTTGTCCTAGTTTTCCCTTTTGGAAGACCTTGCTTCTATCTATATGATTGAAAGTTAGTACTGCACATACCAGTGTATCCCAGATTTTCTCTTGCTAGTAGGACGTATCTTACTGCAGTGTTTGTAGTCTTTATAAAACCTGAGAGAATGTGAAGTGTAATGAGTATGCATGGTGTAGTGTGCCTGTTCTGCATTTAGCAGCTCTGTGATTCTACGTACTTCGCCGAGTCTCTTCGCACGTAATTGTTTCATCTACTGAAATATAGATATGTAATACCTATCCCATAGGATCATTATGTTGATTAAATGAGATAAAATTGTCTACCATATAACTGCCCAGTAATTATTTGAATTTCAGTCTATACACAGTACCAGGCTTATGAGGATTCAGCATTTATCATTTGCATATCATGATACAAGTATGAGTGTGAACCTTCCAGCCCCTCCTCCCCACCTTCTGCTTTCATTCATTTCTACAGTTCTCTTCTTCACCCTATCCTCTTTTTAATTTTTTGAAATTGTTAAATCATGTACATTTTTAGAAAGTCCAGAAAATATTCTAAAATATCACTTAAATTATCTCTATCCTAATAATTACTTTCATTTTTGTATGCTTTTATAATATTCTACCAAATACCTATATTTTAAAAGAAATACAGTGTAGTTCTAGCTAGTAATGCCTCTTTCCCGTGTTGATTGCCAGTGTCACTTCTTATCCATGCCACTATCTCAGGCTTAAGTGACAGTATTGGAGGGAGGGAAAGTAGTGCTGAAACTACAAAGAGGAGGGAGGGAAGAAGGAACATGCTATGATTTGTCAGAACTAATGAATTGGCAAGTATACGAAGAGCTTTAAGTATGTTCATATCCTTCAGATTTGTATGTGGCACCGTTGACATTGACGGTTTTGTAAGGAGAAAATAATTGAATATTGGCAGTTTCTTATGATTTGAACTAATAATTCTACTTCTAGGTATTCTAAAGAAATAAGATTTACACATGTGTGTGGTATGTACAAGGATGCTCCTGGGAACATTACAGTGGCAAAAAGGAAATTGGAGGCATTGCAAATGTCTGTCAATAAGAAGTTGGTTAAATAAATTCTACTGAGTTTAAAATCTATGTGTCTGTCATAATGAGTGAAGTACAATTCAGTTCATGGATATGGAAGGTATTACATTAAATGCTGTTGTTTAAAACAGGCCATATATAAAACATGTATAATACAATTCCATTTATGTGAAAAAAATGTATATATGTATTTTTTTTACCTAATTTGACAAGAAAGTTTGGAAAATAGTATTTTTCCATTGCTGCTTTGGCAAGTAATCATATATTTATTTGACTTCTTGTGATACCCATTCAATGCAGAATCTGTTCTACATGTGTGGAAATTCCAGAACTGTTATACGTGATCCATATGTTGTCCTACACAGGCAGTACTCAACTTGGGAACAGATTTAATTCCGATGTTGAAAAATCAGTTAGGAATTCAGAACTTTCTCCTATTTAAACACACACTCCAAAAACAAAAAAAAGGCATGAGTAAAAAATTGGCCCTTCAGCTATTTATGGCCAAAGTCTATTTAACGGAGAATGTAGCTGAAATATTTTGAAAGAACTTTTGTGTGAAAATTTTTACTGAATCCTGAGATAAATTATTTTATAGTGGTCTCAGAATTTGATGACACTCATTCTTTAATGTAAAAAAAAATTTTTTTTTTTTAAAGATTTTATTTGTTTATTTTTTTCCCCTTAAAGCCCCAGTAGGTAGTTGTATGTCATAGCTGCACATCCTTCTAGTTGCTGTATGTGGGACGCGGCCTCAGCATGGCCGGAGAAGCGGTGCGTCGGTGCGCGCCCGGGATGCGAACCCGGGCCGCCAGCAGCGGAGCGCGCACACTTAACCGCTAGGCCGTGGGGCCGGCCCTAATTTAAAAAATTTTTAATGTTTGATCCAAATATGTAAGATGTATACATATACATTCATATATTTTCACTGAACTCCAAGCTAAATCGATCCATTTTTAAGGGGCTCAGAATTTGATGACACTGATTCTTCTTAATTGTTTAGCTCTTGTAACATTGATGCATGTATTCTTCTGAGGGGTGTGATACTTAATAATAAAATGAATACCTATGACCCTCCTGCCCAGATGAAGAGAACATACCTGATGTTTCCCAGTCCCATGTCCCTGTGATCCACTCCCCTCCCTACCCTTTCACTCCTGGCAGGTGACCATTGTCCTGGTATTGGGTATTGATCATTCTCTTGCTTACTTTTGTTTGCTGGTTGTCACATTTTACAACATATGTGTGCATTTTTCAGTTCTGGCCTTAGAGTAAAAGCTGACACTAGTTCTTCCCTGAGCCCTCTGCATTCCGTCATCGGCATCTTGGTTTTTTGTTCATTTGTTTCGCAACTCATAGAAGCATTCCAGAAGATTTTATTTAAAATCTTCCCGAAGATTTTAAAAAAATGTTTTATTCAGCATTTGTAGTTGTTTTCATTGAGCAGATTGGTCAGGACATTTGGTCCACTGTGTTGGTAGAAATGGAAGTGATTATATGGGGATTTAAAAATTTATCCCTTTTGGTTCATTTCTAAAATAATTTTGCTTTGTGGTTAGAACTGTGGTTCATTTGATACTCGTTCAATCTTTGTTTATATTTGTTTCATCATCTTGCACATACTGAGATTTTGTCAGTTCCAATTTTGCTTAAGTAGAATGTATCTTCTCTAATTGTTCAGTGCAGAGCACAATAAATACCCATTAATTCAAGATTGTTAATTATGTTGTTCAGATCTTCTCTGTTGCTCGTGTTGTTTTTTCCTGCTTGAAAGATAGTGTTGCTGGGTACAAAAGTCAGAGTAAGTGTTATTTTCTCTCAGAACTTTGATGGTATTTTCTACTGTCTTTGATTTTTATTGTTGCTATTGAGAAGTTGGCTTTTGTTCTTTCTTTGTAGGTGACCTGTCTTTTCTCTCTGGATGGCTTTAAGACCTTTTCTTTCTTTCTTTTTTTTTTTTTTTTAGGAAGAGTGACCCTGCGTTAACATCTGTTGCCAATCTTCCTCTTTTTCTCCCCAAAACCCCGGTACATAGTTGTGTATCATAGTTGTAGAGTTGTAGCTCTTCTGTGTGGGACGCCGCCTCAGCATGGCTTGATGAGCAGTGAGTAGGTCCGCGCCCAGGATCCAAACTGGCAAACCCCAGGCTGCCGAGATTGAACGTGCAAACTTAACTGCTGCGCCACCAGGCCAGCCCCAAGACCTTTTCTTCGTCTTCAGTATTTTGCAGTTTTATTACAAACTAGGTGTGGATTTCCACTTAATTTTTCCTGTTTGATCTACGTTGTGCAGCCTGTACCTATGATGCGTGTCTTTTTCCTCAGTTCCGGAAATGTCCTAGTTGATGTCTACTCAGATATTGCCTTTTCTCCATTCTTTGTTATTCCTTCTGGGATTTCAGTTCAGGTCTACGTTAGAACTTCTTGGTCTGTCCGTTGGTCTGTCTGTCCATATCTCTTAACTTCTCTTTTCTGTTTTTATCTCTTTATCTCTCTGGGATCTGTCATTCAGATAAATCTGTCAGATCACCAGCTCTCCTCAGCTGTGACCAATTTGATGTGTAGTGCTTTTGTTGAGTTTTTATTTATTATTTAGTTTTTAGTTTTATCTTCCACCTCTTTTTTGTAAATCTGCCAGGCCATCTTTTATGGCCATTGTTATTTACTAAGTTTCCTGCCTTTCATTTCTTTATCATTTCATATAAAGTTGATGTCTCGATTCTGAATCTGAAGTCCCTGGCCTTTCCTTCTGTTGGTGGTGGCTTACACTGACTCTTGTTCAGTGACATGTTTCCTTCTGTGTTTGTTATGAGCTGTTATTTTGTTGAACCTCACCTGTGGGAATCTTGAGGGTCTAGATTGGGGAATAGTGAACACTCCTTAGTGTTATCTGTTATTATTTCTGTTTTAGAAGAATCAGTATTTTTATTGTTTTGACTCTTTTATCAGGTAGAAATAAAAGAATTATGTTTAGATTCTTTCTACTGCCACTCCCATTCCATGAAAGAGAGAGAACTTACAGTAAACTACCTTAATTTTATTATTCCTTATTTTGAAATTTTGTCCCATACCCACTATTCGTTATGCCCCTTGTTTCGGATGATATCATGAGGAAGACAACATGTCAGTGGACATATTGAGTATTGGGTTACTGGTTGGAGATTATTCTATGGATGCATGTAGTTTCATTTAAAGATGTCCTGGGGCCTCCAGTGGTGGAGTGGTTGAGTTTGGCCTGTTCCACTTTGGCAGCCTGGGTTCACGGGTTCAGATCCTGGGTGTGGACCTATGCCACTTGTCAGCCACTCTGTGGCCACTCTGTGGCCGCAACCCACATAAAAAAAGTAGAAGAGGGGCTGGCCTTGTGGCGTGGCAGTTAAGTGCTCGCGCTCCGCTGCTGGCGGCCGGGGTTTGGATCCTGGGCACACACCAATGCACCTCTTGTCGGGCCATGCTGTGGTGGCGTCCCATATAAAGTAGAGGAAGATGGGTACAGATGTTAGCCCAGGGCCAATCTTCCTCAGCAAAAAGAGGAAGATTGGCGTGGAAGTTAGCTCAGGGCGGATCTTCCTCACAAAAAATAAATAAATAAAAACTTAAAAAGAAAAAAAGTGGAGGAAGACTGGCACAGATGTTAGCTCAGGGCAAATCTTCCTCAGCAAAAATAAATAAATAAAGATGTCCTAAATGTGACTACGTAAGTGTGAGATATTGCAAATGATTCACTAAATGTTTTTGACCCGTTTTAGGATATTCTGAAAGGTATTAATCAGCACACTCTAAAAATAAACCAGAATCTTGTTATAACCCTGTTCACTGTGAGCAGGAGTCTATAAAAATGAGTTTTGATGCTAAAGCTAATGGCTCATTCTAAAGCAACAGCAGTGTGTTTCACCCTGAAATCAGAGTTCTCCTTTGCCGTGTAACGTTTCAGTCCTCTTTGTCTCTCTGAACTTTCATTTGTTAGAGGTGTATTTGATGGCAACCTTTTGCAAATAGTGGTGGTCATTAGTTTGAAGGGCTGCGTCCATGTTTAGTTAAGCAGTTGTCACATTAACTAGCTTTGCATTGGTGATGCTGAACTTGTATAGAAACCATTTGGCGCTATTGCAGTTTTCAGCTCTTAAGATGCCTGGATTGGCATGAAATTGTCATTGTTTTCTCCTACAGATATTTTAAGATTTAAAATGAATATGTCTGGGGCCAGCCTGGTGGCGTAGCGGTTAAGTTTGCACACTCTGCTGCCGCAGCCTGGGGTTCACAGGTTTGGATCCCAGGCGCAGACCTACACCTTGCTTATCAAGCCATGCTTTGGCAGGCGTCCCACATATAAAGTAGAGGAAGATGGGCATGGATGTTAGCACAGGGCCAATCTTCCTCAGCAAAAAGAGGAGGATTGGCAACAGATGTTAGCTCAGGACTAGTCTTCCTCACCAAAAAAAATAATAAAATAAATTTAAAAAAATTAGTATATCCATCTGTTGTGTTCTAAAAAACATTAAATGTAACATACTTGTGGTTTATTTGACAAAAAGAGTTCCAGTAGGAAGTTGAAGAAGATACTGAGTCCAGAACCATAACTTAACCCTATGATAGAGACTCTAAACTTGCCTATAGAAATATGTGAGGCACGAGGGCATGCTATTTCTTGTTGATCAATCTTTCTATTATTTTTATTCTAATTTTTTATTTTTCTAAGTTTTTATTCAGATCATTGTGTTATATGAAATGGATTTCTTTATCTGTATTTTCTTACCTTAAAGCTTTCTGTCAGTTAAAACATTTGAAATGGCAGCTCCAAGTGGGAAATTCTAGTTTAAAACCTGACATTTTAAATGTGGGAATTATCAGCTGTCCTTCTCCAGAAAGAAGGTAAATTAAATATAGGTCTGTCTGACTTAGTAGAAGGTATATAAATATATTTTTTGGTGAGGAATATTAGCCCTGAGCTAACATCTGTTGCCAATCTTCCTCTTTTTGCTGAGGAAGACTGGCTCTGAGCTAACATCCGTGCCCATCTTCCTCTACTTTATATGTGGGATGCCTGCCACAGCATGGCTTGATAAGCAGTGCATTGGTTCGCGCTCAGGACCCGAACCCATGAACCCCAGGCCGCTGAAGTAGAGCACACGAACTTAACCACTACGCCACTGACCCGGCCCCTAGAAGGTATATTTTTTATATTTCTTTAATGGATTTAATAATGTACATTTCTTCTTTTTCCCCTCCAGTATGTTTTTCATGATTCAAGAAGCACTCATGTTCTTGAGGACTTAGGTAAACTCTGTCATGTGTATACTATTCAAGCCATATTTCTTGATCATCCTTCTGTATAAAAGACTTTAGAAATGAGAAGGCAGAAATGGTCATTTTCTAACAGTTTACTGTTCCCTGTTGATATTTTAAATTTGCCTTTAGTCCGCCTCAGGGCCTTTGAGAGACTCTTACTTTGGTAGGAATACTCCTGTCCTGGGGGTCCCCAAAACCATCCTCAAGCTCAGTCATTCATTAGAAGGGTTTACAAGACTCAGAGGTTGTGATATTGGTAGTTATAGTTTATTACGGCAAAAGGATACAGAGGAAAATCAGCAAAGGGAAAAAGTACGTCAGGCGACATCCAGAGGAGACTAAGTGGAAGCTTCTAGGTGTTCCCTTCCAGGGGAGTCACGAGGGACATACTTAATTCCTCCAGCAGTGATGTGTGACAACATGTCACCAGTGGGTCACCAACCTGGGACTCCTGCTTGAGCTTGGGGGTTTAAGGTTTTTATTGGGGGTCAGTCTCATAGGCATACAACACCTGTGTGATACAACACCTGTGTGACCTCAGGTATTCAAGCTCCAGGACCCAAAGAGAAAGCAGGTGTTCATCATAATCACATGGTTTGTGTAAATTATCTGGTCAGAATGGTACAGTGTGGTCCAAGGCTTCAGATATGCAAAAGCACTCTTATCAGACAGACCTTTTCAGGAGTTCAGTTCCTGGGAGGCCAAAGGCCAGTCATAAACACAGGCCTTTTTTGGGAATGTGCAGGGTTTGAGCAACCTAGGCCTGCTGAGGTAACATTTTCCTGCATAACTCCCCTTTCCTTTCCTGGACCTAGATACTTTGTACTCAGTTGTTAGCTCTTAATTTTAAGTGGCATTTTCTATGTAAAACCTTCCATAGCATCTGTACAGTTCCCATATACAATTTTTAATATTTTAAAATTAGTTTTATTGAGGTATAATTTTACATACAATAAAAATCACCAATTTTAATGTACAATTCAATGAGTTCTGACAAACATATATAGTTAAGAACTTTCCATCACAATCGTGATATAGTACGATGTAAAAACAGGGCAGTTGACATTGGCACAGTACTATTAAGTAGACTACAGACTATATTCAAGTTTCACCAGTTTTTACATGCACTTGTGTGTATTTGTATGTGTGTATTTCTGTGCGATTTTATCACAGGTATAGATGCTTGTAACCACCACCATAATCGAGACATAGAACTGTCCCAGCAACACAAAGAAACTCCCTGTTGCTTTATAGTCACACCCTTCCCCCTTCCCTGATCCCTGGCGACCATTAATCTCTTCTCTACACTTTGTATTTTAACTGTTATCTATTGTGCCCACTAATAGAATGTGCATTCAGTGAGAAGAAACATAAAGTCTGTCTTCTTCACCATTGTATCCCCAACACAGTAAGCCATGTTTTAGATGCTTAATTTATTCTCTTGAATGACTTATTAGTGAGAATTGAATTTTAATGCTAGTGTTCTTGACATTCAGAATTTTTTAAGAGATTTATTAGAAGAGGTCAAGAAAAAAATCCAAAAAATAAAGGAACTGTATGCCTTTGGAATTATCAGATTGGTTGTTTATGTGTAAACACTGAACATCAAATCTTTTAAGAAATTGATGTGATTCTTCAGTTACCTCTAGTGTAATTTGTGGTTACTTTTCCATTGTAAATAGACCAGAAGAAAGAAACAGTGGAAACCCTTGTTGTCATACAGGTTTTCTAGCTCTGGTCTTCTCCTTTTATGGTCTGTTCTCAATATAACATTCAGAGCAATCCTTTTCAAGTCAAAATTTACCCACCATTACGTCTCTAAGTTTCACGTATATGTTTTATTCGCTGCTGTATCCTGGCACATGGTAGACATTCAGTAAATATTTGTTGAATGAATCAATGAATGAATAACTGTTCAATGCTACATTAAATGACATTGAATTGTGGAAAAAGTGTGTGACTCATTAAGATAGTATAATACTTTATTTTTTTTTATACCTTAAGTATACAAGAGAAAAGCTAAGTTTGTTTTAATTGGGAACTGCTATTGAGTTCCTTCATATACAGATACTCCACTCTGATCTGACAACTCAGGGAGGAGTTTGACAATTGAGCCAGCAAGGCTCTGAGAGTTCACTTACTGCCTTGGGTTACTCAGGTAGTAAATGGATTTATATATTAAGTCAGTTTCACATTTGTCTGCCCTCCACCCATCTTTACACACACTACCAAGGACATTTGGGTCTAGTTGATAAATTTGTGTAGCTGACAAACTATTCAGAAGAGACCAAAACAAAACATAAAGCACTGAGTTGACATATAGACTAAATTAGGAAGTAATTTAGGATTAATTAGGAAGTAATTTAGGATTAATACTTTCTATTAGAGATGTGAGCGGTTTTTATATTAAAATCCGTGCTTTATTGTATTGCAGAGTAAGATGGAAAAGCTCATGAATATAAATGCAGTACTTGCCCACAGAAGGAGGTCCAAATACATCCTATTTTTTAAGTGGGAAATTGATATCAACATGGAAACAAATTAATTTAAAAAAAACAAAAACAACTTTCAGAGGTCTTTTCTGAAACAGTACTAAGCCATGATATAAAAAGAGAATAGAATGCAGTGACAGTGGTAGAAGAGCCAGGAGATGCATGTGAAGCCAGTCCGTTAGACCTGGGGGATGCAGGCTGATGAGATGTGGTTCCCACTCATCATGAATCTTCCTTCTAGTATGAAATATCTAAACTAGGAAAGAGTTCACAGGAAGATGTAGGTACACACTGAAGCCTGAGTGGTAGGGGTCCACAGATCTGGTTTTTGAGTCCTAACTTTAACACTTGCTATGTGATCTTGGGTAAATTAACTTTTCTCATCTTTATGTATACAATAGGAAAACTAAAACCTACCTTGAAGAATCATTGTAAAGTTTATAAATAATGTAAAAACATGTAGCATAGTACCTGACCCCTGGTAGATACTCCTTAAACAGTAGGTAGTTCCTTTGCTATCATCTTTGTTCTTTTTAGGCTTTTTCTAAGGCTGTAAATTGGGGATGATAGTGGTGTCCAACTCACAGTGATGCTGTGAGGATTAAATGAGATATTACTGTAAATCTGCCTCACATGGCGCTGCATGTATTTACTTTAGGCAATTATATATACATAAACACACTTAAATGCTCAATAAATTGCATTTATTTCACAAATGAAAGCAATAAATCCTGCTAGGAGTTAGTAGGAGATGAAAGGTAGTCAAGAAATAGTTTATAAGAAAAATGAACACTGAGTATAAAGAGCCCTGAGTCTTGCAGAAAAATGCCTGAGCACAGCATCAGGGTGTGAACATGCACAGTGGTTTCAGAGAACACCACCTCTCGAGTCTGGAAGACAGGGACAGGCACCGGACCATCAGGGAACTCAACTGGGGTTTGTTCTTCGTCCTCCCACAGAGGGAAGCTGCCACAGGGCTTTCGGGAATGATGAGGGGAGATGAGGGTCTGTTGTGATGGCTTGTTCCATCTTGGATCAGTACACTTTGCAGAATACATCCATCACTTCAGACCGTGAATGGACTTCAGGCCATGGTCATACAGCTCTGAGAGTCGGGAGGAGTAGATTGGTGCTATAGGAAAAACAACTCTCAGAACTTTTAAGTCACATTTGTAAATAAGGGGATTTTCTATAAAGATTGTTAATTTCCCCTTTTTTCCTTTTTGCAACTAATATGAATTTGGTTTTGATGAATGAAATAAAGCATGTGATTACATTTTCCCACCTGTGAATAGTGTTTAAAAATTATAGTAATTAATCTTTAAAACTATTTTGTAATGATGCATTTTCCTCAACATATAATGGATATTCTGCTGCGGTTTCTTTGAAGTCTGCACCAGACCATTAACTAAGATCCACTGAATGCTTCAGTTGGAACAACTGCGATATTTCTTTAACTCATATAAATACATCTTGATTTATCTTGTGAGCCTTTATTTTTGTGTTCAATAAGAAACCCACTTATGATACAGAAACTTAGTTTTTAAATTTGGGTTTATTTTTTGTTATATAGGAGAAAGAACCAATTGAAGTGTAAACAAAATGATTCTAGTATTAAAGTTTTTTACTTAATTTAGTGGATTGAGTAATTCAGTTCCATTGAATCAGTCTTAAATGCCTACTACGTGTTAGGAATAGAAATACTATTGCTTGTAAGTCTTACATGGAAAATAACATTTACACACACGAGTACCCAAACCCCAGTTTGATGACTTTATTCATTCATTCGTTCATTCATTCAGTCAATAAATATTTATTGACTGCCTAAGTCTAGGTGTAATGCAGAGAATAAAGCAAAGGATTTGAGAGGGAATGGTGTTTAGATCAAAAATAGCAGATGGTTGTCCACTGCTAGATGAGTGGTCATCGCTCCTACCATAAGAGAAGGAATGAGTAGGTGAGTACACATGCACATCGGGTTATAGATTCTTGGTACGTTAAAGAGGGTATTCCCATCTGAAGATTTTTATTTTCTCTGTAAGAAAGAGATGTCGCAGGTTGACTGGAGAAAGTATAAATCAGTGTATTGGCAAACTTGCTAGGCAAGCATTGTTGAATTTCCAGACAGTTTCAGCTGACCGTTCGAGGTTTGTCATCATAAATTTAAAGCAAAGCTTGTACTGTATTTTCTACAGTTGCTTGGCAATAAGCATGCAGAAGGAGATGGGTAGTTTGTTTCAGTATGTGTTGGTTTTTCCAGGCAATTAAAATAAAGGGATAACGGGAGATTGGGGAGTTGGGGGTCTTTGCAAGGTAAGGTCATAATGATGAACTATCCAATATAAGGTAGGCAGTAATTAACTGAGGAGTAGAAATCTTTTGAGCCAGCCCAGGTGGTCTAGTGGTTAAGATTTGGCACTCACACTGTCAGGGCCCGAGTTTGTTTCCCAGTCAGGGAACCATATCACCTATCTGTTGAGTATCATACTTGGCGGCTGCTTGTTGCTGTGATGCTCAAAGTTATGCCAATGGTATTTCAAATACCTTCAGGGTCGCCCGTGATGGACAGGTTTCAGCAGAGCTTCCAGACTAGACAGTCTAGGAAGGATCTGGCTACCCACTTCCCAAAAAATTGGCCATGAAAACCTTATGAATATCAGCGAAACATTGTCTGATATAGCGCCAGAAGGGGAGAGGGTGGCGCAAAAAGACCAGGCAGAGTTCAGCTCTGCCATCCACAGGGTCACTAGGAGTCAGAATCTACTTGACGGCAGTTAAGAACAACAAAAATTTTTTGAGCCAAGTGAAACTGACAGGCTAGGAGGTAA